>NC_140940.1:29231351-29831351 GCF_014529385.1 Adiantum capillus-veneris | reverse complement strand
AATATTATTATATGTATACTCAATGCGTAATTGAGGAGCTTTGCCCTCCTTAATATATCTATAATCCTATAATAACAAAGGATATTCCAAGTTATCTCCTGTGCGATAGCGATGATCTGCCATAGCTGTTGGCAGGGTTGACTTGCATCCTTTCAACTGTGCCAATGCCCCCCCCTCCAAATGTCCCATGGCTGCTGGCAGGCCTACGATGGCCATGTCTGAAGGGCTTAAAGGTGGAGCCCACATGATACAGAGGACTTCCCTTCTATGCTGATGACGACCATTGCATAGCATAGGAAGGTTCCTTGTATGTTTTCTCACAACTACATAATCAATCCCTTGTCAATAGTAGCATTGCTAACATCACCATCACTAGAACCACTTCCAACCAAAAGCGTGGCGTATACTTCATACGGCCTGTATTTGGATTAGCGTCTGGGGTTAGGCACGCCGGCCCTCCCCCACCACAAGCTTTTGTATAAAATGAATGAGCTCATGAGGAAGGGCACGCCGGAATGCCCTCCCTAATATAACAATACAAGCTTGCGCGACCCGCTGGTAGGCAGGTCTCGCTCCCTCTTACTATGACACAACATAAATTAATGACACACATGTTAGAGTGGCTCTCTCTTTGGATGGGTTTTGTCACACACACACACACACACACACACACACACACACACACAGAGTCGTGTATCCAGTTCTCGTGGGTGGTCCTCTCTCTCTCTCTCTCCAGTGTTAAATTACTCGTGCGCCTATGTACTCTCTTCAATTGGCATTGCAGAGCAAGAGGACGTGTCATGTTGCGTTCAGTGGCGAAAAAGAACTAAAAATACCTAGTAGTATATTTATAATTGACTTATCACATTTAAACCTGCATTGGCACTAAACAGGTTGAATTACACATTTTAGAACAATTATCATGTTGTCGATAAGCTGATGAGTTCACCTTGATGGTTTTCATAGCAATGCAATCCATGTCACCATGACTGGTTTTCCCTAATTCTCTCATGTTTTTACTCAAGCTAGACTTGTAAAGACCATGGATACATTCACTTCTTCGTCCTCCCATGATTTCTAACTATCACGCTGTTGCTTTGCAATTGTTTTTAAAGTTTTATTTTTAAATACATGATCTCATACAGGCGATAAGAGTATAGGTTTCTAGAATTTTTGAATAGATATAATAGCTGGTTGTTAGACAAAGCGCGCGAAAAAGGTTTCATAGTCTTTTGTTAATGTGGTTATGTATTTACACAACCGTGTATGTAGGTGCGTTGGTTATAGAATTACGTGTTTTGTGAGGCCTCTGTGTGTGTGTATCATTAACTTATATAATAATAGACCTAATGTATGTGATGCCTTCAAAGCAAAAGTTTATGACATGTAGCACTATATGAAAACAATAGGTATCAAGAGTACATCTTCTTAATTTGCAAAAATGGCTAAAATATCATGTAGAACCTGTGCTGCTGAGGTGAGGTGAAGCGTCGCCTCTATTGGGGAGGTGACTCCAGGCCGATACACATGGCCAGGCAGTTGGCCCCCTCAGGTCCTTGGCCGAGGCGGGGGAGCTGACTCCAGGCCGATACACATGGCTAGGCAGTTGGCCCCCTCAGGTCCTTGTCTCAATCCCTTGAGGAGAGTCTGACGCGTGCATGGGTGTTGGGAAATTAGCAGCCCATTTCATAGAAGGGTCCTTCTGGGACAGTTAAGAGGCCGTTTGGCTAGTGCAGGGGTAGTATATTGGGGGCAATTGTGATCAGACGCTTCTTGATTAGCTCTCTCTCTATCTCTTTCTTTGATTAGCTCTCTCTCGTCCACCTACCTGTGTGTGTGTGTGTGTGACACACTCAGAGAGAGAGAGAGAGAGAGAGAGAGAGAGAGAGAGAGAGAGAGAGAGAGAGAGAGAGAGAGAGAGAGAGAGAGAGAGAGAGAGAGAGAGAGAGAGAGAGAGAGAGAGAGACATCCGTTCTGGACTTAAACGGCAAATAGAAGAGAAGTTTTCAAGTCGTCATCAGGACTCGGGAGAGGGAATGGATGAAGACCGGAGCAGCATTTGTTGCCATGTGGCAACCGGAATCCCTTTCCGCTTCATGTATAGTATTGATACATAGATTGTTTTTCCCATATCAACATCTTGTGTACTGCCACATGCCCTCAAGGTGCCAGTGTACATGATTTCATTTGCAAAGATGCCGTCTCTCTGTGTCTGCTGGAAACAACTCTCTCTCTTCCCGACCTATTCGTGTAGGACATATCCTACAATCAATGCATTACTCGAAACAACATTACATCTAGAGAGACACCTCACTTCGCATTAGCTGAAAACAGGCTAGAGCGTATGTGATTGTGTATAGAAAGACACCATCGCTTCGTCCACTGAAAAACAACCAGAGTTCCTTGGCCCTACCCAAGGAGCTCTGGTATAGAGAGGCACCATCTCTTCGTCTACTGAAAAACGACCAGAGCTCCTTGGCCCTACCCAAGTTGGGCACATCCCAAAATAATCTTGTATCTATTTTGGTCAGATTGTTCAAGATTTTGTGATCTTTATTCTTTTTTGACAATTGTGATCCGTTTTTGAGTGCTTGGCATGTAATTTGTCACAAATTACCTCGCAAAAGAAATTTGATTATGTCTAAAAATAACGAAGCGATTCATCTCCACGTCATACATAGCCAACTCAAAATCTAGTTTTATGATCTTATATTGATAGACAATCAGTCTATTTATGAAAAGCTACAAATTTTTTGATCTTTGGAGGAATTTTGGAAAATTTGAAGGGAATTTATGACAAAATATTTTGGGAATTTTGAAAGTTGAAGACATGATTTCATTTGCAGAGATGCCGTCTCTGTGCGTCTACTGAAAACAACTCTCTCTCTCTCTCTTCCTGACCCTGTAGGACATATCCTACAATCAATGCACTGCATGAAGCAACATTGCATCTATAGAGACACCCTCACTTCGCATTAGCTGAAAACAGGCTAGAGCGTATGTGATTGTGGCTAGAGAGACACACCATCGCTTAGTCCGCTAGAAAATGACCAGCACTCCTTGGCCCTACCCAAGTTGGGCACATCGCAAAATACTCTTGTATCTATTTTGGTCGGATTGTTCAAGATTTTGTGATCTTTATTCCTTTTTGACAGGTGTGATCCGTTTCTGAGTGCTTAGCATGTAATTTGTCACAAATTATTTCGCAAAAAAAGTCGCTTATGTCTAAAAGTAATGAAGCGATTCATCCATGGCCTACATAACCAACTCAAATTCTAGTTTTAGCATCTTGTATTGATAAACAATCAGTCTTCTTATGAAAAGCTACAAATTTCTTTATCTTTGGAGTTTAATCTTGTGACAGAATTTTGAAAATTTTGAAGGGAATTGTATTTTGGGAATTTTTGATTGAAAGTTTAGGATTCTTTTGGGCCTCAGACTTTGCGCTCTTTCTCTCTCCCCGTCAAAGCAGCGGAATGATTTTCTCTCTCTCTCTGTCTCTCTCTCTCTCTCTCTCTCTCTCTCTTTCACACACACACACACACACACACACACACACACACACACACACACACACACACACACACATATGCACACGTCAACACAAACAACACAGAAACACAACGTTCTCTCTCTCTCTCTCTCTCTCTCACACACACACACACACACACACACACACACACACACAATCAGTAGGGGCTTGTGTCGACGAGGATGCAGACACACTCACACACAAACAACGATGTGCTTCACCTATTGCGACATGCGATCGGCCGGCTGCACACGTGGGCCTCAAAGCTCTCTCTCTCTCTCTCTCTCTCTCTCTCTCTCTCTCTCTCTCTCTCTCTCTCTCTAGTTGCGCGCGCACGTTGCCGGCACCACATGGCTCCCTGAGTGTCTCGACCATCTCTCTCTATCTCTCTCTTGAGTCCTATGTCACCGGGCTGGGCTATAGAGAACACTTGCCGGAGCAAGGAGAAATCGCCACGTGGCCATCTGAAATCCTGTCTCCTTCGTATATAGTATAGATAAGGTTTGTATAAAATGAATTGGCTCATGAGAAAGGACGCGCCGGCGTGCCCTCCTTTAGCATACAGTTGTGTACATAATGTATCACGTGTCTGGACTCCCTAGACTGTAAAAAATCGTGGAACTTTTGAAGATTCTCTCTCTTAGGTATGTATTCTCTATGTTGGTAGAGCATGTCGGTGCCGTGTGTATTGGCTTCACATTGCTGCAGTTTCGGCGAAGTTGCTATGTGGATGCCATCACTTGCAGCAGGCGGCAAGTCAGCAAGGAGGACGCGTGGGTTCCATTTGTGTGTGTCTCCCGGAGCCCCTGCCTTTCCTGTACATTCGCATCGACTTGTTGAGTATTGTAATGTTGGGAAGGTGATGGTGGTGAGGGACGTTAAGGGGAGCAGGCCATGAGTGTGACTAGGCCCAGGTGAGCATGACCAATGGATTACTACAAGAAACATCATCTTTCTCCGTCTCTCTCTCTCTCTCTCTGGGGTACAGCTCTCTCGTCACGTATGCACAGCCTTGGTATATGCGACAGTAAAACCAACGCAGATATGTGAGCACAAGCCTCTGTGTGTGTGTGTGTGCGCACGCGCGCATGACGGTATGAATGTGTTCATGCGATAAGTGAGACACCACGGTAGGGCAGGTAAGGGGGATGTTGCAGGCTGCAATGTGTGTGTGTGTGTGTGTGTTTTGCACCGGTGGCAAGGGGGGAGGCAGGATGAGACGATTTGCAGAGGAGGAGAGTTTTAACGTTGTAGGAAACTATCCCAAGAGACCTTAAAGGTCTAGCCGACGAGGAGTTGAACTCAAGACCTGTTATTCAAGAGGGAAATGGCAGAGAGGAGAGGAGGAGGTAAGCGCATGTCCAAGCACGGGGTGCAGGGGTCCGAGGGTGCAAGAGTGCGACAAGATTCATAAGAATCTTTTGACTTTTAGATTCTCCTACGCATGTTGCTAGAGGCGCAATCTCATACTCATACGTGCCAGTGCTCGAAAAAAACCTTGGTTTTTAGTTTTATAAAACCTACAACTATTGAAGTAAGTAGGTTTTCTTCTATTGTCTTTAGTGAAAAAAAAAAAAGTAGAAATTGACATATGTGAATTAAGTTTACCCCAAACTTTTATTCTTAAAAACCCTATTTCTTTGAATTTTACAAAGTGAGAAGAAAACGAACGATAATTTTTTTTAGATCTTACTCCGATTGTGAGTAAGATTTAAGTTTTGAGATAATTAGATTATTTCTAAATTGAGCAATACTTGAACTATATAGAGAGACAATAAAATGTTTGTTGGCATGGAAGATTAGAAAGTAATTTTTGAGAGTAGAATTTTTTTTTATTTGAATAAAATTGAGTACAAAGAGAAACAACAAAATGTATATTGGCAATCGAGAGAGCTACTAAATTTTTTGAAAGTAACATATAAAACCTTACATGACATTCAAATAAACAATAACTTTTGAGAGAGCAAAATTCTCATTAATTTGAATCGAATTGGTTACAAAACAAGGCAACAAAGTGCCTATTGGCAAAGGAGAGTTACATATGAAACTCATAGTAAGATCTTCTCTTATCTTAAAAACGAAAAAACAAAATTTGATCCATTTGTTATCGGAAAGAAAGACACCAAAATGTCTTTTGGCTAGGGAGAGCTACATATGAAAACTCATAGAAAGAGGAATCTTTTCTCCGATCTCAAAGATGAAACAACAAAATTTGATCCATTTTTCTTCGACAAAAAACCTAAAGACAAATTATTATAAAGAAATTTAAAAATTTAATTCAAAATATTAAACTTTAAAATAATACAAGATATAAAAACTTACAATCTAGCCCTCAATGGAGCTAAATGCATGTCTTGAGGTCTTTGTATCGTCCCGCCATAATCCAATCGCTTCATCAAAATTGAATTCCTCCAATGGAGCCCCTTCAAGAGAAATTCTCATCAAAGTACGCATGCTTTTAGTAGTAAGAGAATTCCTAAGCTTTGATTTAATAATATTTTGAATACTAAAGGCACGCTCACAAATAGTCGTACTACAACATTATACCAATGATATTTGTGAGAGCAATAGTAATGATGCATACTTTTCCCTCAAAGTTTCATTGCTACCAATGTAGCACCATAAATGAGGCAGCCAACAGCAGTTTGGTAAAGAGTGACATCTGCAGCATCGCCAGCATCATGTAGACTCAACTTCAAGCCTGTTTCCATGGGAGTGGCAATAGGTTTGCAATCCTCAAGTCCAAACTTCCATAGCAATGTCTCTATGTAAATTTTCTGACACAAGGCAATACCACCATCACACTGCTTAAATTGTATGTCCAAATACTATGATGCAACAGTCCCAAATCTTTCATCTTGAAAGTAGCATTCAAATCAGCTGCTGTAAATTCAACAATATGTCTCTCATTTGGTACAGTGATCAACAAATCATCTACATAAAGAACCACAATGAGGAATGCATCACCCTCACACTTTACATACAATGTTCTTTCTGTTGGACTGTTATGAAAGCCTCGTTTGACCAAATGAGTGTCAAATTTCTCATACCAAGCACGAGGAGATTGCTTCAATTCATACAAAGCCTTCTTACATCTTCACACTTTGTCCTTTTGTCCTTTCACAACAAAACCGCGAGGCTGTGTTACATAAACTTTCTCAAATATATCACCATTCAAGAAAGCAGTAATAATATCTGATTTATGTACATCCCAACCAAAATGAGCTTCCAATGCACATTGAAAATGCACAATAGTCATACGACAAGTGGGAGCAAGAGTCTCTTTATAATCTATGTCTTTTTGCTGTGCATAACCCTTTGCAACAAGTTGAGCCTTATGGCGATCGATCTCACCATCCGGCTTGCGTTTCAACTTGTAAACCCACTTTGTACCAATGGCCTTTTTGCCAGGAGGCAAATCACATAAAGTCCATGTGTCATTTTCTATAAGTGCATCATATTCTAATTGCATGGCAGTCATCTAATTTTTGAATTCTGTGCTTCATCAAAAGATAGAGGTTCCTCAACATCATGTAAGCTAGACACAGCCAAAGCATAACAATTTGATGCATAAGATGCATGGCGAGAGCCTGAACGAGTACGACTATACAAAGGTGCATCCAATTTACTGTCACGCAATGTATGCACCACCCATTTTGGCATACCTCTAGCCTGCTCATTTTTAGCCCTTTCCTTATCAAGTACATCATGTACATCTGCATCAGTATAATAGGCTGGTCTATAACATTTTCCGAAACCCCCATAGGCTGTACATTTGTCTCATTGGAATTTACATTCGAATTTCCACCACTAAAAAGAGGCAACAAAGCGTCATAAGTGTCCTGTGAGCTTACATTACTATCTCTAGTACATGACAACAAGGGCTAAACAGAATCTTCCACAAACATTACATCCCGTGAAACCAGAATACGCTTTGTTTGCGGATGATACAACCTGTAACCTTTGCTTTCAGCACTACAACCAACAAAAATACATTTGACATCCTTATCATCCAATTTTTTGCGCTGTGTTTGTGGCACGGCCAAAGCATACGCCAAATAGCCAAAAACACGCATGTGCTCAATAGAAGGCTTTCTATCATGCCATGCTTCATATGGAGTAATAGACTACAAAGCTTTCGTAGGACACCTGTTAAGTACATAAGTGGCACACATGATGGCCTCAAGCCAAAAACAATGCGGCAAAGCTTGACTTTTGACCATACATCGTGCCATTTTCGTAAGTGACTTGTTTTTCCTCTAAGCAACACCATTTTGCTGAGGCGTATAGGGCATTGTACATTGGTGTTTTATCCCACGACTAGGCAGAAATGCATTAAATTCATGAGACATATACTCCCCCCCTCGATCGGAACCATAGCCAGAAATTGTTTGAAGCACATAAAAACTTCGGACTTCGCTTTAAGCGGAAATACCCATGCATGCTTGGAGTAATCATCAATGAAAGTCATAAAATACATGTAATTTCCCAAGGATGGAGTTTGCATGAGCCCACAAACATCACTATGCACAAGCTGCAACCTGCATGTGGCCCTAACTGAACCATCCTTTGGAAACTTAGATTGCTGCATTTTACCCAAAATACAGCCTTCACAAACATTTTTGATAGGTGCTTCAAGCCTTCAAGAGGTGGCAAAGAAGCAACCATATCAGATTTTTGCAAACACAGCAAACTGACAAAATTCAGATGACCAAAACGTGCATGCCAAAGTTTTGCATCTGAAATAGCCCTTGAATCTGCAACTACATTTGCAAAATTTTGTCCACACTTGTCATACAAAGTGAGCTTATACAGCCCATGGCACAAAAGGCCAGATGCAACAATTTCATCACCAAAACTCAGATCATGAACTGTACATCTGTTATCCACAAATTTGACTATAAGTCCAAGTCTAACAAGTGTAGATACAGACAAAAGATTCTTCTTGATCCTAGGTACATAAAGTGCATGAACAAGTTACAAGTGTGAAAGAACTGCCATTTGCAGCAGTAAGCACAATCTTTCCAACTCCCTGAACAGGATAAGAGGCATTGTTGGCACAAGTGACTAAATTCCCATGAGGGACAGACTCGAGAGAGGTGAAGAATTCACAATGTGAGGTAATGTGCTTTGTAGCACCACTGTCAAAATACCACACATGTGAATCTGCAGCAACTGACATGCATGCATCATGGACAACATGATTGTAAGTGCACTCTGCACTAAAAGCCCATTCTGCATCAACATCAGCTTCACAGTCTCTGTTCACAGAAGACTCAACAATTGCTGCATTTGAAGTGGAACCAACATTTGCAGTGGAACCACCCTCTTTCTTCTTAGCCTCTTTGGCCTTCAACTTAGGACATTGCTTGATCAAGTGATCATTAGCTTTACAATAATGGCAACACATCTTCTTTTTGTCATTATCACCAGAATTGCCAAACAAAGTGCTGCCAGCTGAAGCATTGGGAACATAAGTTTTGCCACTCAGCAGCAGAACCATAAGAAGTGGTTGCATTGCTGTTACCACCCTTTCCTTGAGAAGCAATAAAATCCTGTTCAACTGCACGCTGTCTAGTCCTGTTTTTTTTGGAAAGTGACTCTTGCAACAACATATTGCATCAAACTTGACAACTTCAAGATTTCCTTGGGTCATAAGTCTGCAAGTACTAGCAAAATTCTGGTAAGAATCTGGTAAGGCATCAAGAACAGTCTGCACAAGGGAGCTGTCTGAAATGACTTCACCTGCACAAATAAGTTGCTCATTGATATCCTTGACACCAACAAGGAAAGTGTCCATATTATCTTCCTCATGCATAATCTTCGATTCCAGCTCTTTACGCAGCAAAGCAATTTTAGCCTCATTGTGGCTTGCATAAAGACCTGCTAGAATATCCCAAGCCTGTTTTGCAGATTTTGCTGAACGAATGTGAGGAACAATGGTGCACTTCACGGAAAACGCAATCAATGCATGAACCGGCGCATCCTTTACATCCCAACGATCTTGTTCTGCCGTAGGCAAAACAACTCTAATAGCAGCAATCCTTGCAGCAAGACCTGCAACATCCTCAACATCGCCTACATCCTCAGAATCAGGAGTACATCAATGCCCTGCACAATATTCTAGACGCCCTTTGACACAAGAACATGTTGCATCATATAAGCCCACATAGGGTATTTTTCCCCATCCAACCTGTCCTCAGCAGCAAACATCTTGAACACATCTGTGTTGTTGTCAGCCACGGTAAATGCTGCACTTGATGTGAAAACTGCCCGAAAAGAGGAGAAACCAAGTGGGAACAACACGTGCTATATAGCACAATCCGTAGAAGACTGTAAGGCACCTGTTATGCAGAAAATGGCACTGACAAAAATTCTGCACAAAATGACGAAATTGCCTATGCAGACCTACCTGTAGTGGAAACGGAGGCCGAAATGAGCCAATTCTCACTGAAATCGGAGAAAGTGAGCAGGCATGTGTTGGAGCAACTGGCGACTAAGCCCGGGAGGATGCAACCTGCTTTGATACCAATTGTTGGAATTGGGGTTGCAGAGAAACGTACAGAGCTTGGAGACGACGAAGGAAGGTCAAGGCACACAACTGAGAGTGTGTTACTTAGTGTGCAATGGAAAGATAGATATCCCTAGCATATGGGAGTATATACAATGCATGGGGGAAAAAACCTCCTAAAGAGGGAAAAAAAACCCCGACGGTCCTAGTGTGTTCACACACATCACTACCACATGTATATGGTAACAAAAAGATGGCTTTGATCTTGAAAACGCAATAATCTTTCAAAATTCTTTCACAAGCCATAGCCACTGAAATTAAATCCCCCCCCCCCCCCCCCCCCCCCCCCCCCCCCCCCCCCCCCCACAAATTAAGGAAATCCAGATCACCGTTGCCCATACCTTCCCTTTCTGCCCTTGCTTTGCATCTCCCCGTGTTCCTTAGCCCCCTCAAGAGCTAGAAAACCATGCACAGAGCTAGACTGCCATCGCTTTGCATCTTCCCCCGTCCCTCAGTCCCCTCAAGAGCTAGAAAACCACGCGCAGAGACAGAAAGAGAGTTGGCAAGCTCGCTGCACCCTCTGTGCGACCTCACACCGCGAGAGAGAGAGAGAGAGACAGAGAGAGAGAGAGAGAGAGAGAGAGAGAGAGAGAGAGAGAGAGAGAGAGAGAGAGAGAGAGAGAGAGAGAGAGAGAGAGAGAGAGAGAGAGAGAGAGAGAGAGAGAGAGAGAGAGAGTGTTGGCAAGCTTGCGCACAGCATCATCTGTGCAACCTCACGCCAAGAGAGAAAGAGAGACAGGGAGAGGCCTCGCTGGTGCTAGCCCCTTGCGCTGAGAGAGAGAGAGAGAGAGAGAGAGAGAGAGAGAGAGAGAGAGAGAGAGAGAGAGAGAGAGAGAGAGAGAGAGAGAGAGAGAGAGAGAGAGAGAGAGAGAGACCCAAATTGAAGAAAATGCATGGTCTCCACGTGCCTTGCCTCCTCTTGCTTAGCCTTCGACTAAACCTCCAATTCAAAGGGTATCTATTCTGTTAATGATTTATTTTATGATTTTTTGCAGCTGGGTACTCCCTACTTTGAGCCATTTTAAAAATTTATCTCCTTCTTGCTATCCTCCTACAAAATATTTTCGAAAAGATTTGGAAAACTTCAGTGGCAATGGGATAGAGGAGATTATAAAGTTCTATGGTCAAAGTAAAAGGTTGAAAGGGGGGGAACTTATTGAGGCTTTCATTGATCCTTTTTTGTTGAGGAAAGAATTTCAAACTTTTAAATACCAAGTCTACAATGAGTGGAAGGGTTGGAACTTCAAAAATACATGGTGCTACATTGGTAGCAATGAAACTTTGAGAGAAAAGTATGCATCATTACTATTGCTTGCTCAAATAGCATTGGTACAATGTTGTAGTACGGCTATTTGTCAGCGTGGCTTTAGTGTTCAAAATATTATCAAATCAAAGCTTATGAATTCTCTTACTACTAATTAAAGCATGCGTACTTTGATGGGAATTTCTCTTGAAGGGCCTCCATTGGAGGAATTCAATTTTGATGAAGTGATTGGATTATGGCGGGACGATACAAAGACCTCAAGACATGCATTTAGCTCCATTGAGGATTAGATTGTAAGTTTTTATATCTTGTATTATTTTAAAGTTTAATATTTTGGATTAAATTTCTAAATTTCTTTATAATAATTTGTCTTTAGGTGTTTTGTCGAAGAAAAATGATCAAGTTTTGTTGTTTCATCTTTGAGATCGGAGAAAAGATTCCTCTTTCTATGAGTTTTCATATGTAGCTCTCCCTAGCCAATAGACATTTTGGTGTCTTTCTTTTTTATAAAAAATGGATCAAATTTTGTTTTTTCGTTTCTAAGATAAGAGAAGATCTAGCTATGAGTTTCATATGCAACTCTCCTTTGCCAATAGGCACTTTGTTGCCTTGTTTTGTAATCAATTTGATTCAAATGAATGACAACTTTGCTCTGTCAAAAGTTATTGTTTATTTGAATGTCATGTAAGGTTTTATCTGTGTTAATAGAAATATTAGTAGCTCTCTCGATTGCCAATATACATTTTGTTGTTTCTCTTTGTACTCAATTTTATTCAAATAAGAAAAATTCTTCTCTCAAAAATTACTTTCTAATCTTCCATGCCAACAAACATTTTATTGTCTCTCTATATGGTTTAAGTATTGCTCAATTTAGAAATAATCTAATCATCTCAAAACTTAAATCTTACTCACAATCGGAGTAAGATATACAAAAAAAATTATCATTTTTTTTCTTCTCACTTTGTAAAATTTTAGAGAGGTAGGTTTTTTAAGTATAAAAGTTTCGGGTAAACTTAATTCACCTATGTCTATAGGTTTTCTACTTTTTTCACTCAAGACAATAGAAGAAATACTTACTTCAATAGTTGTAGGTTTTATAAGACTAAAACCAAGGTTTTTTTTGAGCACTGATGCAGAGGAAGGCGGGTCTTAACAATTTACTATTCTTTTCGAGCATTGATGCAGAGAAAGATGGGTCTTAACAATTTCCTATTCTCCGACTAATAGAGTAGCGGTGTTGTTGCCATATTTATATTGACCTTACTGTTGCTGCTCATGATAATGGACGTGTTGCTTCTAAATATTTTTTTCATTCCGGATGAGGCACAATTATCTACAAAACACTTGCAGAAGATGAGTACTGTGCATAGGGTGCAAGAACAACGATAGGATCTGGACGTGCAAGCGGTGGGAGGGAGTGGCAGAAGATGAGTAGTGTGCATAGGGCGCAAGAACAACGACAGGATCTGGACATGCAAGCGGTGGGAGGGGGTGGCAGTGCTTGTTTCAAGGGCTTATTCGATGCACTATCTCCTGGTGGTGCAGGAAGAAATGATTAGTATGGTGGAAATTCTAATCCGTGTTCCATATGGACTCCCATAGCATTAGCCAGTCCCATCCTTGTCTCGCTGCCGCTAACAGCAGCGAAAGTTGTGTCATGACAGGCATCACCTACGACCTAAACAACAGCAGAGTGACATCACTTTGGCTACCCTCAGCAAACCTTCTAGAAACGTGAAGGAGTTAGAGAGAGAAGCGTGTCTTTTGTTGCATGTCTCATGGTCGTGCTCTCATTAGTTTTCTTAAAGCTTGGATATGGTATCACTCCATCATTATATGCATGACTTCCCTCCACTCGCTTGTGCATGTGGCTCATCCATGAGTGAGATGATCTTATGTGGTCCCCTTATTGAGTGTGCACATAATGATAATCAATCATTATAAGCACATCAATAGATGGGTACAATGAGTGGACCCCTTGGGAGAAGTTATAAGTATTGAGGACTCTTGCATTTGTCTTATGAAATTTGCATTTGAGTGAATAGTTATTTAGAGTGAAACATCATATATAAGTAAAGCCTTTTTATGTGTATGCTTGATTGTTATATTTTTTCATGGTTCGCTTGTAAACTACATTCGCTCAGAAACTTCTGCTCGATGAACAAAAACACTCCAATAGGTGACAGTCAACCATCATAAACTATGAAATGCAAGAAATTATGATGTGTTACATTGCCAATGTAGAACAAAAAAGTAGTACATGCTAAGTCATTAACCCAAGTTAAGGCCTTAATGGAGTGTCCCAAAGGTGAGTAATCATGATCCATGGCTCAAACAAGTACTCTATTGACCAATGCAAATTGAAAATGGTCCATTAATAATAGACAAACCTAGTAATGTTGGTCGGTTTTTGAGAACTAACCATCAATGGCATAACACACATAAGAGTGATAACATGAAGGACAAGGAAGGTTTTTTTTTTGACATATGTGCCAGACTCGTTTAGGTGAGCTCGTATGGGAGCACCCGAGAGATAGCTAGGAGGCTCGAGGTCTCTAATACCAACTAGGCAACCAAAAACAATGTTGTGAATAATTGTGCCAAAAGTAGCAGGGAGACTCTAGGCCTCAAATACCATCAGCTTGGAGACTCGAGGTTTCAAATACCAGCTTAAGCATAGAGCTCATGCATTTTTACTCCCTTTCTTTTATTCACAACTTACACAGGATATTCTAGAGATGCACCAGACACTCATAGCCTAGAGCATAGCTAAGTCAACCACCATCAATGAATAATTTACCAATCAGGGCCAAAAAATAAGGTTACTAGATTTTAGCCCAAGGCCATGATACCTACTTAAATCCAAACTAATAAGACTAACTTGTCGTGAATGAAGCACAACAAGGTACATAAGGTCTAAAACCTGTAGCATCTAGATTGGCAACAAGTAAAAACACCATAATTTCAATGCAGTCCTAGCATACTACAACGACAACAAGCAACAACAATGGAAATGTGGAGAGCCAAAAGAAGAGGAAGAAGTACACTTGGTGACCCGATGGATCACGTGCATAGCTAACTTTGAAGCCATTTCCACATTCACCAACACTGCATAAAGAGTCACAACAAAGCACTACACACCTCCAAAAGGCACATTAGTGGATGCATCTAGACACTTGACACAAAAATAGCACGAATCTAGAACACGAACCTACCTACCCTCCATCACTCAAGTAATAGGATCAAAGTAAGTGGAGGTTGGAGAGATCAGCTGGTAGCTCTAAGGCTAAACCGCCATCCTCATCATCTAGATAAATGAAATCATCTTCGGTGATACCATGTGACTCATCTGTTCAATCATCAGAATCATCCTCATCAACTGTCGTGCAGGTACAAAGTAACACAAAGAATGTCACGAGGCGTGCATATTTTGCCTAGACAGAAGGATAAAATTGGGCAATTGGATGCTTGTCTGCGATAGGGTATGGGTCAGTTGTAGTCAAGAAGTGGATCAGCCACTCTAAATCCTCAAGGTTCTCCTCTTGTGCTAGTGGAAAGACGTTATCCCACTCCAAGGAAAGGACAGGATTAACACAATCTACCTACGTGGTACAGTTTAAAAGAAATTGCATAATAATCAACCATATCTATATATACAAAGAGGGAATGGTAAGTGCTAGATGACATAGGTGGTTGTTTCACGGCACAAGATGTGATGTGGGTTCAACATCATGCGAATTGCTCTTGCACTTTTACTTTTTTGTTTTCTTTTTTTGTTTCAACTCAAGGTGATGAGTTACTATAAAGGTATAGAGATACAATCTTGTGAACTAGAAAGTTCAAAGGTCAGGGAAGAAAGATGTAGAGGGTAGCAATTGAACGACAAGTAAGCACTCCCCCTTCCTTGGGTAGATCACACCTTTTGGAATGATCTATTCAATCAATGAAACCAATTGTTCCAATCAAGAACAAGGGGCGAATGGGGCAACAATGTTGGAATAACTCTAGGTGCAACATCAAGTTGCAACGGTGGTAAGGTACTCTCCTTAGAACAAACATGAAATGGTGAATCTAATAGTGGGAAATGTACATTGGGCATCGTAGGTTGCACTAGTTTTTTTCGAAGAATGTACAGTGGTATAAAGTAATGTTGTAGAAGCTTTGACATCACATGATAATCTTAAAGAATAGCTAGAATCTTCTGATGAATCACCTCTTTCTGAGCAAGAGAGATATGATGGAGGGCTGGCAGGTATTGACACAAACTCAAAGTCTAATGTATAAAGATCAACGATCTTCCCTTTACCCCGGTCATCCACAAGAATTGGTAGTGTAGGAATGGATGGGCATTTTCTCACAGGGAATGGTGGAGAATGATTTAAATGACGTTTAGGAACCCAAATGTGGCAATTTCTATCATAGTAGCCCTCGGCTTCTAGCAATACTTTAGGTATCCAACACAAAGTAATTTGAAGATTGCGAGTGTGGTTGCACATTTATGAGTTTTCTTCTTTAAACCAGATGGATAAGTAAAATAAGTAGTCAATGAAGTCTTGGGAACCCATTCATACGTAACTTGTTTCACAGTAGGAGTAACCCTTGGGGCAACACTAGTGGTGTCAAGCATAGAGGTTGAAGCCTTTGAAGGAGCAATATAATGGAGTTCGGTCAGAGCACTTGTAGCTGTGGAGTGTCAAGATTTTGAATAGGCATAATAACTAATGGCTCGGGCTTTGTCTCTAGAGCGATAAGGCTCAGAGTGGTGGGCTTTTGCATTGTGATACACCTAGTCTATCAATCAATGGTGTACGTGGTTAATGACATTCACATTTGTCCTAAGTTGATGTTTCCTCCCAGACTACTAGCAGGCATGACCAAAAAGTTTTGCACCACGACAAAATTCTCATAAGAGACAGAAGTATTCAAGATGCCTAACACTTTAGTCAACTTTTTATTGATACCCTTGACTTGAATGGTGGTTTTTGATAAGTTTGGCTTCCCTAATTGACACCACACTCAATACGATAATAGATTATCTCTAGTGCTTGTGTCCAGTAATGCATTGTATAATACCTTTCCATATGGATTATGAAACTTTATTGGGTATCGTAGAGGCAAATCAAAATCCAAAGGATCCTCATCAGCCTCCACAAAAAATGCTTGTTTAACGCCAAAGTTGCTCATGGCTTCACCCTCTATGTCTTTAAAGAGCAGATGTGGTACACTCAACATGTTTACATGCACAAATGTTGGTGCTTCATCCCCCTCAGGTGTTACAAAGGTTGTTCCTCTAGTTCCCCAAGTATCTATAGTTGCCACTAAGTGTATCCAATTGACATTATTTGACTCAATCATGCCAAGTAACACGTCCATATAGGGAGAGTCTTGCTTAGTGTCTGTCTCTTTCCTACAAGTATAGCAATACTCTAGTGGGGCTGAGTGAACTATGGTATCATAGCAATTATCAATGATAGCTCTACTACCTAGAGGATGTACTTTTCCGCTCACAAGATCCACTCTAATGACAGAGTATTGGAATTGGAGATAGACATGATTCTGAGAACATTTATGCACCATTTTTGATTCCCTCATGAAGGGTCATCCTAAGATCATCTCTTATGACATAGGGTCCTTAGAAAAACCCATGACAATGAAAGTATGTTGTACCTTGTGTCCAAGAACCTTGATCTTAAGATCCTTGAGCAGCCCTATAGGTTTGGCAATAATTCCATACGCCATCTTTACTACAATGTTTGTAACTCCAACGCGAGGTCTTCCCATGGATTCCCAAAAATTCTTAGTAACAATGCTAATTCTTGCACCACCATCAAGAATTCCCTTTACAGTTGGGAAGTTGTGAGGACATGAGGCATGTTTTCCTGCTCATGTCCTTGAATTGCATCTTTTCTTGATCCCTTCTCATTATCCTCCCCATTAGTTTTTTCCCTTATGGGGGCGGTTTTAGTTTCAATGGTTTTGACTGAATCAGAATCCTCATGAGGATCATTTAGATATACGAGATTGTCTCATGCCCCAATGTGATCTAAATTTGTAGCCTTGATGGATTTCTTCCTTCGTGTTTTCTTCTTCCTTGCTTGGGCAATTGATGCAGCATCTCTCTCTTCAAGGATATAGTTTTGATTTTGAACGATAGACCGTGTGACTATATTCACTAGTGTAACTGGAGTTGTTTGGGGCGGAACCTCAAGCAAGTTCAAGGGTGTAATCCTGGGTGCACTCAGGTTATGTGGAAATTGAGTAATAAAATGATCTATACCACAATGATTACATGTCAGTATTGGCATAACAAATGTGCTCTTGTGATTGCCTTCCACTAAAGTAGAATTTCTTTGTAATCTATTTTGACACTCTGCTACACAATGTGGTCCACCACAATCATAGCATTGAAGAGGTGGTCGTTTGGAAGAAATATTGATATTTTGGCCCTTGGAGAAAAAGCAGACACTTGATAGACAGGTCTGACTTGTCCAAAAGGATCTTCCATGTAATATTGAGGACCCATGTCAAATGTATCAACTTCAAACGGACCAATGGGGTCTATTTCCTCATTATAATCATACGTGCTTGGGATGTAGTGAGAGTTTAGATGCTTTAACCGACAAGTCTCTCACTAACTCTCCTTCCTCACGTTTGGCCTTTTGGAGTTGAGATGTTATGCCCCAAAGCACACCCTCTCGTATACATTGTTGGGATTCAGGCCAACTGGCCAGACATCCCACTTACTACTAACCCAACTACTAACTTAACCCATGTATACACTTATTCTTTAATACAACAGAATAAGGAGCTGCAACAGGATAATGTTGTTGTGTGCTCCACCCAAAGCAGGTCTCTCTCTCTCTCTGCTCTCGCACTTGCACTCGCACACGCTTCTCTCGGCACCTTCAACTAGTATCAGAGCAAGGTTTGTGCTTGCCGTTTTTGTGTCCGCGCGTGCACTTTTAAAAGTGCAAATAGGTTTTCGATTTCGGCATCAAAAAATTCAGCATTCCGAGAGAGTTTTCAATAGGTGTCCTGGGGTTTTACCCCCCTTTGGAAGCTGTTTGTGCAGTCGAAAGCTTCATTCGAGCTACGCTTCAAGACTTGTATTTTTCAACTCCACTTTTGCTAGAGGTACAGGTATAGGTACAAGACACATGTGCAGGTTGTTCAGAGACTATTTTGGGATGGTATATAGCTATTTTATGGCTATTATGTGTTATTGAGATGGTGTTTATGGGCTGATTAGGAGCACTTTTCGGCATCGACATTGTCTCGGGTTTTTCAGACATCCATCTTTTCACAGGTTCTTGCATACATACAGGACATCCAGGTTTCTTACAGATTGCAGTGTTTAGCATGAGCATAGATTTCAGTGGGAGTACTTGATGCACATATGCATTGTTTTGGCACTTTTGATAGTGCTTGATTTCTTTTGAGAGCGGTTTTACTCCCCGCAGGGATTTGTTTAGTGCTTGCACATTTTGTTTGGTGCTTGTTTGAGCGTGTATAGTGCACCTTGCAGTATTGTTGACAGTGGATGTACGTTGAGTTGCGGAAACTGCCATATGTACCTTTTGTGGAGCCGATTTTGCTTGTTTCTGGCAGTCTTGACCGTTTCTGAGACTCAGTTCGGAGGCCCTTTTTGAGACTGGGTTGGTTTCTTGTCTGCATAACCTTTTCTGAGGGTCATTAGCGTGAGGTTTTCTTGAGCTGGGGGATTCTCGAATGTTGAGATCCTTTTGGTGATACAGGTTGCTCGAGTATCCCTTTTTTGTGGCCTCGCCATAGGACATGTATAGAGAGGGCTAGGTGCAATTGACGCCGTGTTGGCAGTCTTGGGTCAGTTTTTTGACTTTTTATGCACAATTAGTGGTTGATGCGTCTGTCTTATGCTCTGAGAGCATTACTTTTGATGCGTCAGTGATCTCTTGTGATAGTTTTGGATTGAGATTCTGTCAGTTTTGCTGGGGAAACTCTGTCAAATTTTACCCAGAATTACCAGTGTTCATCGCCATATTATCTTAAGCTTGCAGCCATGTTATCTAGTGGTGAAAAGGATATTTACAGTATTTGGAAATTTGATGGACAAATTTTGCTGTTTGGAAAGAGCAGATTCAAGATGTTCTTACACAAAAAGGCCAGCTGGATCCTATCATGGAGCGCCTAGAGGGCGAGTATACAGATGTTGAGTGGGAGAAACTTGATGCTAAGGCCAAATCTACCCTCCATTTGCATTTGGCCGAATCTGGGTACTGTACTATAGTTGGAGAAAGGACTGCTAGAGATGTATGGGATAAGTTGTGTTCCAGTTATGAGAACAAAAGTTCCATTAATAAGGTTTTCTTGATGAAGAAGCTATTTGACCTTCGTATGAAGGAAGAGGGTACTATTTGTACTCACATCAATGAGTTCAATATCATTTTCACTCAGTTGACCACTTAGGGTTTGGTCTTTGATGAGGAAATCAAATGTATCTTCTTGCTATGCAGTTCTCGTCTTGGGATACGTTCTGTACTGAGATTAGCAACTCAGCACTCGGTACTGGTCTAGTGTACAATGACGTCATTGGGAGTCTGTTTACCGAGGAGATTTGCAGGAAATATCTCGAAGGCAAGAACGATGGTGATGCGTATGTTGCTAGTGATAGACAGAGGTGTCGCACTCAGAGTCCTGCCAAAAGAAAGGAATGTGGGGGCTCACGCAGTAAGTCTCGAGGTTATATGCGTAATGTCGAGTGCTATCACTGCCATAAAAAAGGGCATGTGAAGAAGGATTGCAAGAAATGGCAGCAAAGCAAGAAGGATAAACAATTCGGTGAAACTTCTAAGTCTGATGATTCAAACAAGGGCAAAGCAAAGTTAGAGGAGATCAATGTGCTAGAGTCTTCAAATTATCCTATTGTAGAGACTCTTCCAGCAGTTGTTATGCCACTTACCTCTAACGTATTGGTCTTCACAACAGATCTACCTGTCGAGGCTCTTGTTACAGAAGATGTGTAGTATGCATAGAATTGGATAGCAGATTCTGGTGCGAGTTTCCATGTGACACCACATAGAGAGTGGTTCTCTACTTATTCTCACTCTTGTGGCAAAGTGAGACTTGGTGATGCTTATGAACTAGACATTGAGGGTGTCCGAAACGTCAAAGGAATGGCACACACTTTACTTTATGTAATGTCAGACATGTGCCCAAGTTGACTAAAAGCTTGATTTTTGTTGGTCATCTTGATGATTTGGGCTACAACACCACATTTGGCAATGGTTCATGGATAGTACACAAAGGTAATCTTGTTGTACTCAGAGGTCAGAAGCATGGCACCTTGTATTCCATGCATGTGTCAGATGTTGGTCATGATTACATATCTATAGCGAGCTGCCGTCTACTGAGTTGTGGCATTGCCGGCTAGGTCATATTAGCCAAAAAGGAATGAGAACTTTGACTCATTTTGGCTACTTACCTGTCTTGTCTTATGTTGACTTTCCACGATAAGAGGTCACTTGAATTTCGACGCCACATTACCGACGTCACTGGCGGGCGTCGGTATATGTGTGTGTATTTATGGAGGGAGCTAAGGTTTTTTTTTAAAAATGATTTTCAAATTTTCGACACTTCTTCAGGCGTCTATTCCAATGACAGCACGAATTGACATTTTGACGTCTGTTCTGACGGCTGTACCAACGTTCGTACGACATGTGTACCGAATGGCATTGGCAAAAATCAAAACCGCGGGCTTTCTCTGTGCATTTCTCTTGTTCTTGTGCATTTTCTCAAGATCTCTTCTTCCCCATCACTCTCAGATCTGGTGCAAAAGAAGCCGTCGGAAGTGCTAATGTTACTTGTGGGTTAGCGCATAACACTAAGGTGAGATTGTTTTCATGTTTACTTGTAGATTTAGGGTTTAACTTTGTGTATGTGTGTGTACGTTTTTGCAGGTTCCAAGACTTTTACAACAACTTTCATTGCTCAAATATGACAAATGTGAGTGCTCGAACCTTTAAATGCATATTAAATTTATTTAAATTACTTTGTATATTAAGAAAAGAAAATTTCATGCTTTAAACTTTGAATGCTTTCAAAGAAATTATGGTTTGTGATGTGAAATTTCATTTTAAATTATGAATTTTTTTTTTGGTTTATGAAAAAATCTTGTTTTGAAGAAATTTTATATTGAATTATATCGTTTTTTAAATTATGCAGTTGATGGGGTTTATGTTTTAGGTTAAGTTTAGGTTATAAGTTAAGTTAGATTAGGCTGGGTTAGGTTATCTTATACGTTAGGTTATGTTAAGTTATTCTACGTTGTTAGGTTAGGTTATACGTTAGGTTATCTTATATGTTAGGTTAGATTAAGTTAAGCTTTGTTAGGTTAAGTTATATTAAGTTATGATAGGTTAAGCTACGTTATGTTAGGTTAGATTAGGTTAGGTTAAGCTACATTAGGTTAGGTTAGGTTAAGCTACGTTCGACAATACGGCAAGCCATAGAGCTTACCCACAACGCGTATTATAAACAACACCATGGCAATCCGTTCATTAATACGGCAAGCCATAAAGTCTACCCACAACACATATGCATTGTGGGCAAGCTCTATGGCTTTCCATATTGCCAACGGCTCTCCATTGTGTTGTTTATATGTCCGCGAGTGGTTTTCAAGCCCTAAAATAGCTAAGTGGCCCAGAAAATAACACCATGGTGAGCCGTTTGGCTATACCGCAAGCCATAGAGCTTTCCCACAATGCATATGTGTTGTGGACAAGCTCTATGGCTTGTCGTATTAATTGTCAAACGGCTTGCCATTGTGTTTTCTATATGTCTGCAAGCGGTTTTCAAATCCTAAAATAGCTAAGCTGTCCTAAAAACAACACAATGGCAAGCCTTTTGGCAATACGGCAAGCCATAGATCTTGCTACAATGCATATGCATTGTGGGCAAGCTTTATGGCTTGCCATATTGCCAAACGGCTCGCCATGGTGTTGTCTATATGTTGCAAGCGATTTTCAAGCGCTAAAATTGCCTCGTGTCCCTAAAAACAACACAATGGCAATCCGTTTGGCAATACGGCAATCCGTAAAGCTTACCCACAAGGCATATGCATTGAGGGAAATCTCTATGGTTTTCCGTATTGCCAAAAGGCTTGCCATTGTGTTGTTTTTAGGACCGCAAGAGATTTTCAAACCCTAAAATAGCTAAGCAACCCTAAAAACAACACAATGGAGATCCGTTTGGCAAAACAGAAAGCCATAGAGCTTGCCCACAATGCATATGCATTGTGGGCAAGCTCTACGGCTTGCCGTATTGCCAACGACTGGCCATTGTGTTGTCTATATGTTTGTGAGCGATTTTCAAGTGCTAAAATTTCCTCGTGCCCCTAAAACCAACACAATGGAGATCCGTTTGGCAATACGGCAAGCCATAAAGCTTGCCCACAAGGCATATGCATTGTGGGCAAGCTGTATGGCTTGCCATATTGCCAACGGCTCACCATTGTGTTGTCTATATATCAGCGAGCGGTTTTTAGGCCATAAAATCGTTTCGTAACTCTAAAAACAACACAATGGTGAGCCGTTTGCCAAATTGGCAAGCCATAGAGCTTGCCCACATCACATATGCATTGTGGGAAAGCTGTATGGCTTGTCGTTTTGCTAAACGCCTCACTATTGTGTTGTTTTTATGTTAGGCTAGGTTAGATTAGGTTTAGGTTATAGGTTAGGTTACAGCTCTCGATGGCATAATAGTCAAAAAAATACAAACGGACACACAAGATGACTAGTGTACTTCTAAAAACACAAACAAACTTCAATTAGGTTAGGTTTAGGTTATAAGGTAGGTTAGGTATAGGCTCTAGGTTAGGTTAGATTATAGGTTAGGCATAACAATTATAGGTGAGATTAGAGCTAGCGTCAAATTAATAGCAGAAAAACGCAATCGGACTTCGAAGATGACTCATGTAATTCTAAAAACGCAAACGGACTTCGGTTAGATTACGTTATAGGTTAGGTTTAGGTTATAGGTTAGGTTAGGTTTATGTTATAGGTTAGGTTGATTATAGGTTAGGTTAGAGCTAGCGTCAAATTAATAGTAGAAAAAATGCAATCGAACTTCAAAAGCGCACACAGACTTCAAGAACCTTAATATATAGTCATTGACCAATAAAGACGAGATTATTACCCTGTGTTCCTAATCTCTGTGCACCTCTAGACTGAGGTGTGCGGGGATCGGGTTGGCTAGAGAATGTGAGGTTGTTAGAGCTAGAAAAAAATAGTTGAAAAAGCGCAATCGGACTTCAAAAGTGCACACAGACTTCAAGAACTCTAATATATAGTCATTGACCAATAAAGATGAATTATTACCCTGTGGTCCTAATCTCCGTGCACCTCTAGACCGAGGAGTGACCTAACTGAAAGCGAGCGATGGGAAAAACATGTGGCTGGAGAGGGGAGATTGGATGCCATCTAGAATGAAAAGACTTTCTATTTTCCATGATCTCCCGTACTGGAGTGTGACCTGCTGATTAATCATTTGGTCGACCCAATGCACATCTTCAAGAATGTGGGGGAGATCATCTGGAAGACCATCACTAGAAAAAGGGAGCCTGTGGGTCGAATGCCAGAGATGTGGCCTCGACTTAAACCCAATGGAAAGTGGTCTATACCAAAAGGTCCATGGGTTCTGAGTCGCGCAGAAGAGCAACAAGTGAAGAAGACTATATCTTCATTCAAGACTCCCACAGGGTGCATGCGATGTTTGAAAATGGCTTTTACGAGAGATGACAATCTCAGTGGTCTTAAGTCCCACAATTGGCACAATTTTTTTCAGTTCATCTTACCAATTTCCACAAAGGGTTGTTTGACAGATGACATTAGAAGAACAATCTACAAAATCAGTGAGTTGGTACGCTGGATCAGTTCAAAAGAGATAAGAGAAGACAACATTGATGCAGCACGCTTAAATACTATTGAAGCAGTGTGCATGGTGGAGAAGTACTTTCCAACAAACATTCTTACCATCAAAATTCATGTACTTGTGCATGTGGTCGATGAAGTTGTAGTTACTGGGGTGGTCCATAGCAGGTGGATGTTCCTATTGGAGAGATTTATGAAGACTGTAAAGGGGTTTTTTCTTCAAAGGACTCGTCTTGAGGGTAGCATGGCCGAAGGATGGCCTGCACAAGAGTCTCTTGTCCTCATCAGTGAATTTTTGGTCTCAATTGATCCAGAGATGCCCCGAATGTGGACTACTGAGGTCAACATCAAGGTGACAGGGGACGAGTCGCAGGGACAAGGCATCGTTAGGAAGATGAACATCACAATGCGAGAAAAGGTTATGAGATGTTTCCTTCTCAACTGAGACATCATGCAAAAGTGGCTAGAGAGGTACGAAGGGGAAAAGCAACAACGTTTGGCAGATCGCCTTCAATTCAAGCGCAATCGTGCAACTAGAAACCTTCCTTTTCCAGATCATCTTCAAAAATTTCCCGACTTTCCAACTGGGCGGTGGTTAGATGCGACACTCTAAGAGGCAAAGAGGAATGGAGTGTTGATTATTGAAGAGGAAGAGGAGATGTCAAGGGGTTGCGATTGGCATGTATATTTCACAACTTCCTTTTCGAGCTTCTCATGAATATTAGTTTGCTTTAATAACTTTTAGTCTGTTTCAATTTTGTGGCTGCAGTATCACAAATATGGAGCTTCGTGGTCGCATGGGAAGCAGTTCAGAGTGCAACGGATCGACCAACAAAGGGTCACTTTCGACAGTGGTATTAGGGCAAGCTTCGTCCAAGAAAGTAGGAGTAGTGCCAGGGATGAGAATACAGAGACTAGCTAGCTTGAATACTTTGGCTACATCCAAGACATCTTGAATATTATCTTTAGAAAGTTTGATATGTTTATCTTTGATGTCAAGTGGTTCAAAGTTATTACTAGCGGCCCTAATGTAACTGTGCGTAAAGACAAGAGTGGATTGATTCAAGTGAACTCTAGGTGGGTGTGGATAGATGTGCGGGATACATTCGTACTTCCGCAACATTGTGAACAAGTTGTATTCATACACGATCTATAATGGACAGAAAATGATGAGAATGATCTATCTAAACCCTGCTGGCTCTATGTTGTTCAAGTTGCTCTACGTAGCAAGCAAGTGTATGAAGGATTGGATGTTGAGCTCGAAGAGGTGATTCATGAACAAAGTGCAGGACCGACTCCAACTTTAAGTTTAGATTTTGAGGTGGATGTCAGCATTGAGCAATTGTGTGAACCTAGAGATGAGGTGTCAAATAGTGAAGCTGATGCGGAGAGTGACGAAGAAGTAGAGTTCGATCACTCAGTGATTGCTTGCATATGTATAGTTTTGTAGTGCTTATGTTTATTGTTTATGGTTATATTTATGGTATGGCACAGATGTTATGGTTAAGGTTTGACAGTCAACTTAAGATTATGGTTTTGCTATGATGGTATGACAATCATCTGATGGTTATGATTATGGTTATGGTTATGGTTGTGCAATGATGGTATGGCAATCAGGTGATGGTTATAGTTTTGCTATGATGGTATAGCAATCATGTGATGGTTATGGTTATGGTTATGGTTGTGCAATGATGGTATGGCTGTTATGGTTATGGTATGACAAGCAAGTTATGGTAATGGTTATGGTATGGCAAACATGTTATGTTTATGGTTTTACATCTTTTGACTCATGTTTTAATTATGTTAACAGGTTATGTTATTCTTACAATTTTGCTAATTGCTGAAGGAGTACGAGCGATAGTGCGACGCAAGAGAGAGTGCGAGAAGAAGAGCACGACGATATGGTGAAATCGCTCTACTGTAATGTGTGGAGCATAGTGAGTTCTTATTAGGTTTTTACAAAAGAATATGTGTACATACGTGGCGGCCCGCCCACTTACCTGGGCGACCACATTGGGCTTTATACCCCAACAACCTCCCACTTAAAGTCCAATGTGGTACTTTAAGTGTGAAAGAAGCTACTATACAAGCTAATATACAAGAGATGTAGAGAAGTGATGTACTACCCTACACCTAATTGCTTGCAAAAATGCGCAAAGCTCTCTGAGGGAAGTCCTTTTGTAAGTAGATCAGCAGGATTTTCTGTGGTGTGAACTTTGACAAGCTGAAGTTGCTTATCCTCGAGCATTTCCCTGATGAAATGATACTTCACATCCACATGCTTTGTCTTTGAGTGATAAACTGGATTGCGAGCCAATTGTATAGCACTTTGACTATCACAATATAACACAGGCATCTCTTCTTTGATTCCCAAATCTGTTACTAGTCGATTAAGCCAAATTGACTCTTTGCATGCCTCTGATGCTGCAACATATTCAGTCTCTGTAGTAGACTGAGTAACACAATCTTGTAATCTAGAACGCCATGATACTGCTCCACCAGCCAATGTAAAGACATACCCTGACATAGACCTTCGGTTGTCTAAGTCACCTGTATAATCTGAGTCTGTAAAACCCTTTACACTTAGCTCCTGACTCCCATAGCATATACGCATACTCTTTGTAGCTTTCAGGTATCTCAATATTCCTTTCACTGCCTCCCAATGTTTCTTGGCTGGGTTTGACATGTATCGACTTACTACTCCCACCGCAAATGCAATGTCTAGGCGAGTAGCAATCATTGCATACATCAAACTACCCACTACAGACGGATATGGAATCTTATCCATTTCAGCCTGTTCTTCCTCAAACACAGGACAATCTTGTTTGCTAAGTTTCACATATGGTGGCAATGGAACACTCAATGCCTTTCCCTTCTCCATATTGAAACGTTGCAAAACCTTGTCAATATACTCTGTTTGAGATAACCAAATCAACTTCTTTGATCTGTCTCTCTCAATGCGGATACCAAGTATATGACTTGCCTCACCCATGTCTTTCATGTCAAACGATTTTGCCATCTTTGACTTCAAAGCTGAAATTTCTTCCAAGTGCTTGCCAGCAATCAACATGTCATCCACATACAAAATAAGGATCAGCCAACTACCATCCTTAGCCTTCTTTGTATATAGACAATGATCAAACTCACTACGTTTGTAGCCTTGAGAAAGCATAAACTTGTGGAATTTATGGTACCATGCCCTTGGTGATTGTTTTAAGCCATAAAGACTCTTTAACAACTGGCATACCCAATCTTCCTTGCCTTTCTCAACAAACCCTTCTGGCTGCTGCATGTAAATTTCCACATCTAAATCACCATGCAAGAACGCTATCTTGACATCCATTTGGTGCAACACCAAATCTAATATGGCAACCAATGCAAGAAATCATCTCAATGTAGTCATCTTGACCACCGGAGAGAAGACTTCATCAAAGTCAATGCCTTGTTCTTGCTTAAAGCCCTTGGCAATAAGCCTTGCTTTGTACTTTGGCTGACTATCATGAGCGGTGATCTTATACCTGTAAACCCATTTACAGGGTAGAGCCTTTTTGCCCCGTGGTAATTTAACTAGCTTCCATGTCTGGTTTTTATGCAGAGCTGTCATCTCTGACTGCATGGCCAATTGCCAATTCCCGGAGTCCTTCATTTGCACTGCTTCCTTGTAACATGAAGGCTCATTGCAATCAGTCAACATGACATAATTCATAGATGGAACAAACCTATCAGGAGGTCGCGTGACACGTCCAGATCTATGCACAATAGGTGGCTCAGGCTCAGCCACAACCTGTGGTTCCACTCTATCCTGTCCTTGCTCCTCTTGAGCCCTGACATTTTGTCTTGCACATGCAGGTCCATCTTCTTGGAAGACAACTCTTCTAATCTCCTCAACCCTCTCTGGTTTAGAATGATATTTGGATTCATTAAAGTGAACATCATTGCTGCGGACAACCTTTCTAGATTTGGGATCCCAAAGTCTGTACCCCATCTCACCAGAATTACCATAGCCTAGAAAGATGCACTTTCTACTCTTTGGCTCAAGTTTGTTCCTAAATTCCTTTGGAACGTGAGTATATGCCTCACAGCCAAAGACTCTGAGATGCTTGTATGAGGGCATTTTGCCTGACCATACCATCTCTGGCACTGAATCCTTCTGCAAAACCTTGCTAGGAGATCTATTTACAAGATGAACAGCTGTTGATACAGCTTCAGCCCAAAACCCATTTGGCAGCTGTGCATTAGACAACATACTTCTGACCTTCTCTTGTATGGTCCTATTCATTCTCTCAGCAACACCATTTTGAGGAGGATTGTAAGGAGCAGTAAGTTCACGTTTTATACCTTTTGACTCACAAAAGTCCTGAAAGGCCTTTGAAACATACTCTCCACCATTGTCAGTGCATAAGCATTTAAGCTTCTTGCTACTCTGATTCTCCACAAGTGTCACAAACGTTTTGAAAACACTCAACGCTTCATCCTTGTGCTTGAGAAAGTAAACCCATACTTTCCTCGAGTAATCATCTATAAACGTCATAAAGTAAGAAGCTCCCCCTAGAGATAGGTTAGGCATAGGTCCACATAAATCACTATGAACAAGTGCCAACTGTGTATCTCTTCTATTGCTTCTATTCTTATGTGGCTGCTGTGTTTGCTTACCATACAAACAATGTTCACAGAATTCAAAATCATTAAATGAAAAGCCAGGTAAATAACCAAAACGAGACAAGATTTCCATTCCCTTCTTGGACATATGTCCTAACCGGCTATGCCACAAAGAAACGTTCGGCTGCTCGGTTACATTGATTACATTTTTAGAGACATTTGATACATAAATCATGTAAAGTCCTCCAGACTTTACTCCATGTGCTACTGTCATAGAACCCTTGGATATCTTCCACATGTTCTGTCCAAAAGTGGTGACGTAGCCAGCATCATCAAGTAAACCTGTGCTGATCAAGCTCTTTGTAATTGTGGGAACATGTCTCACATTCTTCAGTGTGAAAGAAGAGCCATTCTGAAACTTCAATTGAACATCTCCAACACCTAAGATCTCACATGTCTGCCCATTTCCTAGCCAAACATGATCTTTAGTGGTCACATAAGAGGTAAACCACTCCTTGTTTGGAGACACATGAAGTGATGCCCCTAAGTCTATAATCCAGTCACTCAATGCATTTCCATCAGATGCTGTAAGAAGAGCTGAGTCCATTGTATTCTTCAAGAAGTAAATGTCTCCTGACACTAGAGTGTCATCCTTTGCAACAGTGTTTGTCACATTTATTTCTTGAATCTTCATTGAGGACTTGTTCTTCTCACCATGGTCTTCAGCTTTCTCTTTGCCTTTTTCTGCTTTCCATTCTCTGCAGTCTCTTTTCATGTGACCCTTCTTGCCACAATGGTAGCATTCTATGTCACTCTTGCCTTTAGCACTGCGGGACTTGCTACGAGACTGATTCCTCTTTCCACCTTTGTAATTTTCTTTGGTCCTTCCCCTAACAACTAAGGCTGTTCCTTTGCCTTTGTCCATTGTCTTTCTATTGGTTTCTTTAGTAAGCAGACTTCCTTCTACACCTGCTATGTTCAAACCATCTGGAGGTGCAGAATTACTCAAAGCTGTGCGAAAAGTGTCCCAACTTTCCGGCAATGTGATCAACAGGAACATAGCTCTAACAGGTTCATCAAACTTGACACCTTGAGCTGACAACTGACTGTAGATTGTGTTGAATTCATTCAGATTATTGGACATAGGTGTCCCTTCTTTCATCTTCAAATCAACAAGCTTCTTAAGCCAGTATACCTGTGAAGCTGCACTCTGCTTCTCATAAAGATCACTCAGCTTTATCCATGCTTGATAAGCCGACATCTCGTCTGCTACATTGAAGTAAACGCTTTTTACCAAAGTCAACATAATGGTAGAAAGTGCCAATTCATCCATTTCGCTCCATTCATCTTCGTCCATATCTTCTGGTTTTATCCCCTTGAGCTTTATAGGTTTTATCTACTTCTTTTGTACCAACAGGTGCCAAATCTGCTTCTTCCACAATGGGAAATTGGTTCCATCCAGCTTCTTGATATTGTAAAGAGCAGTGTCTTGTGATCCAGCCATAGCTACGCTTCACAGTGGTTTACTTTCCTGGGAAAAATTCGGCAGAGTTTCCCCTGTAAACTGACCTCTGAACCAATATCAACCTGTCAAATGAACCAAGAAAGCTTTAGATTCTGCATAAATTTTGGCAGAGTCTCCTTTGTAAAATGGCTCTGGTGTACTAAAAAAACAGACCAAAAAACAGCTCAAAAAACACTGTCTCTCTGACACTGTAAGCTACGGGTAAACCTGTCCTGCACCTGTACTGTCTCTCACTGTCCTGTCACTGTCCTGTAAGCATAGACTGTGAAAATGCCTCAACAGCAGTAAAGAAAAGATGCAATCCCAACTGTCTAACTCACAGTCAATACATCCTAGCTGCCTATCTAAGGGTGCTCGAGGGATCGCTCGAAGACTTGTATCACCAAAAGGATCTCAACATTTGAGAATCCCCCAGCTCAATAAAACCTCACTCGACCCTCAACAAAGGCTGCAGTAAATTTAACAGTACATAGACTTCCCACAAAGTCATACATCCACAAATTTCCCACTATATGCTGTAACCGCTGCGGCGGTTGTTTGTTGCGTGACTCACAGCCAGCAAACCCTCAACAAACATACATCATCTCTGACAATACATCCCATGTGGAAGTACCTGCAATGTCGGGATGAAATCTGGAATATCAAGCAGCAAACACAAGCTACCTAATGAACTAGTGGATGTCGCCTACAGTCTGTGTGTAGATGCGCCCGTGTCGTATGTGACACGCCTCCAAGAACTGTGAGCCGTCCTTCGATGTGTAGACAACCACAAATCAACACTCTGGGAGTGTCGATATCCTCAACACCTGCAGTCGTAAGCCGAAAACCCCAAATTTGCAGAGTCGGATCTGCACCCGTCGAGACCACGTAGTCGAAAATGGCCTGCGCAGACCTTTGTCGAAGCCGAACGGTGGCCGAGATGACCTCAGAATGAAATTCTGACAACACCGAGCCCTTCGGGTTCGCCCACGAGATTTTGGGCCGTGTCTTCGCCTTTCGAATTTCACTCCAATCTGAGCTAGTGACTCTAGCCTTCTGCAGTGCTACCCCGAGCCTCGATCTGAGCTCTGATACCAGTTGAAGGAGTACGAGCGGAAGTGCGACGCGAGAGAGAGTGCAAGAAGAAGAGCACGACGATATGGTGAACTCCCTCTACTGTAATGTGTGTAGCATAGTGAGTTCTTATTAGGTTTTTACAAAAGAATATGTGTACATACCTAGCGGCCCGCCCACTTACCTGGGCGACCACATTGGGCTTTATACCCCAACAATTGCCATACACTCACTCTTTAGCGTCAGCTTGTAGGTGGAGTGCGGTTTCTTGTGCACTCTTCCTTTGGGGAGAGGGGGCTGTTTTCTTTTGCTGTAGTACATGCAACATTAGTTCCCAGCCCTGTCTGCCCAAAAACAACTTGCAGGTTTGATCGTCGGTATAGGCAACCGTATGAGCATCGGTAGAGGCAACGGTATGAGCGTCAGAATGTACTATACAAATACCGATGTTTATTACGTTGTTTATTTTGATGCATATTGGAAGGTTTATTCCGACATAAGCTCTCAACTCAAAAGTTGTGGGCATATCCTTTGAAACATAAGGATCAAGTTCTTCCTGTGTTCCAGAATTTTTTGGCACTCGTTGAGAATCAGTCTGACAAGAAACTCAAAAGGTTGCGGACTGACAACGGTGGAGAGTAAGTCTTCAAGGAGTTTGAGATTTTCTGTACTAAAAGGGGGATTAAAAGGTAGTTTACTGGACCATACACATCAACTCAGAATGGAGTTACTGAGCGCATGAATTATACGATTCAAAAAAAAGTCACAACTATGCTTTCTAGGGAAAATCTCACACAAGACTTTTGGGTAGAAGCCGTCTTGACCGCAGTGCACATTATAAATTTTTTGCCTAGTACGCCATTGAATTATGATATTCCAAAAGAGTTATGGTCTAAACATAAGCCCCACTATGACATCTACGTGTTTTTGGTTGTGAAGCTTATGCTCACGTGCCTAAACAACTTCGACAGAAGTTAGAGCCAAAGTCACACAAATGTATTTTCATTGGATATGGTGCAGATGGAGAGATGTGATACTGTCTCTGGCACCCGGAATCTTGTCGAGTCATCCGTAGTTCAGATGTGATCTTCAATGAGTCAAAGATGCACAAACAACCTATCAAGGAAATAGAGGTTCGGAGACTCACTTTTGAGGATGTTGCCTCAGAGAGAGTGAAATCAACTCAGTGGGCTAGTGTTGCACCTTCCACTAGCAATGCTCCAGAGGGAGCGGATAGCAATGGTCAAGGAGTGAGACGGTCTACTAGAGTCTCTCGTCCACCTGCGTGTTTTGAACCAGGTCTTGATTACATCATGTTGGCTGATTGCGGTGAGCCAAGCTGCTACCAAGAAGTCATGATGACGGATTATGTGGTGAAGTGGGAACAGGCTATGGAATCTGAGTATAACTTGATTCTGGCTAATGACACTTGGGACTTGGTAGAACTGCCAAATGATGCAAAAACTTTACCTTGCAAATGGCTTTAAAAAAGGAAATTTACCTCAGGTGATCCAAATCCAAAGTACAAGGCTAGACTTGTAGCCAAAGGGTTCAAACAACAAAAGGGAGTCGATTTTGATGAAATCTTCTCGCCTGTGGTTAAGATGACAACGCCTAGAACCGTACTTGGTCTTGTAGCGATTGAGGACATGGAACTTGTCCAAATGGATGTGAAGACAACATTTCTTCACGGGGATCTTGATGAGGATGTTTACAGGCAAAAGCCTGAAGGGTTTGTTCAAGAGAACGCATCTCGTGAGCAGCTAGTATGTAAGCTCAAAAAGACACTTTATGGCTTAAAGCAGGGTTCAAGGCAGTGATATCATAAATTTGATGCATGTATGAGGTCTCAAGGATATAAAAGGAGAGAAGAAGATCACTGCTTGTACACAAGAACGCTGGATGACGGCTCGATGATCATTCTAGTTCTGTATGTTGATGACATGCTTATAGCTGGGAAATCCATTGCGAAAATTGCCAACTTGAACACTTTCTTGGCATGCGAATCAAAAGAGATCGCAAACGTCATATTATTGACTTATTTCAGGAAACATACATTGAGAAAGTTTTACATCGTTTCAATATGCAGGGGGGAAAAGCATTGAGTACCCCAATGTAGGCATTCTTGAAACTCAGCAAGGAAGATGCACCCAAATCTGATGCTGAGCAAGCTGAAATGGCTAAGGTACCATATTCTTCAACAGTGGGCAGTCTCATGTATGCTATGGTGGCCACCAGACCACACATTGCTTTTGCAGTGGGAGTGGTGAGCCGATATATGGAAAATCCTGGCAACAAGCATTGGGAAGCAATGAAACACATTCTTAGGTACCTCAAAGGTACGGTTGGTAGGTGTTTACGCTTCGAGAACAGTGGTGCATCCATCGTGGGTTATGCGGATGCAGACTATGCGGGTTGTGTTGACAATAGGAGATCGACATCTGGCTATGTTTTCATATTTGATGGAGTATCTTGGAGGTCATGTCTTCAAGATTGTACGTCGTCTTCCACTACGAAAGTAGAGTATATTGCATTGTCGGATGTAAGTAAAGAGGCTGTATGGTTATCTCGCTTGGTCAAATATCTTGGCATTGATGAGACTCCAGTGATATATTGTGATAGTCAAAGTGCTCTTGCATTGGCAAGGAATCCCGTGTTTCACTCCAAATCGAAACACAATGAAGTCAGGTATTATCTCGTGAGAGATTTCTTGGTCAAGGTACACTCTGACAACAACCCAACAGGTGCTTTGACAAAAGGCTTAGCTTTGGAGCGGTTTACACATTGCAATGAGTTGATGGGTATAGGTTGAATCCACTAGATTGCTTCACGGTTGTACATACCAGGTCACTTGGGTTGCGTTGGTCTTCAAGGGGGAGTTTGTTGGGATTCAGGTCAACTAGCCGGACATCCGACTTACTACTAACCCATCTACTAACTTAACCCATGTATACACTTATTCTTTAATACAACAGAATAAGGAGTTGCAGCAGGATAATGTTGCTGTATGCTCCACCCAAAGAGGTGTCTCTCTCTCTCTGCTCTCGCACTTGCACTTGCACACGCTTCTCGTGGAACCTTCATATATTCTTTCAAGAACAATCTTCAAAGAGTGGGGTAATGAGTATGCTCCTCAGCCCTTAAAGTTCTATACTAGTCTACCACCTTTCCACTTAAGGTCAAACTAATTCGTTGTGTTCTGCTAAGGAGTCACAAACATGTTCAAACACCTCGATAAGCTTCCTAGCAGTCTCAACACCATTAAATTTTTGTGTGAGCTTTGCCACTTGGATTGCTTTACTTCTAGGCTCCCTATCAGGTGTATTACACATATTTTGTGCAATAGATTTTCCAATGATATGAGCAAAGGCAGCCAAATCACCCACAGGAGCAGGTAAGGCTAGTGGAGGCACCAGCAGGGTTGCATTATTCGTTATTAGAGATTCATTTTATTTGTGAATAATGGTCGATTAATACATTAAGAAGATTTATTCGTGTGAATTATTTGATGTCACGTCAGCTTTATTTAAAAACACGCTTTACTGCTTATATATCGATTGATAGTGTATCGATCGATATCATATCGATTGAAAAGATATCGATCGATACACTATCGATCAATTCTGAAATAGTATTAAAAGTCCAGATTTACGTGTTTTACGTACAATTCCCTTCACCAAACTGTTAGCTTACGACAGAGCAAGGTAGAATTTTCAACTTAAAAAATCATTTGATTTTTAAGAAAATAAATATTTTTAATGCTAAAACATTTTTTAAAAAAAACGGATAGATTTCAATCATCCATCTTAGCTCTAGTGTCTTAGTGCGAATATATAATTCTAAGCATTACTCTTAGCTCTATTTGTTTTAGAATAGATAGAAAAAGTGATATTTGATGGTTAAAATCTATCATAGCTATAATATGTGCATATATGTAGTGTTAATTCATACATTTTGGAAGATATCATTCACTAGGTAGATAAGACGTTAATTTAGAAGATTAAAGTAAACATTTGGGCGTGCAATTAAAGAGTTACCAAAGATTGTGAAAATTTAAACTGTAATACTTCTATACTTGGTTGTTTGAACAAAGTCTCCTACTTCTAAGTATGCATAAGATATACACATACTTTACATATAGGGTCTTTTGGTTGTCATGAAAAAATGTTCTTTACTCCATATGGATATATAATAGGTCCACTTAGTGCCTCTTGGTTGTTATGAGATAATTCTCTTACTTCCAAGTGAGGTTTAAGGTAGAAAGTAGGATTCACTTGGTTGTTAGCAAGCTTATGCTCTTACCTCTAAGTGAATATGGTGGATCACCTATAGAATTCACTAGGTTGTCATCGAGCCAAAGCTCTTACCTCCTAGTGAATATTAATCATGCATATTTTTTAGAAGTCACATGGATGTTATTGAGCTCATGCTCTTACCTCTATGTTGATATAGAAATTAGAGACCTCAGTTATTTTAGGGTTGATTGGTTGTGTTTAAGTAGTAGCTCCTACCTCCAAGAGACATAGATAGTGGAATGTGAGATAACTCTATTGCTCACTTAGCTGGTTGTCTTGAGCAAACACTCTTTACCTCCTAGTAGCCAGGAATGTCATATCCATTGGTGATTCTCCCTACAATATTAGACAACCCAAAGTAATTTCTATACCCTAAATTCTAAACCGTTATGTGACTAAGAGGGCCTGAAGGCGTATGAGAGACACATACAATTATTTTATCACGTGATAATAAAATTTAAATCATTTTTTACAAAAGCGCCAAAGTGAGGAGAAAAGATGCTCACCAATACGCGAAGCTGGGGCTGCTCGGAAAACTACTGCAATCTGTGTGAGCTAGAATGAGATCTAGAGAGAGTATGAACTAGAGAGAGAGAGAGAGAGAGAGAGAGAGAGAGAGAGAGAGCTAGAGAGAGAGTTTGAGCTAGATAAGAGGTAGAGAGAGAGTTCCACAAACAAAATCGATCGAAGGCGTATCCAAAAAGTGACGTTTTTTATTAATTTATGGAGCTCTATCGTATCGATCGATACTCTTTCAATCGATTTCGATATCAAACGATACTAGTTTGATCGATAGTAATTCGATCGATAGGCTATTGATTGATATTGTATCGATTGAAAGAATAGAATTATTAAAAAAAACCACATATTATACGAAAATACGCGAATAATATTTATTTATTCGATATAATTTACATTATTTGCTCGAATAAATCCAACCCAGGGCACTAGTGGCATTACAAGTGGAGCAGGGGTTGGCATTGACCTTCGCATATATGTAGCCGATGCGGGATGTGACATGTGACTGGGGATAGCCCCACTTGCATAAGGACTTGGATGACACACTCTCGGAGCATACGCCATTGGTATCATTGGGGATGTAGAAGTCACAATAGCATGAGTGGGCCCAGGTAGGTATGGGCGATATGCACTCATCGGCACTACAGTAGCAGGTACTATACTACTAGGTAGCGGCATCGTACTAGCTATAACAATCATATGTGCACTTCCCATTACGCTCATTGTCAAAGTAGCCATTGTGGTATCTCTAAAAGAAGGTTGTGTCAAGTCTAGAAAAATAAAGGTATTGCTCATGGGCTCAACTTGCATTGAGACTCTCGGTGAAACAACATAAGAAGGATCTATAAGACTCATTGAGGGAGTCTCCATTTGTGATAGAGTTGGTTGTTTGCCCTTGCCCATGTCTAGGAAGGGTAGGTGCAAGATCAGGTGTACCCACTTTGTGCACTTTGATGTGAAGTGTGACACTTAAGGTGCCCTAAACACATGCTAATATGGAGCCCCCACTTTATGTACTACAGTGGTAAACTAGGATTGGGAGACTAAAAAATACCATTTGATGATGAAAAATTGCTAAAAACCTTAGCTTTGACCCTAAGATCTACACCAAAGGTTAGCTAAAGGAACGATTTCTGGTTAATTGCATGAAAAACAAACTTAGAAAGCCTAATTTATATATATATTTTTTTTATGAACACCCTTTCATACGAGACTATAAACTATATAAAAATTTTGAGAAAAAATATGCAATATAATTTTTTATCATTTTTTCTAGAAATTAGTATAATATTCTAACACTTCAAAATAAATTTATATGAAAGATCCATCCAAATCTAACCGTTAAAACTTGAAAATTCTGGCATATCCACATTTCTAAAAGGTATATCTATCAAATGACCATAGGATCTTGAAAAATGAGTCTTGCATCTACAGATATCTTGTGCACAAAATATATTTGCTAAAGTAAATATTTTTTCAAGAAAATATTTAATAGAAATTACCCATATGGTCAAAAAATTACCAATAAATCAAGTTAAATTTCTCAACATGTGCATGATTGATCTGCATGAGAATATTTCCATGCCAACACATTAGGTTATGAGAGACTCACATTGACATCCTCATTAGCAATGCTATGTTGTGACAAGGTGTGACACGTTGAACCACGAGAATCCTTGCACACTAAAAGTATTCTTTTGGTGGAACTAGTGACAAATCAGGATCGTCTAGTGTGTTCTTTACTGTGAGTTCCATGTGGCCACAAATTCTTGGCTTCAAAAAATAAGCATAGATAGCATAATATGCCACATTTTTAGCAGAAAAGACCTGTTTCTTGGCATTCTGAAATCATCTAAAGTGCACAAAATGGGCACACTTGATCTTGCACACACCCGGAATCACATAGGACCCATCGAAGGAAAGTTCATCCCTCTATTCTGCCTTGCAGTATGGGTAATCCTATGGATGGAATTGCGAAGCATGTGTCGTTGTTCCTCTAGACTAGTGGCACTAGATGTGGATTGTACCACTTATAACCAATCCATGCTCAATAGTCCAAAGATGATCAACGATAGGTCAAAGATGATTCCAAGTGTTAAATGATTATATACATGCCTAATATGTTCATTTAGAGCCCTAAGAAGTCACCTGGTGTAGTTATTTTTACATATTTTGAAGTGTGATAGGAACTACTGATAGCATTGCCAAATGTGTGACTAATTGGGAAAACGACTCAGAAGTTGTTAGGCAGAGGTGTTTTGTAGTTTGTTAGAACATGGCTAAGGAGTAGATCTTAACTATGAACCCACAATGTCATTGAAGCTACCTACTTCATTTGAGAGAATTTTTGGATAATGTGTGCCACTTGGATGTCTGTCCTACAAACTATGTAATATTTTCTCGTCTTCTAAGCGGCGGTGCCATTGTAATATGATGTGACTAAGGCAAACCAAGCTTAAAGAAGGAGCTTCAATTTGTATCTACAAGTGATTAGATTATGCCTTCAATTAGTGTCCGACCCAACATTAGCTAGTTTGAACCCTAGGTATATAAGTCACTTAGTAGAGTGCAAACCTCACAACTCATAACCTACTCTCTAAGAGCTCCTTCTCCACCTTAATCTTAAGCCTTCCATAGCTTGCTTGCTTGGGCATGGTGTTGTAGCACAAATGTTTTGAGCTTCTATTCATTATTCTCTTTGCTCTTCATTGAGCGTCTTCGCTCTCTCTTTCTATGCTTGTGTGGGTGTGTGTGTGCGCGCACGCGCGAGTGCGCACACACACACACATGATCTACTTCTAAAGTGTATATGCACATGCATAAATTTGCACACGTGCGCACGTGCGCACGTGTGCATATTTATGCATGTGCATATACACTTTAGAAGTAGATCATGCTACATTATAGCCTGAGATTGAGTGTGTGAGTAGATCTAGCTTGTGTGTTTGTGTGTAGAGAGGTAGAGATCTTGTGAGCACCACCACCTCAATGTGTGTAGACTCCCATACTTGACATGCATGGTAAGTCTGCATGCACTGGTTGACTTGAGCTCCCATGGATTGACATTTAGTTGTCTAGTGTGTGTTGTTCCTTGCCCATACTACAATGTGCAAATTGAATGCGACTCTTTTTGTCCATAGTTGGGGCCTCTTGATTGTTGAGATCATAGTTGCATTTTTTCTCATAATGGAGCCAAACTTGTTCTAGACTTGCTTTAGATAGTTGGGAACACTATCCAAGTGCCAGATTCGCAAATGGATTCCTTTTTATCAAAGTTGAAGCCTCCACATTGCTAAGATCATAGTTGGCTTTTGTCTTAGTTTAGCCCCAAAATTGGTGTGCTCATCCTTTGTGGTGTGTGGAAGCTAACCATGATGTTAGTTGTTATCTTTGCCCCTCTAAATCCTTCTCTGTATCTGAGGTCATACTTGGCCAAATTTTTCTTGATGCTAAGATCGTTGTTGGAATCTTTTTTGGATTGGGCCCAAAATTGAAGGATCGTTCTAAGACCTATTATGGCCTCAATTGTGTTATTTTTTAGTCATTTCTTAGTGTTGAGCCCACTACGATCTTAGTGGAAGAGACTTGATTTTCAGCCTTTTTGTGATGTCATGCTGGCCTTAGTATTTTGTGACCTCCTGGATCTCTTTGAGTGCCCTATTGAGCATTGGTGGCTTTGCTTGTTGCTTGCCCCTTTACCTTGAGCTTGCATGATGTGATTGTTAAGAACCCCCTATACTTGTGAGTTATATATATGTGAAGTGTGAGGGTCTTCCCCTGTCTAGGATAGGTAATGCTTGAAGATCCTTGTCGCACGCCCCGTCTAGAGGTGTCTCCATCTTTTTTGAGCTTGCTGCAACCAACGAAAGGAAAAGAAAAATGGTTGTGGATGAAGGGAAAAACTCGGTGGAAAAAAGTGTCTTCATCTTTATCCTCATGTAGAAGTTGAAGTGTCATGCCTATATGTGCATATGCATGGGTAAAGAACATCAAATTGTGGCTAATGCAAGTGTATAATTGTGAGACACATGTTGGTGGATCATTGCAGTTGGACGATGTACCGTAAAGAGAACCGACCAACATAAATATGTCAATCCAAGGGCGTAGTTGACCCGACTAGTGAGACAGATCTTCAATGTCATTTTGCATGCAATATTGGGCTTGCCTTTGACTTGGCTGATCATCTGTTGAATTGCCTTGCGCATATATCCAATGGAGGGTGTGTCCTTCGGCTCACCAAACACGGGTTAGTTTAGCCAATGTGGATGATTTGCCGATTACTGTTCAAAATCTTCCCATTTTTGCCTGCGAACAATGGGGCAATATGTAGGGTCAATCTGTATGTGAAGCGGTGCAAATGAATTCACTGTGGCACTTTGCTTGTTTTTGGCCATAAACTCTTCCTTCCAGGCTGGCCGCATGCTTTTAATGCTCTGAGAATCCCAACTGGTCAAATCCAGCGTGCCATATCCTCCATCTCTGTCTGGCAGCAGGCTCGGCATCAATTTCTTTTGTTCTTCCAAGGATTCCCAATTCAATATTCGATATGGAAATGAGGATTCTTGGAGGACTTCTTTGACTCTTTCTGACGTGAAAAAAATTACCAGATCTAACAAAAGCAGATGCTGCTCGGATACTGCGTTCTTTGCTACAATCTTCGGCATAGTGAGCCAATGATTGGCAAGCAAGGTTTTGTATTCTTTTGGTGTGTGTGTTCCTATGAATTCTGAGGTGCATGCTCCTCTATTTCTCCTTCTTGGACCATGGCCTCTATCTCTTGTTCTTCCGTGATGACTTCCACTCCTTTCTCTCTTGGTGGCAAACTCTTAATCCTTTCGACTTTAGCTAGCTGAGATCGGAGGTCGATGACTTCTTTTGTAATGTTGGCTAACACCGTGTTCAGAGTGTTTAGATCCTCCTCCCGATCTTTGCCTTATGCAAAGCCTCCTCCATAGCCACCTTGGTTGTCTGCTCTGTCTCCCATTTCTCTCTTAGGCCATCGGCCTACAATCTGAGTGCTTCAATTAATTCCTTCTCAGTAGACAGAATCAGCATGGGGTTTTCTATAAAGGCCTCCAATTGCCCCTTCTGATCCGCTACTCTACGCTTTAGTGCATCTACTGCGATTTGCTGCTTCTTAGCGAGAGCCGCAGACTGGTGGGCAATCTCATGAGCCTGCTGGTACAATTTTTCTTTCTGATCTAATGTCAGTTGCATGCTCTGTCTGATACTGGCATGTGGGTCCTTGTGTGCTTTCTCAGTTTCATACAGCTGCTGTTGATATTTGTCCCGCTTTGTATTCATGTGTTTGATCTGGGACTCTCTTCTCTTTAAGTCTTCTAGCAACGCCATGTTAGTCCTTGCTAACTCATCATTGGCCATTTTACGCTCCTCTGCCTCTTTTTGTTCTTCTCTAGGTCCTTATCTTTATATTCTAACTTCTTTCCAATATTGCTTGCGACTGCCAGGCTTAGATCTGCATTGTTGGCTTGCTCTTTTTCAAGCGCCGTGACTGTTTGCAAGTCTGCTCTTTCAATTTCCTCAGCCAGTCTTCTAATCAAAGCTGCGCATGCTACGTTTGTGGTAGGCACGTCCAAATATGGCTGTTGGGTGGTAGTTTTTACTACAAAGTTGTGGTGGCTTCAGCTTCCTCCTCCTCCTCTTCTATCTTTTCCTTTACTTCGTCCTTCTTGCCTAAGGTCAGCGGACGTATGTACGTCATGGTCGTATCCTCTTCCTTTGGCTGCTCAATCTTCTTCTCTTTAGCCGAGTGGCGTAGTAATGGGAGTAGTCCTCCTTGCTTCTTGGTCCACCATTCTCTCATGACTGCCTGAATCTTCTTAAACACTTGATTATCTGAAGGAGTGGTATCTGCTTGGGTTGTGGATGTGGAGGGTGTATCCTCCGACCTGAGTTTTTCTTTCGTTGTTTGCAAGCCTTCAAGAGGTACATCTTCTCCCGTTTCTTGCTCATTTTTAGCTATTTCTATGATAGGATCAACCGTTATTGGGTTTTCTTACATTTTTAGCAAGCCCTCCGATTGTCCTTATTGCGTGGAAGTCTCGGCGGTTTCCTTGATTTCTTCTTTGGTCTCCTCCACCTTTGTTTTGACTTTTGTTTCTTGAATAATTTCTTATGTGGCAGGTACCTTTGTTTGCAGGGCATCTAGGCTAAAGCCTATTGCCTCAATGGCTTCGTCTAAGGATCAATACCCTGCCGCCATTAGGTCTCTGAGCGTGACTGTGGCCTACTACTGCTCCTTTGTGAGGGGCCTTGGCAAGTCAGTTTCCATTAAGTGGAGTTCTTCTGGTACCTCCCGCTCTTTCTTGTCCACCTGTAACATCTCGGGTGTTTCTAACTCAGTGAGGGTTGGAGAGTGGGCGTTGGGCTTCCCGTTCTCTCTTGAGTGGTTTCTTCGGGTGCTTTCTCCTTGCCTTTAGTGTCATGTTTTGCTTGCTCAGCCTCTGGGTGGATGTCCATTGGGTGGATGTCCATTCTCCTCTTTGTTCTCAATTCTTTGGGTACTTCAAAAGTTTCTTCTAAGGCAACCTTAGCATTCTTGGTTGCTTGCTCTAACTCTGTGGGCTGACGGCTGGCCTCTTAGGTGGTTGGCCGGCTCTGGCTTTAATCTTCTCTCTGATCATATCCGCCAGGCTCTTACGTCTTTCCTCCTTTTGCTTCTTTTCTTCTGCTCGTCTCCCTTGTTGATCTTCCTTTCTCTTCTGAAACCTCTTTATTGTCGCCTTTGCACTCGCTTCAGCTTGTTCCATTCTTTATTGTAGCATAGTTTTGGGCTTCCTCTCTTGTTGTCCAACCTCTGGAGCCAGCTCAACTTTTTCTTCGTCGCTTTCTGAGAGATCTTCTTCGGAGCTGGTGGCTCCTCTGTCTCTCAAGTATTCCGGTTGGTTGTCTTCTTTGGCTTCTGACCATTTGGTGCCGCTGAGGATCACAAGAAGCTTTGAACAAATTCTCACAATAATTCCCACATTGCATACATGGAAGAAGAACAAGTGGCTGGAGGTCGTCGGCATGCAAACTGTCTGAATATCAAAGGATGAGAGAGAGAGAGAGAGAGAGAGAGAGAGACCCTCATTCATGAATCCTCTTGCTCACAAGGTAGCCCTACCTGCATCGCCTTGTCAACTCCTGTTCGCAAGCGCTCTCTCTCTCTCTCTCTCTCTCTCTCTCTCTCTCTCTCTCTCTCGTGTGAGTCACAAACTCGTCACAAAGCAGAGGCAGAGTTGCTTCCCAAGGTTGAGGCGAATGAAATCTCCCTCTCTCTCTCTCTCTCTCTCTCATCTGTAAGTTGAAGTTGCCCTCATAAGTCAATGCCCGCAAGGGAGGAGGCGCACAGGAGTTGAGGAGGTGCTTCTTCGGAGAAGGCGCCCAAGCCACACGACCGAGCTGCAAATTCGCGAGGAAATGGAGGGGTTGCAGGGGGGTGTTGTAGAGGGAGGTGCATGATGCAAGGAGGAGGAATACACATTTGGCGGGGGGAGGGGGTGTGAGAATCTGTTATTTTACACATGATTTTATTTTTAGTTGAGCGAGTATGTCTGCTCAATTTCTACTACGGCCATAATGCAATCAAATGCCCACTTGGCAACATCTATCATGTGAGTCCAATGGGTTGGCACTATCTTGTGGAGAGTGAACGAGAGATTCTTTTTAGGCCTTGTGTATTTGGCTTGTCAATCAAAATGGAAGTGTCGGTAGAGAATCCTCATCAAGTGGCTGGTCCTCTGTTCCTTGATGGTTTCAAAGGTGGGAAATTTGGTGCTGGCTATTTCCTCATCTGACAGCCCTTGTGTTTTGATCACATGGCCTCTTGCCAACTTGGTTATCTCTGCTAATGTGTCGGGCGACAAAGCAACTTCCAAGTATTCTCCCTTGGAATTTGAGAGGTGGGTGGTTGCTCTGTCTTCATTTTCTTTCTTCAGTGTTGTCAGCAACTCATAAGCCCTCTTGTACTCTGCTCTCAGTATTGCCTGTGATAGGAAATCATCCAAGCCTAATCTTCTTATGGCTCTATCCGTATTCTTTGGCACATAATCTATGGAGTTGAATCCTGTTGGCATCTGCGATTCTTCCCATCTTTTTCCCAGTTCATCCTTCCATATGGTGGTGAGTACTCTTTGCCCTTGTGCTAGCTGCATCTCTTCGTCGACAAAGCAGCCTTTTGTTTTAGTGATGTTTTCCATGTCCGACTAGAAGCTTTCAATCTCATCTAGCTTGAATTTCGAACGCTTCCTCATCTTCTTGGGAGTGCTCGATTCTGTGTCAGTCAATCATTAACACATCCCTGTTAGAGATTTTTTTTTTACAATTACTAGAGTTTGATGGTCAACTTTAGTGCCCTAAGTTAGTTTTGTTAGTATCTTGGTGCAAACAAGGTGTCATTGGGACCCTTTTGTCATGTACTATGTGATGGTATGCTCCAGTCCCTGAAAAGGTGAAAATGGTAGCAACCGCGGTTGGTGCCTTATGTGTCAAACTGGAAGTTTTATCACATATCTTGTATATATGCCTCTTGTTGATCCCAACCATGCCAACATGTTCAATTTGGACACCTAAACACTAGCAGAAGTACTTCACATTAGCGACGCTCGCAGTGCGACGCTCATAGGTGAAAACCCACGGCGTCGCTATGCATTCTAATGTGGACCATGCATGACTATCCCGGACTAACAGAATGCTCAGGTGATTTACACTTAAGCTCAAACACTGTAAATCTTGGTTTTTCTCAAGCTTATCTATTATCATGTGTATACATGAAGGGCTTCAAACAAGCGGATACAGAGCATGTGTCACATGTGGACCTAAACTGAATGCACGTTTGGTGCCCTCATTGAAGAAGCAAATCTATGAAGGTCATCAAGCGTATCTTCCAGAGAATCATGTGTTACGTGATGGCTTTTTGGGAAGAGAGCCACCGAGGATGTCTACACAAGCATGGTTAAAGCTGAAGAAGATGTGTGATGACGGTTTGCCCCCAGGGATGAAGAGACTCTCTCTATGGTACGAGTTACCATATTGGGCCCGACTCATGATCAATCACTTGCTCGATCCAATGCACATATTGAAGAATATGGGTAATCTGCTATGGGACCATCTGACCGACAAGAAAGATACTTTGGGAGCTAGGGTTGACCTTAGAAATGTGGATCGTATGGAGCAATATTGGCCATAGACAGCATCCGATGGATCGATAAAACTATCTAAAGCGTCATGGATTTTCACAGGAGCCCAAGAACGCAAAGTAAAAGAGACCATTCGATCTTTGCGGACCTCCACTGACGTAATGCACTCACTCCGAACGTGTTTTACAAAATAAGGAAAAGCTTATCGGTTTGAAGTCGCACGACTGGCATAAAATGTGTCAGGTATGTTCATAGTGGAATATATCATAGTGGTAATTGTGTAACAAATTCGTGTGTGGACTTTAATATCATTGCTGCACATGTTTTGCAGTTTATTTTATTGGTGGCCATTGAGGGATGTTTGTCTCTAGACATATGTAACACAATCTACAAACTTGCAAAGTTGGTGCAATGGATCTCACAAAAGGAGATCAACGTAGACTCCATATCATTCGCCAAACTGAACACTGCGGAGGTTGTGTGCATGTTTGAGAAACACTTTCCTACTACCATGCTAACCATTCAGGTGCATCTTCTTGTTCACATAGTTGATGAGGTGGAAATAGCTGGCACAATACATTCCAGATGGTTGTTCTTTTTTGAACGTTTCATGAAAACGCTCAAGGGATATGTGCGTCAGAAGGCACATCCAGAGGGTAGCATGGCAGAAGGTTGGATGGTATCAGAGTCCCTAGTGTACATTGGAGAGTGGCTAGACGGATTTGATAAAGCCCGGAACACGCTATCACGAACCATAGATGATGAGCGCATATCTGGGATTGTCATGTCAAATCTCGGTGTTGAGAAGAAGAATATGATGGAAGATCTAGAGGCTAAAATCAATCGATTTTGCATGCTTCAAAATCCAGTGATGCAAAAGTGGATTTCACAATATGAGGATGCAAAGCAAGAGCGACAAAGGGCACGAATCAAGTGGAGACGGAGAAGACGACCACCAATGCACTATCTGACGTGTCTAAAGAGCCTACCAACATTCATGAGCTTAAGATGATTGCATAAACAATTGAAAAGCGCATAATAGTGCGGTGAAGAAGTGACTGAGGAGGAGTGGGAGTAGGTACTCTCGGGGTTGCGCGACCAAGGTAAGTTTGCAATATATGACTAGTGACTTTCTAGATGTTTGAACGGCCACTCATAATCTTTGTTGATTGTAGTATAAGTCATACACAATAGCATGGTGTAAAGGTTGACATTTTAGGGTGGAATGGATCGACAAAAAGCGTTTTACTCAAGATTGTGTAATCATGGCAAAATTTGAACAGTCTAATCGACGACGGTCCTTTGATGCAGATTCTGTGGTGGCGGAACTCACTTACTTCGGCACGCTACAAGAGATTTTGAGGATCGATTATAGAGGATATTTTGTCGACTTGTTTGATGTACAATGGTTCAAGATAATCATGGACGGACGCAACGCTACTGTGCGTAGAGGAGAGTCTGGTTTCCTTGAGGTGGATTCAACTAAGAAATGGACTGACCTAAGAGACACTTTTGTACTACCCAAGCGTTGTGAACAAGTAAGTATGTAAATAGTTAACATCCAATTTTAGAAGTTATGTGCTTGGAAGCTCTCATGTAAGCTATGTGGCTCTGGCAAGTGATATTTTATCCTACAAAGTCTGTATCAAACTGATGGTATGTTATAGAGGTAGCCCCTCGTAGTGCACGGACGTATGAAGGCTACCATGTGCCAATCACAGCGGCATCAATGGAGTAGATCAGAGAAGAAGCTCAGTCAGAAGCTGTTGAGGTGGTGCTACACGAGCATCAAGCTGCTACTCTCTATGGGGTGCATGCACAGGATCTACAAAATGAAACGGGGGACATCTTTTTAAATGGAGAGCTCTATATAGATATAGGAAGTTATGATGAGCTTTGCGAGGATGAGAGAGAGACCTCTTAAAGCCATAAATATTGTATTTGAACAATTTAGCTCCGTTTTATAATGTATATTGTATTCACGTGGCTTTTTGTCCATTTCTGTCTATATGCGTCATTGTATTTAATGGTCTTTGCGTCCACTCCAGGTACATATGCTCTAGGTATGTTCTCGCAAGCAGGGACGATGAGCACTACGCTCCGAGTGGGATGGAGACTGAAGCTGCAATCGCGAAGCTGGTTTGCTCAATATAGATGCTGCTCGTCCCACCGCTAGATCTAGTTGATCTGGTAAAAGAAACACTAAGAAGCACTACTACTGCTTCTCAGCATCTCTTTCACCCGATCAATTAGATTTAGTGGTGGGGCAAGCAACGTCTATGAGCAGACCTTTGTGATGCAGCTTTAGTCTCCATCGCACCCGGAGCGCAGTGCTTTTATAAATTCACAGAAGGAACAACGAGCACTGCGCTCCGAGTGCCACTATTACTGCTTCTCAGCGTCTCTTTCACCCGATCAATTAGATTTAGTGGTGAAGAAAGCAACTTCTATGAGCAGACCTTTGCGATGCAGCTTCAGTCTCCATCGCACCCGGAGCACAGTGATTTTACAAATTCAACGAAATCTCTCTACACAGGAATCCATCTCCCTTTATGAGTCCCCTCTCTCTCTTTCTCTTTCTCTCTCTCTCTCTCTCTCTACTTGTCCATGTTTTCTTCTATTAATCTTTGAAGTTCTTAAAGTCGAAAAGAATGTAGTAGCACTACAAGAGGTTGTGTGCTCTTGTGACGCTGTTAGCGACGGAAATACACTGGGTTTTTATAACCCCCGGCGTCGCTAAAACTGTCGCTACGAGCGTCGCTACGAGAGCGTCGCTATATGCGTCGCTATGAGCGTCGCTACATAGCGACGCTCATAGCGACGCATATAGCGACGTCCATAGCGACGCATATAGCGACGTTTACACAGAAGACTATAGCGACGCTCATAGCGACGCTACAGAGCCATAAATAGCGACGCTTATAGCGACGCTCGAGAGAATTTTTTTTTGGTGGCAGGGCATTGAATGCCCTGCCACCCATCAACCATATTGTACTTGATTCACTTTTTAAAAAAAGTGCAAGGGTAGATAATAGACCCAAAATAGTCACCCACAAGACGCATTGTTTGCAAAATTGACAATTGTACACATCATAGGCAAAATGAATTGATTGGCAAATGTAATAATGATAATTGTACAACATCATAGGCATAAAGAATTGATTGGCAAAAGGAACTGCGGTGACAAATGTAATAATATACATGGTTCAAAAAGACGTATAAAATCCGTCTCATGATACATAAGCTATGAGAAACCCTAAACTAATGCTATCTAGCTACGGCTAAACTGACGTCGTCTAGTCAGACGTCTCATCGCGTCCAAGCGGCGTATCTGTCGGATTCTGCAAAAAAAGACAATAAGACAGCTTTCAGTAAGTATAAACATATAACGACATTTATAAAACAATACAAAAAATAAAAAAGAGTAAACCCTAATACTAACCATGCCGCCGCAAGAACTGAGAATGTCCATCAGGGCGTTTAAGCCCTTCCTGCCTGCGTACTCGCGCTCGTAGCCCCATAGCCCAACTCTCTAGATCTTCAACTACTCATAAACCCTAAACTATCGAACATAAAGAGCAATGTGAAAACACTTACAAAATCGGCCTCAAATGATGCCCATCCACCGCTCCCCAAGTGGTGCGAGCTCCCTGCCTCTACTCGCGCTCTGGCTGCATCCTTTTGTTGCTTCCACTTGTCGGGACTCTCGCGCGCTGCTTTCTTCGCATTCTTCCAATCTTCTTTGGCCAGCCAATCTGGCCTGTTCCACCTATTCTTGATTGCTTTTTGCACTTTGGAACGCTTGTGTTTGTAGTATTCGCGCATTCGAATCTTCATCAGGTCTTCATTGAAGCGCTGATCCCGTGTTGGAACGGGAAACTCATCATGAAGTATGCTGATGACTCTGTTTTTTAAATCACTTGGTACTTCACTCCATTTGTTTAGTATGTAGTGTCTAAACAGCTGAGAGCAAAGACCACGCATGCGCGAGATCACCTTCTTGCCGTCATCATCCATGATGATGCCGCCGCTGATGTCGACGGAGTAAGGCAAGCCCTCTGGCCGGCGACACGTGAACCTGGGTGTCCCGGCAGGGGTCTCTAGCGGCGTGTCGATGGGGGTACGGACGTTAGGTGTCTCCACCGGTGTCTGGGCCCCGAAGCGAGGAGTGTCGAGTGGGGTGGCTCCTGGCGGAGTAGGTAGAGGTGTGTAGCTTCTAGGAACAGTCAGCCGTGCAAAACCTGGCGTAGATGGCGATGCTGTGGCTGGTGTGGGGGCGGGCAAAGAAGGGGAGGGTAAAGAGCCTCGTCGAACACGAGGCGGTGTGGAGGCATCGGTGGCGGAATCCCCACAACAACCGCCACCGCCACCACTAGAGCGCCGGTGTCTAGACGAGTGTGAAGCTCGTCTCGTCGACGCCGAAGCTTCGGAGCGCGCCGAATGCTCCGAAAGAGAGGGAGATGCGGATGGAGTAGGAACGCGCGATGATGCGCCAGAGCGATGACGCTCCACGTACCACTGTCTCTGCTGCGGTGACAAAGAAGAAAGAAACTCCTCATCATCCATACCTGCATTAAACACACGAATATTTAAACTTAATATTGAATGAATAGAGTAGACAATGACGCAAAGACCATTAAATACAATGACGTAATGACGCATATAAATACAATGACGCAATGAATTGAGTGATAGAAGAGGCAAGTCGAAAACTCAGAATTTTCAATCAAAAGATGTGAGCGCGAGTAGAAAAGAGCGTTATACACCATGGAAGGTACTTAGAGAGCCAAAGCTTTTACAACACGGAGCAAAATTGTTCAAATACAATATTTGTGGCTTTAAGAGATCTCTCTCTCATCCTCGCAGAACTCAGCATAACTTCCTATATCTATATAGAGCTCTCCGTTTAAACACATATCCTCTGTTTCATTTTGTAGCTCCTCTGCATGCACCCCATATAGAGTAGTAGCATCTTGATGCTCGTCTGGCACCACCGCAGCGGCTTCTGATTGAGCATCTTCTCTGATCTCCTCCATTGATGTAGTTGTGATTGGCACATGGTAGCCTTCATACGTCCTTGCACTACGAGGGGCTACCTCTATGACGTACCACCAGTTTGATGTAGACTTTGTAGGATGAAATATTACCTGCCAGAGCCACATAACTTACATGAGAGCTTTCAAGCACATAACTTGTAAAAGGGGGATGTTAACTATTTACATACTTACTTGTTCACAATGCTCGGGTAGTACGAAAGTGTCTCTTAGGTCAGTCCATTTCTTAGTAGAATCCACCTCAAGAAAACCAGACTCTCCTCTACGCACAGTAGCGTTGCGACCCTCCATGATTATCTTGAACCATTGCACGTCGAACAAGTCGACAAAAAATCCTCTGTAATCGATCCTCAAAATCTCTTGCAGCGTGCCGAAGTAAGTGAGTTCTGCCACCACAGGATCTGCATCAGAGGAACGTCGTCGACTAGACTGTTCAAATTTTGCCATGATTCCACAATCTTGAGTAAAACGCTTTTTGTCGATTCGTTCCACCCTAAAATGTTGACCTTTACACCATGCTGCTGTGTATGACTTATACTACAACGAACAAAGATTATGAGTGGCCGTTCAAACGTTTATAAATAAAGTCACTTGCTAGTCGTACATTGCAAACTTACCTTGGTCGCGCAACCCCGAGAGTACTCCCACTCTTCTTCAGTCACTTCGTCACCGCATTGTTGTGCGCTTTTCAATTGGTTGTGCAACCATCTTAATCTCATGAAGGTTGGTAGGCTCTCCAGAACCGCTGGATAGTGCATCGGTGGTCGTCTTCCCCGTCTCCACTCGATTCGTGCCCTTTGTCGCTCTTGCTTTGCATCCTCATATTGTGAAATCCACTTTTGCATCACTGGATTGTGAAGCATGCAAAATCGGTTGATTTTAGCCTCTAGATCTTCCGTCATCTTCTTCTCAACACCGAGATTGCACATGACAATCCCAGATATGCGCTCATCATCTATGGTTCGCCATAGCGTGTCCCAGGATTTATCAAATCCGTCTAGCCACTCTCCAATGTACACTAGGGACTCTGATACCAACCAACCTTCTGCCATGCTACCCTCCGGACGTGCCTTTTGACGCACATATCCCTTAAGCGTTTTCATGAAACGCTCTAAGAAGAACATCCATCTGGAATGAACTGTGCCAGCTATTTCCACCTCATCAACTATGTGAACAAGAAGATGCACCTGAATGGTTAGCATTGTAGTAGGAAAATGTTTCTCAAACATGCACACAAGCTCCGCAGCATTTAGTTTGGCGAATGGTATGGAGTCTACGTTGATCTCCTTTTGTGAGATCCATTGCACCAGCTTTGCAAGTTTGTAGATTGTGTTACGGATGTCGAGAGACAAACATCCCTCAATGGCAACCGGTAAAATAAACTGTAAAGTATGTGCAGCAATGATATTAAAGCCCACATTTTATGCAATGATATTAAAGTCCACTATGAACGTACCTGACACATTTTATGCCAATCGTGTGACTTCAAACCGGTAAGCTTTCCTTCTTTAGTAAAACACGTTCGGAGCGAGTGCATTACGCCAGTGGGGGTCCGCAAAGATCGAATGGTCTCTTTTACTTTGCGTTCTTGGGCTCCTGTGAAAATCCATGGTGCTTTAGAGAGTTTTATCGATCCATCAGACGCTGTTTGAGGCCAATATTGCTCCATACGATCCACATTTCTAAGGTCAACTCTGGCTCCCAAAGTATCTTTCTTGCCGGTCAAATGGTCCCATAGTAGATTACCCACATTCTTGAATATGTGCATTGGATCGAGCAAGTGATTGATCATGAGTCGGGGCCAGTATGGTAACTCGTACCATAGAGATAGTCTCTTCATCCCTGGAGGCAATCCGTCATTGCACATCTCCTTCTGCTCTAACCATGCTTGTGCAGACATCCTTGGTGGCTCTCTTCCCAAAAAGCCGTCGCGTAACACATGATTCTCTGGAAGGTACGCTTGATGACCTTCGTAGATTTGCTTCTTCAGTGAGGGTGCCCTACGTGCATTCAGTCTAGGTCCACATGTGACACATGCTCTGTATCCGCTTGTTTGAAGCCCTGCATGTATACACATGATAATAGATCAACTATGGGAAAAAACAAGATTTACAGTGTCTGAGTGAGGAGTGTCAATAGATCACCTGAGCATTCTGTTAGCCCGGGATAGTCATGCATGGTCCACATTAGAATGCCTCTGATCAAAGCATTCCGTCGTCCTGTGTGTCCGCTCATATCCACCACCTCTATGCCAATCCACAATTGTTGTAGCTCTTCCAATAGTGGACGAAGATACACATCCATATTCCCCACTTTATATCGCCCTGGCACAATCAAGCTTAGCCATAGGTGCCCTTCTTCGTAGTCAACCACGGGGGAATGTTGTAGTTGACGATGACAACGGGCCATACACTGTAAGATGTTGATCTTTGACCAAATGGATTTACGCCATCCATAGCCAGGCCTAAGCGCAAATTTCGAGCTTCCCTGGCAAAATCCGACCATGTTCCATCTATATGTTTCCACGCTACGCAATCTGCAGGAATTCGTAGCACACCATCCGAAGATTTATTCTCCTCATGCCATGATGCTAGGGCGGCCATGGACTTACATTCGAAGAAATGCTTGATGCGAGGAAGCAGAGGGAAATGTCGCAAAACCTTTTGTGGAATTTTTGTCCCGTGGAGATCTACTCGATATCTTTCGGAATCACATTTCGGACACTTCTCCATGTCTATGTATTCCCCTCTGAAAAGAATGCAGTCATTAGGACAAGCGTGGATAGAATTGTAATCCATCCCCAAGTTTCGCAAAATCTTTCTTGCTTCATCTCGAGAATCTGGCATCACATTGTCAGCTGGTAGTATGTGCTCTTTCAGCAATCTACACAACATAAAAATATGATACAGTCGTGTAAAAATCTATGAGATCATTATACATTTAGAGTTCTATTAAAGTAAACTAATTGTCATAGATCACCTGAAAAGCGCTGTGACGCTAGTGTCACTCCATCCAAACTTTGCCTGCATGTTGAGAAGAACCAGGAGTGCTTTCAATCTAGACATACGTGCTCCATTATACAATGGCGTATCGGCTTCACTTTTCATATCATCATAGATAAGCCTTTCTGAATCCATGATCGTCTCGATCATTTCATCAATCTCGGGCTCAAACATTGCCTCGTTGGGAATGTGCTCTGCATGATCATCCCCCGAGCTGTCAGAGGCTACATCTTGTGGCCTCACATATGCTGCTTGACCAAAGCGCCTGCGAACACGTCTATTGGGTTGCAAGATTGCTGCTTGTTGGCCAGCGTCAGAGTCCGACGAGTTATAATTGGCAACAACTCGATCTATAATAGATGGATCGAACTCGCCAAATTCGCAAACGTGCTGCAAAGAAACACGTCTTGTCCGTCGCACAGCATGCTTGCATTGATTACAAGGACATAAGACCCTCGTTGAGAGATAGGTGTTTCGGTTGGACGGTCCCACATCCTCGTCGCTACTCATAATGAGGATAAAAAACTTATAACCTGGACAACAAATTTAATATTCTATTGGCATTCTTCGTCTTATCTCTCTCTCTCTCTCTCTCTCTCTCTCTCTCTCTCTCTCTCTCTCTCTCTCTCTCTCTCTCTCTCTCTCTCTACCTCACATTCTCTAGTCATGTCCAATCCCCGCACACCTCGGTCTAGAGGTGCACGGAGATCAGAACCACCGGGTTATAATCTCGTCTTTATTGGTCAATACCTATATTTGTGGGTACAAGAAATCTACACACCCACGTCTACATGGTACTACATGTAGTGGACAAAACCCCTTTGCCTCTTCTCTAGCTGTAGCACTTCACTTCATCTTAACATCTTTTCACAGTAGATCTTTTCACTGTTCGTCTAACTCTAAACCCTAAACCGTAAGTAATTCTTGCGTGGACTCGATCTAACGTAAATAAGCGTAAATCTAAATAAACGTAAATCTAACTAAAAATAAAGCTAAATCTAATTTAACGTAAGTCTAATGACTAGAGGTTGTCTAGATGGTCATTGTGTCGGGGATGTAGTGACTCTTGCCGCCCTGAAGATCCACCTTCTTCCCTATCTTCTGAAGACATTTCACTAGTACTTTTGGATCGACGGAGCCGACCATGAGTGAAGGCAGCAATACCCTATATTCCATTGAGGGCTTTCTTCACCCGCTTCATGCAGGCATCGCAGTTTATGGAGACCTAAATCTAATCTAATATAACGTAAATCTAAATCTAGCTTAAATAAACGTAAATCTAGTGAAAAATAAACCTAAATGTAATTTAATGTAAGTCTACATATAACCTAATCTTTAACGTCTTTTAAGATAGTTTCCTACGACGTTATAACTCTCTTCTTCTTGTGTGTGTGCGCGTGTGTGGATGTGTGTGCCAATAAAAAGAGATAAATGGTATAACCTTTCTATCACCCATGCCAAGTATGATAGATTGATTATGCCATTTCCCTCTTGAATAATAGGTCTTGAGTTCAACTCCTCGTCGGCTAGATCTTTAGGTCTTTTAATTTTAATTAGTTTCCTACGACGTTAAATTAGTTTCTCTCTCTTTCTCTCTCAATGTGTGTGCGTTTTTTTGGATCGTATGCATGTTTTCTCTCTCTTTTCCTCTCTCAATGTGTGCGTTTTTTGTTTATGCATGTTCTCTCTCTCTTTTCCTCTCTCAATGAGTGCGTTTTTTGTTTATGCATGCTCTCTCTCTCTTTTTCTCTCTCAATGTGTGTGTGCATTGTTTGTTTATGTATGTGTGTGTGCGTTTTTGTTTTTGTTTGTACTCTCTCTCTCTCTCTCTCTCTCTCTCTCTCTCTCTCTCTCTCAAAAACACTATGTGTGTGTGTGTATGTGTGTGTGTGAGAGAGAGAGAGAGGGAGAGAGAAAGAGGGGAAGGGAACATGAGAATGAGGAGAGGGAAGGAGCATACCTGGCTCTCCTTCCTCTCTTCGTGTGTGTGTGTGTGTGGAGAAGAAAGAGAGAGAGAGAGAGAGAGAGAGAGAGAGAGAGAGAGAGAGAGAGTGAGGGAGAGCGTTACCTGCTCCTTGCTTGAGGGTGCCGAAAAACTCAGATCTGAGATCTGAGTTTTTGGGCGCGCTCGGTTATTTTTTTACCCCAGCCGGCGTCGCTATAAGCATCGCTATGAGCGTCGCAATTTTCTTTGTAAATTTGCGACGCTCATAGCGACGGCGGGAATTTTTTTTTTGAGCGTCGCTGTGTGAGCGTCGCTAATATGAAGAGCCTCTTGTAGTGTAGGGCATATCTTTCGTTTAGCACGATTTGAAAGATTGTTGAATAGTCTATTAAATAGAGCTTATATGAATGAGTTTGAGATATTAAGAGAGAACATATATTCTTTTTCTTAAATAATACACTAAAGAAGTATTTGATAAAGATTAATGAATAAAAGATAGTCTGTCTATGAATAGTAAAATTGAGATTTTTTATTAATATCAGTGTTTTATATTTATGTGTTTTAGCTTAAAATGCATGGGTAGGCTTAAAATAAGTTGAAAAAGTAGTGGAGACTAAAAAATAGAGGTTTTATGAGTCGCGACCTAAACGTTGTGTTTTCAATCAAATAAAGACGTTTTCGCAATTCTGTCCGCGTTGCCTTGTAGACTAGACCTATTCCCGTCGTTTTGAGTACCTGGATTGCTCTGTTCTGAGTTCGTTTGTAAAAGTTATGATGAAAACAAACAAAAGGCAGTAGCAGCGTAATATACTCAGGGATAGACAGACATATATATAACATCATACAGCTCTCCTTGCTATCAACCAAGAAGTGGATTTGTTTCTTCATGGTATACTATTGCAATTGAGATTATAAAGGTACATAATTATGTTTTTCTACTTTGATTATCATGTTGAATTGGTTGCACCAGTATGTTCTTTTGGCTATATTGTAGGCGATGCAGAAATCAATGTGTGAAACACGATTTGTGCAAAGTGTCATGATAAAAATCTAACCTTCACGGATCACTTAGCGATCACGTTCTTATCTTATTCTCACAGGTATACTTGGTGCGAACATCGAGTTGAGTGAACGCCTAAAAAGCGGTTATTTTGAGAAGTCGCAGGCTTTTCAAGAAAAAGAAAGATAAAAGCACGACGGGTGGTGCGTTTGGGGATCATTCACAGATCTCCTCTTCTGCGAGTGTGAGTGCGAGTGAGATGCTGCATGCAAGCGGACTGAAGCTCGGGGGTGGTCGGGAGGTTCAAGCTCCGTACAACGGAGTGCACCCATATTCAATTGCTCCTCTATTGTATCAAAAGTCTGCAAAGATTCATCAATACAAAGATCTCTTTCTCTACCTTTTTCTATCTATCTCTATTATTTTGTTCCTGTGACATTCTCCATTCATTCAATATTTAAGTTTAAATGTTTGTGTGTTTAATGCAGGTATGGATGATGAGCAGTTTCTTTCTTCTTTGTCACCCGAGGAGAGACAGTGGTACGTGGAGCGTCATCGCTCTGGCGCACCATCGTGCGTTCCTACTCCTTTAGCGTCTTTCTCTTTTCCGGAGCATTCAACACACACCAAAGCTTCGGTGTCGACAAGACGATCTTCACACTCGTCTAAGCACCGACGCTGTAGTGGTGGCGGCGACGGTTGTTGTGGGAATGCCGCCGCCGATGCCTTGACACCGCCTCGTGTTCAACGAGGCTCTTTACCCTCCCCCACACCAACCACGACATTGCCATCTACACTAGGTTTTGCGCGGCTAACGGCCGTTCCTAGCGGCTACACACCACTAGCTACTCCTCCAGGACTCACTCCAGACACTCCTCGCTTCGCGGCCCAGACTCCAGTGAAGATACTTGACATCCGTACCCCCGTTGACATACCGCTAGAGACCCCTGACGGGACACCCAGGTTCACACTTCACAGGTGAGAGGGCTTGCCTTACTCTGTCAACTTCAGTGGCGGCATCATTTTGGATGATGAAGGCAAGAAAGTGATCTCGCGCATGCGCGGTCTTTGCTCTCAGGTGTTTAGACACTACATACTAAATAGCTGGAGTGAAGTACGAAGTGATTGAAAAGACAGAGTCATCAACATGCTGCACGAAGTGTTTCCCGTTCCAACACGGGATGACCGCTTCAATGAAGAGGTGATGAAGGTTCGAATGTGCGAATACTGCAAGCACAAGCATTCCGAAGTGCAATAAGCAATTAAGAATGGGTGGAACAGACCAGATTGGTTGGCCAAAGAAGATTGGAAGAATGCAAAGAAAGCAGCACGCGAGAATCCCAACAAGTGGAAGCAACAAAAGGAGTCAACCAAAGCACGAGTAGAGGGAGCCTGAGCTCTCACCACTTGGGGAGCGGCGGGTGGACATCATTTGAGGCCGATTTTGTAAGTGTTTTTGCATTGCTCTTTAGGTTTGATAGTTTAGGTTTTAGGGGTTTTTAAATTCTAACATAATGGATTCTTTGTATGTTTTGACAGTGGTCGATGACAGGACGTGACCCCACACCGTACGAGCGCGAGTACGCAGGCAGGAAGGTCTTAAATGCCCTGATGGACATTCTGAGTTCTCGCGGCGGCATGGTTAGTATTAGGGTTTACTCTTTTCTATTTGTTGTATTGTTTTATAAATTATATGTTTATACTTACAGAAAGTTGTCTTATTGTTTTTTTTTTGCAGAATCCGACAGATACGCCGCTTGGACGCAATGAGACGTGTGATTAGACGACGTTAGTTTAGCCGTAGCTAGATAGAATTAGTTTCCTTTTGTCATAGCATATGTATCATGAGATGACGTTTATACGTCTTTTTGAAAACCATGTACATTTTTTCAATAATGACAATGGTGTTGTAACTATTACATTTGCAAAGTTTAACAATCAAGTGATTTTGCCTATGATTGTACAATTGTCATTGATTTACTTTCATCAATTTACTTTTGTCATTTTTGTACCTTTATTCTGCAAACAATACTATGGATGATGGAGTTAATGGTTGTTTGTCTTGTGGGTGACTACTTTGGGTCTATATCTAAGCTTGCACTTTCTTTCAAAGGTGAATCTCGGCTTATCTTGGATTCATTTAGGTTTACTCAAGTATTGAAACATTCAATATGGTTGATGGGTGGCAGGGCATTCAATTCCCTGCCACCAATTTTTTTTTCTCTCGGGCGTCGCTATGACGGTCGCTATTTAAGGCTCTGCAGCATCGCTATAAACGTTGCTATAGGTGGCTTGTAAATGTCGCTATAGGCGTCGCTATATAGACACGGATATAGCGACGCTTATAACGACCGTTATAGAGACGTCCATAGCGATGTTCCCGTATCGACGCTGTTAGCGACGGTCTTAGCGACGTCGAGGAGTATAAAAGCCCAATGTACTTCCGTCGCTAAAAGCGTCACAAGTGCACACAACCTCTTGTAGTGAAAACTTCAATTTTGGTCCAAAAAGGGTGTTGGACACTTCTGTGACTTGGGTTGATGCAATCAAGTTGAAATTTTGACTTTAGACCTGTGAGTTGGACTCCACATGTGGGTTGTACACTTTAAGTGGGACCTCTAGATTGGAAATAAGATATAGTCCATGTCTCTTTTTGCACCTAAGACTCAATTTAGGCTCTGTGGCAGCAACCGTGGTTGGTGCCATAAGTGTCAATTTGCATCAATCTTGGAGTCCTCTTGTTCCACTTGACATGTAGAAGCTAACCATGCCATGTATGAGCACTTTGCACTAGTAGTTTGTCCACTACTTGATTTTTTTTCTTGCTTGAAGTTGTGTTTCTTAAGAAATTCCTAGTTATGGCTTTGCGCTTGGGTTCAAACATTCTCTGTAGCTTCCTATGATCATTCTTGAGCTATTGGAGAGTTTGGTTGTGAACTTGGACCTATGGTCTAGCTGTTATGCTTATTGTAAAAAAAAAACGCTCTGAAAACGCAAACTCTATGGCAATGTGAACCTCTGACCAATTTTTGCCCTATGTGGATTGAGTTTTGGGTTCCTAATGGCTTTGTTGGACGAGGAAATAGATACGATCCAAGGAATAAGACCACAGCTACAGAGATGTAGCGAGAACGCCGGTGGAGGACTTTGATTCAGCTACCGTAGCAGGATAAAAAATTCTCGCATGGCTAGGACAATCAAAAGAGTTGTGGATGTGTGGAGCTTCGCAATGTGGAAGCGTGAAATGAGAGGAGTGTATCTTGGAAAGGGAAATTTAAGATAAGGATTACGTCCCAGAACCTTTCCCGAAAGATGCATTAGAACCTCTAGAGTGGGATCAGATTTTAGCTACCCTCGATGTGTGTGCCATTTAAGCCAAGCCAACAACAAAGTTTTGCAACGAAAAGGACTACGATTTGGTACCATATTACACGGTAAACATGGTTAGGGATTTTGAGGAAACCACTCCAAAAATCAGCCAAGAGGGCAAAGGAAAAGAGAACAAAGAGGAAAAGGAGGTAGAGGACGAGTTCTGCGACTCCTTAGAGCACCTAGATCCCAAGGAAGAAGCAGATGACAAGTGCTCAGAAAACCCTAGTGACTTGGAGGAAACAGTAGCAGATGTGAAGTTTTACGATTCTCCAAATCAAAAACCTAGACGCCAACGTCACTATAGAAGCAAAAGGATGGTGAGTGAAACGAGACCAAACCCTATGCCAAAAATTCAGGGTAAGACACAGTTCTTAATGCTGATAAACGCAATTGATTGTGCCAAGGACAAAATAACAAAAAATTTCCTAGGGCATAAAGATACGCCAACAAGGGAAACCTAAGGAAAACCCGAAAACAAGCCGTAGAGACAAGTAGGTTAGAAAACGAGAGCAAAAAGTCAAACAAACCAGAGGTGATCATAATAGGAGATCCCCCATGGATCAAGGTTGAAAGACAGAAAAAGTACAAGGAGGTTAAGAAAAATTTATGCGAGGTGTGGACAACAGAGACGGAGAGTGAGGAGGATGAGAAAGACAACATTAGTGTACCCTCGCACTTCAAAAAGTTCACCATTCAGGACAAAACACTCGTAGTGGTGCAGCCCATGAGACAGAAGACGCAAGAGAAGTCTTACGACAGGCCAGAGGATGCAAAAAAGTTAGACCTAACAAAACCAGGAGAGGATCCAAAACTGGTCTACATAGCGACAGATCTAAGCTCTGAAGAAGAAGAAATTCTCATAAGTCTTCTTAAGGAATATAGAAATGTTTTTGCGTGGTCTTATCAAGATCTCAAAGGAGTAGAGCCTAGTGTCTGCCAACATACAATCCCCCTTGAAGCCAGACGCAAAACCAAACAGACAACGTCCCTATACATATAATGATACGTTTGCCAGGAAAATCAAAGAGGAGATAGACAGGCTTAAGGAAACTAAGTTTATCTATGAGATAGAGAATACCGACTGGGTGTACCCATTGTGATAGTGCTCAAAAAGAATGAAAAATTACGATTATGCCTCAATCTCAAGAAAGTAAATGCAGCTACGATAAGGGACAATTACCCCTTACCTATCATAGAACATATTCTCGAAAGGGTAGCAGGCAAACAGGCTTATTCCTTTTTGGATGAGTTCTCAGGTTACTATCAACTTGCCATAGTGCAAGAGGATCAACACAAGACGTCATTTGCCACGGAATTTGGCATATACGCTTTCAAAGTAATGCTGTTTGGCCTTACAAATGCCTTCGCAACATTCCAAAGGCTTATGGCACACGCTTTCAAAGAATATCTCTGAATATTCTTAGAGATCTATATGGATGATCTTTGTGTATACTCTCTTTTGAGAACGGAACACATAGAGCATCTCAGAAAGGTTTTTGAGAAGTGCAGGACTTATAGGATCTACCTAAACCTGAAAAAATCTGTTTTCATGGTAGGACAAGGTAGAATCTTAGGGCACATAGAGTCGGAAATGGCATATCGACGGATCTCGACAAGATCAAGGTCATCATAGAAATTCCAAGGCCAAGAAACATGAAGGAGGTCCAATCGTTGATGGGACATTGTGGATACTACAGGAGGTTCATATACCTATACGCTATTATTGCACAGTCTCTTTATAGGTTGATTGTAGTCTTTGTATGGACCGATGAATGTGAAACTTCCTTGTAAAACTCAAGGATGCGTTGATCTTAGCACCAGTTTTAAAAGGCCTGGATTGGAATAAGATCTTCCACGTTCACATAGATGCTTCAGCATATGCAATTGGGTGTGTTTTAGCACAACTAAGCGAAGGAACTATGGATTTTCCAATCTATTATGCAAGCCGGCAATTGAATTGTGCCGAGAAAAATTACACAACCACGGAAAGAGAGGGATGGGGCATGATATATGCAGTGAAGAAATCCAGGCATTATCTTTTGTCCGACAAGTTTGTGTTCTTTACGGATCACCAAGCCATTCTCTACTTAGTAAACAAGCCATGCAATACGGGACGCATATTGAGATGGTTTATAGTACTACTAGAATTTGACTTCACAGTTGTGGTAGAGAAAGGGAAAACCCATCTAGAGACTGAACATCTTTCAAGACTGAACAACAGAGGAGCACCTAAAGGGGTTGATGATGACATGCCTGATGCATATCTCTTCAACATTGAGATGATCCCTAAATGGTCACAAAGAATAGTAACTCTTTTGAGTTATGGAGGTGTTTTTGACAGAAAAACCTTGCATACAAGTAGCACAATATTGAGCAAGCCAAAAACTTTCAAATCATTGCAGGACGCTTGTATCAATACAGTTTTGATAAGATACTACGCTTGTGCATAAGTCTTGAAGAGTACGACACATATCTTCAAGAAGCCCATGAGAAGGACTTAGGATTTCATTGCTCGAAGGAGAAGACCTACCAACACTTACAAAGACTTGGAGTGTATTGGCCTGGCATGCACAGTGAAGTACACGAGTATGTTAGTAAATGTGCAACATGCCAAGCCAAACCACCAGTGGAACATGACACACTTTTCCAAGTAATGATAGCTCCCCAGTGGAGCCAGTACATGGTGGATTACCTCACCACACGTATGCTACCAGAGAATATTTCCAAGGCTAGATAGAGGTATATAGAGATAGAAGCAAGAGACTATGCTTTGATCGAAGGACAACTCTATAAGCGAGGTAAAGATGGCCAGCTGATGTTGTGCATGACAAAAAATGAGTACTTGTCTATCTTAGAACATGCACTGACGGGAGCAAAGCGAGACACGAACCCCGACGCCCTCTAAAACGCTGGGAGCCGATGCACGCCGCAAGCCGGTCACAGTAAAGCGAACAGGGGGCACCACCTAGCTTTAAGCGGCTAGAACGCAGACAACGGTGATTTAAATTATGTGGAATTCTACACACACACACACACACACACACATAGAGAGAGAGAGAGAGAGAGAGAGAGAGAGAGGGAGAGTAGAGAGAATAGAAAGGTGATGAAAACCCTCGGGGGTGTGAGGGAGAATTATTCTCTTGCCATATTTAAAGCAACCTTATTTCTGGTGAGGTGGCACATTATGGTCATAGAGAGATAGAGGGAGAGATAGTGAACCTACTTGGTGCATTCACTAGAGATGACTCATTGACATGAAACCTTGCTAACATGAGTGTGTGGAGATCGACCGTTGGAGTCGAGATGTGGACATAGCTTCCTTTACATCATACAATTCCCAAAGCAAACCACTACGCTAAGTCCCCTCTCTTGTGATGCAAATGTTTGCCAATTCCTCCCATCAAAGTACTACCAATTAGTGCTGACCTCTCATGAACTTGCCCCCCCCCCCCGACAGTGACCTCTCAGTGCCTTTTTATAGGTGTTGGCTGCTTTAGGTTAGGGTAATCAGACTTCATTAGGGTAATCTAATTAGGGGAGACAAAGCAAGGTGGTGGGCCCTGGGTGGCTGACCCTTGCTTTGTCTTGGGGAGATATTATAAGGAAAACCTCTAGGTGGGCCTTTGTGACCATCACCTAGAGAGATGAGAATTTACAATTTTGGGATTTTTACAAGATTTGGTTGAAACTGGGAAAAAATGATAATAACCTACGGTTTTACTGAACAGGGCATCGTGGACGTGATGACAGTGAATAGCAGCCTCGTTGGAGTGTCGGTGTAGCACGCTCGTCACTTTGGGGTCGGCCGGGGCATGCCTTCGGCGCCTTTGCTCGTTTCGGTGTTGCTGTCATGTGATTTAGGCTATCTTCCTTCTTGTCGATGGCGTCGATGTCGTTGAATCCTTCGTTTTTTGGGTATTTTTATTGGTGTGTGCGTATATGCATGCGTGTGTATGTATGGGTGAGTGTGGGTAGGCATGTGTATATATATACGTGTGTGTGCGAGCGTGCGTGGGAACGGGGGGGAAACATATTATGTATAATATATATATATATATATATATATATATATATATTAATGCTTCTTGGTGGTTTTACTGCTATAGGGAACGCGACGTGAGATGGGGAGAGATATGGAATGAGAGAGTGTGTGTGTGCTATATGGTGCATGTGAGTGTGTGTGTGTGTGTGTGTGTGTGTGTGTGTGTGTGAGAGAGAGAGAGAGAGAGAGAGAGAGAGAGAGAGAGAGAGAGAGAGAGAGAGAGAGAGAGAGAGCATGGCTCAGGTGCGGATGTATGGCGCCTGCACAGGCTGAAGAGAGAGAGAGCGCGAGAGAGGCGGGCTGCCTGCGGGTGTGGGCGACACAACGCGAGAGAGTGAGAGAGGGTGTGGATGGCGAGGGAGGGTGAGAAGGGGATAGGGTGTGTGTGGTGTAGCGTTTCCAATGGCGCCCGCATGGGCTGGGTCCGGGGGCGAGGGAGAGAGCATGGAGTAAGCGGGCGCATCCCACAGAGGGCACAAACGTGGGGAGTGGGAATAGTGAACGAGGGGGGGGGGGGGGGGGGGGTTGTGTTATAGAGAGAGAGAGAGAGAGGGTGTCCCTTATGGAGGGTTCCCACCGTGGGGGGGAGGAAGAGAGTGAGAGTGTGTGAGGTGGGTGGGATAGGGGTGGGAGGGGAGAGAGAGGGGTGTGTGGTGGCTGTGTAGGGAAGTAAATTGAGAGAGAGAGAGAGAGAGAGAGAGAGAGAGAGAGAGAGAGAGAGAGAGAGAGAGAGAGAGAGAGAGAGAGAGAGAGAGATTTTAGTGGATTCTCTCCTATTGCTTGCGGGGCCGCTCTCCCGAGAGAGAGAGAGAGAGAGAGAGAGAGAGAGAGATAGAGAGAGAGAGAGAGAGAGAGAGAGAGAGAGAGAGAGAGAGAGAGAGAGAGAGAGAGAGAGGGGGTGTTAGGCTGGTGGTCCACCAGAGTTGGGGAAGAAAACAGGGGGGTTATAAGGCCGAAGGGGTGTGGACGAGAGGGGAGATGGGGGTATAATATGGCGGCCCCCCATAGCTGGAATATGGACGAGCAAAGAGAGAGAGAGAGAGAGAGAGAGAGAGAGAGAGAGAGAGAGAGAGAGAGAGAGAGAGAGAGAGAGAGAGAGAGAGAGAGAGAGAGAGAGAGAGAGAGAGAGAGAGAGAGAGAGAGAGAGAGAATATTTGAAAGAGAGAGAGAGAGAGGGAATATACAAAATACGTGGCGGCTTGCCAGAGGGTGTGACAGAGGTATCCCATCTTATGCGCCCACTGGGCCAGGTGATGCAGCGGCAGAGTAAGTGAGAGAGAGAGAATTGGTGGAGCCGAGAAGTAGGAGAGAGAGAGGCTCTGTCTTCTGGCGATAATGGAGAGGTGTGGCCAAATTGGTGGCGCCCCGCTAGTGGTTAAGCCTATAGGGGTGGTGAATGGTAAAAAACTTTTTCCTTTTTTTGTTTTCTTTTTCTTTGGTAATATGATCTCCCCTTCTTAAGGTATGGTTCTCGCTGTCGCAGTTTCAAAAACCGGCTGTCATTAGTCCTCCCATCTGGCTAGAGGCATTCATGCATCTAGCCCTACCTCTGAATCTTTGGTCATGGAGTTGGAGGGTTCTTCCCCTTTTGGAGTCTAACATGAACTCTGGATCAAACCTAAAGAAATACCTTTTCAGGCTCCATCCATTGACTCTAGTCTTGTGAATTCTCCCATCTGCTTCCATCAGCTTATAGCTGCGGTTGTCATAGCGCCTTTTGACAATGAATGGTCCTTTCCATCAGGGTTGAAATTTCTTGTCCTTCCTGGTGTCAAATCTGTTGTCATATCTCCACACTAACATGCCCTTTTCCAGGCCCTTTTTCGTAAGCCCTTGATTGAAGGTGAGCCGGCGTCGCTTTGCCTGCACTGCATAGTGATTGATTGCTTCTTCCCTATCTAGTTGGAGCCTTTCTAGATCCAGGATGTGGTTGCAAAGATTTACAATTGGGCGCTGTAATTGGCTAGCCATGACTCGTAAGCTGGCTATCTGTACCTCAATGGGTAGAATTGCCTCCTTTCCATAAACTAGATGGAAAGGGGTGAAACCTAATGATGTTCGGAATGTTCTTCGGTATGCCCATAGAGCGGCCATGAGATGTTTATCTCAGTCACCTGTGTGGTTGTTCACCTGCTTTGTGATGATTTTGCAGATCATTCCGTTTACCTTTTCTACTAGGCCATTACACTGTGGATAGTATGGTGTGGAATATCGGCTTGTGATTCCTAACTTTTTCATCAGTTCTCCCACTAGATCGCCTCTGAAACCTGGTCCCCTATCTCATATTATCTCAAGAGGAGTGCCAAAATGGCAACAAATGTGCTCAAATATGAGCTTTTCTACCTCTTGGGCTGTGATGCGGGTGGTGGCTGTTGCTTCCACCCATTGGGTCAGGTAGTCTACACCCACTATAATGTACAGTTTACCTGATTGGGTCCTTGCTAGAGGACCGATTGGTAGAGAACCGATTGCATCTATTCCCCACTTCTCAAACGGACCATATGAGATGATAGGAGTCTGTGGCTCATAGGTTAGTGTCTGATGACTGGCCACTTGACAGGCCTTGCATGTTTTACACCAATGATGTACATTCGTGTTTAGACTAGGCCAAGAGTATCTTGCCTGTAGAATCTTCCTACTGGTGATATCTAAAGAAAAATGACCGCCGCCGCAGACGCCATCATGGCAACTTGAAATTACTCATAGTGGCGATGGGTAAGAATACCCGCTAGACTAGCCCTGGTGGAGTTTTCCACTTGCATGGTGTAGTCAAACTCTTGTAATCTAACCAGCCATTTAGAGATCCTAGATGAGACATCCATGTGTCGCATTACATACGGAAAAAACTCCTCCATTGTCAGAATTACAAAGGGTCTAGGAAGAAGATAGGAGCGGAACTTTGTGGTAGCAAACATTAGTGCGAGATCCATGCGTTCTACTTCGGTGAATCCCTATCCTGATGGGGTCATGACACGACTAGAGAAGTAAATAGGACGCATGAAAGAATTTTGGGGGTCCTTTTGCATTATTACAGCTCCGAGTGTATCACTTCCTGCAATGAGGTTCACATAAAATGGCTCGTCCCACTTGGGGGGTGAAATGGTGTGAAGCGTATCTAGGATTTGCTTCACCTTGGTAAATTGTTGCTCATTTTCTTCACTCCATGAGAAGACATCCCTCTGGGTGACTTTTTGTAAAGGGAGAACCACTTGAGATAGCAAGTGAATGAACCTGATTAAGTATCTTACCTTCTGAAGGAAAGAAACCAACTGCTTAGCTGTGGTGGGTGATGACAAAGATACCAGAGCTTGAATCTTGCTATGGTCAGCCTCAATCCCATTTGCTGAAATTACATGGCCAAGGAGAGTGACCTTGCTTTCACCAATGTGACACTTATCCACGTTGAGCTGGCCACCGAAGGTTTGCAGCCTGGTCAGGCCATCATAGACTTTTCTCAAATGGAGGGAGCGTGAAATATAGATGCAAAAATCATCTATGAAGACTCGTATTGACGTTCCAAAGTAGGGTTGGAAGACAAAAGTCACCTACTGTTGAAATGTGGCCGGAGCGTTGGTGAGGCTAAAAGGCATCACTCTGTAAGCAAAGCATCCCCAAGGCGTGATGAAGGTTGTCTTCTTTTGGTCTTCTTCCACAATGCTAATTTGGAAGTATCCTGAGTAGCCATCACATACTGTGTAGCGCTCATGACGTGCCACTTCATTGAGAATTTCATCTTGGAATGGGAGGGGAAAGTGATCCCTCTTTGTGGCTGCATTGAGAGGTTTATAGTCCACACAGACTCTCCGCTTGCCATTCTTCTTTGGTGTGACTACCACTGGAGAGACCCATTGTGAGTCTTCGACGGGGTAGATGAAACCTGCCTGTAGCAAATTCCTCACTTCTTTGAGTAGTGCCTCTTGTTGGATTACCCCAAGTCTTCTGAGCTTTTGCACTACGGGTTTACTTCCTTCCTTGAGTTTTATGTGGTGTTGTACTACTGTGATTCCTGTGATGTCTACCTCCACGTCTGTAATGAATGCTTTTAGTTTGAATGCATTCACAATGTCTACGCATTTCACTCTTACGTTATTTGCCAATTTGGCTCGGCAGGGTGCCGGCCTACTCACCTCTAGGCCTAGATGGCGCATCATTTTTTTACTCATGATGCATATTTGCGCGCCACCATCTATGTAGACATTTGAGATTTGTTGCCCCTTGATGTGGGCATCCATAGTTGGTAGAATGTCGTCGAGATCCCTCCCAGAGATAGCTCTAGCTATCCTTGGTCTTGATTTCTTGGTACTCACCATCTTTGTCCATTGCCTCCTCATCCTTGGTGCAAGGTGGAGTAATTGGGGCCAAGTTATCTTCGGGACCTGCATCAACACATCCTAAACTAAGTCATACGGTTTAGCATACTCACCTAGTGAGAAATCCACGATGTCTATCTTCCGTCGCGGTTTAGCTGCTTGCTTGCTAGACTCGACTTTCCCTTTAATTTTCTCTTCTTTTTGAGAGGCTTCTTCGTGCCTGACACTCTTCACTCCCATAGCATCCACTTCTTCAACTTTTGATTTCCCTTTGTGCTTCTCTCAAACTGATTCTTCTACCTTTAGCTTCCAAGCTAATAATACTCACCGCTTTCTTTGAGTAGTGCCTCTTGTTGGATTACCCCAAGTCTTCTGAGCTTTTGCACTACGGGTTTACTTCCTTCCTTGAGTTTTATGTGGTGTTGTACTACTGTGATTCTGTGATGTCTACCTCCCACGTCTGTAATGAATGCTTTTAGTTTGAATGCATTCACAATGTCTACGCATTTCACTCTTACGTTATTTGCCAATTTGGCTGGCAGGGTGCCGGCCTACTCACCTCTAGCCTAGATGGCGCATCATTTTTTTACTCATGATGCATATTTGCGCGCCACCATCTATGTAGACATTTGAGATTTGTTGCCCCTTGATGTGGGCATCCATAGTTGGTAGAATGTCGTCGAGATCCCTCCCAGAGATAGCTCTAGCTATCCTTGGTCTTGATTTCTTGGTACTCACCATCTTTGTCCATTGCCTCCTCATCCTTGGTGCAAGGTGGAGTAATTGGGGCCAAGTTATCTTCGGGACCTGCATCAACACATCCTAAACTAAGTCATACGGTTTAGCATACTCACCTAGTGAGAAATCCACGATGTCTATCTTCCGTCGCGGTTTAGCTGCTTGCTTGCTAGACTCGACTTTCCCTTTAATTTTCTCTTCTTTTTGAGAGGCTTCTTCGTGCCTGACACTCTTCACTCCCATAGCATCCACTTCTTCAACTTTTGATTTCCCTTTGTGCTTCTCTCAAACTGATTCTTCTACCTTTAGCTTCCAAGCTAATAATACTCACCGCTTGGTTTACAGCAGGTGGCGGGGGTAGTGGTGGAATAAGAGGTTGCAGTGGTGGTTGTTGTTGTTGTACAGGTGGTCGAAGGATCTGGACCGGTGGAATCGGCCCTGGTTGCGTGGGTGGTGGTGGTCTTATCCTTGGCGGAGAGATTTGATTTTGTCTCCCTCCTCTATTTAAATTCTGCCTTCTTGGATGTGGGCAGTAGTACATACCATGGCCGTCTTCCCCGCAATTATAGGAGTGGTACTCTTGGTTTTGCCTTCGTTGTCCTCTTCCTTGTTCTGGATTTCTGATAGGTACATGCCCTTGTTGCACCAGATGCACGGATAAACTCTCGAGTTGGGCAGTGATGCGACTCAGCAGGTCTTGCTGCTCTTTTGATGCCTCTTGTGGTTGGGCTCTATGAACGACTGTTGCAGTCACTGGGGTTAGTCGAACTGAGCTTGATTCCTCTGACTCGTTGACTCTTGCTTGCATGCGCAGCTTCTTGTCTTTAAGGCGGGCTACTTCTACTGCCAACTCATATGTTGCAGGAAACCTTTCCTTCACCTTCTCCTTAAGCGGCGACCACAGGCCAGCAATGAAACGGTCCTTCTTTAGGAAATTAGGTGCTCCTTCACCTTCCTTCAGTGAGACAACCCATATCTCCCACAAATCCACAAACTTGGACTCATAGGTGGCATACTCTAGCAGACCTCCCTTCTTTAATTCCGCCAGTAGCTGCCATAGCTTCTCCAAGGTTGTGCCTCCACCAAACCTCTTCACAAAGGCAACACGTAACACATCCCATGCACTTTTGGTAGCTTGGGGCAAAGCATTGTACCAAGACTTGGCTTCTACTTTCATTAGTAGAGGAAAAATTCGAAGCCGTGAGGCGTCGTCATCCTTGTTAAAACCACACAAGCAATGTCGAAATCATCCAGAAAGTCGGTGGTGACGTCTTCTCCCTTCTTTCCACTGAATGTGCGTAAAGAAACACTTGCCATGGTAGTGACTCAAGAAATTACAAACTTTTTTTTTTTTAATAGATTAAGGACAATAGCGGCTCATAGCGGCTTTTTACAGGGTTGGGTGGATAGATTAAAACAAGATAAAGATGGAGACATTGAAGGAGTGGTGGTAATCCAATATGGGGAGAATGATAGGGTTTGGGGAGCTAAGGATTTCTCCTAGCACCGCTGCCCCGAACAAATACACAATATTCTGCTGGTAGAAGATCTTCCTATCTACATAAATATGCACCTGCATATGCTGCAAAAATCTAAATGGGAATGCTGTTGGTCCGTTTTCCATCATGCACAAAGGGTGAAGTACTTACTTATACTCTTACCATGCCGGTGTTGATGAATAGGCACATCCACAAGAGGTCGTCGCCTTTCATGGGGTCTACCTTTCCTTCATCTTTCAGCACGTACGGGGTGATGGAGACGCATCTGACTACTCCCAGTCTTTTGGCTATCAGCAAATGCAGATAATTACCGTAGTCGGCGTGTTGCATGAATTCCACTTCATTCAGCTGTAATTCGTCTCCAGCCCACTGGGTCTCACCCGTGGTGGAGAGCTTCTTCAGGATGAGCTGTACGGGGAGAGGGCATGGGAACATTCTTACCACTTCTACTTCAGGATTGTCGAAGTGGACTGGCAGTACTCGCATACGTCGTGCGAATCGGTAGGCGACCTTCCGCCTCTTAGCCTCGGATGATCTTCTCTTTGGCAAACTGGGTACGACCCGGATTTCCAAACTTGAAGCACTCGCTTGGCTAGACGCTTTTTCCTCTGGGGTCATGTGTTTCCAGACTGGCTTAGCCTTTCCTTACCTTTGGCTCGAGCAGCCCCTTTAAGACATTTTGGAGTAGAGGTTATACCTTTGATTGCCGTTTCCTTGGGAAAGAGAGGCCTCACCGTTTTCTTTCCTCCTTTGATGTGGACGACCTCCTCGCGGTGAACGTCGATGTCGACGATTTCAACCCCTTCGCTACCTTCGTTATTGCTGGCACTCATTGACAGTGTGTTTTGGTTAAAAATAGTGATAGCACTTCATAGGCCTCCCACCTGATGCTCTCACTTTGTGGTTAGAAGGAGCAGCACGAGATGGGGAGCTTACCTTTTGAATACTGACGACACTACAGCCTGGCAATAGTACTTCAATGAAGGCAATTAGTGCCTCCTTAGTCTCCTCCTCTTCCGTCCTCCAGTTAGAGAATTACTTCAGCCATTCGTCCATGATTGATGGTGTGTGTCACTTTCAACATTGTAAACCGAAGGTTTCCGAAAAGCCCTCCTCAGTGGGGGCACCAAATGACAGGAGCAAAGCGAGACACGAATCCCGATGGCCTCTAAAACACCGGGAGCTGATGCACGCTGCAAGCCGGTCACGATAAAGCGAACAGGGGGCACCACCTAGCTTTGAGCAGCAAGGACGCAGACAACGGTGATTTGAAATATCACGAATTCTACACACACACACACACACACAGAGGGAGAGTAGAGAGAATAGACAGGTGATGAAAACCCTCTGGGTTGAGGGAGAATTATTCTCTTGCCATATTTACAACAACCTTATCTCTGGTAAGGTGGCACATCATGGTGATAGAGATATAGAGGGAGAGATAGTGAACCTACTTGGTGCGTTCTCTAGAGATGACTCATTGACATGAAACCTTGCTAACATGAGTGTGTGTGGATCGACCGTTGGAGTCGAGATGTGGACATAGATTCCTTTACATCATGCAATTCCCAAAGCAAACCACTACGCTAAGTCCCCTCTCTTGTGATGCAAATGTTTGCCAATTCCTCCCATCAAAGTACTACCAAGTGCTGACCTCTCATGAACTTGCCACCCCCCCCGAAAGTGACCTCTCAGTGCCTTTTTATAGGTGCTGGCTGCTTTAGGTTAGGGTAATCATGCTTTATTAGGGTAATCTAATCAGGGGAGACAAAGCAAGGTGGTGGGCCCTGGGTGGTTGACCCTTGCTTTGTCTTGGGGAGATATTATAAGGAAAACCTCTAGGTGGGCCTTTGTGACCATCACCTAGAGAGATGAGAATTTACTAGTTTGGGATTTTACAAGATTTGGTTGAAACTGGGAAAAAATGATAATAACCTACGGTTTTACTGAAGAGGACGTCGTGGACTTGATGCCGGTGAATAGCAGCCTCGTTGGTGCGTCGGTGTAGCGCGTTCATCACTTCGGGGTCCGCCGGGGCATGCCTTCGGCGCCTTTGCTCATTTCGGTGTTTGTGTCGCGTGATTTAGGCCGTCTTCCTTCTTGTCGATGGCGTTGATGTCGTTGAATCCTTTGTTTTTTTGTATTTTTACTGGTGTGTGCGTATATGCGTGCGTGTATATGTATGGGTGCGTGTGGGTACGCGTGTGTATATATATACATGTGTGCGCGAGCGTGCGTGGGAACGGGGGGGGGGGGGGGAACATATTATGTATATAATATATATATATTATGCTTCTCGGTGGTTTTACTGTTGTAGGGAACGCGACGTGAGATGGGGAGAGAGATGGAATGAGAGAGAGAGTGTGTGCTATATGGTGCACGTGTGTGTGTGTGTGTGTGTGTGAGAGAGAGAGAGAGAGAGAGAGAGAGAGAGAGAAGAGAGAGAGAGCATGGCTCGGGTGGATGGTGCATGTGTGTGCTATATGGTGCATGTGTGTGTGCGTGTGTGTGTGTGTGTGTGTGTGAGCATGGCTCGAGTGCGGATGTATGGCACCTGCACAAGCTGAAGAGAGAGAGAGAGCGAGAGAGGCGGGCTGCCTGCGGGTGTGGGCGACACAGCGCGAGAGTGAGAGAGGGTGTGAATGGCGAGGGAGGGTGAGAAGGGGATAGGGTGTGTGTGGTGTGGCGTTTCCAATGGCGCCCGCATGGGCTGGGTCTGGGGCGAGAGAGAGCATGGCGTAAGCGGGCGCATCCGACAAAGCGCAATTGGGGGATGGGGAATAGTAACGGGGGGGGTTGTGTTATAGAGAGAGAGAGAGGTGTCCCTTATGGAGGGTTCCCACCGTGGGGGGAAGGAAAGAAATGAGAGTGTGTGAGGTGATGGGATGGGCGGGGGGAGAGGGGTGTGGGTGGCTGTGTAGGGAAGTAAATTGAGAGAGAGAGAGAGAGAGAGAGAGAGAGAGGAGAGAGAGAGAGAGAGAAGAGAGAGAGAGAAGAGAGAGAGAGAGAAGAGAAGAGAGAGAGAGAGAGAGAGAGAGAGAGATTTTAGTTAATTCTCTCCTATTGCTTGCGGGGACCACTCTCCCGAGAGAGAGAAGAGAGAGAGAGAGAGAGAGAGAGAGAGAGAGAGAGAGAGAGAGAGAGAGAGAGAGAGAGAGAGAGAGAGAGAGAGAGAGAGAGAGAGGGAGCTAGTGGGAGGGGAATTGGGGGGGGGGGGTTGTTAGTTGGTGGTCCGCCAGAGTTGGGGAAGAAAACCGCGGAGGTATAAGGCCAAAGGGGTGTGGACGAGAGGGGAGATGGGGGTATAATATGGCAGCCCGCCATAGCTGGAATATGGACGATCAAAGAGAGAGAGAGAGAGGGAGAGAGAGAGAGAGAGAGAGAGAGAGAGAGAGAGAGAGAGAGAGAGAGAGAGAGAGAGAGAGAGAGAGAGAGAATATTTGAAAGAGAGAGAGAGAGAGAATATTTGAAAGAGAGAGAGAGAGAGGGAATATACAAAATGCGTGGCGCCCTGCCAGAGGGTGTGATAGAGGTATCCCATCTTATGCGCCCAGTGGGCTAGGTGATGCAGCGGTAGAGTAAGTGAGAGAGAGAATTGGTGGAGCCGAGCAGTAGTAGAGAGAGAGGCTCTGTCTTCTGGCGATAATGGAGGGGTGCAACCAAATTGGTGGTGCCCTGCTAGTGGTTAAGCCTATAGGGGTGGTGAATGGTAAAGAACTTTTTCTTTTTTTTGTTTTTTTTTTCTTTGGTAATATGCTCTCCCCTTTTTAGGGTATGGTTCTCGCGGTCGCAGCTTCAAAAACCGGCCGTCAGCACATGGAGGTGTATCATTGCACCCCCTACTTATCATACACATGCCCAATATAGCATTGTTGCCACGGATTATCTCACCAAATGGGTTGAAGCAAAGGCTACACAAAAGGTTGATGCTAGAACCACGGCACAGGGTTTATTGTTAGGTATGACCTACCTATTGAAATTGTTAGTGACAGAGGAACACATTTTATCAATGAGGTCATTGAATGTTTCCTTGGAGAATTCATGGTTATCCACAGGAAATCAGCCCCTTATCACCCTCAAGAAAACGGGTAGGCAGAGGCCACAACCAAAACATTGTGCACCTAACCAAGGAAGATTCAAGGATGGATTGGGACCAAAAACTACATTGAGCATTGTGGGCATATAGAGTGGCTTGCAAAACGTCACTAGGAACAACACCCTACAATATGGTGTTTGGTCTTAACGCAATATTGCCCATAGAATTCTTAATCCCGACCCTGAGAGTAGATAAAGACTTTCAATGGACAGGTCATGAGTTGTCTTCTAGAATAGATGACCTAGAAAAGCTGGACGAGCTTCATCTCAAAGCGGTAGCCTCCATTTATGCTAGCAAAAGAAGACAAAAAGATTTTTTTGATAAACATGTGCAGTCAAAAGAGTTTAAGACAGGTGATTATGTATTAGTTTACACCCTTAAACAACATGCCAAGAAACTAAAAAAGCAAGGGATGGGACCCTATGTGATTAAACATCTATCACCTAGTGGCGCCGTCAAGCTTGCAACATTAGAGGCAGAGGAGATGCCTAACTGGATCAGTGGATGCAGGCTTAAGAAATATCACATGCCACTAACCCAAGACATGCTTCATAAGATACATCAGGAAAAGCGAAGGACTAAAGAAAAGACCCGAGTTGTGCAGGAAGCACAAGACGAGGCACAATAATAAATTGCCAAGAGGAAGCTCCTACGCCAACAAAGGTTATCAGGTGTACTTCTACGGATCAATCAAGTGACACTGGAGGAATTAGATGAGCAAAGAGTGGACCCAGTGATCAAAGTAAACGTTGGAAACAATCAATTCACGACACGAGCACTAGTGGGTTCAGGAGCCCAAGGAAATGTAATTTCCCAAAGCTTATAGAAGTAACTGGCCCACACCGACCTCGAAAAGACCAACCAAGAAATAAAAAGCTATACGGGGCATATGACAAAAGCAATTGGCTACGCCTTGTTACCTATACAAAAACAGATCAGGTTTACCCTCACAAATTCTATGTGGTCAAAGATACGGACACGACATACCCCATGTTGCTAGGATAGCCATGGCAAAGAACATACAACGCACAGATCGATTGGCCAAAGAACGCAGTTCACATCCAAGACCAGGACAATAAGCAAATGGTCTTGTTCACCAATCAAGAAGAAAAGCCATAGACAACATCAATAAGCAACAAGGATAAGGGAAAACATCCGTTGACCACAACCAAAGCAGTGCTTCGGCCTACCAAAAAATAAACAATTCAGGCCCCTACAAGCACAAGTCCAAGAAAGGAACAAGAGTCCAGTAACCACCAAGGGACAAGATAAGCTTGGCTACCCAAAAGCCATCTTAACAACGCAAAGATATGGTTACCAAAGAAGAAGCAAACCTCTACCGCAAAGCCAAGGGTAATTCAACCCAAATACCCGAGATCACCCAAGAAAACCCCGCATAGTAGTAATGACATACACACAAAGCACCACCACAAGAAAAATGGGTCCCAAAACAATCCATACAAGAGCATCAAGGATACAGATATATTTTGGTCCCCAAGCAACAAAGAAACAAGGTACCACAGCCTTACAGCTCAACAAAAACCACAGGCAAGTATCCAGAAATACAAGAAAGGCCTACCATGGCTAGGAACGTCAAAGACATATGGATACCAAAAAAGTTGGCACAAGACTTACAACAACAAGGATACATTTGGATTCCCAAATCCAAGGTAACGCCAGCTTCGCCACCAAAAGAAACGCCACTACCTCCAACACTCAAGCAAGCCCACCAAGTGCCGAAGAAGAATTTTTCCGACTACCAATCAAAGAAAGGGCACAAGAACTGCAAATGAAATTACATGGTCCGCGGTCATTTGATCTACCGCCACAACACCTAGAAAGCAGCAAACCTCGTCAAAAAATGCCCATGAGCACATAAGCTTACGACCCCCATCTTGCACATCATAATTTCTCCCATGCATATTCTACAAACGCATGCATAGGGCCATCTTACAAGGCCTTGCATTAAGGCACCATTTTACTGCCCATGCACAGCACATTGAACTTCCAAGTCGTCCAGGAGGATTCGGACTAAGAAGGAGGGAGGCATTGAGAGATATTCTATGAGTGGGCAATATTTCACATGGATTTCTAACTTGAATTTCATTTTAGTGCAATTTTCTTATGGTTAACTGCTAAAAAGTAATGCCTGAGTAAGCTTCAAGAAGGGATTCAGGCACATCAGAACCATATACCCTTATACCTATATAAATATTACTCGTACTCTTGTTTTCATGTGTATAAGTACTTAAAAAGTTCAAAAAGTGACAAAAACTATTAAAACAGGTCAGTTATGATCTTAGTATGGCTGTATATAGCCAAAAAAGTAATTTTCTCGAGATAAACTACTTTTCCTAATTTTGGGGTCTAATTTTCCAATTTTTTAAGACCAATTTTGGATTTTTAAAGTGCCTTTTTGTATTTTCTTCAAAAAATTGCGATAAAAAATCAAAAAGAGCAACAAAGATTTTGGAAGCAAACGCCAAAATGCCAAAGCAGGATCTACTCCCAAAAAAAGTTTGGAAGCATTCGAAGCCTTAAGAAAACGGTGGCCGCTTCGGTCATTTTGCCATATCTTGGGTCTTGGATGTCCAAACAGAGAAATTAAAGACCTGTAAGGAGTGTAAGGTACATTTGGGGACCAATGGAATCAAAAACCGTATTGGGTTTCCCGGAGCACTTGGCACATATAGTAACTTAGGGGGAATTCCAAGTCATTATCTACTTAGAGACTTGGAGAGAGAGCTAGATCCCCTGAGATGCCTACACTTCTACACTACCGTATGCCCACGATAGCGACTCATTTGGCTACCAAAGATGAGCGGTGAGTTCCCTACTTGTCAATAACCATCTCCAAATGAACTAACCACTAATACGCTCACCAGAACGAAACCTTGAGACCTAGGCACCTCACATAGAAGCCTAATCACTAGGCACTGTACGAATGCCCAAACTGAGCATACATAGGCCCAAAAGGACCCCCAAGAGGTGTAGATCAAAGTGATATAGCCCACTGTCACAAAATGCCCAAGTGGCAGCAATCGCCTGCCCCCATTCATGTAAAAAGCATGTCACATGTCCCCCACAGGTGATATAGCCCACTGTAAAAAACTGCCCAAGTGGCAGCAATCGCATGCACCCAATTCATGTAAAAAGCATGTCACAGGTTCCCCACAGGCGATATAGCCCACTGTCAAAAATTGTCCAAGTGGCAGCAACCGCGATTGCTACCACCTGCCCCCAATTCATGTAAAAAGCATGTCATAGGTCCCCCACAGGTGCAAGAACCCAATGCAGGTGTGCAACATCAAGTTGGATCCCAAAATCCAATCCAAATAGGAGAAAACAGGTGGAGGGTCCAAAAAGAGAAAAATTGCTCTCACAGGTGCTAGGGTTGACCAAACTTTGTGTGCATAAGCTCAAATGATAGCCATTGCCATGGGGAACCCTCACATATGATCAGTTGTCAAAAAAGCCCTAGGTGGCAGCAACTGCGTATAGCCCAAAATGTGCAAAACAGGTTCCCAGCAGAGCTGGAGCAGGTTAAGGGGAGCCCAAAAATTCCTTCCATGCTAAAAATGGATTGCCAGAGCTCATATTAACGCAAGTTTGCAGGTACAGATTCCAAAAGAGGAGAAGGGCTTCAAAATGGTCAAAAATTGCGAAAAGACGTGAATTTTTTGACCATAAGCTCAACAAAGCCATTAGGAACCCAAAATCCGATCCACATAGGGCAAGAAATACCTAGAAGTTCAAATTGCCATAGGATTAGCATTTTCAGAGCGTTTTTCCTAGAAACAAGCCTAATGGCTAGTCTATAGGTGCAAATTCACAAATGAGCCCTCCCATAGCTCAAGAATGATCATAGGAAGCCACAGGGAAGATTCCAACCCAAGCCCAAAACCATAACTAGGACTTCCTTTAGAAACACAACTCCCGGCAACAGACAAAATCAAGTATAGAGCAAACCACAAGGTCAAAAGATGCCTGCATAGCATATCTAGACTCTATAGGTCATAAGGATCCAGGGGACACCAACTTTGCTAAATAAGGACCAGTTTGGCACCAACTGCGGTTGCTGCCACTTAGCCGAAATTGGGCCTCATGTGCAAAAACTGATGTGCACTATAGCTTGTTGTCAGTCCAGAGGTCCCATTTGAAGAGTACAATCCAATGGTGGAGTCCAAGTCACAGGTCAAAAGTCAAAGTTTCCAGTTGGCTGCATCATGCCAAGTCAGAGAAGTGTCCAGATCCTTTTTGGGCCAAACTTGAAGTTTTAGGTGTCCAAATTCAACATGCAAGGCATGGTTGGAACCACCAAGAGGTGTATATACAAGATATGTTATCAAAATCCGAGTTTGACACATATGGCACCAACCACGATTGCTTCCATTTTCAAAATTTACAAATCTGGAGCATACCCTCACCTAGTACACATCAAGGGGATCCCAATGACACCCTGTTTGCCCAAAACTGACATTTCTACACCAAGTTATTGACAAAACTAACTTAGGGCACCTAAGATGACATGTGACTTAGATAACTGCAAAAAGGTGTGCTCTAATCGGGATGTGTTAATGATTCACTCATACAGGAACAAGCACTCCCAAGAAGATGAGGAAGAGATCCAAATACAAGCTGGACGAGATAGAAAGCTTCCATCCGGACATGGAGAATCTGGCTGACACAAAAGGTTGCTTCATTGATGAAGAGATGCAGATGGCCCAAGGCCAAAGAGTCTTCACCATAGTATGGAAGGAGAGATAGGCAAAAGATGGGAAGCGCCTCAGATGCCAACATGAATAAACTCTATAGCCTATCTACCAGAAAATGCAGATAGAGCCATAGGAAGACTGGGAATGAATGATTTTCTCGCACCACCTATAGTCAAAGCCCAATACAAAAAAGCATATGAGCTATTGACCTCCCTGCATAAAGAAAGTGAACACATCGCCACAACACACCTCACCAACTCCTAGGGCGAGAACTTAACACTAGAATGGTAACAAGACAATTTTATGTCCTTGGACACTTTTGTGTCCTGTTAAGTGACCATTTTTCTTGAATTATTTGAAGAGTATGAAAATGAATTTCTAGGTGCTATATATCCACAAAGTTGCCTTATGAGCTGAAAAAAACTTGATATTTTTTTTGGAGTATTGATTTCACCATTAAATTTACTCTTGCACAACATTTTTGAACCTAAACTGTGTGAATAAACTGGTCCTATTTTTGGATTTTTTTTCAATTTTTGCAACTATACCACTCTAAACTTTATATTTGTGAGGTTTAGATTGCTAGAGGATAAGCCTTCATAGTTCTCAACATGTTTTGATGCTTGTAGGGAGAGCTAAGTGTTAAAATTGAAAGTTATGACCAACTTACAAGAATTGTATAATCCTGTTTTTTTGGCCAAAATTAGCACTTTTATGATTTTTTTGGTGGCTTTCTTGATATCCAAATTCAACTTTGATCGTGTAAGTGTAATGTATAACATAAAGCTAATCTTCCTTGAGTTTTGGGGGACCTAATATGCTATATAGCATAGTATATGATGATGGTTGAGTTTTTTAATTGCTGAAGAATAAGAAACATTTTAGAGTAGCAAGTATAACTTTCTCAATATTGCTAGTTTCTTAGGACAATTGTGTGTATTTTGTAGGTAGTAACCATATCTAATCATAAACTACAAACTTGGCTAGATATTGAGTAGTTTCTATGGGTTTCTAAAGATCATAATAATTGCCCCCATGGTTCCACTTAGTAAAAGACCCATTATCCTTTTGACCCGCTCCATGGCTCCTTTTGGATCCAAAGGCCCAAAGGGAACTAAGAAAACATGTATACAGTATCTCTATTGAGTGTTGCTATAGAAACTTTGATGATAGGTCCGCAGAATGGCAAAAATGCAACTTTTTTGTACCTATTTTTTTTGCCCAAAAAAAATTTGAGGTAAAAGCAACCATATGTTTTGATCAACAACCCATTGAAGTTAACGGGGCATTTTATCTCATGTCCTACAAAAATCCCCACTCTTATTTATATGCAATCAACCGTAAGAAATTGCTGTTTTGGACAAAATGCACTGGTCCATCAACTTTGGAGGCTTGTAGTGACCAAGGGATGAGAAATCTTACAAGTTTCTCATTTTTCCGATACGCAGTAGTCCTTGAACTATAAGCTCACGAAAGGATTTTTCAAAATGAGTGGATCTACTATGGTTTTGGAAATTTTTCCCGAAACCCTGAAATGACACTTTTATGTCCTGTTCGGTTACCAGTCTAGTGTTAAAGGTAATCTTGACGCTTGAGACACTAGTAGAGATTACAAAGCTGCCAAGGGGAGAAGTGATAAAGACGCAAGGTCTGGCTGATGATGAGATCACCAGCACCAAGCTCCCAACATTTGAGATTATTAAAGAACAGAGGACCAGCACAACTGTTGGGGTAAAGGCGGTCGCCTTGCCCCTGCCGGCCGCCGCCCACTGGTCAGTGTGTATACATTACCCTTATTCTTTATATACAAAGAATAAGGAGCTCTCTCACACTTCGCACTCGCACTTTTCATATGGTATCAGAGCATTGGTTGCGACGGCGGCGGCGCACTCTCTCCCCCCCTCTCTCGTGCACAGTTCCCCCTCCCGGTGAGCTCTCGATGGATGCTTTCGCAAAGGTGTGTCACTCACCGCTCTTCGGTGCCGTCGTGAAGGATCCTCGTGCTGCAGAGAAGAAGAAGCACGTGTCACCGCCGCTCAACCACCTCGCCGCCGCCGTGATGCTCGATCGCACACACTCACTCTCTCCCTTGTGTAATCACGTGTGTGTGTGCCTCCACAAATCAACATGATATAAACGGATGAAGTCCGCGACAAAATGGCAAAGCTTATCAAGGATCTCCTAGAAGAAGACGACAAGCAAGAGGATAACCTTTATGAGGCCTAGGCTGCCAACACTCCCCCCCTCCTAATTCATGTCTACAACGACATGATTATGGTCGTGGTTAGTTATGATCTTAGTATGATCTTAGTTAAAACAGGTCAGTTATGATCTTAGTATGGCTGTATATAGCCAGAAAAGTAATTTTCTCGAGATAAACTACTTTTCCTAATTTTTGGTTATTTTTCGGTCTAATTTTCCTATTTTTTTAGACCAATTTTGGATTTTTAAAGTGCCTTTTTGTATTTTCTTCAAAAAATTGCGATAAAAAATCAAAAAGAGCAACAAAGATTTTGGAAGCAAACGCCAAAATGCCAAAGCAGGATCTACTCCCAGAAAAAGTTTGGAAGCATTCGAAGCCTTAAGAAAACGGTGGCCGCTTCGGTCATTTTGCCATATCTTGGGTCTTGGATGTCCAAACAGAGAAATTAAAGACCTGTAAGGAGTGTAAGGTACATTTGGGGACCAATGGAATCAAAAACCGTATTGGGTTTCCCGGAGCACTTGGCACATATAGTAACTTAGGGGGAATTCCAAGTCATTATCTACTTAGAGACTAAAAATTGAGTAACTAAGGGAATTCCAAGTCATTATCCTACTTAAACTTGGAGAAGACTTGATCCCCTGAATGCCTACACTTCTACACTACCGTATGCCACGATAGCGACTCCATTTGGCTACCAATGATGAGCGGTGAGCCCGACTTGTCAATAACCATCTCCAAATGAACTAACCACTAATACGCTCACCAGAACGAAACCTTGAGACTATAGCACCGCACATAGAAGCCTAATCACTAGGCACTGTACGAATGCCCAAACTGAGCATACATAGGCCCAAAAGGACCCCAAGAGGTGTAGCAAAGTGATATAGCCCACTGTCACAAAATGCCCAAGTGGCAGCAATCGGCCCCCAATTCATGTAAAAGCATGTCACATGTCCCCCACAGGTGAATAGCCCACTGTAAAAAACTGCCCAAGTGGCAGCAATCGCATGCACCCAATTCATGTAAAAAGCATGTCACAGGTTCCCACAGGCGATATAGCCCACTGTCAAAAATTGTCCAAGTGGCAGCAACCGCGATTGCTACCACCTGCCCCCAAATCATGTAAAAAGCATGTCATAGGTCCCCCACAGGTGCAAGAACCCAATGCAGTGTGCAACATCAAGTTGGATCCCAAAATCCAATCCAAAAGAAAAACAGGTGGAGGGTCCAAAAAGAGAAAAATTGCTCTCACAGGTGCTAGGGTTGACCAAACTTTGTGTGCATAAGCTCAAATGATAGCCATTGCCATGGGGAACCCTCACATATGATCAGTTGTCAAAAAAGCCCTAGGTGGCAGCAACTGCGTATAGCCCAAAATGTGCAAAACAGGTTCCCAGCAGATCTGGAGCAGGTAAGGGAGCCCAAAATTCCTTCCATGCTAAAAATGGATTGCCAGAGCTCATATTAACACAAGTTTGCAGGTACAGATTCCAAAAGAGGAGAAGGGCTTCAAAATGGTCAAAAATTGCGAAAAGCCCGAATTTTTTTGACATAAGCTCAACAAAGCCATTAGGAACCCAAAATCCGATCCACATAGGGCAAGAATACCTAGAAGTTCAAATTGCCATAGGATTAGCATTTTCAGAGCGTTTTTCCTAGAAACAAGCCTAATGGCTAGTAGATGAGCGGTGAGTTCCCTACTTGTCAATAACCATCTCCAAATGAACTAACCACTAATACGCTCACCAGAACGAAACCTTGAGACCTAGGCACCTCACATAGAAGCCTAATCACTAGGCACTGTACGAATGCCCAAACTGAGCATACATAGGCCCAAAAGGACCCCAAGAGGTGTAGATCAAAGTGATATAGCCCACTGTCACAAAATGCCCAAGTGGCAGCAATCGCCTGCCCCCAATTCATGTAAAAAGCATGTCACATGTCCCCCACAGGTGATATAGCCCACTGTAAAAAACTGCCCAAGTGGCAGCAATCGCATGCACCCAATTCATGTAAAAAGCATGTCACAGGTTCCCCACAGGCGATATAGCCCACTGTCAAAAATTGTCCAAGTGGCAGCAACCGCGATTGCTACCACCTGCCCCCAATTCATGTAAAAAGCATGTCATAGGTCCCCCACAGGTGCAAGAACCCAATGCAGGTGTGCAACATCAAGTTGGATCCCAAAATCCAATCCAAATAGGAGAAAACAGGTGGAGGGTCCAAAAAGAGAAAAATTGCTCTCACAGGTGCTAGGGTTGACCAAACTTTGTGTGCATAAGCTCAAATGATAGCCATTGCCATGGGGAACCCTCACATATGATCAGTTGTCAAAAAAGCCCTAGGTGGCAGCAACTGCGTATAGCCCAAAATGTGCAAAACAGGTTCCCAGCAGATCTGGAGCAGGTTAAGGGGAGCCCAAAAATTCCTTCCATGCTAAAAATGGATTGCCAGAGCTCATATTAACACAAGTTTGCAGGTACAGATTCCAAAAGAGGAGAAGGGCTTCAAAATGGTCAAAAATTGCGAAAAGCCGCGAATTTTTTGACCATAAGCTCAACAAAGCCATTAGGAACCCAAAATCCGATCCACATAGGGCAAGAAATACCTAGAAGTTCAAATTGCCATAGGATTAGCATTTTCAGAGCGTTTTTCCTAGAAACAAGCCTAATGGCTAGTCTATAGGTGCAAATTCACAAATAAGCCCTCCCATAGCTCAAGAATGATCATAGGAAGCCACAGGGAAGATTCCAACCCAAGCCCAAAACCATAACTAGGACTTCCTTTAGAAACACAAATCCCGGCAACAGAAAAAATCAAGTATAGAGCAAACCACAAGGTCAAAAGATGCCTGCATAGCATATCTAGACTCTATAGGTCATAAGGATCCACGGGACACCAAGTTTGCTAAATAAGGACCAGTTTGGCACCAACTGCGGTTGCTGCCACTTAGCCGAAATTGGGCCTCATGTGCAAAAACTGATGTGCACTATAGCTTGTTGTCAGTCGAGAGGTCCCATTTGAAGAGTACAATCCAATGGTGGAGTCCAAGTCACAGGTCAAAAGTCAAAGTTTCCAGTTGGCTGCATCATGCCAAGTCAGAGAAGTGTCCAGATCCTTTTTGGGCCAAACTTGAAGTTTTAGGTGTCCAAATTCAACATGCAAGGCATGGTTGGAACCACCAAGAGGTGTATATACAAGATATGTTATCAAAATCCGAGTTTGACACATATGGCACCAACCACGATTGCTTCCATTTTCAAAATTTACAAATCTGGAGCATACCCTCACCTAGTACACATCAAGGGGATCCCAATGACACCCTGTTTGCCCAAAACTGACATTTCTACAACAAGTTATTGACAAAACTAACTTAGGGCACCTAAGATGACATCTGACTTAGATAACTGCAAAAAGTTGTGCTCTAATCGGGATGTGTTAATGATTCACTCATACAGGAACAAGCACTCCCAAGAAGATGAGGAAGAGATCCAAATACAAGCTGGACGAGATAGAAAGCTTCCATCCGGACATGGAGAATCTGGCTGACACAAAAGGTTGCTTCATTGATGAAGAGATGCAGATGGCCCAAGGCCAAAGAGACTTCACCATAGTATGGAAGGAGAGATAGGCAAAAGATGGGAAGCGCCTCAGATGCCAACATGAATAAACTCTATAGCCTATCTACCAGAAAATGCAGATAGAGCCATAGGAAGACTGGGAATGAATGATTTTCTCGCACCACCTATAGTCAAAGCCCAATACAAAAAAGCATATGAGCTATTGACCTCCCTGCATAAAGAAAGTGAACACATCGCCACAACACACCTCACCAACTCCTAGGGCGAGAACTTAACACTAGAATGGTAACAAGACAATTTTATGTCCTTGGACACTTTTGTGTCCTGTTAAGTGACCATTTTTCTTGAATTATTTGAAGAGTATGAAAATGAATTTCTAGGTGCTATATATCCACAAAGTTGCCTTATGAGCTGAAAAAAACTTGATATTTTTTTTGGAGTATTGATTTCACCATTAAATTTACTCTTGCACAACATTTTTGAACCTAAACTGTGTGAATAAACTGGTCCTATTTTTGGATTTTTTTTCAATTTTTGCAACTATACCACTCTAAACTTTATATTTGTGAGGTTTAGATTGCTAGAGGATAAGCCTTCATAGTTCTCAACATGTTTTGATGCTTGTAGGGAGAGCTAAGTGTTAAAATTGAAAGTTATGACCAACTTACAAGAATTGTATAATCCTGTTTTTTTGGCCAAAATTAGCACTTTTATGATTTTTTTGGTGGCTTTCTTGATATCCAAATTCAACTTTGATCCTGTAAGTGTAATGTATAACATAAAGCTAATCTTCCTTGAGTTTTGGGGGACCTAATATGCTATATAGCATAGTATATGATGATGGTTGAGTTTTTTAATTGCTGAAGAATAAGAAACATTTTAGAGTAGCAAGTATAACTTTCTCAATATTGCTAGTTTCTTAGGACAATTGTGTGTATTTTGTAGGTAGTAACCATATCTAATCATAAACTACAAACTTGGCTAGATATTGAGTAGTTTCTATGGGTTTCTAAAGATCATAATAATTGCCCCATGGTTCCACTTAGTAAAAGACCCATTATCCTTTTGACCCGCTCCATGGCTCCTTTTGGATCCAAAGGCCCAAAGGGAACTAAGAAAACATGTATACAGTATCTCTATTGAGTGTTGCTATAGAAACTTTGATGATAGGTCCGCAGAATGGCAAAAATGCAACTTTTTTGTACCTATTTTTTTTGCCCAAAAAAAATTTGAGGTAAGAGCAACCATATGTTTTGATCAACAACCCATTGAAGTTAACGGGGCATTTTATCTCATGTCCTACAAAAATCCCCACTCTTATTTATATGCAATCAACCGTAAGAAATTGCTGTTTTGGACAAAATGCACTGGTCCATCAACTTTGTAGGCTTGTAGTGACCAAGGGATGAGAAATCTTACAAGTTTCTCATTTTTCCGATACGCAGTAGTCCTTGAACTATAAGCTCACGAAAGGATTTTTCAAAATGAGTGGATCTACTATGGTTTTGGAAATTTTTCCCGAAACCCTGAAATGACACTTTTATGTCCTGTTCGGTTACCAGTCTAGTGTTAAAGGTAATCTTGACGCTTCAGACACTAGTAGAGATTACAAAGCTGCCAGGGGAGAAGTGATAAAGACGCAAGGTCTGGCTGATGATGAGATCACCAGCACCAAGCTCCCAACATTTGAGATTATTAAAGAACAGAGGACCAGCACAACTGTTGGGGTAAAGGCGGTCGCCTTGCCCCTGCCGCCCGCGCCGCCCACTGGTCAGTGTGTATACATTACCCTTATTCTTTATATACAAAGAATAAGGAGCTCTCTCACACTTCGCACTCGCACTTTTCATATGGTATCAGAGCATTGGTTGCGACGGCGGCGGCGCACTCTCTCCCCCCTCTCTCGTGCACAGTTCCCCCTCCCGGTGAGCTCTCGATGGATGCTTTCGCAAAGGTGTGTCACTCACCGCTCTTCGGTGCCGTCGTGAAGGATCCTCGTGCTGCAGAGAAGAAGAAGCACGTGTCACCGCCGCTCAACCACCTCGCTGCCGCCGTGATGCTCGATCGCACACACTCACTCTCTCCCTTGTGTAATCACGTGTGTGTGTGCCTCCACAAATCAACATGATATAAACGGATGAAGTCCGCGACAAAATGGCAAAGCTTATCAAGGATCTCCTAGAAGAAGACGACAAGCAAGAGGATAACCTTTATGAGGCCTAGGCTGCCAACACTCCCCCCCTCCTAATTCATGTCTACCACGACATGATTATGGTCGTGGTTAGTTATGATCTTAGTATGATCTTAGTTAAAACAGGTCAGTTATGATCTTAGTATGGCTGTATATAGCCAGAAAAGTAATTTTCTCGAGATAAACTACTTTTCCTAATTTTTGGTTATTTTTCGGTCTAATTTTCCTATTTTTTTAGACCAATTTTGGATTTTTAAAGTGCCTTTTTGTATTTTCTTCAAAAAATTGCGATAAAAAATCAAAACGAGCAACAAAGATTTTGGAAGCAAACGCCAAAATGCCAAAGCAGGATCTACTCCCAAAAAAAGTTTGGAAGCATTCGAAGCCTTAAGAAAACGGTGGCCGCTTCGGTCATTTTGCGATATCTTGGGTCTTGGATGTCCAAACAGAGAAATTAAAGACCTGTAAGGAGTGTAAGGTACATTTGGGGACCAATGGAATCAAAAACCGTATTGGGTTTCCCGGAGCACTTGGCACATATAGTAACTTAGGGGGAATTCCAAGTCATTATCTACTTAGAGACTTGGAGAGAGAGCTAGATCCCCTGAGATGCCTACACTTCTACACTACCGTATGCCCACGATAGCGACTCATTTGGCTACCAAAGATGAGCGGTGAGTTCCCTACTTGTCAATAACCATCTCCAAATGAACTAACCACTAATACGCTCACCAGAACGAAACCTTGAGACCTAGGCACCTCACATAGAAGCCTAATCACTAGGCACTGTACGAATGCCCAAACTGAGCATACATAGGCCCAAAAGGACCCCCAAGAGGTGTAGATCAAAGTGATATAGCCCACTGTCACAAAATGCCCAAGTGGCAGCAATCGCCTGCCCCCAATTCATGTAAAAAGCATGTCACATGTCCCCCACAGGTGATATAGCCCACTGTAAAAAAACTGCCCAAGTGGCAGCAATCGCATGCACCCAATTCATGTAAAAAGCATGTCACAGGTTCCCCACAGGCGATATAGCCCACTGTCAAAAATTGTCCAAGTGGCAGCAACCGCGATTGCTACCACCTGCCCCCAATTCATGTAAAAAGCATGTCATAGGTCCCCCACAGGTGCAAGAACCCAATGCAGGTGTGCAACATCAAGTTGGATCCCAAAATCCAATCCAAATAGGAGAAAACAGGTGGAGGGTCCAAAAAGAGAAAAATTGCTCTCACAGGTGCCACGGTTGACCAAACTTTGTGTGCATAAGCTCAAATGATAGCCATTGCCATGGGGAACCCTCACATATGATCAGTTGTCAAAAAAGCCCCAGGTGGCAGCAACTGCGTATAGCCCAAAATGTGCAAAACAGGTTCCCAGCAGAGCTAGAGAAGGTTAAGGGGAGCCCAAAAATTCCTTCCATGCTAAAAATGGATTGCCAGAGCTCATATTAACACAAGTTTGCAGGTACAGATTCCAAAAGAGGAGAAGGGCTTCAAAATGGTCAAAAATTGCGAAAAGCCGCGAATTTTTTGACCATAAGCTCAACAAAGCCATTAGGAACCCAAAATCCGATCCACATAGGGCAAGAAATACCTAGAAGTTCAAATTGCCATAGGATTAGCATTTTCAGAGCGTTTTTCCTAGAAACAAGCCTAATGGCTAGTCTATAGGTGCAAATTCACAAATAAGCCCTCCCATAGCTCAAGAATGATCATAGGAAGCCACAGGGAAGATTCCAACCCAAGCCCAAAACCATAACTAGGACTTCCTTTAGAAACACAAATCCCGGCAACAGAAAAAATCAAGTATAGAGCAAACCACAAGGTCAAAAGATGCCTGCATAGCATATCTAGACTCTATAGGTCATAAGGATCCACGGGACACCAAGTTTGCTAAATAAGGACCAGTTTGGCACCAACTGCGGTTGCTGCCACTTAGCCGAAATTGGGCCTCATGTGCAAAAACTGATGTGCACTATAGCTTGTTGTCAGTCGAGAGGTCCCATTTGAAGAGTACAATCCAATGGTGGAGTCCAAGTCACAGGTCAAAAGTCAAAGTTTCCAGATGGCTGCATCATGCCAAGTCAGAGAAGTGTCCAGATCCTTTTTGGGCCAAACTTGAAGTTTTAGGTGTCCAAATTCAACATGCAAGGCATGGGGAGAGCTAAGTGTTAAAATTGAAAGTTATGACCAACTTACAAGAATTGTATAATCCTGTTTTTTTGGCCAAAATTAGCACTTTTATGATTTTTTTTGGTGGCTTTCTTGATATCCAAATTCAACTTTGATCCTGTAAGTGTAATGTATAACATAAAGCTAATCTTCCTTGAGTTTTGGGGGACCTAATATGCTATATAGCATAGTATATGATGATGGTTGAGTTTTTTAATTGCTGAAGAATAAGAAACATTTTAGAGTAGCAAGTATAACTTTCTCAATATTGCTAGTTTCTTAGGACAATTGTGTGTATTTTGTAGGTAGTAACCATATCTAATCATAAACTACAAACTTGGCTAGATATTGAGTAGTTTCTATGGGTTTCTAAAGATCATAATAATTGCCCCCATGGTTCCACTTAGTAAAAGACCCATTATCCTTTTGACCCGCTCCATGGCTCCTTTTGGATCCAAAGGCCCAAAGGGAACTAAGAAAACATGTATACAGTATCTCTATTGAGTGTTGCTATAGAAACTTTGATGATAGGTACGCAGAATGGCAAAAATGCAACTTTTTTGTACCTATTTTTTTTGCCCAAAAAAAATTTGAGGTAAGAGCAACCATATGTTTTGATCAACAACCCATTGAAGTTAACGGGGCATTTTATCTCATGTCCTACAAAAATCCCCACTCTTATTTATATGCAATCAACCGTAAGAAATTGCTGTTTTGGACAAAATGCACTGGTCCATCAACTTTGGAGGCTTGTAGTGACCAAGGGATGAGAAATCTTACAAGTTTCTCATTTTTCCGATACGCAGTAGTCCTTGAACTATAAGCTCACGAAAGGATTTTTCAAAATGAGTGGATCTACTGATGGATCTACTCATGGATGGAAATTTTTTCCCGAAACCTTGAAATGACACTTTTATGTCCTGTTCGGTTTACCAGTCTAGTGTTAAAGGTAATCTTGACGCTTGAGACACTAGTAGAGATTACAAAGCTGCCAAGGGGAGAAGTGATAAAGACGCAAGGTCTGGCTGATGATGAGATCACCAGCAACAAGCTCCCAACATTTGAGATTATTAAAGAACAGAGGACCAGCACAACTGTTGGGGTAAAGGCGGTCGCCTTGCCCCTGCCGCCCGCCGCCCACTGGTCAGTGTGTAGACATTACCCTTATTCTTTATATACAAAGAATAAGGAGCTCTCTCACACTTCGCACTCGCACTTTTCATATGGTATCAGAGCATTGGTTGCGACGGCGGCGGCGCACTCTCTCGCCCCCTCTCTCGTGCACAGTTCCCCCTCCCGGTGAGCTCTCGATGGATGCTTTCGCAAAGGTGTGTCACTCACCGCTCTTCGGTGCCGTCGTGAAGGATCCTCGTGCTGCAGAGAAGAAGAAGCACGTGTCACCGCCGCTCAACCACCTCGCTGCCGCCGTGATGCTCGATCACACACACTCACTCTCTCCCTTGTGTAATCACGTGTGTGTGTGCCTCCACAAATCAACATGATATAAACGGATGAAGTCCGCGACAAAATGGCAAAGCTTATCAAGGATCTCCTAGAAGAAGACGACAAGCAAGAGGATAACCTTTATGAGGCCTAGGCTGCCAACACTCCCCCCCTCCTAATTCATGTCTACCACGACATGATTATGGTCGTGGTTAGTTATGATCTTAGTATGATCTTAGTTAAAACAGGTCAGTTATGATCTTAGCATGGCTGTATATAGCCAGAAAAGTAATTTTCTCGAGATAAACTACTTTTCCTAATTTTTGGTTATTTTTCGGTCTAATTTTCCTATTTTTTTAGACCAATTTTGGATTTTTAAAGTGCCTTTTTGTATTTTCTTCAAAAAATTGCGATAAAAAATCAAAAAGAGCAACAAAGATTTTGGAAGCAAACGCCAAAATGCCAAAGCAGGATCTACTCCCAAAAAAAGTTTGGAAGCATTCGAAGCCTTAAGAAAACGGTGGCCGCTTCGGTCATTTTGCCATATCTTGGGTCTTGGATGTCCAAACAGAGAAATTAAAGACCTGTAAGGAGTGTAAGGTACATTTGGGGACCAATGGAATCAAAAACCGTATTGGGTTTCCGAGAGCACTAGGCACATATAGTAACTTAGGGGGAATTCCAAGTCATTATCTACTTGGAGACTTGGAGAGAGAGCTAGAGCCCCTGAGATGCCTGCACTTCTACACTACCGTATGCCCACGATAGCGACTCATTTGGCTACCAAAGATGAGCGGTGAGTTCCCTACTTGTCACAAATGAACTAACCACTAATACGCTCACCAGAACGAAACCTTGAGACCTAGGCACCTCACATAGAAGCCTAATCACTAGGAACTGTATGAATGCCCAAACTGAGCATACATAGGCCCAAAAGGACCCCCAAGAGGTGTAGATCAAAGTGATATAGCCCACTGTCACAAAATGCCCAAGTGGCAGCAATCGCCTGCCGCCAATTCATGTAAAAAGCATGTCACATGTCCCCCACAGGTGATATAGCCCACTGTAAAAAACTGCCCAAGTGGCAGCAATCGCATGCACCCAATTCATGTAAAAAGCATGTCACAGGTTCCCCACAGGCGATATAGCCCACTGTCAAAAATTGTCCAAGTGGCAGCAACCGCGATTGCTACCACCTGCCCCCAATTCATGTAAAAAGCATGTCATAGGTCCCCCACAGGTGCAAGAACCCAATGCAGGTGTGCAACATCAAGTTGGATCCCAAAATCCAATCCAAATAGGAGAAAACAGGTGGAGGGTCCAAAAAGAGAAAAATTGCTCTCACAGGTGCCAGGGTTGACCAAACTTTGTGTGCATAAGCTCAAATGATAGCCATTGCCATGGGGAACCCTCACATATGATCAGTTGTCAAAAAAGCCCTAGGTGGCAGCAACTACGTATAGCCCAAAATGTGCAAAACAGGTTCCCAGCAGAGCTAGAGAAGGTTAAGGGGAGCCCAAAAATTCCTTCCATGCTAAAAATGGATTGCCAGAGCTCATATTAACACAAGTTTGCAGGTACAGATTCCAAAAGAGGAGAAGGGCTTCAAAATGGTCAAAAATTGCGAAAAGCCGCGAATTTTTTGACCATAAGCTCAACAAAGCCATTAGGAACCCAAAATCCGATCCACATAGGGCAAGAAATACCTAGAAGTTCAAATTGCCATAGGATTAGCATTTTCAGAGCGTTTTTCCTAGAAACAAGCCTAATGGCTAGTCTATAGGTGCAAATTCACAAATGAGCCCTCCCATAGCTCAAGAATGATCATAGGAAGCCACAGGGAAGATTCCAACCCAAGCCCAAAACCATAACTAGGACTTCCTTTAGAAACACAACTCCCGGCAACAGAAAAAATCAAGTATAGAGCAAACCACAAGGTCAAAAGATGCCTGCATAGCATATCTAGACTCTATAGGTCATAAGGATCCAGGGGACACCAAGTTTGCTAAATAAGGACCAGTTTGGCACCAACTGCGGTTGCTGCCACTTAGCCAAAATTGGGCCTCATGTGCAAAAACTGATGTGCACTATAGCTTGTTGTCAGTCGAGAGGTCCCATTTGAAGAGTACAATCCAATGGTGGAGTCCTAGTCACAGGTCAAAAGTCAAAGTTTCCAGTTGGCTGCATCATGCCAAGTTAGAGAAGTGTCCAGATCCTTTTTGGGCCAAACTTAAAGTTTGAGGTGTCCAAATTCAACATGCAAGGCATGGTTGGAACCACCAAGAGGTGTATATACAAGATATGTTATCAAAATCCGAGTTTGACACATATGTCACCAACCACGATTGCTTCCATTTTCAAAATTTACAAATCTGGAGCATACCCTCACCTAGTGCACATCAAGGGGATCCCAATGACACCCTGTTTGCCCAAAACTGACATTTCTACACCAAGTTATTGACAAAACTAACTTAGGGCACCTAAGATGACATCTGACTTAGAGAACTGCAAAAAGTTGTGCTCTAATCGGGATGTGTTAATGATTCACTCATACAGGAACAAGCACTCCCAAGAAGATGAGGAAGAGATCAAAATACAAGCTGGACGAGATAGAAAGCTTCCATCCAGACATGGAGAATCTGGCTGACACAAAAGGTTGCTTCATTGATGAAGAGAAGCAGATGGCCCAAGGCCAAAGAGTCTTCACCATAGTATGGAAGGAGAGATAGGCAAAAGATGGGAAGCGCCTCAGATGCCAACATGAATAAACTCTATAGCCTATCTACCAGAAAATGCAGATAGAGCCATAGGAAGACTGGGAATGAATGATTTTCTCGCACCACCTATAGTCAAAGCCCAATACAAAAAAGCATATGAGCTATTGACCTCCCTGCATAAAGAAAGTGAACACATCGCCACAACACACCTCACCAACTCCTAGGGCGAGAACTTAACACTAGAATGGTAACAAGACAATTTTATGTCCTTGGACACTTTTGTGTCCTGTTAAGTGACCATTTTTCTTGAATTATTTGAAGAGTATGAAAATGAATTTCTAGGTGCTATAAATCCACAAAGTTGCCTTATGAGCTGAAAAAAACTTGATATTTTTTTTGGAGTATTGATTTCACCATTAAATTTACTCTTGCACAACATTTTTGAACCTAAACTATGTGAAAAAGCTGGTCCTATTTTTGGATTTTTTTTCAATTTTTGCAACTATACCACTCTAAACTTTATATTTGTGAGGTTTAGATTGCTAGAGGATAAGCCTTCATAGTTCTCAACATGTTTTGATGCTTGTAGGGAGAGCTAAGTGTTAAAATTGAAAGTTATGACCAACTTACAAGAATTGTATAATCCTGTTTTTTTTGGCCAAAATTAGCACTTTTATGATTTTTTTGGTGGCTTTCTTGATATCCAAATTCAACTTTGATCCTGTAAGTGTAATGTATAACATAAAGCTAATCTTCCTTGAGTTTTGGGGGACCTAATATGCTATATAGCATAGTATATGATGATGGTTGAGTTTTTTAATTGCTGAAGAATAAGAAACATTTTAGAGTAGCAAGTATAACTTTCTCAATATTGCTAGTTTCTTAGGACAATTGTGTGTATTTTGTAGGTAGTAACCATATCTAATCATAAACTACAAACTTGGCTAGATATTGAGTAGTTTCTATGGGTTTCTAAAGGTCATAATAATTGCCCCCATGGTTCCACTTAGTAAAAGACCCATTATCCTTTTGACCCGCTCCATGGCTCCTTTTGGATCCAAAGGCCCAAAGGGAACTAAGAAAACATGTATACAGTATCTCTATTGAGTGTTGCTATAGAAACTTTGATGATAGGTCCGCAGAATGGCAAAAATGCAACTTTTTTGTACCTATTTTTTTTGCCCAAAAAAAAATTGAGGTGAAAGAAACCATATGTTTTGATCAACAACCCATTGAAGTTAACGGGGCATTTTATCTCATGTCCTACAAAAATCCCCACTCTTATTTATATGCAATCAACCGTAAGAAATTGCTGTTTTGGACAAAATGCACTGGTCCATCAACTTTGGAGGCTTGTAGTGACCAAGGGATGAGAAATCTTACAAGTTTCTCATTTTTCCGATACGCAGTAGTCCTTGAACTATAAGCTCACGAAAGGATTTTTCAAAATGAGTGGATCTACTATGGTTTTGGAAATTTTTCCCGAAACCCTGAAATGACACTTTTATGTCCTGTTCGGTTACCAGTCTAGTGTTAAAGGTAATCTTGACGCTTGAGACACTAGTAGAGATTACAAAGCTGCCAAGGGGAGAAGTGATAAAGACGCAAGGTCTGGCTGATGATGAGATCACCAGCAACAAGCTCCCAACATTTGAGATTATTAAAGAACAGAGGACCAGCACAACTGTTGGGGTAAAGGCGGTCGCCTTGCCCTTGCCGCCCGCCGCCCACTGGTCAGTGTGTATACATTACCCTTATTCTTTATATACAAAGAATAAGGAGCTCTCTCACACTTCGCACTCGCACTTTTCATATGGTATCAGAGCATTGGTTGCGATGGCGGCGGCGCACTCTCTCCCCCCCTCTCTCGTGCACAGTTCCCCCTCCCGGTGAGCTCTCGATGGATGCTTTCGCAAAGGTGTCTCACTCACCGCTCTTCGGTGCCGTCGTGAAGGATCCTCGTGCTGCAGAGAAGAAGAAGCACGTGTCACCGCCGCTCAACCACCTCGCTGCCGCCGTGATGCTCGATCACACACACTCACTCTCTCCCTTGTGTGCTCACGTGTGTGTGTGCCTCCACAAATCAACATGATATAAACGGATGAAGTCAGCGACAAAATGGCAAAGCTTATCAAGGATCTCCTAGAAGAAGACGACAAGCAAGAGGATAACCTTTATGAGGCCTAGGCTGCCAACACTCCCCCCCTCCTAATTCATGTCTACCACGACATGATTATGGTCGTGGTTAGTTATGATCTTAGTTAAAACAGGTCAGTTATGATCTTAGTATGGCTGTATATAGCCAGAAAAGTAATTTTCTCAAGATAAACTACTTTTCCTAATTTTTGGTTATTTTTCGGTCTAATTTTCCTATTTTTTTAGACCAATTTTGGATTTTTAAAGTGCCTTTTTGTATTTTCTTCAAAAAATTGCGATAAAAAATCAAAAAGAGCAACAAAGATTTTGGAAGCAAACACCAAAATGCCAAAGCAGGATCTACTCCCAAAAAAAGTTTGGAAGCATTCGAAGCCTTAAGAAAACGGTGGCCGCTTCGGTCATTTTGCCATATCTTGGGTCTTGGATGTCCAAACAGAGAAATTAAAGACCTGTAAGGAGTGTAAGGTACATTTGGGGACCAATGGAATCAAAAACCGTATTGGGTTTCCCGGAGCACTTGGCACATATAGTAACTTAGGGGGAATTCCAAGTCATTATCTACTTAGAGACTTGGAGAGAGAGCTAGATCCCCTGAGATGCCTACACTTCTACACTACCGTATGCCCACGATAGCGACTCATTTGGCTACCAAAGATGAGCGGTGAGTTCCCTACTTGTCAATAACCATCTCCAAATGAACTAACCACTAATACGCTCACCAGAACGAAACCTTGAGACCTAGGCACCTCACATAGAAGCCTAATCACTAGGCACTGTACGAATGCCCAAACTGAGCATACATAGGCCCAAAAGGACCCCCAAGAGGTGTAGATCAAAGTGATATAGCCCACTGTCACAAAATGCCCAAGTGGCAGCAATCGCCTGCCCCCAATTCATGTAAAAAGCATGTCACATGTCCCCCACAGGTGATATAGCCCACTGTAAAAAACTGCCCAAGTGGCAGCAATCGCATGCACCCAATTCATGTAAAAAGCATGTCACAGGTTCCCCACAGGCGATATAGCCCACTGTCAAAAATTGTCCAAGTGGCAGCAACCGCGATTGCTACCACCTGCCCCCAATTCATGTAAAAAGCATGTCATAGGTCCCCCACAGGTGCAAGAACCCAATGCAGGTGTGCAACATCAAGTTGGATCCCAAAATCCAATCCAAATAGGAGAAAACAGGTGGAGGGTCCAAAAAGAGAAAAATTGCTCTCACAGGTGCCAGGGTTGACCAAACTTTGTGTGCATAAGCTCAAATGATAGCCATTGCCATGGGGAACCCTCACATATGATCAGTTGTCAAAAAAGCCCTAGGTGGCAGCAACTGCGTATAGCCCAAAATGTGCAAAACAGGTTCCCAGCAGAGCTAGAGAAGGTTAAGGGGAGCCCAAAAATTCCTTCCATGCTAAAAATGGATTGCCAGAGCTCATATTAACACAAGTTTGCAGGTACAGATTCCAAAAGAGGAGAAGGGCTTCAAAATGGTCAAAAATTGCGAAAAGCCGCGAATTTTTTGACCATAAGCTCAACAAAGCCATTAGGAACCCAAAATCCGATCCACATAGGGCAAGAAATACCTAGAAGTTCAAATTGCCATAGGATTAGCATTTTCAGAGCGTTTTTCCTAGAAACAAGCCTAATGGCTAGTCTATAGGTGCAAATTCACAAATGAGCCCTCCCATAGCTCAAGAATGATCATAGGAAGCCACAGGGAAGATTCCAACCCAAGCCCAAAACCATAACTAGGACTTCCTTTAGAAACACAACTCCCGGCAACAGAAAAAATCAACTATAGAGCAAAACACAAGGTCAAAAGATGCCTGCATAGCATATCTAGACTCTATAGGTCATAAGGATCCAGGGGACACCAAGTTTGCTAAATAAGAACCAGTTTGGCACCAACTGCGGTTGCTGCCACTTAGCCGAAATTGGGACTCATGTGCAAAAACTGATGTGCACTTTAGCTTGTTGTCAGTCCAGAGGTCCCATTTGAAGAGTACAATCCAATGGTGGAGTCCAAGTCACAGGTCAAAAGTCAAAGTTCCAGTTGGCTGCATCATGCCAAGTTAGAGAAGTGTCCAGATCCTTTTTGGGCCAAACTTGAAGTTTTAGGTGTCCAAATTCAACATGCAAGGCATGGTTGGAACCACCAAGAGGTGTATATACAAAATACGTTATCAAAATCCGAGTTTGACACATATGGCACTAACCACGATTGCTTCCATTTTCAAAATTTACAAATTTGGAGCATACCCTCACCTAGTGCACATCAAGGGGATCCCAATGACACCCTGTTTGCCCAAAACTGACATTTCTACACCAAGTTATTGACAAAACTAACTTAGGGCACCTAAGATGACATGTGACTTAGATAACTGCAAAAAGTTGTGCTCTAATCGGGATGTGTTAATGATTCACTTATACAGGAACAAGCACTCCCAAGAAGATGAGGAAGAGAACCAAATACAAGCTAGACGAGATAGAAAGGTTCCATCCGGACATGGAGAATCTGGTTGACACAAAAGGTTGCTTCATTGATGAAGAGATGCAGATGGCCCAAGGCCAAAGAGTCTTCACCACAGTATGGAAGGACGAGATAGGCAAAAGATGGAAAGCGCCTCAGATGCCAACATGAATAAACTCTATAGCCTATCTACCAGAAAATGCAGATAGAGCCATTAGAAGACTGGGAATGAATGATTTTCTCGCACCACCTATAGTCAAATCCCAATACAAAAAAGCATATGAGCTATTGACCTCCCTGCATAAAGAAAGTGAACACATCGCCACAACACACCTCACCAACTCCTAGGGCGAGAACTTAACACTAGAATGGTAACAAGACAATTTTATGTCCTTGGACACTTTTGTGTCCTATTAAGTGACCATTTTTCTTGAATTATTTGAAGAGTATGAAAATGAATTTCTAGGTGCTATATATCCACAAAGTTGCCTTATGAGCTGAAAAAAACTTGATTTTTTTTTTGGAGTATCGATTTCACCATTAAATTCACTCTTGCACAACATTTTTGAACCTAAACTGTGTAAAAAAACGGGTCCTGTTTTTGGGATTTTTTTCAATTTTTGCAACTATACCACTCTAAACTTCATATTTGTGAGGTTTAGATTGCTAGAGGATAAGCCTTCATAGTTCTCAACATGTTTTGATGCTTGTAGGGAGAGCTAAGGGTTAAAATTGAAAGTTATGACCAACTTACAAGAATTGTATAATCCCGTTTTTTTGGCCAAAATTAGCACTTTTATGATTTTTTTGGTGGCTTTCTTGATATCCAAGTTCAACTTTGATCCTGTAAGTGTAATGCATAACATAAAGCTAATCTTCCTTGAGTTTTGGGGGACCTAATATGCTATATAGCATAGTATATGATGATGGTTGAGTTTTTTAATTGCTGAAGAATACGAAACATTTTAGAGTAGCAAGTATAACTTTCTCAATATTGCTAGTTTCTTAGGTCAATTGTGTGTTTTTTTAAGGTAGTAACCATATCTAATAATAAACTACAAACTTGGCTAGATATTGAGTAGTTTCTATGGGTTTCTAAAGGTCATAATAATTGCCCCCATGGTTCCACTTAGTAAAAGACCCATTATCCTTTTGACCCGCTCCATGGCTCCTTTTGGATCCAAAGGCCCAAAGGGAACTAAGAAAACATGTATACAGTATCTCTATTGAGTGTTGCTATAGAAACTTTGATGATAGGTCCGCAGAATGGCAAAAATGCAACTTTTTTGTACCTATTTTTTTTGCCCAAAAAAAAATTGAGGTGAAAGAAACCATATGTTTTGATCAACAACCCATTGAAGTTAACGGGGCATTTTATCTCATGTCCTACAAAAATCCCCACTCTTATTTATATGCAATCAACCGTATGAAATTGCTGTTTTGGACAAAATGCACTGGTCCATCAACTTTGGAGGCTTGTAGTGACCAAGGGATGAGAAATCTTACAAGTTTCTCATTTTTCCGATATGCAGTAGTCCTTGAACTATAAGCTCAGGAAAGGATTTTTCAAAATGAGTGGATCTACTATGGTTTTGGAAATTTTTCCCAAAACCCTGAAATGACACTTTTATGTTCTGTTCGGTTACCAGTCTAGTGTTAAAGGTAATCTTGACGCTTGAGACACTAGTAGAGATTACAAAGCTGCCAAGGGGAGAAGTGATAAAGACGCAAGGTCTGGCTGATGATGAGATCACCAGCACCAAGCTCCCAACATTTGAGATTATTAAAGAACAGAGGACCAGCACAATTGTTGGGGTAAAGGCGGTCGCCTTGCCCCGGCCGGCTGCCGCCCACTGGTCAGTGTGTAGACATTACCCTTATTCTTTATATACAAAGAATAAGGAGCTCTCTCACACTTCGCACTCGCACTTTTCATATGGTATCAGAGCATTGGTTGCGACGGCGGCGGCGCACTCTCTCCCCCCCTCTCTCGTGCACAGTTCCCCCTCCAGGTGAGCTCTCGATGGATGCGTTCGCAAAGGTGTGTCACTCACCGCTCTTCGGTGCCGTCGTGAAGGATCCTCGTGCTGCAGAGAAGAAGAAGCACGTGTCACCGCCGCTCAACCACCTCACTGCCGTCGCGATGCTCGATCGCACACACTCACTCTATCCCTTGTGTGCTCACGTGTGTGTGTGCTTCCACAAATCAACATGATATAAACGGATGAAGTCAGCGACATAATGGCAAAGCTTATCAAGGATCTCCTAGAAGAAGACGAGAAGCAAGAGGATAACCTTTACGAGGCCTAGGCTACCAACACTCCCCCCCTCCTAATTCATGTCTACCACGACATGATTATGGTCGTGGTTTCCGAAAAGTCCTGGAGAGTTGAGTGTTGTCCTTGTCCACTATAGCTACGTACCTTGCCGCTAGATCTGTGGGAGTTGGCCCAAAAATGTTGCTCTTGATAGCAAAGAACCTTGTATATACAGCTTCTTCAAAATTTTGGAGATGGTAGCTCTGCAAAAAGATGATTCTTCTGTAGTAATTGTATAGGATATCTTCAATTGGCGGCTTGCTTAGGTCGTAAGAGAGATCATCTTCGTTTTGGACAGGATTAAAGTAGAGAGAATGGTACAAGATACTGAGATTGAAGGTGGCATTGCAGGCGAAAGGATTTTTACAAATCTTTACTAACATTCAACACGAGAGGTCTGGAGAGCCCTTTAGGGTTTTCGCCATATAAGGTCCATCTATTCTCTCTCCAGCCTTCGGTCCTGGCAGAGTTGGGTAACTTAGCCATGAGGGATGATCTTTTAATTGTACAATGAATTGATTAATGGTCTACATTCTGGGCAGAGGGCAAAAAGTCGGGTCTTTTCTCCATGACCGTGGTGCTGTCACCAAATAAACAACATAATCAGGGTGCTCTGTAAGCCATGCCTTCCGCCACTGTGGTTGGCTGTCCACCAGCTTCTTCTTTTCTTCTTCATCCTGTGTTGCTGGACCATCTCTACAATTGCCGTTTCCATTTCTCCTTCCAACTGCTTTTTGATCTGGAGCATCTCATATTTGAGCAGAGGGTAAGGGAGCATAGGAGCTATCCATTGTCGCCTTAACTCATTTCTGTCAATTCTGTTTTGCCCTAATGTCCTGAATACTTTTGTTTCAGATGTCATCGCTTCTCTCTAGCACTTGTCCGATTGCTGCTCTAATGTTTTCTTCTTCCTCTGCTGTAAGCCTTTCACCTTCTGGTACGTTCAATGGATTTTCTGATGTGGAGGGTATGTCAGCTGCGTTTGGCTCTTCATCAATTAATGTGTCCGTCACAAATTCTGGCACCTCTACTGGAGTTTGTTGGCTAGGTTCACCTTGATCCTGCTGGCCTTTATCTTCGGGAGGATCAGATCCACCTTGCTGCCTGGATTCTGATTCCTGGCCTCCGTATACATCTGCCAAGGCAGCACGGTTTCCTATGTTCTGTGTCCTGAGTTGTGCCCTGCCTTCTTGCCCTCCTTCTTCATCATCATCATCCTCTTCCTTTTTCTGATATTTTAGAAGCTGCTGCACCATTTCATGATTTAACCTTCCAAATTCCTCCTCCTAGAGAGATATTTACCACCATTATCAGTCTTAAGCCTTTAAGCTTCATGCCAACTGATTTACAACGTTGAGCTCTACGTGGTTTGGGTGAGGTACCTCAGGTCCAAGGAGTGACACCTAGCATCGATCCTGTGTTGAAATTTTTATAAGGCTGTAGAAAATCTAACCGCCTCGCCGTCGTAGGTGCCGCCACAATGCTCAATCACACACACACACACACACTCTCCCTCTCTCCCTCAAGCGCGCGCGCACACACACACACACACACACACTTATGGATAACTATACACACTTTACATAAAGCTTCCATGGAAAATAATTTCACATAACTATGCATTTTAAGAGAGGACTATAGATAGAAATGATCAATCATCATGCTACTTATGCATAAGTGAATTAGAGAAGGAGAATTATTCCCCTATTTATGTATCTAATGACATATAAGAAGAGGTTAATTATTCTTAATCTAGACACTTAATTAAGAATAAAGGAAGAGCAATCTCACCCACCAACCCCCCTCTCCCTTAGATCTCCCCCTCCCCCTTCCACATCTTCCACCCACCTCTCTCTTCCTTCTGGAAGGGTGAGGGAGAGGGAGGGGGTGGGCAAGCTCGCCAACCACCCCCCCTCCCTCAACTTTGCCTCATGCAAATCTATGCAAACTTCATAAATCTCCCCTAGAGAGGACAAAGACCCCATTCTTGTCTGATACTTGGCACACAAAAGGCAACAATAAGGCTTTAAACCTTGTTTCATAGTGTCATGTAACACTCAAATTCCTTTCTCCATACCGAGTCACAAGAATAAAACACATAGGCAGCAGCTCACTTTGCACAAGAATGGCAATGCATAATAAGCACACAAACAAGAAACAAACTCCATGACATGCCCTATATGATTTGTATGTTCAAAATTGCTAGATATACACAAGCAAGAGATTACATTTGAAAATAGCTAGCTCGCAGGCAACCAAGAACATTTGTTCTAACCAAAGCACATTGCAATGAGCTTGTTTATCTAGACTTTACATGCAGAGATAGAAGCTATTTTCAATTCTAAATTGTTAGCAGAAAGGGGGGAGTGTGGCCAAGTGTAGTGGTAAGGAGGAGGGGAGGACGGAGGGAGATATAAAGACTCTCAAGTAATAAGTCTTGAGTTCAAAACTTTTTTTGCCTAGATCAAGTTGGTTTTTACGACATTGAAAATAATCTCTTCTCTCTCTTCTCTACTCACTTGCTCCTCCCTCCCTAATAGCAAGCTCCACCATTAACACTCACGGTTCTCAATTGGATACATTGTGGCAATTCTCAGCGTATTCAATGACCATGGTTCAATGCCTCATGATACATCATAGCCGTTCTCTACCAGATTCATCGCTATGGTTCAATGGTGAGATTTAAGATAGGTTCTCTAATGACCTAGGGTAATAAAAGGTTCATTCATGGGTTCTTAATTCATTCAAGAAGGGTGTTTGTTGTCGCCCCCTTCACCATTGTCACTTGATCTTTGTTTTCATGTCGTGATGTCGATGTTGTAATCCTCATCATCAGTTGATGTTGTCTTTCTTCATTGGTCCCATCCATCAAGGATAAAATATCCATTGCTGCAAATAGAGTAAAATACTCATACATTTCAAATTCGATGCTCATGTGTGTGTCATTGTGTGTGCTCATGTGAACGGGTGGTCTTACCATATACATGACGTATAGGCATTGTCTGGAACCCATGATTATATGCATGGTATTTTTGGATACAAATATTGCGCGACACATAGCCAAACATACACACACCCAATAATAGATAGATGATTAGTCCAGAGACTAAGAAACTCTAATAAGCTAAAAACAAATGGAATTTGCAAGCTCAATCGAGGGTCTTAATAGGATGCAAATTAGGCAATCGATAGTTCTTTGTGAAAGGCACCGAAAAAAGCTTCGCACACACAAAAATCACACAAGCCAATGATGATTATGACGAGAGTTATGCGACGATTAAGAAAGCCAAAAATGAGAAATGAGACGCACTCACAAGACTATTGAGTGCTACAAATCATAAAATCACTAACCAAGAAGGATAGTACCTCATTGGTTTTGCCAAGAGCATGCCCAAACTTAATTAGCAACAACAATGATTCGAGCAAGGGGAGAAATAAAAAAAATTAAGCCTAGCAGACACTCGTAGGCTCTCATACCACTTGATGGGAGAGAAATTAGCGAATCATCTCCCTAATCACCTAAAAATTAACATTAGGTTATGGTGGATGTAGCCCTCAACTCACCGTGGTGTTAGGGTTAGGAGTAAAGTGATTAGCATTAAGGTTTAGGTTAAGGCAATAACAAGAGCATAGACACAATGATAGACTCAAAGTGCAAATGATTAATTATAAGTAGCCTCTTAAATAGGCTTTGTACCTAAATCCATTGGCTAGAGAAATTGTATCCTCTTCCTATTGGACCATGTCATCTTCTCATCCATCCTAGTAGACAACAGGTGTTTCCCATGTGGTGCCACGAGTGTGGGCTTACCCTAACAATTGATACATACAAAAATCATGTCAGACATACTCATGGAGCCTAGTAAACAAAACCCCAACAAATTTCCATTAGGGACCCAATGAGGAAGCTCAAAAAGCCCAAAAAATCTCTAAAATAACGTACTAGAGTCATGCCTCTTGGAAAAACAATGAAAATGTCCCTCTATTGTGACATACGGGGAGAGGGTTAGGATAGCATGGGTGTGACAATGATAACAAGCAATTGCGACTGCTTGGATACCTATCACCCATAGGTTTAGTTTAGTCCTTACTAAACTAGAGTGCTTCGTTAGATCTGCTCGGATTGAATTAAGATTGAGAAAAATATTGGAAACTATATATGCCATTTCAATACTTCTCAAGTGAAAAAATTTACGAAAGGATGAGAGAGAGAGAGAGAGAGAGAGAGAGGCTACCGATTGCCGTGGTTTAGAGGTGTACCTCGCAAGAATGAGATACCAATCGTAGTGCTTCAGAGGGGTACCTTGCAGGAAACCACGAGCAGAGTTAGAGGTTTGTCAAGCTCAATGTTCGTAATCATACAAGTTGTCAATGTTGTTAATTGTTTGTTGTTCTATTTTTATGTTTCAAAAAAAAACAAAACATGCAAGTTTCCTTGCATGGGGGAGTTTGCAGAGTCCTCCCCAATTTTTATATTACGAGGGAACGTGCCATTCCCACGGCAGCGTGCAATTTTCAGTGTGTTCATTAACTGCGTTCGCACTGTCAAAAATGTCAAAAATCACAAAATGATAATGCTTACTCACCGCGCGATTGAATGTCTGTCATCGATGCACCTTGCATCAACGATGTTGGGAATCTCCTTCTCTTAACCGGCTGCAAGAGATGACATCCCATGGAGGATGAAGGAGATAGGCTTGTGACTATTTGGGTGGAGGAACTTTAGGAAGAAGCGGGTCGTTGCATATGGATAAGATAGCCCAAAGCCTCCTTGCTAGAGCCATGTATCTCATATTCAGCAACAAATCAACGCACTATGAAGGCGACATTTTGCATAGAAAGCTCATCGGTTTTGTCCTTTAATATGGACACCTCATCTAGCATACATATGGATTAAAGCATTTCGTGAATGTTTCTGCAACCACCCTTGACTTGCAACCACAACATGAATTCTTTCACCCATTCAAAGATCTTGTATAAGGCCACAAGCCTTCCAGGTGGAAGCATAGGTGATTGCGATTAGAGACAGAACATCCCTTTGCATCTTGTAAAAAGGCAATGCCAAGCACGACGTCTTTTCCAAGAGCCTCTGACTAACAATATAATTGTGAATTTTTTTGTTAGTATCACCGTCGAAAAGCATACAAGCTGCATGACTTCTTTTTTCAACAGCCCTTGACTGAAAATATCATCAATAATTCTTTTGCCCATATGAGTGTCTTGCGGAACGCCACATGCCTTCAAGATGCATTCAGTGCACTCCAAGAGACGACATTCCGAACAGAAAGCTCCTCAAGCAGTCTTTGGTGCTTTCCCAAGAACAACACATTTTGCATACGTGATCATTATTACTCCTACGTAGTGCCACATGATTTCAAGATGCAAGCATAGGTGATTACATCAGGAGAAATGTCCTCGCTTTGCATCTTGAAAATAGCCAGCCAGCCAGAGCTCCCTGGTCCTGTCAGTTGGACATATCCCGCAATCAGATGCACTTGAAGACACGACACTCCGGACATCAAGGCAGTGTCACATGCCTTCAAGACGAAAGCGTAGGTGATTGCATTTGGAGAGGTGCCCTCACTTTGCTTCTGTTAGAAACAGCCCCGGGCTCCATGGCGTCCCACATTTGGCATACATGTTGACCAAGGGCAACACAACACATATGAGCCAAAGGATTGGCAAGCACAACATGTTTCTAAGAGCCGTTGAGCAACAATCCATGCAATGAGCACACCGAGACAGACAATTGTTGTGGGGAATAGCTCTCATGTTTCATCCCAACAGAAACACTTCTAAGCTTCCTCGGTCAACCCTTGCTGGGCATATCCTCTTATAAGAGCACTCCAAAAGACCTGTCACCTCATTTAGTGAGAAACCTCACTTCGTGTCTAATTAAAATAGCTTAGAGCTTCCTTGCATCAGCATCTTGTGTAGAGAGACATGCATTCAAGATGCATGCGTAGGTGATTGCAACTGGGGAGACGCCCTCGCTTCGCATCTGCAAAAAGTAGATAAGGGTTTTTTGGACCCGCCCCTATCTGGAAAATCTTCCAATCAATGCAATCAAGAGTCCACACTCCGGACAAGAATCTCTTTGAGCACTTGCATAGAGCCACATGCCTTCAAGATGTAAGCATAGCCTTCAAGACGAAAGTATAGGTGACTGAATTTGGAGAGATACACTTGCTTTGCATCAGCTAATAATAGCTTAGAGGCTTTTGCCCTGCTTGTTGCGCACAGTCTGCAATCAGTGTATTCCAAGAGGCAACATCTCGGACATGAAGCTCCTTAAGCACTTTTTGGTGCTTTCTCAAGTACACTACATCTCACATACATGATCATTGCTTCTATGTAGTGCCACATGCTTTCAAGATGCAAGCATAAGTGATTACATCAAGAGAAATGTCCTTGCTTTGCATTATGAAAACAACCAGCAAGAGCTTCCTGGTAGAGATGACATTCGGACATCAAGGAAGTGCCACATGCCTTCAAGACAAAGCATAGGTGATTGCATCTAGAGAGATGCCCTCGCTTTGCATCCGTTGGAAACAGCCCAGCCTAGGGCTCTGTGGCCCTGCCACATTTGGCATACATGTTGACCAAGGCAGTGCCAAGCATTACGTTTCATAAAAGGGAACCATAATATTGATCAAACCACTGCCAAGCATGACATCATACCGATAACAGCCCCTGACTAGCAATCACATCATGGATTCTGATACCCTTGCGATAGGCATATTGGGTATATCTTGCAACCAACATGTTGCACCCCCGACTAGCAATCACATCGTGGATTCTGATACCCTTGCAATAGGCATATCTGAGCTTTCTCATCCTGCTCATGTTGCATGTATCCATGCACTCCAAGGGACCTCCTCACGCACGTTTTGTGCTTCCTGTAATCACCACATCTCGCATACATGTCATCAGCCACATGCCTTCAAGATGCACACGTAGAGAATCGCCCTTGCTTCACACCTATTGAAAACAGCTACAGCTTCCATGCCCAACCTTTGTCGGACATATCCTGCAATCAGTGCATTCCAAAAGACGACATCCCACAACAACATATGTGATTGCATCTAGAGAGACGCCCTCGCTTTGCATCTGTGGAAAACAACCAAAATCTTTCTGGCCATGCTCTCGTCGCACGTATCCTGCATTTGTTCAAAATAGCCGAGGGCTTTTGCTCATTTCTGCTTGTCGCAAATTGTGACATGCCTTCAAGATGCTGCATCCATAGAGATGCGCTCACTTCATGTGGAGAGATGGTCGCTTCGCATCAGCTGAAAATAGTCAAGAGCTTCCTTGCACCTCTAATGTGCGGCACATCCCACAATCAGTGCGTTTGAAGAGGCGGCGTTCCGCATAGGAAGCTCCTTGAGCGCTTTTCGTGCGTCCTGAAGATCACCATATGTGACATACACATAGTCCCAGGCAAAGACAAGCACTTCTTTCCTGCATCGCTCATTGGCCTTGCTCTTCTTGCGCACATCCCACATTGAGTGCATTCAAGGAGTCCACACTGCATATAGAAAGATGAAAACAGCCTAGAGCTTCCCGAGCTTCATCACCTGTTCTTGCTAGTTGGATATAGAAGAACTCCAAGGACTTTGACGAGTGAGAAGACGTCACTTTTTTGAAGCGTAACACACGTGTCATACTTATCGACCAAGATTGTGCCAAGCGCGACATCTTTTTTCAAAAGCCTCTGAACAACAATAAAAAGCTGATTTTTTTGTGCCCGTATCAGCCTCTTGCATAGAGACACATGCCTGCAATGTGCACGTAGGTGATACCATATGGAGAGAGACCCACATCGGCATCTTGTGTACATACATATGCCTTCAAGATGCACGTGTATGTGATTGCATCTGGAAAGAGGTCCTTGGTTCAGATCCGCTAGAAACATCCGAGAGCTTTCTGCCCGTGCTCTTGTTTTGTGTATCTTGCAATCAATGCACTCCAAGAGACGGCATCAGGGATATGAAGCTCCTCGGGCAGGTTTTGTGCTTTCTGAAGTGCACCACATTCACAATACGTATTGACCAAGGCATTGCTAAGAACGACAATTTCTTGGAACAGTCCTTGCTAAAGTGTCCCACATTTGGCATGCATATCGACCAAGACAGTGCCTAGAACGCCATCTCTTTTCGAGAGAAATTTTCATAGAGACACATGCCTACAAGATGCACACGTAGGTGATAGCGTGTAGAGAAAGGTTGGAGAAAGGCCCTCGCTTTGCATGTGCTAAAAAAAGCACACGTAGGTGATAGCGTATGGAGAAAGGTTGGAGAAAGGCCCTCGCTTTGCATGTGCTAAAAAAAGCCCAGACCTTGCTAGCCCGACCATTATTGGGCATACCCTGCAATCAGTGCGTTCCAAAAGACAACATCCCGCATAGGAGCACCACATCTGGCATACATATCGACCAAGGCATTGCGAAGCATGGCAATTGTTTGCAACAACCCCTTACTAACAATCGACCAAGCCATTGCCAAGCACAACAATTTTATGAAAAAGCCATACTGAAAGTGTCCCACATTTGGCGTACGTGTCAACAAACGCAGTGCCAAGCACGCCATCTCTTTTAGAGAGCCTCTTGCATAGAGCCACATGCTTGCAAGATGCGCATGTAGGTGATAGCATCTGGAAAAGGCCCTCACTTTGCAAATGTTGAGAACAGCCCATAGCTTCCTGGCCTGGCCGTTGTCGGGCATATCGTGCAATCAATGCATTTCAAAAGACAACATTCTGCACAAGAGCACCACATTTGGCGTACATATCAAAACCAAGGCATTGCCAGGCACAACGGTTTTGTGCAACAACCCATGACCAAGAGCATCAGAGTGAATTTTTAAGCCCATATGAGCATCTTGCGTATAGACACATGCCTTGTAGACGAACACGTATGTGATTGCATTTGGAGAGAGGCCCTTGCTTTGGATCTGATGAAAACAGTCGAGAGCTTTCTATCCCACATTTGGCTTACATATAGATCGAGGCATTGCCAAGCACGCCATCTCTTTTTTAGATCAATTTGGATAGAGCCACATGCCTGCAAGATGCACACGTAGGTGATAGCGTCTAGAGAAAGGCCTTAGCTTTGCACCTACTGAAAATAGCCGAGATCTTGCCGGCCCGGTTGTTGTTGGGCATATCCTGCAATCTGTACGTTCCAAAAGATGGCATTCTACACAAGAGCACCACATCTAGCATAGATATCGGCCAAGGCATTGCCAAGCATGGCAGTTTTTTTCAACAACCCCTTACTACCAATATCGGACTGAATTTTTAAGCCCACAACAGTGTGTAGTGTTCCTTGAAGATGCACGCTATGTGATTGCATCTAGAGACAGGCCCTCGCTTTGCATCCGCTGAAAACAGTTGAGAGCTTTCCGGCCCTACTCTATTGCGCGTATCCAGTAATCAATGCACTCCAAGAGCTTTTCAATGCTGGGCTTTTGACAACGTAGTTTTTTTTAGAGCTTTTTAGCACTGGGCTTTTGACGGCATAGTTTTTTTAGAGGCTGGAGCCACGTGGGCTAATGACAGGCAAGGGATTGCGAAATGCCCACTACGCTAACGAAATAATGAATGCATGGTTGGTTAGCAATTATAGGTCCCGGCTTTCATATGTTCTCCTCTAGGCGTTTTTCGTCCTTTTTGGTAACCAACGGCACTATCAACAATTAATTTTTGACTTTACAATGTTCAATAAAATGTAATGTTAAGTCTTTAATGGAAAATGAAGATTTTTTGGTATATGAATGATTTTTGTATAAAGTGGTTTTTATACTTAAACGCACACTATGTTGCCCGGACTATCTTTGGTCGGGTAGTCATCATATACTGAGAAATTTAAAGTGTTTTCTCTTTTTGAAGTTTACTAGAATTTTTATATATAGCTTTGTATGACACTCGTGGGTAGTATGGATCCCATCCCTCACAAGTATTGGTTATGGGGAAGATAAAGAAATCCGTGTTCCACCCCCTAGTACTCAATGTATCTTATCTTGCTTTAAAGATGTAGAGTTCCACAAAATTCTTCTTTACTTCAAGCAATCACCTCTAATTATTGATTAGGCCTTCACATAGCTTATGTTAATTATTGGATTTCTTTTCTTATCCTCAATTGTAGAGAGAATGATAAACTTATTAGTACATTACATAAATTCTTAGCTGATCAAATCTTCATTGACTCACAAGATGGAGCTAATCTTGACTTCTATTTTGCTTCACTCCCTAATATCGTTAACAAACTTTACTTTAAAAGCAATATCCCAATTGCACCTCTTGAGATTAAACAATCTAAGACTATGGTTAGCCCGATCTTAGAACTATAACTCTTAAAAGAGGAAGAAAAAATTGCCTTAAATCTCCTATCGGACCTTAATTCAAGCAGTCCTGAAAGATCCATGTCTAAGCTCTTTTCTAAAGTCATTCGCCTTCTCCCTACCCATTTGGTGGAACTTATTTGGGTGGACCAACTCCTTTGGTACATTTTTCAAAATTTGGCTAAGTTGTTTTAATTCTCATCCGGACTAGCCTAGGAATATGCTTATATTGCTTGGGTGGCCTCTCTACCATTGGAACTTTGACATGCTTTATTGGTCTATTACAATTTCCACCATCAAATGTTTGATGTTGCTAGGGGATTGGCATTGCATTCCCCAGGGGCCTCATTATCAACAAAGTTGCAAGGCACACCTGTCTACTATTGAGACCCTATTAAGGCCACCCAAAGGTAAGGAATAGTTAAAAAAGCTCACACCTCGCAGCATGGCTTCTACCAGCAAAAGACCACGTATGTTGGCCCGATTTTGCAAGCAGGTCACATTAAGGGGTATCTTAGCAGATGCCTTGTGAAAAATGAAGGCAAGCACGAAGATCATGGCGAAAAGGCAGGCATGGAAAGTGGAAGAGAGAGAGAGGAGAGAGGGACAGGATGCCATGTGGGACGGTGACGGGTAAAAATTTCTTCATTCTTGTTAGTGTAGGCCCGCAGGGACGCAGAGGCGGCAGCGGACGCACGAGGCGGCAGGAGCCAGCGATGGCCACGAGCTGCAGGTGCTAGAGGCTCCACGAGCCAGCGATGGCCACGAGCTACAGGTGCAAGAGGACGAGGCAGACGCTATCCAGCGGACGAGGAGGTAGAGGCAAACATAGGGAGCTCTCTCTCTCTCTCTCTCTCTCTCTCTCTCTCTCTCTCTCTCTCTCTCTCTCTCTCTCTCTCTCTTTGGCGCCAATGACCAGGCTACTCAGACGATGCTCATGAGTTCGCCATCGTGATGGAGCGTTTGACATCTATGGCCCAGCTCAGGTCTCATTTGAGGTTTATTTCCATCGCGATCTGTAGGTACTCCACTCTCTGGCAATAGCTACTACAAGTACTATCCTGCAGGTGTGGGCAGCCTAGATGATCAAGGGAAAGAGATGGCGGGCTGTGTGTACGAGCAGGAGTTGGAACAGGCATTGTGTGAGAACGGGGTCGACAACCACTTTTAGCTTTGAGATTGTAAAAAGATGTGGAATCTTACAGCTTAATTAATTAATTGGGTGTACAAACGACCCAATATCCAATATGACCCAGTAGTTCTTTAAGGAGTAGTAGGTTGGCACACATTTCCTTTTCACCAGAAGCTCGAAGATACTGCTTTAGATTGGGAAGGCAAAGGAGGGCTTTGGAGTAAAAAAGGGGGAGGAGGGCACACGGAGGAGAGAGAGATAGATAAATTAGCAAGATGTTTTGTTGTTTCCATGTCTCGTCTGTGGCTATCGTTGCAAGACCTGCGTCTGACGGTCTCTCTCTCTCCCCCTCGCTGCGAGACCTGCGTAGGCGACATATCGATGGTGGTTGTGTTGGTTGCTAAGCATGATTGGGTTGTCTTGGCAGATCGTGCGAGGAGACATTGTGTGTCGAGGGCATGGTTCAACTGCAGTAGTGGAGATGACGAACGCAGGCCAAGGGGGAAGGTTTTTGGAATCTCTCCCCCTCTCTCCCTCTCTCTCTCTCTTTGAGGCCTCCTGGCATTCTTCCTATGATGTTAAAGTCTCTGCTGTAGAGAGGTGTCGGCTGGAGGACTTTGTGCGCACAGCAAGCTTAGGGGCATGACAATATCACAGTAGAGGTGCTGGTGATTCGAGGAGGGCACTTTGCGGCAGGAGAATAAGGGAGCAAGTGGAGGATACTTGCATTGCTTGTCATTCTGCCTGATGGTGCAGGGCATGCAGCCGTGTGAAGCCTGTAGAGCCGCTGAACAAGGCAGGGTGCAACCCAGAGACTAGTGTGTGAGTACGACGATGCACGTGGGAACACCTTGCGGAAGATTGCTACCAAACACTGCGTTGCTCTGTGCGAGCTCAAATCTCGGTAGCCTTTAAAATCCCAGTAGGTTAAGGAGAGGATTCTAGGAAGAGCATCTCATAGGATTCTAGGGAATGACGTGAAGTGGAGCGAGTAGAGTAGAAGAGTTTGGAAACACCCCCAAGACTTTGTAATTTACCACATATGAGGATCAGGTACAAACCATTATAAAGAAAAACAATGGCATGTTGCATTAATCAAAATAGCACAAATCACAAAGACATTTTTTGACATTTGGTGTTTTGTAAAACATTTATAGATTTCATCAGATGTGTATCAATTAGTTATAAATCACTTAGCACTTCATATAGACCTAAGAACATCTGGTTTATGCTTTGGTTGGAAATATATCAAACATTCTCGAAACCCTTTGCTTTAAATGCCACCATGATTTTAGGAAATTGGGAAACATGATTTTAGAGGAATTGGGAAATATGTGGTCACAACCAATCCAGATTTTGTTCACCATCTACTTTAAGGAGTCCATAGACAAAGGGCTAAAGCATATTCCCTTAGTACCGGGAAATCTAGAACCGATAGTAAAAGAATACAAAAAAAGTTGGGACTCATTATGTATCATGCTTGGAATAGAAAGTAGAAAGTCACATCATACATTTATAAGAGATTGGATTATGGATGTTTTTAACAAACATTTTTCCAACCATAAACAACATTTTGTTCTATGGTTTAGAAACAATCCCCTCTTGGATGAGATATATTATCTTTTAAAATGCATGTTTGTTTGTGGTCTAGGCAAATCAACTCAAACACCCATACTCATTTGTATAAGGCTTATCCATATGGCCTCTAGAAATTGGTTGACTTCAAAAGAGTTCCCAGGGCCCCAGAGACTTCAAAATGTTAATTAGTTACTCCAACAATCCAATACACCTACCATAACCCATGAGAAGAAGTTTAGATGGATGAATCCCCCTCCAGAGCTACGAGATATTCCAACATTTAACATAAAGGCATGCTACGAAGCAATCTCACACAAGGGAACATATGGACTTATGGAAACCATGACAGACATATCCCATATAGTAAAAGGGATACGATACAAAGGCTTTAAACCTTCACGATGTAAGATTACTCTAACAAAAAAAAAAAGTACAACATACATTTGAATTCTTTCATAATATGAATGAATTTGTGTTGGAAATTTGTTTTACTAACTAGATCCAGATGTGTACCAACAAACAAGTGGAATACCTTTGGGATATTCATGCTCACCACTTTGGTGCAATCTATATCTAGCATGGGTTGAATTAGAATGTATCAATAATTGTCGTGAGGTAGGTCTGTACCCATGTCTCTTTAATAGGAATCTAGAAAGATCCCTTAGGTTGAGAGATAGAGTAAAGAAAAGGGAAACTTTTCCTTGAACAAGAGGGGGGCAATCTCGCGGGGTGGGTGCAAGACAAGGCTTGCACATCGACGAGTGCAGGGGTGGGTAACTAGAGCCCCAGTTTTTTTCTTTGGGGGCCCTAAAATTTTGAAAATTCTTAAAATACCCATATATCTATTTTGATTGGATTGTTTCAGATTTTCTAATTTTTATTCCTTTTTGACAATTGTGATCTGTTTCCGAGTGTTTAGAGCTAGGTCGCACGGGGGTTACAATATATTTCTTTCTCTTTGATCTTAAGGTAGCTAGAGCCAATGACAACGAAGCATCTTTACTAGATTTTTTGTACCCTAGTCTTTTCTGCGTTGTTGTGATGTTGGGTGCGACTCGGGAGTCGGAGCATCCCACTCCCCCCACTGGCACGGATGAAATCCAGCTCTTAGCAGATTATTTGTCAAAACTTACTTCGCAGACAAACGATTATGTCTAAAAAATGATGAAGCAATCCATTTCTAGAGCCTGCATAACCAATGTCTTGTATTGATAGACAATCATTCTTCGTATGAAAAGCTACAATCTTTGGAGATATTTTACTCATCGAGTCTCTCTCTCTCTCTCTCTCTCTCTCTCTCTCTCTCTCTCTCTCTCTCTCTCTCTCTCTCTCTCTCTCTCTTTTCAGCGTGGAGTCTGGACGCATCCCTCTCTTTCGCGTGCAGGTCTCTTTCTCTCGAGATCTTTGCCTGGTAATGGCGAGGTCGGGTGCAAGAGATCGAGCCAGTCTCTCTCTCTCTCTCTCTCTCTCTCTCTCTCTCTCTCTCTCTCTCTCTCTCTCTCTCTCTCTCTCTCTCTCTCTCAGGCGAAACCAGGAAAGAAGAATGGTGGTCATTTGGGTAGAGAGGAGGGGTACGGAATCACTATGTGGAAGGGGAGAGAAGGAAACGTGACTTCTCGGTGCAGAGGCGAAGAATTAGCCCACCAGCGCAAGAACTAGCTGCAATTGCACACGGTGCAGAAAAGCAGGGCAGCGGATGCGGCAAGGGGATTAATCTGTAGGCACATGAGTGCGTTGAGTTGCCAGTCTTGAGACCAAGATGGGTGGGCGATGATGCGCACGGGATAGTCTCTCTCTCTCTCTCTCTCTCTCTTTCTCTCTCTCTCTCTCTCTCTCTCTCTCTCTCTCTCTCTCTCTCTCTCTCTCTCTCTCTCTCTCTCTCTCTTCATGTCCTCCTGTGAGGCTTGAGGCCAGCAGAGGTCCGCGACTGCCTTGAGGCCATAGGTACACAGAGAGCACCGCCCTGGGGGAAAGGGCATCTGCTGAGATTCCACTTAATAAAGCCGGACCGAGTAGTGAGGTTTTCTTAGGACATAGGGACATGCTCAAAGAATTTATATGTTTTTCCCAAGCTAGAAAAGCAGTCTAAAGAAGTGCACGCCTGTTTTTTGTCAACCACCATCATAAACTGGCTGGCACACTGGTTGTACTCTAAGGACAGAATTGAGTATACAAAGAGGACTGTAATTTGTGCAGACAGTCAACCTAACGACACCTATGTGCGTCGTTTTTATTGGAAATGGCGGATTGACTTTTTCAAGAAAAAAGGAACAGATTTTTTATATAAAAAGAAAGCTTCATAAAGGCTGTGAAGTGGGCGACTTTTGTCGATGGATGTAAATGGAGAATTACTCAGCCTTCTTGTCAATCAATGTAACAGAATTCATGTATAATACATTTACAAGCAAGTTGCACGGAAATACGTTGTATTCTATATTTGAAGTATCTTGCAAATAAAAGGGGAGAGAGAGAGAGAGAGAGAGAGAGAGAGAGAGAGAGAGAGAGAGAGAGAGAGAGAGTCTGATAACAGTATTATATTGGGCAGTGACTGGTATGATACTGAGAAGTGAGAGAGAGAGAGAGAGAGAGAGAGAGAGAGAGAGAGAGAGAGAGAGAGGGAGAGAGAGAGTGATCGGATACAAAGAAGTGACTTGTATGATACCGGTATGATTCTTTCAAGTGACTAGTATGATACTGAGAAGTGACCTGTATGATATTGAGAAGAGAGAGAGAGAGAGAGAGAGAGAGAGAGAGTCTTATATTGAGAAGTGACTGGTATGATACCGGTATGATACTGTGAAGTGACTAATATGATACCAGTATGATACTGAGGAGTGACCGGTATGATACTTAGAAGTGACAGAGAGAGCGAGAGGGAGAGGGACTGGTATGATACCGGTATGATACCGGTATGATACTATGGAGTGACCGGTATAATATTGAGAAGTGAGAGAGAGAGAGAGAGAGAGAGAGAGAGAGAGAGAGAGAGAGAGAGAGAGAGAGAGAGAGAGAGAGAGACTGGTATGATACCGGTATGATACTGAGGAGTTACTGATATGATACCGGTATGATACTGAGAAGTGACTAGTATGATACTGAGAAATGAGAGAGAGAGAGAGAGAGAGAGAGAGAGAGAGAGAGAGAGAGAGAGAGAGAGAGAGAGAGAGAGAGAGAGAGAGAGAGGAACTTGTATAATATCGGTATCATACTGAAGAGTGACTGGTATGATATCGGTATGATACTGAGAAGTGACTGGTATGATGTTTAGAAATGACACACACAGAGAGAGAGAGAGAGAGAGAGAGAGAGAGAGAGAGAGAGAGAGAGAGAGAGAGAGAGAGAGAGAGAGAGAGAGAGAGAGAGAGAGAGAGAGAGAGAGATAGAGAGAGAGAGGGAATGTATGATATGGGTATGATACTGGGAAATGACTGGTATGATACCGTATCATACCGGTATGATACTGGGAATTGACTGGTATGATACTGAGAAGTGACCGGTATGATACAGAAATGATACTGAGAAGTGACAAAAAGAGAGAGAGAGAGAGAGAGAGAGAGAGAGAGAGAGAGAGAGAGAGAGAGAGAGAGAGAGAGAGAGAGAGAGGGAGAGGGAGAGGGAGACAGTTCAGTTTACAGTTAAAGGCAGATATACACAATTATGCATTATGCATTTCGTAAGATGGTTACAGCTCAAAAGGCATACTATTGTAGATAGACTCACTAACATCAAGTGATATTGTATATCGTTTTGAGTTGCTGGGATGGGGTATCATGGAGATTTTGTTTGCCCGAACAAGATGTGAATATATGAACACCATTGGCTTTTTGTCCAAAAGCTCGTAGGTCTGCTCATTTATCATACGATAGTAAAACCCTTTGATAGCATAGGATCCTCGCCCAATGATATTGCCCCACTCATCTTCAGCGTCTGAATGAAACTCCTGAATAGCTGCAGTGCATTTCACTATATAGAAATCCACTTTTTCTTCATTGTCATTTGGTACGGGAACAACAAAATTATCACCAACAATAAGAGCTTGACTGAGGGTGTCATAGTGTCCTTCATACGCTGCATCCTCATTTATTTCGTCGTCATCGTCTTCCCCTTCTTCTGTAGGCTCCAAAATAAGGTATGTCCAGAAAGGAACATGTGACTTGCTCACACATCTCCTCCACTTTTCCTGTTTTCATGCACTACAGAAACAAGACAGTGAATGTGTTCTCAAAGCAGTTGTATCATGCTCTGAATATGCAGAAACAGAGTGCATTGAGCGGGTATTTTTTACAGCCTTCACATCCCAATTTTTTCCCCTTTCGACATCTCCCAATTCAATCACCCAAAAAATCATGCTTACATAATGGGCCTGGATGCATAGGTGGCTGTAGCACCATCTGACAAGGTCCGTCTCAATAATGCCACAACATCTGCAGCACAGTCTATCTTTGGGCAGTTTGGCTGCAATTCGTATTGAGTTAAAGACCTTTTTATCAGTGCTCCCGCACCGTCGTGTTCCCCCTTACCATGGCCGGATCCAAAAAAGTTCGAAGACATTTTCCATCCCGTAAAAACATTGTATCTGCAATTTATTCAATGGATAGAAGAAGATTAATTTACTCTTGGCACGATAAAATTACCCAAAAAAAAACACGTATTATAATATTATTGATATTAGACAAGCATTTTATTACAACTTTAATGCCAATATTATAGGTCTCTATATTAAAACCACCTTCAGATAATGTTTGTTAGAACATGGTATACCTGGCAAGAAAATAGAATGGTCTTCTTGCTTCGAATTGTGAAGCTACTCCATCAGACCATACCCAATGACGCCTTATGTTTAGACCAAATTGCTTTAGCCATTCCTCATGTTTCAGAAAACAGTGTTGAACAAAATGTGTGTCATGTTGCTTGTCATCTGAAATGAAGAAGTGAATTGTCTTGTGGATGTCATCTGCATAATATAAAAATCAAAAATTATTGAAGGCTTAATACAAAAGAAATAATACTGATCTAGGGTGATGTCGTTACCTGCAATTCGGAAATATGTTATGTGCACAAAAATAGTTACTTGATTTGAATACCAGTGCATGGACTGAATCTCATTTTGTTCTTTGAAACTATAATTTTCAGCAAAGTCAACAACTGACACAACAACATCTTCTGGAAAGCTTTGTATACATTCCTTATATTGTTCTGCTTGCCATCTATACACAAAATTATGCATTATGTATTTCTTAAGATGGTCTTTGAACATGACTGAGAGATCCTGGCATGATATTTCCTTATGCGACAAGACTTTCCTTTTCTTCTTCAGACCGTCACGTGCAGTTCCTACTTCTAGGTCCTCAAAAATCTTCACCACAATCTTTTTAGCAATAAATGTAGCCTCTGCAACACAAAAGTCTAACTTATCCGGGCCACACCTTTTACATTGACCACTCAAGCAGGCAAGGGCATGGAAGGTTGACGTATATGATTTTGGACACAGTATAGAGTCCAATAAGGCTGTTACACTCTTGATAGGGTTTCTTGATGCTTTGCATCCACCATTGTCTTTGCATATGTTGCATTGACATTGGAAAGCTTTTGCATGCAGACCGAATACAGAACTTCGCATGTGATTTATGGCATCCTTTAGGAAGGACATTTGAACATGTGAAATGCAGCAGCAAGTATATCGGTCTCTCAATTTCCGCAAAAAATATGGTTTCATGTACTCAAACGCCTGCTGCCTTATTACAATTTTAGGGTATTGTTCTTTGAAGTTGAGAAAGAGCTCCACCTACAATGAAAGACATATATGGTTAAAGAACATTGAAGAAAACTACAGGTTTTTATTATCTTTGAGGAAAACTGTTACATTACTATAGACCAGTATATTTATTTCAAACCACTATGTTTTTTCACTTAATTGGTTAGGTTAACCAGTATATATGAACACATGTCCTTGGTACGTACCAGTGGTATATAAGTGTCAACCAGTGCAAATGTTCTTACTGCTGATGTAAACCAGTCTTTTCATTTATAACCGGTAAATTATTTACCTAACCAGTACAAGTGAGCACTTAACCACGATGTATACCAGTGAGAAATAAGTGTTAAAAATAATGAACACATGCCCTTGGTATGTACCAATGGTATATAAGTGTCAACCAGTTCAAATGTTCTTACTGCTGATGTAAACGAGTTTTTTCATTTAAAACCGGTATGTTATTTACCTAACCAGTACATGTGAGCACTTACCCATGATGTGTACCAGTGAAAAATAAGGGTTAAAAAAATGAACACATGTCCTTGGTACGTACCAGTGGTATATAAGTGTCAACCAGTTCAAATGTTCTGACTGCTGATGTAAACCAGTCTTTTCATTTAAAATCGGTATGTTATTTACCTAACCAGTACATGTGAGCACTTAACCATGATGTATACCAGTGAGAAATAAGTGTTAAAGAAAATGAACACATGTCATTGGTACGTACCAGTGGTATATAAGTGTCAACCAGTTCAAATGTTCTTACTGCTGATGTAAACCAGTCTTTTCATTTAAAACCGCTATGTTATTTACCTAACCAGTACATGTGAGCACTTACCCATGATGTGTACCAGTGAAAAATAAGGGTTAAAAAAATGAACACATGTCCTTGGTACGTACCAGTGGTATATAAGTGTCAACCAGTGCAAATGTTCTTACTGTTGATGTAAACTAGTCTTTTCATTTATAACCGGTATGTTATTTACCTAACCAGTACAAGTGAGCACTTAACCACGATGTATACCAGTGAGAAATTAGTGTTAAAAGAAATTAAAACATGTCCTTGGTACGTACCAGTGGTATATAGTGTCAACTTGTTCAAATGTTCTTAGTGCTGATGTAAACCAGTATTTTCATTTAAAACCGCTATGTTATTTACCTAACCAGTACATGTAAGCACTTAACCACGATGTATACCAGTGAGAAAAATGTGTTAAAAAAAATGAACACATGTCCTTGGTACGTACCAGTGGTATATAAGTGTCAACCAGTTCAAATGTTCTGATTGCTGATGTAAACCAGTCTTTTCATTTAAAACTGGTATGTTATTTACCTAACCAGTACATGTGAGCACTTAATCACGATGTATACCAGTGAGAAATAAGTGTAAAAGAAAATTTATTGGATATGTAAACCAGTATTTTCCTTTCAAACAGATATGTTTTTTACCTATCTGACATGACAAACAGTACATGTGAACACTTAACCACTATGTATACCAGTGAGAAATAAGTGTTAAAAGATTTTTACTGGTTATGTAAACCAGTTTTTTACCTAACCAGTTTATACATATCATACGCGTGTGAAAGTATGCGTCTGCAAACGTATCTTTCAACAAACATACGCGTATGATAAAAACTATGTTTCCATTTATATTCTCCTTCACATCCAATATTTATCTACTCTTAGTCTAGGACCAAATACAGATTCCCCTTATTTCCATTTATAACTTCCCTCATATCCGATTTCATATCTACTCTTATCAACCCATTTATAGTGAATATAGGTCATGAATGCAAATATTAGAAAACAAAAATGGATATAGTGAAGCAAGTTATTACCTGAGATTGTTCAAGAAGATGCACAAGATGTTTGACATATGAATTTCTTCCAATACGCTTTCTGCACACATCCTTGTTATTGGGTGAAACACGAGTGTTAGACATCCAAAAAGAGAAGATCAACTCTTTCTCATCAGGTGTTATGAAACCACGATCCATGGGCTATCGAGCACACAAAGAGATTGGCAAATTGCCATCACCTGCTGCCCTCAACTCGATTCTTTGCAGCTATGAAGTTCCTCTCGTGCAAATTTAGTAACTTAAGATGCAGCTGAAACATTCACTTTTGAGGTAGATGTACACTCAACATTCATAAGCATTGTGGTGATGAACCTTTTAAGAAAGAGCTCATGTCCGCTCTTGGGTAATTTGATTGCATCTATTGTGTTGCGTATGGCTTCAACGGAGGTTGTTTGTGCCCTGGGCATTTCACAGTATCCAAGAGAAGGATGATTCACAAACTTGCACAAAATATCTGAGCGTGATGCAACATCGAGGACCTTTGTACGCCGATTGAAGAGCATAACAAGGTCATTGCAAAGTCTTTGACGCTTTGCATCATCAGCACCATTTTGATCATTATCTTCCTCACGTGCTACCTGCTCAAGCTTGTTCTTAGCACGCTGCTCCCTCTTTCTCCTAGCATGATATTCCTTGACCGCATCAACAACATACCTAGCACACAGTTCACAGTGAGGCTGAGAGCAGTCACATACAGTGTGAGATTCTTGCTCCATGCTAGAGAGGGAGAGATTGAGCGAGGTGATAGGCCTACAGAGAGCAAGAGCAGTATATGACAGCAATAGATGTGTGATAGGCCTACAAAGTAAAACAGCAATTTGTGCTCCTACACAGAGAGTTAGAGAGAGGCAGGAAAACGAGAGCGGGAAGACAAAGAGCTGGCTGACGTGCATAGTTAAGAGCTACAGAGACGTCTTCTATATTTGAAAAAGAGACGTGGAAATAGTAATGGTGTAAAGAGCTGGCTGACGTGCATAGTTAAGAGGTACAAAGCCGTCTTCTATATTTAACAAAAAGGTGTGGAAATTCTATATTTAAATAAAAAGCTGTTCAAAAGAATATATCGAATTGAACTAATAGAGATAGTTTTATGTACCGGTTATAAAACCTCTGTCAGGGACAAGGTTTTTGGTCCACCTATTCATGCATCCACCCCACTATGATATATTCCACTTCAAACATACCTGACAAATTTTATGCCAGTCGTGTGACTTGAAACCGGTAAGCTTTCCTTCTTTAGTAAAACGCGTTCGGAGCGAGTGCATTACGCCAGTGGGGGTCCCCACAGATCAAATGGTCTCCTTTACTTTGTGTTCTAGGGCTTCTGTGAAAATCCATGGCGCTTTAGGGAGTTTATCAATCCATCGGATGCTATCTGTGGCCAATATTGCTCCATATGATCCACATTTCTAAGGTCAACCCTGGCTCCCAAGGTATTTTTCTTGCCGATTAGATGGTCCCATAGCAGATTATCCACATTCTTGAATATGGGCATTGGATCGAGTAAGTGATTGATCATGAGTCGGGGCCAATATAGTAACTCGTACCATAGAGAGAGTCTCTTCATCCCTGGGGGCAAACCTTCATCACACATCTTCTTCTGCTCTATTCATGCTTCTGTAGACATTCTCGGTGGCTCTCTTCCCAAAAAACAGTCGCGTAACACATGATTCTCTAGAAGATACGATTGATGACCTTCGTAGATTTGCTTCTTAATGAGGGCGCCTGACGTGCATTCACTCTAGGTCCACATGTGACACATGCTCTGTATCCGCTTGTTTGAAGCCCTGCATGTATACATATGACAATAGATAAGCTTGAAAAAAACCAAGATTTACAGTGTTTCAGTTTGAGTGTAAATCATCTGAGCGTTCTGTTAGTCCGGGAAGGTATGCATGGTCCACATTAGAATGCCTCTGATCAAGCATTCCGTCGACCTGTGTGTCGGCTCATATCCACCACTTCTATGCCAACCCACAATTGTTGTAGCTCTTCCAATAGTGAATGAAGATACACATCCATATTCTTCACTTTATACCGCCGCGACACAATCAAGCTTAGCCATAGGTGCCCCTTCTTCGTAGTCAACCACGGGGGAATGTTGTAGTTGATGATGACAACGGGCCATACACTGTAAGATGTTGATCTTTGACCAAATGGATTTACGCCATCCATAGCAAGGCCTAAGCGCAAATTTTGAGCTTCCCTAGCAAAATTTGACTATGTTTTTTCTATATGTTTCCACGCTGCACAATCTGCAGGAATCCGTAGCACACCATCCGAAGATTTATTCTCATCATACATTGATGCTAGGGTGGCCATGGACTTACGTTTGAAGAAATGCTTGATACGAGGAAGCAGAGGAAAATGTCGCAAAACCTTTTGTGGAAATTTTGTTCCGTGGAGACCTACTCGATATCTCTCGGAATCACATTTCGGACACTTCTCCATGTCTATGTATTCCCCTATAAAAAGAATGCAATCATTAGGACAAGTGTGGATCGAATTGTAATCCATCCCCAAGTTTTGCAAAATCTTTCTTGCTTCCTCTCTGGAATCTGGCATCACATTATTAGCTGGTAGTATGTGCTCTTTGAGCAATCTACACAACGAAAAAAATGTGGTACAATTGTGTAAGTAATCTATCAAATCATTATACATCTAGAGTTTTTTATTAAAATAAACACATTGTAATAGATCACCTGAAAAGTGCTATGACGCTAGTGTCACTCCATCCAAACTTTGCCTGCATGTTGAGAAGAACCAGGAGTGCCTTTAACCTAGACACACGTGCTCCATCATACAATGGCGTATCGGCTTCACTTTTCATATCATCATAGATAAGCCTTGTTGGGAATGTGGTCTACATGATTATCCCCTGAGCTGTCAGAGGCTACATCTTGTGGCCTCACGTATGTTGCTTGACCAAAGCGCCTCCGAATATGTCTATTGGGTTGCAAGATTGCTGCCTATTGGCCAACGTCAGAGTCCGATGAGTTATAATTGGCAACAACTCGATCTATAATAGATGGAGTGAACTCACCAAATTCGTGAACGTGCTGCAAAGAAACGCGTCTTGTCCGTCGCACAACATGCTTGCATTGATTACAAGGACATAAGATCCTTGTTGAGAGATAGGTGTTTCGGTTGGACGGCTCCACATCCTCGTCACAACTCATAATGAGGGTAAAAACCTTATAACCTGGACATAAATTTAATCTTCTATTGGCATCCTCCATCTTATCTCTCTCTCTCTCTCTCTCTCTCTCTCTCTCTCTCTCTCTCTCTCTCTCTCTCTCTCTTTGTTCACACTATAAACTACCTCACATTCTCTAGTCATGTCCAATCCCCGCACACCTCGGTCGAGAGGTGCACGGAGATCATAACCACCGGGTTATAATCTCGTCTTTATTGGTCAATGACTATATTTGTGGGTACGAGAAATCTACACACCCACGTCTACATGATAGTGCATGGACAAAACCCTTTTGCCTCTTCTCTAGCTGTAGCATTTCACATCATCTTAACTTCTTTTCATAGTAGATCTTTGTTCGAGGGACTACTTAGCACATTACATGTTGGCCTCCAATCTCAGTATCATGCCGTTGAAAGCTTTCCAACTTAACATCGCATCCGTAGAGAGGAAGAGAGGGATCAACGTTCGTTTAACTCTAATTTTTTTATCGTAATCCCAAAGGTAGACTCTAACATAAAAACTCAATCTAAAATCTAACCTAATTGAACATGTGGTGATTCACGGCTAATTAAATATGGTTAGTGTGTGAGTTAATAGGTGTTAGATCCTGATGGGAATATACATATTGTTGTGTAACTAGTGTGTGCTCTTTGGGCAAAGCACGCCTTCATTGACATGCACTAGAATCTAACCTAAATCTAGAAAAAGCTAGTCCATCGAACATAAATCTAGATCTAGTCTAATCTTAAACTAAAAAAAAACCTAAATCTAATCTAATCTTAAATCTAACCTAAACCTAAATGTAATCTAATTTAAATCTAAATTTAATCTAGTTAATTTTAGATTTTGTTTTAATCTTAAATCTAAATCTAATTTAATATTAAACTCAACATAAACTTAAATCTAATCCAATCTTGAATCCTAAACCTAAATGTAATCTTACTTAAATTTAAACATAGCTAGCTAATCTTTAATACTTTCCTAATTTTAAATCTAACCTAATCTTAATCTAATGTAAATCTAAATCTAACCTAATCTTAAACTCAACATAAACATAAATCTAAATGTAATCTAGCCTAATCTAACTTAAATCTTAACCTAATCTCTCTCTCTCTCTCTCTCTCTCTCTCTCTCTCTCTCTCTTTGTTTTCTCCCCTTAACTCTCTCTTTCGTCTTCTCTCCCTCTCTCTCTTTTGTTTTTTATTCTCTCTCTTTCTCTTTGTTCTCTCTCTCTCTCTCTCTCTCTTTTCCTCTCTCAATGTGTGTATGCATTCTTTGTTTATGCATGTGTGTGTGTGTGTGTGTGTGTGTGTGTGTGTTTCGTTTATGCATGTGCTCTCTCTCTCTCTCTCTCTCTCTCTCTCTCTCTCAAAGACACAATGTGTGTGTGTGTATGAGAGAGAGAGAGAGGGAGAGAGAGAAAAAGGGGAAGGGAACATGAGAGAGAGGAGAGGGAAGGAGCATACCTAGTTCTCCTTCCTCTCCTCGTGTATGTGTGTGTGTGTGTGTGGGGGGGGGGGGGGGGGGGGGGGGGGGGGGGAGGGGGGGGGAAGAAAGAGAGAGAGAGAGGGAGAGTGCGGGTTACCTCTTTGCTTGAGCGCAAAAAACTCAGATCTAAGATCTGAGTTTTCGGGCACTCTCGGTTTATTTTTTACCCCTGTCCGTGTAGCTATAAGTATCGTTATGCACGTCGCTATGAGTGTCTCTATGTAACAAATGAAATAGCGACGCCGTGGATTTTCACTTTTGAGCGTCGCACTGCGAGCATCGCTAATGTGAAGTACCTCTTGTAGTGTGTATACACACTCAGTTGTGGATCTAGATAAGTGCCTACTACACATGAGTGTTAATATGTGTGTGTGTGTGTGTATGTGTACACGATGGGTGTGATGAGCGCAAGTGTGGGTAACTCAAAGATATCCTCGCAGTTACAATGTGTTGAGGGTGTGCCAAGAAAGTAAGTTTGCCCAATAAATTAGATTAAAAGAGATCCCATTTTGCTGGGTAGTATTTATACATGTTTAATCATGCAAAACCAACTAGTCACATGGCCTTCTTAAATGTGTTTCATCATCCACCCATGTGATGCATCCTAAATGAGCATGAAGACTACCGGAGTCTTCAGTGTGCAAGGTAGAGATGTAGAGATAGACCATATTGTAGCGACCATACCACATGAAAAACGTCAGTGTCATCATCAAGAAAATTTTTGGAGGAGTATGTTAATTGTGATACTTCCACTTACCATCCCAAGAAGTGTTCATGGTGTGGTTGTGTACATGTTTGCCTCCGAACGGTGTACAGATGAGCCTCGAGAGAGGTGCTTGGAGCGTGGATAACAATCATACTTAAAAAGAGATAACTTTGTGTGTGTGTGTGTGTGTGTGTGTGTGTGTGAGAGAGAGAGAGAGAGAGAGAGAGAGAGAGATAAAGAGACAAAGAGAGAGAGGGAAGTGTTTGCTACCTGCACTGCATTGAATCCGGCTCGAGCGCCTCCTTCAATCCCGCTCTGTACAGTGCCACTCTTGTCTGATCGATTCTTCTCAGCCCCCACCACCACCTACATATATACTTTAATGTTGTGCTTTTCGCATGGCGGCTTCCTTGGACTACTTTGCATATTACATACGCAGCCTCAAATTCCTCATCATTGCTTCAGAGATGTTCTCTCCAACTACAATGCGAGCAAGTTGCGGTCGCATTAATATAGAAGGATGAGTGACAAGGATTTCAATATGTAAACGCGTTGTAGAAGAAATATGAATTAATGCAAGGAAAGATGGAGAGGTATGTTGTCATGCATGTTTTTGATAGATTGTCATATCGTAGTGATGAGCTATCAAAATCCTCGCACGTCCCTCGGATGTGCACATAAAAGCATGAAAAAAAAATCAGCCAAGACGGGCCGACGTGTGCCGAGGCACCCACACCGCATACTGGGTTACCGTTTTCAACTTGTTCCAGCAGCTCTTGGGTTGTGCCACCTTGCCATAGGCACCTCTTCATGGGTGTCACTCTCCAAAATGATGAATGTGCCAACCTTGAACGCGCACTACCGTGTAACCATCTCATACCTCTCTCAAATCATAGATCCCATCCCGCATACCGTGCCAATCACAGCCTCGTTATGACTCATATCCTCACATAATGATTTAGAGGGGGGGCACTCCCGTTACCTTGATGTTCGGATTGAGATTTTTCCACTGGACGACAAAGTGATGCATAGATAAGCTTGATGAAGACCACCTGGCCGCGTAGCCTTTTCGCATGCTAACCTACTCACCCCATTATTTTCAGTTGAACGTTCATGCTTGGATTTGTAATGATCTCTTGAAGAACTTTTGCTTGTCCTTCACAAGTTGACTTCATCGACTAAAATCAAGTTGGCTTGAAATGTCTTTAGTTATGTCCCTTGATTGGTTTTTGATAGCCTCAAAAGGGCTCTATGCTCTCGATGCTAACCCGTTAGTTCGCAGTATAAACTGGATATGGATTCTTGCTCTCTTGTGGATCAAGCTCCAGATCTGGCATTGATTGCTTGATAATTGGCTACAATAAGATTGCTAATTTCTAGAATCACAATCTTAGTTGATTTCTATAAGGAACATCCTAACCTGAGATCAAAATAGATTCAAACATCCTAATTGGATTTTGTTAATAAGATTAGGGTTGTCTGTAGAAGGTGAAATTAGGATGGTCTTCCTAACTGGAATTATGGTATCATCAATGTGTAAAAAATCCCAAATATAGAGCCTAGATGTTCATCCCACTCCCGTGCTCTACATAAAGCTCAAAAAGGAATGAGTTGGGTTGTGGTAGCACTATTGTGCACAAAATGCATAATCTTGAGATTAGGACAAACATCCTAATCTCCCTCTTGGACTCCGTCCTCAACATGGAGTAGACTTCATTGGTGCACATATCACAAAACTATGAGAGTAGTGGCGAGACAAATATCCTTCTAGGAATGAGACTATTAAAGTGTGCAATGTTTCAAATGATGGGAATCTTTGTCTACTATCATTATTGTGTGTACGCAGGCCCAGACAGACATACAAATAACCTCCCAACCATCCTATATATAGGCCCTTGGCCCTCTTCCATATATAGACCCCTTTACTGCATGTGTGTCCGACACGTTTCCAGGGTCGTGCCCGCCTAGTCCTACCCTTGGCATGACATTACTCTCCCCTTGGAGAAGCATTTTTGTCCTCAAAAACACAAGTGGTGGTATCTTCATAAGAACACTAATGTTTTCCACCGTGGCATCCCTCATGGATCCAACGGTTCTTTGGATCGGAACGCGGTTTGAACAGTGGGAGGTTCAATGAAATCAAGAATAACATCTTGATTTTTCCACATTGTTGTCCCTGTGCAACCGTCTTGATTAACCGACCCATAACCAACATAGCGTGGAACTCCATTTAGAACTCACTTGAGTCTGCTAAACGAGTTAGCGCAACTAAAAGGTGTCTAAATGCATACCCAGGTTTTAAACTTTTTACAGGTACTGGAACGTGCAATAAGACCTCTGCTCAACTTTCCATGAAAGTAACATGTTGATATACTTATCAACACCAACCAATTCCTTGACTTGCTTTTGTTTCTTGTCAGTAACCAGCCTCATCCAAACTGATGATCAAGGTTGATAACCTGAGAATAACAGGCAGAGACTAAAACTAGTCGCAACATGCCTTTCATCATATGAAACAACTCCCAACCAGAAAGGTAATTGATCTGGTTGTGTTGCTTCTTGCTAACGTATGCACTTAGCATATCCTTTAGCGTGGTTAACTAACATATGCACTTAGCATATCCTTTAGTACTAAATAGAATGCTTGTAAGCTGCCCATCCCACGTGGGATGAATAGCAGAGAATAAGAGTGAGGTGCTTCCCCCAATCAATTACAAACAGTCTTTCATGATTGATGATAACCTAGGACTCACCAAGTGAGGTTCTAGTCATATACTTGATGTGAATCCGATCGAAGTAAATTCATAGAACTTAGATCATCCAATCACAAACACCCATACTAAACCATTATCGTGTATGGCCGGGTGTGAGCTCATAGTAAATCTGCAAGAGAGATTGCACTTGCAGTGCAAAAGGGTGCATAAAGAATAAAGTGCATGCCGCTCCAAATAAATATGTGTTAAACACTAGGGCCCATAACTCCTAGTGTGCATGCATTTAACACAAACATATCCAAACCGCAATTCCATGATGAGACTTTCCACGGTACATACGTGAAAGCCTTGCAACGAAAGTTGGACCATAACAGAGTGTGAAAACTCAGTCACACCTAGGTACCAACCATGAGACATTCTCTTTAATATACCACACTTGGCTATTTGTAGAAACAACCATCCGTTACGTGTTGGTTTCACAGCACTTGTAATCGTAACAAGTCTGTACTTAGTACCCAACAATTTTTGGCCACTGAAATTGTTCCTGATATTGTGTGCTCCAAATGGTCTAACAAACAGATGTGACCAACATCTAGGGACTTCGTCACAACACATCATTAGGAATTAGGCACCAGTGTCAGTCCCAGAGACTCATATTCTCCACATGTGGAATATGTCTCAAATAAGGATGTCGGAAAAAAGGACATCCTTCAAGTACGAGATGTACTTTTGTGTGGAGGTAATTGCAAACATTCTGCAATGTGAGAGAGAGGGACCCTTATTATCATTGCTCCACACTGGCTAAACCAAACTCCTTGAGTTCCTAGACCATGTTGTATCCCATGGGACAACATGTGCCAGGCAGAACCGTAACATGTAGGTCTGTAACTTTTTTAACAAGAATCAAATCCATCACAGTATCTTGATGAACAGGGAATAGAGAAAATGACACTATTTTCTCAAAAATGCTATGCTCTTACATGACCTTGTCACGTGGCTAAAGAGCAAGCTGGATGAAAGCCTTCTTGCTCAAACATCCCTTTGACAAAACTTAACCAAACTTAATTGGAAAGGAAAATAAACCCAAAAATCATATACTTACAATGAGGTGGAAAATACTTGATACTTACCCACAAGTCAAGTATATCCCTCAACCTGTAAGCGTACCATATCAAAATTTCTTTGACCTGCTAATCACTTAAATTAGAGATTAGTAAAGATAAAGAAATTGAACTTGATACTTACCCGGAAGTCAAGTATATCCCTCAACCTGTAAGCGTACCATATCAAAATGTCTTTGACCTGCTAATCATTGAAATTAGAGATTAGTAAAGATAAAGAAATTGAACTTATAACCTTGGGTGTTGCCTTGGCAATCCAAACCCCTTGGTTAGAATCTACGTAGTCAAACCCCTTGGCAAGACCCTTGATAGAAACTACTCAATTAGTAGTTAACGATAACTAACAGGGTTGATCGTGTACAAAAATGATTGGAATCAACTGGAAAGTTGAATGTGTCCACTACCCCGTGGTAGATTGCGGACTTCTTTCCTTGAAAGTACAACTGTGATAGATTAAATTGGGATCCCCTCAATGCCTATGGAGTGATTTAGTAATCACCCGTAGGGTCTTACCCCAAAACTGTGCTTCCATAGACACTCATAGTGCTATCGAGAGAGTAGGAGATACACACAAGTGAAATGCCTAGCTCTTATGGATAGCCATGCTCTCTCAGTTGTTTGCTGCATCTAGACTCCGTGGGATATATCAACTGCTGTGAGTTTAAGAGTGACAAAAACTCAACTTGATTGTCGCACTAAAAACATGTAGTGCAAAAATGACACCCGAAACATCCATAATGACAAGACTCTTGCTTGTCCATTAACATCGATGGGTTCTCCGCTGGGTAGATCTGTTTGATCTTGAGAACAATCACCCAAGGAATGCCAACAATTGGGTCTTACCCTAGGTCTGACAATGGCTCTTAGCCTTTGTGGCTCAGAGCCCTTATGCCAATAACAAATTAGTGTTCAATCGATGAGCGGAGGAAGACTAATTTGGGTGGCGTCTTGGTCACTTTCTTGTTGATAGTTAGAGCACCTTGGCTCAGGCTGCTGACTCATGACCAAAACATGTATCAAAAGCTTCTTAGAAAGTTTTCATTATTCTTTGAGAGAAATAAGAAAGAAAGAGAAAGAGATAGCATGCTGGGTTGAGGAAGGTTTCGTAACCTATTGTAGTGCGTACCCAATTCGTGTGCTCGTGTGCATCTTATGTATGGGTTGCAGCTTATTCTATAAGCATAAAACAATCTGTTTGTGTGACGCTCTCATCGAGAGAGGCAATAGAAAACACAAGTCAAATCTTGACCCATCTACCTTGTATGGCGTCGTGACTGTACGAGGATGACTTGAATAGGGCACTTTGCTTGTGAATCAAGTCCAAGTTTTAGGTTCTTTTTAGTGTTGTTGTGCGTTGATAGCAACCAAAAATCATGTCAAACAATCCAAAATTTTGCTTGTCCTTGACAGAGTGTCTGGTGTTATAGTGGAAGCGTAAACTAAAAAGTGATGGAGTTCATTTCACCTGGCTAGCATGCCTTGCATGTAGAGTGGTAAGCCCTTGGCGAGAGTGACGGACTCAAAGGTGAGAGCCCAAAACCAGAAGTGCCTTGCGCCGGGTAGATTGGTAGGGATTCTGTAAGATAAACGCGTTTGAATCTAGCTCCTAGCCAATTCTGCTACACGAGAGAGAGTTGTCATGTGTATCATATACACCCCTTGGAAAACCTTGCAAACATATGGAGAAATTCCCCAAGGTCGTGTGCTCATAGCATACTCCAAACATGGGAAGGTTCCATACCATATGCCGAAAGTGAAGTCGTGCTTCACATAAATACTTCTGGCCTCATTGCCAATAAATGCTATTGTCGGAAGTCATAGCAAAGAGAGTAGACCTTGTCGATCATTCACAAATAATGGACCTTGTCTTGTACATCATATTGCGAAGCAGAAAATTGCAAGGTATGAATGTGTACCTATTGAGCTTGATTACGGGTGTCCTTGACTATATAAGACCATTTGAATCGATTGAAGCTCTAATTAAAGATACGTTTGTTGGTTCCTCAAACTGTCACCCATGCCGAGCAAAGGTAGGCGAGAAGAAATGTGGATGAAAAGTCATAGGCCTTTCCTAAAGTTGTCGTACTATAGTTGGTACTCGTCCAAAACATAATAGCAGTACCATGGAATGGCAGTTAATGATCGACCTTACTGAGTACTTGACTCATACAATCACAAGTGTACCATTGAAGCCACACGCCTTGCCTGTACTTGCATGTACTGCTAAATAACCATGTTTGCATTTTTGTTGGTGATACTTACACCTTGACATTTGTCCTTGACAAACATCCCTTGGAACAAGCTCCCCTTCCACCATAAGCAATGGTCTTGAATCTCATGCTCACTGAGGCAAAAACTTTTGCGGAATTGAAATGAATAAGAAACATCAATTTCAAACTTATTGTACTTACCGGCCATCGAAAACGTCGTTATCGACATCTCCAGCAATTATGAAGCGATTATTGGCGTAAAGGTCATGGATCCACATTGGTGGCGATGTCGGATAACTGAAAGCGTTGCTTTCCTTGAATCCATTGTTGGGTTGAAGCCGATAGATTGACAACCTTTTTCATGTCGATGGTTCTCAACAACCGCTTTCCGGCCTTGCACGGCTTGACAAAACAAATTTGCAATAGCTTGTCGCATGCTGTGCATGCTATACCAAGATCCTCCTTGAGCTCTGATACCAATGTGAGACCGCAGGGTATACAGACATGCAAATAACCTCCCAAGCATCCTACATATAATCCCTTGGCCCTCTTCCATATATAGACCCCTTTACTGCATGTGTGTCCGGCACGTTGCCAGGGCTGTACTCGCCTACTCTTACCCTTGGCATGACAATTATATACTACAGAGGGTTGTCCTAACCTATCTCAACCAGATTAGGATGGTTTTCCTAATCTTACCATCTACCAAATTGGATTGTTTCACACCTCAGACAAAGGGAGAGAGAGAGAGAGAGAGAGAGAGAGAGAGAGAGAGAGAGAGAGATTTTATTATCGTCCTCGGAGGTCAAATATGACCTATGGGACCAAAGTTATATGTGATGTAGTATGTGTATGGCTGATGAGTGACTCTCGATGCTCCAAAATTGTAGTGATGAGAGTCGCAATGGAGAGCCCACACTTTGGCTAGGAGAGGAAAGTGTGTAGGTCTAATTTATGGCTGAAAATGTGAGAGAAGCAAGTTCGGATGTGATCAAAAGCTGAGCACTCTAGTAGTGTGTGGTACTCAGACTCTCGAACTTGCAGTGAGCATAATGTGCACAATCGATTTGACTCTTCTCCATTGCCCCAACGCCCTATCTCGCATCGAAGGAAATGGGAGCTAAGCCGAATTGCTCCGATAGTGCGTATCGCGGACAAGGGAATAGGCTCAAGCATGTAAGTGTGAGTACGGTTTCCTCTCTCAGCGAAGAACATGGTTTTGTAGTTGGGGGCAATATAGGTGGTGTAATGTATGAAGCGTGACCCACCGGATTTCTCCCAAGCCGTAATACATTGGCGTTGTAGAAAAGCTTCATTCACTTGAGAGTCAATTGAAGCATCATGTAGCAAGTGTAATGCATCCCATCTCCCAAACCACTTCTTTATGTCTTGCATCCATCCCGTGCTCAATATCTTGCTTTTGTGAGTCTTTTGAACTTTTCTGCTTGCTTCCCATGCAATTGTAGGAAGTCGATGTGAGGGGTTTTGAGGCATCTTTATCATGTACTCCACAACCCTTTCCATGCCCATAACCTCAATTGGAAGAGATCTCGACTCAACAAGTAGGAGCATATATGGTGTTTGTGTCTTAACTTGGAGAAAGTTTGTAAGAAAACGCTTTTGGACATTTTCAAACTCTTTCCAAGTAGACTTTGAGATGCTCCCGCCCCACACTTCAACTCCATAAAGAAGAACCGGTGTCACCAATGCATCAAAAAGATACTTCTTGAGAACCCAACACTTGATGTTTCCCGCATTACACATGTTCTCAAATGCATAATATGCTCTCTTTCCCGCTTCCAAACGACGCATAGCACATTCATGCCACTTGTGATTGGATGGAACCTCAAGGCCAAGGTACTTAAAGCTCTCAACAACTTCAAGTGTCTCATTGTTGTACACAATGCATGGCTTCTCCTTATGGTTGGTTTTCACAAGCATAACCTTTGTTTTGGATTCATTTACAATCAACCCACTATGCAAGCAAAAGTTCTCAAGGACAACCATAAGCTTTTGTGCATCTTCTAAAGTGTGTGCTAGAAGCACTACATCATCCGCATACAACAAAAGCATGATTATCGCATTGCAAATAGTGACCTCTTCAATGCCTTCTTCTTGCATAAAGTCAAGTACCATTTGTTCCAATTGATCGATGCATAGACCAAAGAGAGTTGGTGACAATGGACATCCTTGTTTAACCCCAATAGTGCTTACAAAAATTGCTGAAATTTCTCTTCCCATGCGCAATTCACAAATCACCTTCTCATAGATTCGAGAAACCGCAAGCATAAACTCACTTGGCACTTGGAGTTCGTCCATCCTTCTCCACAAATTGTTACGTGGAATCATATCAAAGGCTTTCTTAAAGTCCACAAAACAACAATACAATTGCTTGCCTTTCAACCGACTTTCCTCCATGAGAACACAAAGAGTGACAAGATGATCAATGGTGCTATGGCATCGACGAAAACCCGCTTGTCCCTTTGCACGCTTGTCATTCTTTTCAGCCCAATCACTCAATTTTATCTCCATTATGCACCTAAACAACTTTGCCAGAAGAGACCCAATCATTATAGTCCGGTAGTTGCTTACATTCTTTACATCCCCTCCTTTATGCAAAGGCTTAACCCAATTAGTACTCCAATCATAAGGCATACCATGTTGAAGTGCAAGATTGAACATATCACACATCCACTCATGGGTAAAATCTCCCGTCCATTTGATCATCTCCGGCTTGATACCTTGAAGATCTCCCGCTTTGCGAGTGGCCAGCTTTTCAAGCCCACCGCATACATCCTCAATAGTAAAAAAAGACGGCATACATGGGAGTGAACCATAAAATGGTATTTTTTCAATATTTTCTTGCTCATATAATTGCCTACAATGTGTGTACATATCCACTAGACTCAAGTTACCAAAATTCTCAACCCGCTTGCCTCTCAAGTTTCTCCAAAATCTTCCACATGCACGTGCCTTTTCTTGGACTTGAAATTATTGTTGCTTTACTTCCCATCTTCTTCTCTTCTTTTGAATCAATGCCTTGTATGTATGCAAATGACTTTGATAGTTGTCTTTGTCCATAGTTGCATCAAGCTTTATCAAGGACTTTCGAGCATCTTGACATTCTTTATCAAACCACCTTTTGCGTGATCTATCTTTGTTAATACCATGGAGATGCTTTATGGAAAAGCATTCTTCCGCACAATAACAAATAGCTTTCTTGAAAGCTTCCCATTTAGTTTCCAATGGTGCATCACATTGAAGCTTTGTCATCCATAATTTTTGCTCAACCATTTCAATGTACATTGGTGCCCGTTTGAAATCCATACATAGTGATAACTTCTCTTTCCTTTGGCTGAGATTATCATGCTTAGTTGCTTCTCCACATGAAAGGTCAATACATAAGGTGCGATGGTCGGATTCCGGGGTCCATTGACCAAACATAAAACTCTTTATGCGATACATGATGGCTTCAGAGAGTAGCATATAGTCAATCACACTATCCCCATCATGTCTTCTACATGTAAATCCATTGGTTCCACTCCACAAAGATACACCATTGGCAATGAGCATACCCGTGCTATTACACATGTGTAAAAGTAACTTTCCATAGTGATCTGGCTCTTTCTCATCCAATGAAGTACGATCATACAAGTGAACTTCCTCCAACTCCCTTGAAATGTATGGCATATCAAATTGTTGAGTATCATGTTGCAATGTTTTTGTGCGAGCATTCATATCCCCAAATACAATAACATCACCTTCACCTTTGAAATAAGCAATGTCCTCTTCCAAATCAGAAAATGGTTGATCTCTATCCATGCAAGCATAAAAGGGAGAATCATGATGAGGAATGTAGCAACCGGCTACAAAAATGGGTGCTCTTTTTGGTGTCATAATTTTCAGCCATACATAACGTTTGTACTTGTCATCTTTCACAATTGATACAAAATCTTCCAATCCTTTCTTAACCAGACATGCTAACCCTCCTTGTCCTCTTCGTTGCTTGAGATTCTTTGACCACATCAATGAATGTACATTGTAATCCTCCAAGTCGTTAATCCTTTGTGTATCATGCTCCCAAGTTTCAACAAGAAGTACAACATCGGCTTTGCTTGTTAGTTCATCAATGCCAACCCCCGCATTCCATGGGTATCCATTACAATTCCAAAAGCATATTTTCAATTGTAACTCGGTCTCATAGGTCACGCATCCCTATTTTCTTGAGAGACTTGCCTCCTCCTTGGGCACATTCTCTTTATGAGAGATCTCCTTGTTTTTATTATTCTTTTCCTCATATGCCTTGCGACGCATATTTTGTTGCTTAATAGTGCGATCTTCACATACAAAACATTTTGTATCCCTCAAATAGATCCAACTATTATGAAGGATAATCTTTCGCTTGGTCTCATCCGGCATGGTGCATACAATTGGCCGTTCTCCCGAGCGAGGAGCTCCTTGCTTCCCCACTCTATGTGCTCCATAGACCATAACTCCGGACATGCCAAAGTGGGTTTTGAAGAAATCTTCAATAACAATGGCAAGAGAAGGAGGTGTCTCTAGCTTCTCTTCGGGAATTCCACGAATAACAATGTTCTTGGAACGTCGCTCCCGTTCCTTCAACTCCTCCACATCCACATTCTCAACATTCTTTGTTTGAACCATAGCTTGCATGAGTGAGAAATTAGAAACCACATTGCTACCACATACATCAGCCCAAGACTTGTTTGTGCATACATTTTTCATGTCTCATACATCCCGGCTCATAGTGTCAAATTTCTCCTCTTTCAATACATGGTCATGCTCTACTTTGCTCATCCGCTCCTTCAAAGCATTCAAGTCCACAAGAGAGCGTTTACATTCCTTGACTTCCTCTTCAAGTTGCATCAAATGTGTTGTTTGCATCTCAAGTGTCCTCTTGAGATTCTCATTTTCAACCACAAGTACCCTTAGTGTGCCATTCTCCATTGCAAGTGCTCGTAAGTCTTCGCCTTGTTTGTTTACGGTCTCTTGCAATGATACCAAGTACGCCATGATCATGGTTTTCGATGTCGTTGGTTGGGTGGTTGTGTTGCTATCTCCACACTTAGGAGATTTTGGATCATTTTCCACAATGGTTGTAGACCTTGTTGAAGAAGAAGAACCCTTGCGAGTGCCGGAAGACATTGTATGTAAAATAGGAGATGAGAATCAATTTTGTTGAACCTGTTCACTTCGGAAATGCTGCTACAGAAATGCCTTCCATAACTCTGAAAATTTCTGTCTTTACATCAATGCGTAGAGGACTTTGTGCTCTTCGATTGAGGCTATAGATCACCCCAATCGGAGTTCGGATGAAGAAGTTATGATCAAAAGAGTGGACTGCTGTCTACTAGGTCAAAAAACGGCTGCACTGAGAGAGAGAGAGAGAGAGAGAGAGAGAGAGAGAGAGAGAGAGAGAGAGAGAGAGAGAGACCAACCTTAGCATGGACACACACACCTCGAGTGTCTGCATTGATGCCGGCCCCACCTCTTGAACAAACGTCACAACACATGGTCCCTAGGGCCTCGAATGTTGTTCAAACAACACCCTTACCACCTCCAGTGCTAGGAACACAACCACATCTTCCGAGAATCACTTCAGCGAATCAAGTGGGTTGTGAGTCATCTATTGCTTGTTTGGAAGATTGTGAGAAAAATATAGACCCTAATATTGCCTATGGGATGGATGCGCTTTAAGAAAGTCCACATATACTACATGGAGGACTATTGGGGACAAGTCAAACTTGTCTATCAAGTAGCTGCTCTTGCTGCAAGAGGCCAAAATATCAATTACACTGCTAAGAGACCACCTCTTCAATGCTATGAGTGTGGAAGAGTGTCCTATTAGGCTACAAAAGAACGCCACACTAATGCAAACCAATCAATCGAGCACGTCTACAATGCTGATACTCATGTGTAATCAATGTGGCATAGATCATTTGATTGCCCAATGTCCAAATAATCTAAATGCACCAAAGATCACGCCATTAAACTTGATTGAGGTTACTGAGGAGCCATCACAAAGTACACTTGTGGTACCAGTAAACGTACTCACATGACCAATGCTCCAAAAACAAAATTATATTCTTGAGGAAAGAGACATGGCATCAATTGCCCAATCTCAAAAAAAGAAGAAAACACGAAGGAAGAGATTGCAAACAACAGCGAAGTCAGACCCCAGTGCAAAGACCGACATAGGGACTGGTGATGACCCCGTATATATGAACAACAGTGAAGAGGATTCTGATTCAGGTGAAACCATGGAGACCAAAACGACCATTAGGAAAGGAACCAACAAGGAAGATTGTCATGAGCCACAATCACGAGGATCCAAGAAAAAGATAGGAACTTATACAAACCCTATAGAGGAGATCGAGCGAGTCAAGCAATTAATGAGTTTGGTAGAAGATACACAAAGAGATCTAGAGCCAGCACCTAGGCAGATCCAGATTACAGACACCGTGCTCCCTACGCAACAACAACCTCACCAAGTCCATAGACCCTTAGCCATACCTAGTGTCATTCAAGAAGAAAGTGACTTAAAGTTATGGAAAAGTGGACGTACTTACTTTTTGTTGGAAAGAATGTTTACAGAGGGACTACCTAACCCTATCGAAGAAATGGAGATCCCATCTTCCCCATGTCAAGGGACTGAAGCCCAAAAGGTGCTGTTAAATATTTCCAAATTGATGGATTTCATGTCTTCAGAAGTTACAACCACCATCATGTCCAAACTATATAAAGACCCTGAGCTATTCTTAGCTCTTTGAGCTTTCCTCAATAGAGAATTGAAGGTCGTGCTACCACAATTTTCACAGATGGATGGAGCTGGGGAGATGCCAATAGAAGAGGAACACTTAGATCCACAACCCAACATAGATGAGAACCTTGTTGTAGAAATACCTGTTAACAAGTTGGGACAATACGTTGAGGGTGATGAATCCAATGCGACCATACCAATCACTACTAAGGGATTAACTGTGAAGGAAATCCTTGATGGTGGCGTTGGGGTTAGCATTGTGACTAAAAATTGATGGGAAACTATGGGAAGACCTCACCTTGAGACCACAACCATAGTAGTGAAGATGGCCAATGGGTCTATTGTCAAACCTATTGGGATACTAGAAGATCTCAAGATCAAGGTCTTTGGACATAAAATAGATTACCTTCATTGTTATGGATTTCTCCAAGCACACTATGGCATCGGAGATGATCTTAGGACGTCCTTTCATGAGGGAAGAAAAAATGGTGCATGATTGGTCTAAAAACCATGTCTACGTGCAGTTCCAAGATTTTGTCATTCGAGTGGATCTTGTAACTAGTCGAGCACATCCCCTAGGAAACAGGTTTATAATTGATCATAGATCTGACACCATAGTTCATTCCGTCCCATTGCAGTATTGTTACACGTTTAAAGCGGACACTGATGTTGAGGAAGATTCTCCTTATATGGATGTACTACTTGGGATGACTGAGTCGGACAATGTGGATTGGGTCCACCTAGTAGCAACCATAGACACTTGGAGAAATAGGGGGCGACCTGGGTAACACCTGAGGGAGATGAAATGCTACCACTCGTACCCTTAAATATGATAGAAGCAATGCATATAGCTTCTCTTGACCTACAAGATGAAGGTTTGACTGTCATTGGAACCAGTAGCGCCTCACAAGACTATAGCCCACATGATTTAGGGTCAGAATCATCAATTGAAATTGACTTTGAGGACGAAGGTTCTGAGTTAAATCTTAGTGAAAATGTGGGGACAAACCATTCAGAGCCCAGTGGTAGCCTAGATGACAATCTATCCAAGGGAGCAGAAGACACAAGTAGCGATTCATCTAGTGACTCTTCACTAGAGATCGGCCGTAATAAAAAATTAGACAAGAGGAGTAATAGATATAAGAGGCAACGATATCAAGCAAATGTGCATGCTAGAATAAATGAAAAGAAATCTACCGTAGAATGACTTAATTGTATAGGGGCATGTGATGCTCATCCGAAGTTGGTAGATAACTGGGGTGAATACCTTCAAAGCATTATGTGGTGTAGTCCACAACCCATTGACATCTCACAACTAGAGGCTACAAAGAAGCCAAAGTTGAGCCATACCGTAAGGAGATGACAAAATCGAGAGTTAGCTTAACAACAAAAAGAATCGGAAGTGAAATCACAGTCCACAGAACAACAGGACCCCACAGACTTACACCCTGCACACCTGAACATTTCAAATTCGATACCACAGAGAAACGTAAGGTTGTGTATACAAAGGGTCAAAGAAAACCTATTGATGGGAGCAATGGAGTCTATGACGGTCCAGTGATAGTTAAGGAAATAGAGTTAGCAGACCCATGAGAAGAGTCCAAACCTGTCTTCATTACCCAAGATCTGACAAAGATGGAGGAGTGTGTACTTAGAGAACTTCTCAAGGAATTTAGGGATATATTTTCCTGGACATATCATTGTATGAAAGGTGTTCCACTTTCTGTGGTGCAGCACACAATCCCCATGAATAGCATGGCTAAACCACTTCAGCAACGACTCTACCCAATGAATCCTAAATATGCAAAGATCGTTCAAGAAGAGATTGAAAAGCTTGTGAAATGTGGATTCATATACCCTATTGAGCACTCAGAATGGGTGTCTCCAATAGTGATTGTGCCAAAAAAGAATGGGAAACTTAGAGTGTGCGTGGATCTCAAGAAGGTCAATGCCGCCACTAGGAGGGACCATTACCCCTTGCCATATTCAGAACATGTGCTTGAAAGAGTTGCAGGGAAGGAAGTTTATAGCTTTTTAAATGGGTACTCTGGCTACAATCAAATCACAATTGTGCTAGAGGACAAAGGTAAAACAACCTTTATAACTGAATTTGGAGTGTTTGCATTTCGTGTTATGGCTTTTGGCTTAACCAATGCCCCTGCTACCTTTCAAAGATTAATAAACACTGCTTTTAGAGAATATTTGAGGGAGTTTTGTGAAGCTTTATTAGATGACCTTTGTGTTTATTCCTCTTGGAAAGAACATCTATCATGCTTACAAAAGGTGTTTGAAAAGTGCAGATTGTATTGCATCTCCTTAAACCCTTTCAAATGGCAATTTTGGGTTAAACATGGAGTCATTTTAGGGCATATAGTGTCCAAAAATGGGATTTCCACAGACGAGGACAAAATTAAATCCATTGTTGAATTGCCACCACCTACAAACTATAACGGAGTTCAAAGGTTCATGGGCCATGTTGGTTATTACCGACGGTTTATTTTAAACTTTGTTGAGATAGCTCATCCGTTGTACAAACTACTTATTGAGTTTCACTGGACCGTGGAGTGTGACCATGCTTATGAGTCATTGAAAAAGACCTTGACTAGCGCTCCTATTCTACGCGTGCTCGATTGGAATGTAATTTTCCATGTGCATATTGATGCATCAAACTTTGTTATTGGGTGTGTTCTAGCTCAACCAGGAGTAAATTGGAGTACCCCATTAGCTTTGCAAGTCGTCAATTGAATGATGCCGAGAGAAACTACACCACTACAGAGCGAGAAGGTTTAGGTATGATTTATGCACTGAAGAAATTTCTCTACTACCTTCTGGCCAACAAGTTTGGTTTCTATGTTGATCATCAAGCCTTGTTGTATCTAGTAAATAAACCTTGTTCCGTGGGAAGAATTACACGATGGTTGTTAATTCTCCTTGAGTTTGATTTTACCATGGTGGTGAGACCAGGTAAAAGACATGTCATGGCAAATCATTTTTCTCGCATACCCAATGGTGAAGCCCCTACTGGAGTCGATGATGAATTGCCTGATACTTCTCTATTCCTAGTCAAAACCATACCTGAATGGAGTGAGAAGATTAAACTTTCTAGTTAATGGTTTTCCACCCAAAGATCTTCATAAGGACATAGCTCAAAATTTTTTAAAAGAATGTGAACCTTACTCTCTCATTGCAGAAACTCTCTATAGGTTAAGGAAGGACGATATTCTTAGACGTTGTGCCCGTGAGGATGAATATTTGTACATACTGCAAGAAGCCCACATGGGTATAGCAGGAGGACATTTCTCAAGGGAACTAACAGCTAGATAGGTGTTGCAATCAGGCTATTGGTGGCCTACCTTATTCAAGGATGCATCACTTTTTGCAAAAGGATGTGATGAATGCCAACGTTACAAGATCACACAACGAAAGGATACGATGCCCTTACATCCTCCCAATGGGTTGTGGGCTACACCACATAACGCTTTGAAGGTATTCACCCCAGTTATCTACCAACTTTCAATAAGCATCACATGCCCCTATATAATTAAGCCATTCTACGGTAGATTTCTTTTCATTTATTCTAGCATGCATATTTGCTCGATATCGTTGCCTCTTATATCTCTTACTATTCTTGTCTAATTTTTTATTACGGCCGGTCTCTAGTGAAGAGTCATCTAGGGTACCACTGGGCTCAGAATGGTTTGTCCCCACATTTTCACTAAGATTTAACTCAGATTCTTCGTCCTCAAGTCAATTTCAATTGATGATTCTGACCCCAAATCGTGTGGGCTATAGTCTTGTGAGGCGCTACTTGTCCCAATGCCAGTCAAACCTTCATCTTGTAGGTCATCAAAAGCTATATGCATTGCTTCTAGCATATTTAACACTAGGTTGGTAACCTAACAGGACATAAAAGTGTCCTTTCAGGGTTTTGAAAAAAACCTTAAAAACCATAGTAGATCCACTCATTTTGTAAAATCCTTTCATGAGGTTATATTTCAAGGCCTACTACACATGGAAAAAATAAGAAACTTGTAAAATTTCTCATCTTTTGGTCACACCAAGCCTCCAAAGTTGATGGACCATTGCATTTTCATCAAACCAGTCAATTCTTACGTTTTGTTGCATAAAGCTAAGATTAGGGATTTTTGTAGTCCTTGAGATAAATTCCCTAGTTAACTTCAATGGGTTGGTGATCAGAACATATGATTGCTTCTCACTCACTATTTTTTGTTTTGCCAAAATAAAGAGGTACAAAAAAGTTGAATTTTTACCATTCTGCAAACCTATCATCAAAGTTTCTATAGCCACGCTCAATACAAATAATATATGCATGTTTTCTTAGTTCCCTATTGTCCTTTATGTTCATAAGGAGCCATGGAGCATGTCAAAATAATAATACATCTCTTACTAAGGGAAATCTTGGGGACAAAGATGAAGTGCTAAATACAGCAAACATGAAAAAACTGGGTTCAACATTATGAGTTGTAGAATCCCATAGAAACTATTCAATATCTAGCCAAATTTTATCCTTATGACTAGATATGGTTACTACCTACAAAATGCATGTAGTTGTCACAAGAAACTAACAATATGGAAAAAGCTATACTTGATATACTAGAATGTTTCGTTTTCTTCTATAATTGAAAAAATCAACCATCGTTGTGTACTATACAAAATAGGGTATTAGGTGCCCCAAAACTCAAGGAATATTAGCTTTATGTTACAATATGCGACATAGAAAATAAAAAATGCATTTGGATATCATGAAATTCACCAAAAAAATAATAGAAGAGCTAAAATTGGCTAAAAAACAGGATTTGACAATTTTTGTAATTTGGTCATAACTTACAACTTTAATATTTATTTCTCCCAAGAAGCATCAAGACATGTTGAGGACTACTAAAGATAATTCTCTAGCATTATAGACCTCACAAAAATGAATTCTAGAGTGGTATAGTTGCAAAAAGTTGTAAAAAGCCAAAAACAGGACCCGTTTTTTCACACAGTTTAGGTTGTGAAATGTTGTGCAAGGACAAGGCTGGAATTGATATTCCAAAAAAATGTCGAGTTTTTTTCAGCTCACGAGACAACTTTCTAGATAGATAGCACCTCAAAATCCATTTTGAAACTCTTGACATAATTCAAGGAAAATGGTCACTTAACAGGACATAAAAGTGTCCCATTACCAACCTAGTGTTAAGGGTATGAGTGGGGGCATTTCATCCCCCTCAGGTGTTACCCAGGTCATCCCCCTATTTCCCCAAGTGTCTATGGTTGCTGCTAGGTGGATACAATCCACATTTTCCGACTCAATCATCCCAGGTAGTACATCCATATAAGGATAATCTTTCCCCACATCAGTGTCCGCTTTACACGTGTAACAATATTGCAATAGGGCCGAGTGAACTGTGGTGTCAGATCTATGATCAATTATAAACCTGTTTCCCAGGGGATGTGCTCCACCAGTTACAAGATCCACTCGAATGACAGAATCTTGGAACTGCAGGTAGATATGGTTTTTAGACCAGTCATGCACCATTTTTGCTTCCCTCATGAAAGGATGTCCTAAGATCATCTTCGATGCCATAGTGTGCTTGGAGAAATCCATAACAATGAAGGTAATTCTTATTTTATGTCCAAAGACCTTGATCTTGAGGTCTTCTAGCATCCCAATAGGTTTAACAATAGACCCATTGGCGATATTCACTACTATGGTTGTGGTCGCAAGGTGAGGTCTTTCCATAGTTTCCCAGCAATTTTTAGTCACAATGCTAACCACAACGCCACCATCAAGGATTCCCTTCACAGTTAATCCCTTAGTAGTGATTGGTATGGTCGCATTGGATTCATCACCCCGAAGTATTGTCCCAACTTGTTAACAGGTATTTCTACCACAAGGTTCTCATCTAAGTTTGGTTGTGGATCTAAGTGTTCCTCCTCTATTGGAATCTCCCCAGCTCCATCCATCTGTGCAAATTGTGGTAGCCCAAACTTTAGTTCTCCATTGAGGAAGGCTCAAAGAGCTCAGACTAGCTCAGGATCTTTATATAGTTTGGACATGATGGTGGTTGTAACTTCTGAAGACATGAAATCCATCAATTTGGTAATGTTTAACGGCACCTTTTGGGCTTCAGTCCCTTGACATGGGGAAGATGGAATCTCCATTTCTTCGATAGGATCAGGTAGTCCCTCTCTAAACATTCTTCCCATCAAGAAGTGAGTACGCCCACTTTCCCATGACTTTAAGTCACTTTCTTCTTGGATGACTTTAGGTATTGCTAAGGATCTATGGACTTGGTGATGTTGTTGTTGCGTAGGGAACACGGTGTCTCTAATCTGGATCTACCTAGGTGATGGTTCTAGATCCCTTTGGGTATCTTCTACCAAACTCCTTAATTGCTTGACTCGCTCGATCACCTCTGTAGGGTTTGGATAAGTTCCTATCTTCTTCTTGGATCCCTGTCATTGTGGCTCATAAAGATCTTCCTTGTTGGTTTCTATCTTAGTGGTTGTTTTGATCTCCATGGTTTCACCTGAATCAAAATCCTGTTTAGCGTCGTTCATATATACGGGGTTGTCACCAGTCCCTATGTTGGTCTTTGAACTAGGGTTTGAACTGGGGTTTGACTTCGCTGCTTTTTGCGATCTCTTCCTCCGTGTTTTATTCTTTTTTGAGATTGGGTAATTGATGCCGTGTCTCTTTCCTCAAGAATATAATTTTGTTTTTGGAGCATCGATTGTGTGAGTACGTTTACTGGTACCACAGGTGTACTTTGTGATGGCTCCTTGGTAGCCTCAATCAAGTTTAATGGCGTGATCTTCGATGCATTTCGATTATTTGGACATTGGGAAATCAAACGATCTATGCCACATCAATTACACATGAGTATCGGCATTGTAGACATGCTCTCTTGATTGGTTTGCATTAGTGTGGCGTTCTTTTGTAGCCTAATAGGACACTCGGCCACACAATGTGGACCTCCACACTCATAGCATTGAAGAGGTGGTCTCTTAGCAGTGTAATTGATATTTTGGCCTCTTGCAGTAAGAGCAGCTACTTGATAGACAGGTTTGACTTGTCCTCAATAGTCCTCAATGTAGTATTGTGGACTTTCTTCAAGCGCATCCATCCCATAGGCAATATTAGGGTCTATATCTTCCTCACAGCCTTCCAAACAAGCAATGGATGACTCACAACCCACTTGATTCACAAAAGTGATTCTTGGATGTGGTGGTTGCAGTCCTAGCACTGGAGGTGGTAAGGGTGTTGTTTGAACAACATTTTGGGCCCTAGGGACCATGTGTTGTGACGTTTGTTCAAGAGGTGGGACCGGCATCAATGCAAGCACTCGAGGTGTGTCTGTCCATGCTAAGGTTGGTCTATTGGCCATCGCATGCTTAAATACTATGCAATCCTTAGCTTGATGACCATACCTCCCACATGCATTGCAGTTCCCATTGAATTTTACTCTAAAAGTAGGGCATTCACTGGTACTATGCGGTCCATAGCATACTGAGCACCATTGTTGCTCCCTTCTTGGATACATATGATTGTTTTGCGGAGCACAATTGTCTCTAAGACTCTCTTGAATGGCCGTGGTGAGATCTGCTAAAGTCATCTCAGATATCTTTGGCTCCTTAGCAATATGCTTTAGGGTCATTGGCTGATGCCCCGATGCTTGCGAACTAATAGATTTAGACTCAACTAACACTCATTCTCCTTGAATCATTAAATTATCCTCCAATTGGATCGCATTGGTGGTAACCGCTTCCCAAGTGGTGATACCCCTAATGACTAGGCCATTGTAGATATCCTCATGTCGTAATCCCCTAAATTCTAATGAATCTATCAAGCAATTGATTATTATTGAAGCGCTCATTTGGATTACAACGAGAATTCAAATGCTTCAAGCGACTAATAAAGTCTCTCACCGACTCTCCTTTCTCTTGTTGGGCTTTCTGGAGCTGAGAGGCTACACCCCAAAGCACTCTCTCTTGTATGTATTCTTTCAAGAACAGTCTCCTAAGAGTAGGGTAAATTGTTTTTTCTTCCACCCTTAGGGTTCTATACCAATCCCCAGTCTTTCAACTTAAGGTTAGGCTTAAAGCATTACTCCTATGCAGGTCATTGTGTTCTCCTAGGGAATCGCATATTTGTTCAAACACTTCGATATGCTTTCTCACATCCCCGTCTCCACTAAACTTTTCGGGGCACAATGGGATTCAACCTACTCTTCTAGGAGTAGAAACGTATTTCTATTGGCCATCTTGGCTGGTAGTTCCTCTCCCCCACTTAGCGGCATTTTTTCTGCAAGAGTCTACACAAGCCCAGCAGGGCCTCATATAGAGAAATCCTCAAGCACACATTCCCATACACAAGACGACAGTGATAGAGAGGAGGTCTCGATGTTTTCTCATTCAGTGTTGCAACATTCTGTTCTTCTAAAAATCAAATAATAAAATTAAAATCCTCTCCAAGGTTTCCTTCCCATGGTCGGTAAGCAAACCAAGTGACAATCACACGGCATAAGCGATGCATACAATCATGAAGTGCTAGTATACCAAGCACCAAGCAGATGCATGGTAGGAAGCCACACACACACAAACACCCAAAGCCCAAAAAGGGGTGGTGCACACAACAACGAACAAAAGCAGTCTGGCAAGACACAAGAGACCAAAAATGACCTAGTAAGCAAACGCAAGTGGCAAGTAAGCCCAGATCACACCCGACATTGGCCCGACACCACCTATTCTTCTTGACGACACATTCCTGGCATTCAGGTGGATGCACATTCCAACGGACGAACATTTTTTCTCAACATCGGTGTTCCCACGAAGGCATATTTTCCGTGGACCACATCTTCCCTACCTCTCACCATCGACGCCCTTCTCATGGATGGGCCATTTCCCATGAATGATTGCATCATAGGCATGCTCGGGTGAGGTGCCTCTTCCATGGAGGAGTGACACCAGCATCAGCGACATCGATGGCAACCACGAGTCTTCCCAGGCATCTTCTTGGATTCCTCAGAAAGATTTTGACACAAACACACACACACACACACACACACACACACACATTCTTGGATCTTGTAGACATGCGTACACACTCTTGATTACATTTTGGATCGGCACTCTGACATGGATCGGATTCTTGGGCACACACTTAGCTCGGAGGTGGAAATTTTTGCATCGACATTGCAAATGGAGTTGTTGTTTGTATATCGGCCAACAGATTCCCATTTCCGTTCGAGGCAGAGATTTTGGGGAGAATATTACAAGTGGTGCATTTTTTCAGCCAATAGGCATAGTTCTAACCGAGGAATAGTTGTCGGAATTGGCACTACAAGTGGAGCTATTTCACAGGTTTTTGTAAAGAGTTTTCTCTTGGAATCTACTACTTTTTTGTGCACTTCATTTGGTTTCCAACATAGATCTACTTGTGCTTTTGTCTGAGATTTAAAAGATTCTTTGCAGCCATATGTTTATGGTATTGATGTATGGTCTTTGCAGTTTTTCAGAGACTTGGTCTCTGATTCTTTTGCATTTTCTAGTTGGCTTTTCAACCTAGTTGGTTGATAGGTTTTGATAGGTTTCCATAGGTTTCCATAGGACACTTTGGTAGTGATTTTGTGATCTTGTTTATGGTCTTTGCGAATGGATTTGCGTATGATTATGGTGCATGGTTGAAGCCCATTGTTCATGCATTTTGGCAAGAACTTTTGAGTGCCAGTTATCTCTCCTGAGAGCATTGTTTCTGCATTGATCAATTTTCCAACTTGCACTCTTTTTAACACTTGTTTATGCGTAGTCACTCCGTTATGTACATTGAGTGTGTATTGTCATTGTATGCACATTGTGTAGTCGTTTTGGTATTACTCATTGGAATTAAGTACCGGTTTTGGTTTATGGTCTTTTGAGTCCTCTTTTGAAGACTTTAGTTGTCGAGCCTTTTCTCCCACTTTGACATATCTTCTTGTTGATAGGTTTTGCCAGTTTATAGTGGTCGAGGTTCACTCCCACTTTGGCATCTTACATGAAATTTATGGTTGAGAGTTGCATTGAGATTTTGCTCATTTTGTAGGGCAGACTCTGTTTGATTTTTCCTAGATTTCTCTCCTTAGTTTTAGCTTGATTGCCATATCTTTTGTTTAATGCATTTTCGGTCATTGGATTGAGATGGTGATTCCCTCTTGTTGTGATAGAGGTTTAATCCAACATTGACACATTTGCATTTTTTAGTTTCTTGACATTCTCTTGGATAGACACTATGTATGACTCTTGCAAGTCTATGGTTGTGACTCATGGCGACGAAGTTCTCATTTATGTTGTTATTTGAGATGTTAGCATTGTATTCATATAGGGCACATTTGGCGATGTTGCTTCCAACTTATGAGGCAGTGTAGGAGAGTTGTAGACATGTCTTTGAAACATAGAGAGACAGTTGCAATGCAGGCTTATGTCGGTGACGGAGATGTCATTTATGCATCTGGTTACCTCTAACCTAACTTCAGTCCTTGGATGACATACTTTCTTCTCGTTGGTTGCTAGATGGTAATGGTCTCTTCCATGGAATGCCATGACATGAGTGGTTCTTGGCAGATTGTTGATGGTTCGGCATATGACATTTAGGGAGTAGGATATGTATGCTTGTTATTACCTAGCACGAGCTACTGGTTGTTAGGTACTGCTTTTAGAGCGGTTTTTCCTGATGCAGTTGGGATCCCTTGTGATTTCTAGAGAAGCCCTCAGTGGCTTGGTTTACTTACTCCATGTTTTTGATGTGCGAGACAGTAGAGTCCCAATGATCTTAGAGATATGTACTGAGTGGGAGATGAGACATGTGTCTTTTACAATAGATATTGTGCACAATTCTCTGGAGGCTATGCTCTAGTGAGACACTACATGATGAGCCTAGAGCTTGGCATACAATTAGAGAGCAAGAGTTGATAGGTATTCCTCTTGCAAGAGAGCTTCAATGTGATGTTGTATAGGATATGACTGAATGCAGAGGTAGAGTAGTCTAGCTCTAGATAGACATAGCAGGTGAGTCAAAGTTGACGGACATGGAGTTTTCAACATGATCATGGACAAGGGCATTATGGTTATGCCAGGACATGTGGGTACATTTCCTATGGACCTAAAGGCGGAAAACCCTTATGTGCCTAGTTATGGTGATGCACATAGTACAAACAGCGTTGCCATAGACAAATTGGCAGAGATTACACAATTTTCGTTAGCCTTTGGGTTCTTATGTACAAACTTCTTGAGACGAGACCCCACATTACAACTGCAGTCGGATTATTGGTCAGACAGTGGCTGACATTGGCATTGAGCATGATAAGGATATGTAGGGCATACAGAGATACATACGGGATATGCATGTAGATTCTGGCAATGTTGCGCACGATAGGCTAGACTTGATACAGTTGCATGCGCATTTTGAGAGAGAGACAATGGGCATAGGCTGAGAGTCGGCTGATTACTCTTGCCTTGTATTTATAATGGTAGGCATTACTGGTAGGTCCCCTAGCTTATCGGCGCATTTCCTTTTAGTGGGAGTATGTTGGGATAAAGGTGTTATGTCTATGCCCACGGCTAGGTGGTTGGCCATGTTAGATTTTTCATCCCCGGATGCTTCGCACCCTGCATACAGGCTCACACACATCACGTGCACTGGCCCTTTGTTGTGGGTTGGCCACCCGTACACCTGTTGGACAGGGATCTCAGGCACACACATAGGGTTTGCACAACACTTTCCCACTCTGACATGGTATCAGAGCAACAAGGCACCAGCGATCAGCCCTCCCCTACCATATGCATCAGCAGGACCCGCGTGGAGTTTTCATCGCGAAGAACAGGCTACAACCCACCTACGTTTTTTCAGCTAGCCACGTTAATGGCTCTGATCTGCGTTTTTTTTGCACGGCTGCCCTCTTCTGCAACATCTCCCCATCGCCCTTACTTCCCCCCCCACATGCTCTACCCCTCTTCGCTCAGCGTTTTCAGCCCACATAGGGCCAGCATTTTGACAGGGTGTAGACACAAGGACCATCGTTTTTTTTCCATCCACAACAGCACTTCAGGCTTTCCCTTCTTCAGCCGGTACCCCTTGGCATCGGAGGCTCTTTGCTTTCTATCTGCATCTACACACAGCAGCAATTCAACCTATAGTCTTCAGCCGGGTTTATGCCCCTTGGCCTTCCAACTTCCTTGGTTATCTGCTGCTCCCCCAACCCGGTGTCATGCACCTCTGCTTCCATGATAAGAAAAAGAGCAAAGAAATGCAAGCTAAGCTTCTTTGAAGCCTACTTGATTAATGGTCAGTGATAAGGGCTTGTTAACAGGCCAAGTCTAATGATTAATGTATGCCAGATGCGGCTTAAAAGGGCCAACAAATGCCTTAATGATGCCAAAAATGGACTATACTTAAAGTGAGCACAGATAGAATATTATGATCCAGAACTGTAGTGCTTGAAGAGCTCTATCGCCTTGTCTTTACGGCTCGTCGATTGGAGCTACGGTGAAGAAGTTATGGCAGTTTGAAGTTTAAGTCGATTGCAGATCCGTACCGGATTGGGCAACTGCAGCTGAGGTGACAGAAATGAAATGAATGCACGGGCCTGAAGTGCTCACTTTGTGGAGCACGTCGGTCTTTTCAGATCAGCAATCGGAGTTACGGTTGCCAAGATATGGACAGTTGAAGATTCACCGGGGGTCGGTTCCGTGCTAGTTCGGTCCGCTCGGTCGGAGTGCCATCTGAGAATTTTGTCTACCTCATTAGGGTTCGTATGCGTTCTATGCAGTTTGAGAAGTCTAAAGGAATTAACGGCTCGCCAAACCGAGTCCGGGTTCATGAGATAATATGGATTGAGGCCGGTGTCAGCTGCCGGCACTGTGTTGAGCTGGATAATTTTGGAATTATCTGAGAAGCTGATACAAGTAATAAACAACCGAGTGCAAAGGAAATTTCTTTCACCAAATGCAATCGCTTATATTTCGATCTTGGGAGCATGTGGCACTATTCTCAGGACTTTGTTACGGGAAAGTAAATTCACGATGATATTGTTAGCTGAGAGCTGCTGAGAGAAAACGTTGTGCTTAGCAGCACTAAGTTGGCCGGAATGTATACAAGATGTTGAGCTTGGCAGTGCTTTGGCCGGCATGTATGCAATGTGGTGCCCACTAGGGCCGCCCGCCCAATATATTCAATGGCGTCCAAAGACTACAAAAGCTATGGCCGCCCAACATAGCCATGGCATGGCCGCCCACTCAAACTTAAAGCAAGGCCGCCCATGGGATGCCTCTCACAAGGGCTTACAATTAATTGAGTGTGAAAAAAAAAAGATAAAGAAAAGCATGGCGTTCAGCAGCGAGCCCGACAGCGTGGGAGAGGAAGGATGCACTCGCCCTGCACTGTAGGGAGCTTGGATGAGCCAGACCAGGAAGGCAAAAGTTCTCAGCATCCTGAGGCGTTCCAATTCGGCTCCATGCTCACCAGATTCGGTGAAGTTCCGCCGGTCGCTGCCACGTCATCACGGGCGCTCCCACGCCACGTCGATGACGCCGGCGCCACTGCTTAGGATGCAAAGAGCTATTAATAGGGGGTTTTTTAATGCATGCGGGGGATAGAGGCATAACGAGGAGAAACGAGGGAAGGTAAGGAGAGGAATTCAAGCCATAACGAGGGGAAGCGAAGCAAAGAAGGGCAAGGGGGAGATCTCTCTCGCCCTCGTCCTCGAGGCAAGCAAGAAGTTTCCTCTCCCTCTCGAGCTTGAAGCAAGCAAAGAAGAAAGCTTGGCGGAGTTAACGAGCAAGCAAGGCGAGGAGGTGAGGGTAAGCAAGAAGGCGAGCTCTTTCTCTCTCTCGATCTCCAATCCAATCAACCAAGGCAATGCTTCTTTCTCTCTCTCTCGATCGCCATCGAAGCTAAGCAAGAGGCAAGAAGCAAAAGCTTTCTCTTTGGAACTCCATCGAACCAAGGGGCAAGTTTAGGAAGGGAAGCAATAGAAGAACCATAAGAGCAAGCTAAGGAAGGCACTCGGAGAAGCAAGGGATACAGCTTCGGATAGCAATTGAAGAACAGGATGCCCGGCCAGCCGTTCTTGTTCTCTCTCTTTCACACCTCCCACAGCCAGAGGCCCGGCGCCTGTCCGGCTCACGTAGCGAACCCATATCCCCCGACACCGGTGACTTCTCGGTACGATTCCTCGACACCTACATTGCTGATTTCAGCCTGTTTTCGGTTGCCAATCTTCCTACCTCAGATCCAAAGCTTCTAGGATTGCCGAGCCTCTACTTCGTGTGGAGTCTACGCCCCGCTTCTGCTGCGTTTTTCAGGTTTGCACCCTCGGCATCTGCTCGGAGTCTCATTGCCTTCCTCGTCATACTTCCACATACTTCGCGGTCATCCTACTTCACTTTGCTTCTGTTCTTGACACGAGACTTTATGATTATAGGTTCTGGCATCCAGGACGGATCTCCCTCGAAATTAATTGTTGGAGGTCTTCCCTCCCAGTGGCTCTTTTGCCCCCGGGAAGATGCACGGGATTATGTCGGTACAGGTACTTTTGTGGCTGTGGCTTGTGATCGTGACTGCCATTTCTCCCTCGGTAACCCTCCGACCCTCTCCCTCGACTGCCGTCTCTATCTATGGGAAAAGCAGTCCTGTGTACCATATATGGCTCTACATGATGACACTGCATTTAGATGCCCACAACCGTGTAATAGCATCTAAAAGATGCTTTGTGCAATCAAAGGGTATGCATGCGTAACTAAACTATCTGGATATGCCAATCAATCCTCTTCTGCTGTCATTCATCTCACCTTGGTTGCTGCCTCGTCAACTGCTGCCTCCCATTCTCTTCATCACTTTCCGACAATATCTCCTCTCAACTGCTGGCTCCTTCGTCCCTCAGATATTTAGGTTGGGTTGTCTTCTGGGGTTTCTGGGGCTTGGTAGATGTGGATGCCTTTGCTTTTCCTCTCTTGCTAGGTACATGCACAATTTTGGCCCACTCGTCAGATGTAGGAGCTTCTTGTAGCATTTTACCCTCTCCAACTAGCAGCTGGTGCGTAGCTATCTTGGTCAGTATTTTAGCGCCTCCTAGTAGTGGAGTCCCTGTTGGTTTCTCCCATTGCCTTCTAATTTCCTCCGCGGCTAGGATTCTATCGAACGCCCATTTGGCAACGTCCATAGTGTGCACGCGGTGAGTTGGTATTATTTTATGCAGAGTGGAAGCAAGATTTTTCTCAAGTCGTTCGTGTATACCTTGTTTGGCGATCAAAACAAGGTATTATTTTATGCAGAGTGGAAGCAGGATTTTTCTCAAGTCGTGTATACCTTGTTTGGCGATCAAAATGAAAGTGCTGATACAAAACTCTCATTAAATGGACTGTCTTCTGCTCTTTGATAGTCTCGAAGGTAATTGGCAGCTTGGTACTGGAAATCACAAAATCTAGGAGGCCCTGTGTCTTGATTGCCTCTCCTCATGTCAACTTTGTTATTTCAGGTATGGCTTTAGAAATTAGGTGTCAAAGTCACTTCAAGCTGCTCTCTCTTGGAGTTAGTGAGTGTGGTAGTGGCCATATCTTCATTCTCTTTCTTTAAACTTGTCAGCAGCTGATAAGCCCGTTTGTATTCCATACATACAATTGGTTGTGCTTAGAAATCATCCAATCCTAGTCTTCTTATTGCTCTATCGGCAGTTTTTGGGACTTAAGCAATGACATTAAGGCACGCTGACATCTACGGCGCTTCCCACCTCTTGCCCATCTCGTCTTTCCAGACTGTCGTGAATACCCTTTGCCCTTGTGCTTGTTGCACCTCCTCATCCACAAAGCATCCTTTTGTGCCAGTGATATTCTCCATATTTGGTTGGAAGCTGCCTATCTCATCCAGCTTGTACTTGGTATGCTTTCTCATCTTCTTAGGAGTGCTAGGATCTATAACAGTCAAGAACTAATCACATCCCCGTTAGAGCGCAAATTTTTACAATCATCAGAGTCAAATAGTCAATTTTAGTGTCCTAATTAGTCAGTTTTGTCTATAACTTGGTGCAAGGGTGTCAATTTTGGGCAAACAAGGTGTCAATGGGACCCTCTCAACATGTACTGCATGGAGGTATGTTCTAGTCTCTGAAAATGAAAAATTGGCAACAATCATAGTTGATGCCATATGTGTCAAATTGGAAGTTTTTTTCACATATCTAGTATATTGATCTCTCCTTGATCCCAACCATGCTCTGCATGCCCAATTTGGACACCTAAAACTTTGATTTTGGCCCAAAAACGTGTCAGACACTTCTGTGACTTGGCTTGTGGGATCGGAGTTGAGTTGAATTTTTGACTTTTGACCTGTGAGTTGGACTCCATATGTGGGTTGTACACTTCATTTGGAACCTCTAGACTGGAAACAAGTTATAGCCCATGTATCATTTTGCTCCTCATGCTGAATATAGGCCCTGTGTTTGGCAGCAACTGCGGTTGGTGCCAAAATTGTCCGTTGGCTTCAAACTTGGAGTCCCCTGGTTCCCCTTGACATGTAGAGGCTAACCATGCTATGAATGAACATTTGGTGTTGGTAATTTGTCCATCACTTGATTTTTTCACTTGGCGAAAGTTATGTTTACTAAGGAAGGCCTAGTTATGGTTTTGCGCTTGGGCTCAAACCTTCCTTATAGCTTCCTATGGTCATTTTTGAGCTATTGGAGGATTGGGTTGTGAACTTGGCCAAACCTATGGTTTAGGCATTGTGTTTGTTTTTAAGAAAAACGCTATGAAAACGCAAAATCTATAGCAATTTGAACTTCTTGCAAATTTTTTCCTATGTGGTTATGGTTTTGGGTTCCTAATGGCTTTGTTGAGTTTAATATGATAAAAAAAATTGCGATTTTTGCGCAATTTTTGTCCATCTTTCCAAGGTTTTTGGCTTTCATAGTCTGGACCTGTAAACCTATGTTTGGATGGCTCTTGCTACTCCATATCTTGCTTGGAAAGTAGATTTGGGCTCCTTTGTACTTGCAAAACCTACTGACATTATCTCATTTTGTGCCACTTGGCAACCGTGGTTGGTGACAAGTTGAGCTTTTTGCATATTTGAGCATATGGTTGGGTTCCTTGTGGCATGGGCAACGTGTTGAGCCTATGCACATAACATTTGTAACTGTATTTCATCTGTGAGAGTAGTTTTTGTGGTTTTTGATACTTGGACTGTTTCTGTAATATCAGAGCATCATTTGATGCATATATGGGCTCTTTGAGCTCCTCTTGGCATGGGCTTCCTGTTGTGTGCTTTTCACCTACTTTGGAGAGGGGTGGTTGCTGCCACTGAGGCCCTACTGCAACCTAGATTATACTTGTGTGTTCATTTCCCCTTGGGGATCCTTTTGGTGCTATGCACACTCAATTTGGTCATCCCTATTGTGTGCAGTGCATAGGTTTCTAAGTTAGATGTCTATGTCTCGTTCTCTTCTCGTGGTGTGTGTATTAGTGGTTTGTTGATTTGCACACATTCTTTGATGTTTGGGGGACTTATCGCTCATGTCGCTCAACATCTGGATGTCGTTAGTGTGCGTATGGGAGCTCGGAATGCGCATGTTGTGGGGGCTTTAGCTCTCTCCAAGAAGTCTCCAAGTAGAAATGAGTAGAAAATCCCCCTAGTATATGTGCCTAGTGCTCCCGGAAACCCAATGCGACTTTTGATTCCATTGGTCCCCAAATATATCTTACACTTCATATGGTTCTTCAATTTCTTAGTTTGGACATCCGAGGCCCAAGATATGGCAAAATGGCCGAAGCGGCCACCGTTTAATTAAGGCCAAAAATTGACGTTCTCCGAATGCTTCCACCATTTTTGGAAGACTTTCTGCTTTGGCGTTTTGATGTTTGTTTCCAAAATTGTTGTTGCTCTTTCTATTTTTTGGTAATTTTCCAAAGAAATTACAAAAGGTATTTTAAAAATCCAAAATCGGTATAGAAAATTACAAACTTAGATCGAAAAATACCCAAAAATTAGGGGAAGTAGTTTATCCCTAGATGATCCCTCCCGGCCATGGCTATATAAACCATATTAAGATCATAACTATCCTGTTTTTAGCGATTTTTTCCTTTTTTGACTAGTTTTTGACCTTTTTAAGTACTTATTCACGCAAAAACAAGAGTACTAGTAATATATGCATAAGGGTATATGGTCCTGATGTGGCCCGAATCCCTTCTTGAAGCTTAGTCAAACATTACTCTTTTAGCATTTTTCACAAGAAAATTGCAATAAAACAGAATCCAAGTTAGAAAATCAATGTGAAAACATTGCCCACTCATAGATTTATCCTGAATGCCTCCCCCCTTTCTAGTATGAGTTCTCCCGGACGAGTCAAAGTTCAATGTACTATGCATGGGCAATACAAATGGTGCCTTAATGCAAGGCCTTGTAATGTGGCCCTATGCATATTGTTGCAGAGTATGCATGGAAAAATTATGATGTGCAAGATGGGGGTTGTAAGCTTATGTACTTACGAGCATTTGTTAGCGAGGTTTGTTGCATTCTAGGCATCATGGCGGTAGATTGAACAACCACGGATCACATAGTTTCATTTGTAGTTGATGTGCCCTTTCTTTGATTGGTAATTGGAAGAATTCTTCCTTGTCACTAGGTGGTGTGATGATTTCTTTGGGGCGCCAGACCTTCTTGGTGTTAACCCTCATGCACATTCCTATCACCTAGGATGGACACCGTATTATTTATTTGGTAGAGTCAGGTACCGGGCTTGTCGGTCCAATAGGAAAAGGGTAAGAGTGATCGCCAATGAGAGGCGCACTCTAACTGAAACATTCAAGGTATTAGTTAGCTAAGCATAGGCGCCCAAGTGTGAATGGGGCGAGCTCATATAAAAGTTAACCAAACCTAAAATTCACTCATTCTTTCATTTGTGCAATTGAAGAATGCTCTTGCTCCATCTACATCTTCTTCTTCTTCATCTCTTTGTGTGTGTGTGTATGCGTGAGAGAGAGAGAGAGAGAGAGAGAGAGAGAGAGAGAGAGAGAGAGAGAGAGAGAGAGAGAGAGTATTGCGACGACGGCACGATGACAGCGAAGCGGTTGAGTGCGACGTAGCGGCGGCTCCTTCTTCTTCGTGGCGAGAAATCCTTCATGACATCAACTGTAGAGCGGTGAGTAACACACCATCACCATCTTTGAGCTTACTAGTTTAGGCTAGTTGTGTGCTTGGAGCCATTTGTAGCTCGCACACAGTGTACCAGCAACACTACAAGAGGTTGTGTGCTCTTGTGACGCTGTTAGCGACGTAAATACATTGGGTTTTTATAACCCTCGACGTCGCTAACAGCGTCGCTACAGGAACATCGCTATAAGCGTCGCTATAACAATCGCTATATGCATCGCAATAAACATCGCTATATAGCGATGATTATAGCAACGTTTGCAGGCCATCTATTAGCGACGTTTATAGCGAAGCTGCAGAGCCTTATATAGCGACGCTCGAGAGGAAAAATATTTGGTGGCAGGGCATTGAATGCCCTGCCACCCATCAACCATATTGAATGTTTCATTAATTGATTCACCTTTGAAAAAAAGTGCAAAGGTAGATATAGACCCAAAATAGTCACCCACAAGACAATATAACCATTAACTCCATCATCCATAGTACGTATTGTTTGCAAAATAAAGATACAGAACTGACAAGAGTGAATTGATGAAAGTAAATCAATGACAATTGTACACATCATAGGCAAAATCACTTGAATGTTAAACTTTGCAAATGTAATAGTTACTACACCATTGTCATTATTGAAAAAATATACTTGGTTTTCAAAAAGACGTATAAAAGTCGTCTCATGATACATAAGGTATGACAAAAAGAGACTAATGCTATCTAGCTACGGCTAGACTGATGTCGTTTAATCGGACGTCTCATCGCGTCCAAGCGGCGTATCTGTCGGATTTTGCAAAAAAAACAATAAGATAGCTTTTTGTAAGTATAAAAATATAGCGACGTTTAACAAATAGAAAAGAGTAAACCCTAATACTAAGCATGCCGTCGCAACAACTCAGAATGTCCATCAGGGCGTTTAAGCCCTTCATGCCTGCGTACTCGCGCTCGTACGGTGTTGGATCACGTCCTGTCATCGACCACTGTCAAAACATACAAAGAATCCATTATGTTAGAATTTAAAAACCCATAAACCGTAAACTATCAAACATAAAGATCAATGCGAAAACACTTACAAAATCATCCTCAAATGATTTCCACCCGCCGCTCCCCAAGTGGTGTGAGCTCCCTGCCTCTACTCGTGCTCTGGCTGCCTCCTTTTGTTGCTTCCACTTGTCGGGATTCTCGCGTGCTGCTTTATTCGCATTCTTTCAATCTTCTTTGGCCAGCCAATCTGATCTATTCCACCCATGCTTGATTACTTTTTGCACTTCGGAACACTTATGCTTGCAGTATTCGTGCATTCGAACCTTCATCACGTCTTCATTGAAGCGGTCAGCCCGTGTTGGAACGGGAAACTCGTCATGAAGCATGCCGATGACTCTGTCTTTTAAATCATTTGGTACTTTACTCTAGGTGTTTAGTATGTAGTGTCTAAACACCTGAGAGCAGAGACCGCACATGCGCGAAATCACCTTCTTTCCTTCATCATCCAAGATGATGCCGCCGTTGAAGCCGACGGAGTAAGACAAGCCCTCTCGCCACTGACGCATGATCCTGGGTGTCCCGGCAGGGGTCTCTAGAGGCGTGTTGATGGGGGTACGGACGTCAGGTGTCTCCATTGGAGTCAGAGCCCCGAAGCGAGGAGTGTCCACTAGTGTGACTCCTGGAGGATTAGCTAGTGGTGTGTAGCCGCTAGGAACGGCAGTCAACCGCGCAAAACCTGGTGTCGATGGCGATGCCGTGGCTGGTGTCGAGGCGGGCAAAGAAGAGGAGGATAAAGATCCTCGTTGAACATGAGGCGGTGTCGAAGCATCGGTGGTGACATCCCCACAACAACCACCACCGCCACCACTAGAGCGCCGGTGCCTAGACGAGTGTGAAGATCGTCTCGTCGACACCGAAGCTTCAGAGCGTGTTGAATGCTCCGAAAGAGAGGGAGATGCAGATGGAGTAGGAACGCGCGATGGTGTGCGAGAGCGATGACGCTCCACGTACCACTGTCTCTACTGGGGTGACAAAGAAGAAAGAAACTCCTCATCATCCATACCTGCATTAAACACACAAACATTTAAACTTAATATTGAATGAATGGAGTAGAAAACATGGACAAGTAGATAGAGAGAGAGAGAGAGAGAGAGGAGGAGGAGGGATTCCTGTGTAGAGAGTTTTCGTTGAATGAGGGTGAATTTGTAAAAGCACTGCGCTCCGGGTGCGATGGAAACTGAAGCTGCAATCGCGAAGGAAGTCCATATCTACTCATAGATGTTGCTTGTCCCACCACTAAATCTAGTTGATCGGGTGAAAGAGACGCTAAGAAGCAGTAGTAGTGCTTCTTAGCGTCTCTTTCACCACTAAATCTAGTTGATTGGGTAAAAGAGACACTAAGTAAGCAGTAGTAGTGATTCTTAGCGTCTCTTTCACCCGATCAATTAGATCTAGCGGTGAGACAAGCTGCATCTATGAGCAGAGACAGATCACTCCCTTCGCGATTGCATCTTCAGTCTCCATCGCACCCGGAGCGCAGTGCTCATCATTCCTGCTTGTGAGAACATACCTAGAGCATACATACCTGGAGTGGACGCAAAGACCATTAAATACAATGACGCAATGACGCATATAAATAGAAATGGACAAAAAGCCACGTGAACACAATATATATCATAAAACGGAGCAAAACTGTTCAAAACGTAGAATCGTACAAGAATCCCAACAATCTCTTTCTTTTTTGACGTAGAACTTGAAGGTGCTTGTAGCTTTCGAATGTTCAAAGGCTAGCAGCAACAGAACGCGTTCAAGATTCTTGTATTCAACTTGAGTGATAGAAGAGGCAAGTCGATAGCTCAGAATTTTCAATCGAAAGAGAGAGAGAGAGAGAGAGAGAGAGAGAGAGAGAGAGAGAGAGAGAGAGAGAGAGAGAGAGAGAGAGAGCGCACACAATATCAAATCTTGCAGTCGAAAAACTAGGTGGTGGAGCTGCATGTGGCCATGGATTGCCCAGGATGTGAGCGCAAAATTAAAAGAGAGTTATACAACATGGAAGGTACTTAGAGAGCCAGAGTTTTTACAAAATGGAGCAAAATTGTTCAAATACAATATTTATGGCTTTAAGAGATCTCTCTCTCATCCTCGCATAGCTCAGCATAACTTCCTATATCTATATAGAGCTCTCCGTTTAAACAGATATCCTCCGTTTCATTTTGTAGATCCTCTGCATGCACCCCATAGAGAGTAGCAGCTTGATGTTCGTCTGGCACCACCTCAACAACTTCTGACTGAGCATCTTCTCCGATCTCCTCCATTGATGCCGCTGTGATTGGCACATGGTAGCCTTCATACGAGTCGTGCATTACAAGGGGCTACCTCTATGACATACCACCAGTTTGATGCAAACTTTGTAGGATGAAATATCACCTGCCAAAGCCACATAACTTACATGAGAGCTTCCAAGCACGTAAATTCTAAAATGAGAGCCAACCTTCTTCCATGCTACCCTCTGGACGTGCCTTCTGATGCACAAATCCCTTGAGCGTTTTCATGAAACGTTCTAAAAAGAACATCCATCTGGAATGTACTGTGCTAGCTATTTCCACCTCATCAACATGTGAACAAGAAGATGCACCTGAATGGTTAGCATGGTAGTATGAAAATGTTTCTCAAACATGCACATAACCTCCACAGCGTTTAGTTTGGCGAATGATATGGAGTCTACGTTGATCTCCTTTTGTGAGATCCATTGCACCAACTTCGCAAGTTTGTAGATTGTGTTGTGGACGTCAAGAGAGACAAACACCCCTCAATGGCAACCGGTAAAATAAACTGCAAAACATGTGCAGCAATGATATTAAAGTCCACACACGAATTTGCTCATCATCCAGGCCTCTAGGTGACCCCGACGCAGTGTTCGGGTCACTCCTAAGCATCTCCGACGCAGTGGCCAAGACACCACTCTCAAACGCGTAGGCAGTATAATCCTTCGGTGTACTCAAAATAAACCTAAATCTAATCTAATCTAACTTAAATAAACCTAAATCTAATCTAACATAAATCTAAATCTAACCTTATCACTACAAGAGGCTCTTCATATTAGCGATGCTCACACAGCGACGCTCAAAAAAAAAAATCCAAGCGTCGCTATAAGCGTCGCTATGAGCGTCGCAAATTTACAAAGAAATTTGCGACGCTCATAGCGACGCCGGCTGGGGTAAAAAAATAACCGAGCGCGCCCAAAAACTCAGATCTCAGATCTGAGTTTTTCGGCGCCCTCAAGCAAGGAGCAGGTAACGCTCTCCCTCTCTCTCTCTCTCTCTCTCTCTCTCTCTCTCTCTTTTTCTTCTCCACACACACACACACACACACACACACACGAGGAGAGGAAGGAGAGCCAGGTATGCTCCTTCCCTCTCCTCATTCTCATGTTCCCTTCCCCTCTTTCTCTCTCCCTCTCTCTCTCTCTCACACACACACATAGTGTTTTTGAGAGAGAGAGAGAGAGAGAGATTACAAACAAAAACAAAAACGCACACACACATACATAAACAAACAATGCACACACACATTGAGAGAGAAAAAGAGAGAGAGAGCATGCATAAACAAAAAACGCACGCATTGAGAGAGGAAAAGAGAGAGAGAACATGCATAAACAAAAAACGCACACATTGAGAGAGGAAAAGAGAGAGAAAACATGCATACGATCCAAAAAAACGCACACACATTGAGAGAGAAAGAGAGAGAAACTAATTTAACGTCGTAGGAAACTAATTAAAATTAAAAGACCTAAAGATCTAGCCGACGAGGAGTTGAACTCAAGACCTATTATTCAAGAGGGAAATGGCATAATCAATCTATCATACTTGGCATGGGTGATAGAAAGGTTATACCATTTATCTCTTTTTATTGGCACACACATCCACACACGCGCACACACACAAGAAGAAGAGAGTTATAACGTCGTAGGAAACTATCTTAAAAGACGTTAAAGATTAGGTTATATGTAGACTTACATTAAATTAGATTTAGGTTTATTTTTAACTAGATTTACGTTTATTTAAGCTAGATTTAGATTTACATTATATTAGATTAGATTTAGGTCTCCATAGACTGCGATTCCTGCATGAAGCGGGTGAAGAAAGCCCTCAATGGAATATAGGGTATTGTTGCCTTCACTCATGGTGGGCTCCATCGATCCAAAAGTACTGGTGAAATGTCTTCAGAAGATAGGGAAGAAGGTGGATCTTCAGGGCGGCAAGAGTCACTACATCCCCGACACAATGACCATCTAGACAACATCTAGTCATTAGACTTACGTTAAATTAGATTTAGCTTTGTTTTTAGTTAGATTTACGTTTATTTAGATTTACGCTTATTTACGTTAGATCGAGTCCACGCAAGAATTACTTACGGTTTAGGGTTTAGAGTTAGACGAACAGTGAAAAGATCTAGTACTGTGAAAAGATGTTAAGATGAAGTGAAGTGCTACAGCTAGAGAAGAGGCAAAGGGGTTTTGTCCACTACATGCAGTATCATGTAGACGTGGGTGTGTAGATTTCTTGTACCCACAAATATAGGTATTGACCAATAAAGACGAGATTATAACCCGGTGGTTCTGATCTCCGTGCACCTCTAGACCGAGGTGTGCGGGGATTGGACATGACTAGAGAATGTGAGGTAGAGAGAGAGAGAGAGAGAGAGAGAGAGAGAGAGAGAGAGAGAGAGAGAGAGAGATAAGACAAAGAATGCCAATAGAATATTAAATTTGTTGTCCAGGTTATAAGTTTTTTATCCTCATTATGAGTAGCGACGAGGATGTGGGACCGTCCAACCGAAACACCTATCTCTCAACGAGGGTCTTATGTCCTTGTAATCAATGCAAGCATGCTGTGCGACGGACAAGACGTGTTTCTTTGCAGCACGTTCGCGAATTTGGCGAGTTCGATCCATCTATTATAGATCGAGTTGTTGCCAATTATAACTCGTCGGACTCTGACGCTGGCCAATTACAAGCAGCAATCTTGCAACCCAATAGACGTGTTCGCAGGCGCTTTGGTCAAGCAGCATATATGAGGCCACAAGATGTAGCCTCTGACAGCTCGGGGGATGATCATGCAGAGCACATTCCCAACGAGGCAATGTTTGAGCCCGAGATTGATGAAATGATCGAGACGATCATGGATTCAGAAAGGCTTATCTATGATGATATGAAAAGTGAAGCCGATACGCCATTGTATAATGGAGCACGTATGTCTAGATTGAAAGCACTCCTGGTTCTTCTCAACATGCAGGCAAAGTTTGGATGGAGTGACACTAGCGTCACAGCGCTTTTCAGGTGATCTATTACAATTAGTTTACTTTAATAGAACTCTAAATGTATAATGATCTGATAGATTTTTACACGACTGTATCATATTTTTATGTTGTGTAGATTGCTGAAAGAGCACATACTACCAGCTGACAATGTGATGCTACATTCCCGAGATGAAGAAAGAAAGATTTTGCGAAACTTGGGGATGGATTACAATTCTATCCACGCTTGTCCTAATGACTGCATTCTTTTCAGAGGGGAATACATAGACATGGAGAAGTGTCCGAAATGTGATTCCGAAAGATATCGAGTAGATCTCCACGGGACAAAAATTCCACAAAAGGTTTTGCGACATTTCCCTCTGCTTCCTCGCATCAAGCATTTCTTCGAATGTAAGTCCATGGCCGCCCTAGCATCATGGCATGAGGAGAATAAATCTTCGGATGGTGTGCTACGAATTCCTGCAGATTGCGTAGCGTGGAAACATATAGATGGAACATGGTCGGATTTTTCTAGGGAAGCTCGAAATTTGCGCTTAGGCCTGGCTATGGATGGCGTAAATCCATTTGGTCAAAGATCAACATCTTACAGTGTATGGCCCGTTGTCATCGTCAACTACAACATTCCCCCGTGGTTGACTACGAAGAAAGGGCACCTATGGCTAAGCTTGATTGTGCCAGGGCGATATAAAGTGGGGAATATGGATGTGTATCTTCGTCCACTATTGGAAGAGCTGCAACAATTGTGGATTGGCATAGAGGTGGTGGATATGAGCCGACACACAGGACGACGGAATGCTTTGATCAAAGGCATTCTAATGTGGACCATGCATGACTATCCCGGGCTAACAGAATGCTCAGGTGATCTATTGACACTCCTCACTCAGACACTGTACATCTTGTTTTTTCCCATAGTTGATCTATTATCATGTGTATACATGCAGGGCTTCAAACAAGCGGATACAGAGCATGTGTCACATGTGGACCTAGACTGAATGCACGTAGGGCACCCTCACTGAAGAAGCAAATCTACGAAGGTCATCAAGCGTATCTTCCAGAGAATCATGTGTTACGCGACGGCTTTTTGGGAAGAGAGCCACCAAGGATGTCTGCACAAGCATGGTTAGAGTAGAAGGAGATGTGCGATGACGGATTGCCTCCAGGGATGAAGAGACTATCTCTATGGTACGAGTTACCATACTGACCCCGACTCATGATCAATCACTTGCTCGATCCAATGCACATATTCAAGAATGTGGGTAATCTATTATGGGACCATTTGACCGGCAAGAAAGATACTTTGGGAGCCAGAGTTGACCTTAGAAATGTGGATCGTATGGAGCAATATTGGCCGCAAACAGCGTCTGATGGATCGATAAAACTCCCTAAAGCACCATGGATTTTCACAGGAGCCCAAGAACGCAAAGTAAAAGAGACCATTCGATCTTTGCGGACCCCCACTGGCGTACCCTCGGGGTTGCGCGACCAAGGTAAGTTTGCAATGTACGACTAGCAAGTGACTTTATTTATAAACGTTTGAACGGCCACTCATAATCTTTGTTCGTTGTAGTATAAGTCATACACAACAGCATGGTGTAAAGGTCGACATTTTAGGGTGGAACGAATCGACAAAAAGCGTTTTACTCAAGATTTTGGAATCATGGCAAAATTTGAACAGTCTAATCGACGACGTTCCTCTGATGCAGATCCTGTGGTGGCGGAACTCACTTACTTCGGCACGCTGCAAGAGATTTTGAGGATCGATTACAGAGGATTTTTTGTCGACTTGTTCGACGTGCAATGGTTCAAGATAATCATGGAGGGTCGCAACGCTACTGTGCGTAGAGGAGAGTCTGGTTTTCTTGAGGTGGATTCTACTAAGAAATGGACTGACCTAAGAGACACTTTCGTACTACCCGAGCATTGTGAACAAGTAAGTATGTAAATAGTTAACATCCCCCTTTTACAAGTTATGTGCTTGAAAGCTCTCATGTAAGTTATGTGGCTCTGGCAGGTAATATTTCATCCTACAAAGTCTACATCAAACTGGTGGTATGTCATAGAGGTAGCCCCTCGTAGTGCAAGGACGTATGAAGGCTACCATGTGCCAATCACAAAAACATCAATGGAGGAGATCAGAGAAGATTCTCAATCAGAAGTAGCTGCGGTGGTGCCAGACGAGCATCAAGATGCTACTACTCTATATGGGGTGCATGCAGAGGAGCTACAAAATGAAATAGAGGATATGTGCTTAAACGGAGAGCTCTATATAGATATAGGAAGTTATGCTGAGTTATGCGAGGATGAGAGAGAGATCTCTTAAAGCCACAAATATTGTATTTGAACAATTTTGCTCCGTGCTGTAAAAGCTCTGGCTCTCTAAGTACCTTCCATGGTGTATAACGCTCTTCTCTACTCGCGCTCACATCTTTTGATTGAAAATTCTGAGTTTTCGACTTGCCTCTTCTATCACTCAATTCATTGCGTCATTGTATTTATATGCGTCATTACGTCATTGTATTTAATGGTCTTTGCGTCATTGTCTACTCTATTCATTCAATATTAGGTTTAAATATTCGTGTGTTTAATGCAGGTATGGATGATGAGGAGTTTCTTTCTTCTTTGTCACCGCAGCAGAGACAGTGGTACGTGGAGCGTCATCGCTCTGGCGCATCATCGCGCGTTCCTACTCCATCCGCATCTCCCTCTCTTTCGGACCATTCGGCGCGCTCCGAAGCTTAAATTGGCGTCGACGAGACGAGCTTCACACTCGTCTAGACACCGGCGCTCTAGTGGTGGCGGTGGCGGTTGTTGTGGGGATTCCGCCACCGATGCTTCCACACCGCCTCGTGTTCGACGAGGCTCTTTACCCTCCCCTTCTTTGCCCGCCCCCACACCAGCCATAGCATCGCCATCTGCGCCAGGTTTTGCACGGCTGACTATTCCTAGAAGCTACACACCTCTACCTACTCTGCCAGGAGCCACCCCACTCCACACTCCTCGCTTCGGGGCCCAGACGCCAGTGGAGACACCTGACGTCCGTACCCCCATCGACACGCCGCTAGAGACCCCTGCCGGGACACCCAGATTCACGCGTCACCGGCCAGAGGGCTTGCCTTACTTCGTCGACATCAGCGGCGGCATCATCATGGATGATGACGGCAAGAAGGTGATCTCGCGCATGCGTGGTCTTTGCTCTCAGCTGTTTAGACACTACATACTAAACAAATGGAGTGAAGTACCAAGTGATTTAAAAAACAGAGTCATCAGCATACTTCATGATGAGTTTCCCGTTCCAACACGGGATCAACGCTTCAATGAAGACCTGATGAAGATTCGAATGCGCGAATACTGCAAACACAAGCGTTCCGAAGTGCAAAAAGAAATCAAGAATGGGTGGAACAGGCCAGATTGGCTGGCCAAAGAAGATTGGAAGAATGCGAAGAAAGCAGCGCGCGAGAATCCCGACAAGTGGAAGCAACAAAAGGATGCAGCCAGAGCGCGAGTAGAGGCAGGGAGCTCGCACCACTTGGGGAGCGGTGGATGGGCATCATTTGAGGCCGACTTTGTAAGTGTTTTCACATTGCTCTTTATGTTCGATAGTTTAGGGTTTATGAGTTTTTTAGTTCTAACATAATGAAATCTTTGTATGTTTTGACAGTGGTCGATGACAGGACGTGATCCCACACCGTACGAGCGCGAGTACGCATGCAGGAAGGGCTTAAACGCCCTGATGGACATTCTCAGTTCTCGCGGCGGCATGGTTAGTATTAGGGTTTACTCTTTTTTATTTTTTGTATTGTTTTATAAATGTCGTTATATGTTTATACTTACTGAAAGCTGTTTTATTGTCTTTTTTTGCAGAATTCGACAGATACGCCGCTTGGACGCGATGAGACGTCTGACTAGACGACGTCAGTTTAGCCGTAGCTAGATAGCATTAGTTTAGGGTTTCTCATAGCTTATGTATCATGAGACGGATTTTATACGTCTTTTTGAACCATGTATATTATTACATTTGTTACCGCAGTTCCTTTTGCCAATCAATTCTTTATGCCTATGATGTTGTACAATTGTCATTATTACATTTGCCAATCAATTCATTTTGCCTATGATGTGTACAATTGTCAATTTTGCAAACAATGCGTCTTGTGGGTGACTATTTTGGGTCTATTATCTACCCTTGCACTTTTTTTAAAAAGTGAATCAAGTACAATATGGTTGATGGGTGGCAGGGCATTCAATGCCCTGCCACCAAAAAAAATTCTCTCGGGCGTCGCTATAAGCGTCGCTATTTATGGCTCTGTAGCGTCGCTATGAGCGTCGCTATAGTCTTCTGTGTAAACGTCGCTATATGCGTCGCTATGGACGTCGCTATATGCATCGCTATGAGCGTCGCTATATAGCGATGCTCATAGCGACGCATATAGCGACGCTCATAGTGACGCTCTCGTAGCGACGCTCATAGCGACGGTTTTAACGACGCCGGGGGTTATAAAAACCCAGTGTATTTCCGTCGCTAATAGCGTCACAAGAGCACACAACCTCTTGTAGTGTATCTTAAACGATAAAAAGAGGAAAATGGTATCACCTTTCTATCACCCAAGTGTGGTAGATTGGTTATGCCATTTCCCTCTTCAATAACAGGTAAAAAACGTAAATAAACCTAAATCTAATCTAATATAACGTAAATCTAAATCTAGCGTAAATAAATTTAAATAAAACTAAATCTAATCTAATATAACATAAATCTAAATCTAACGTAAATAAACATAAATCTAATCAAACGTAAATCTAACTAAAAATAAACCTAAATCTAATCTAACGTAAGTCTACATCTAACCTAATCTTTAACGTCTTTTGGTATAGTTTCCTACGACGTTAAAACTCTCTTCTTCTCGTGTGTGTGTGTGTGTGTTTGTGTGTGCCAATAAAAAGAGAAAAATGGTATAACCTTTCTATCACCCAAGTGTGGTAGATTGGTTATGCCATTTCCCTCTTGAATAACAGGTCTTGAGTTCAACTCCTCGTCGGCTAGATCTTTAAGGTCTCTTGAATTAGTTTCCTACGACGTTAAATTAAACTCTCTTCTTCTCGGGTGTGTGTGTGTGTGGGTGTGTGTGCACGCCAATAAAAGGAGAGAAATGGTATAACTTTTCTATCACCCAAGTGTGATAGATTGGTTATGTCATTTCCCTCATGAATAACAGGTCTTGAATTCAACTCCTCGTCGACTAGATCTTTAAGGTCTCTTGGGATAGTTTCCTACGATGTTAAGACTCTCTTCTTCTTCTTCTTCTTCTTCTTCTTCTTCTTCTTCTTCTTCTCTCTCTCTCTCTCTCTCTCTCTCTCTCTCTCTTTTCCTCTATCAATGTGTGTGTGCATTCTTTGTTTATGTATGTGTGTGTGCGTTTTTTGTTTATGCATGCTCTCTCTCTCTCTCTCTCTCTCTCTCTCTCTCTCTCTCTCTCTCTCTCTCAAAAACACAATGTGTGTGTATGTGAGAGAGAGAGAGAGGGAGAGAGAAAGAGGGGAAGGGAACATAAGAGTGAGGAGAGGGATGGAGCATACCTGGCTCTCCTTTCGCTCCTCATGTGTGTGTGTGTGTGTGTGTGTGTGTGGAGAAGAAAGAGAGAGAGAGGGAGAGCGCGCGTTACCTTCGCTTGCTTGAGCGCGCGCCAAAAACTGAGATCTGAGATCTGAGTTTCGGACGCTCTCGGTTATTTTTAAACCCCTGACGGCATCGCTATAGGTGTCACTATGAGCGTCGCTAAGTTACTTATAATTTAGCGACGCCCATAGCGACGCCATGGGTTTTCACATTTGAGCGTCGCACTGCGAGCGTTGCTAATATTAAGTACCTCTTGTAGTGCAAGTGCCTTCGCATTGACACGTGCGATAGTAGACGCGCACATTTTTGGCACCGTTGCTGGGGAATCACCTTGCACTAAGCGCAAGAGGCACTATGTGCTTCTTCTGTGAGTCTTTGAGTTAGGAAGGAAGAGAAAGAAGAAGTTAATTTCTACAAGTTTTTATTTCCTGCATAATCTCTATTTTCTGTCAATGCATGCTTGCACAGTTAGCAGTTAGTGTGTTAGTAGTGAATGAGTGTTTTTTGTCAATGGCTGCTTACACAGTTTTTTATACAGTTAATAGATAGCTTTTTTTCTGCCAATGTCTGTTTACACAGTTTCTTATTTGTTTGCATAGTTAGTGTGTTAGCTAGTGAATGAGTAAACACTTAGCAAAGTAGGTAGATTCATTGTTCACTGTCAGTTAGTAATTAGCAGAGTAGATAAGCTTAGTTAGCAGTGTAGTTAGTTGTAGAAGAGATAAGGTTAGGTTAGTGAGGAGAGTAGGCAAAAAGTTTTGTGTGTGTTGCCAAAAAAGGTAACCGAAACCGTGCATACGTAGTGACCAAAATAAATAAATAAATAAATTATATATATATATATATATATATATATATAAACCGAAAATATTTAAGCGTAAGGAGTGAGTGTGTTCTACAAAAATTTTGGATGGGGATCATTTTCCCAAGCCTAAGCCCAAGCCCAAGCCTTAGTCCTCAATCTTATGATATATACTACACTCACTCTTATATGTATACCCTACCTCCACAAGAGGGAATGAGGGCATGTGGGATAAGTTCTTCAAGTCCTCCACCATCCCCTTCACACTCACCCTTTGTACTTACTAATTCTAGCCCTCTCCTCACCTAGGAAAAGACTAGTTTTAGGATTCTGAGGGCTGTACGTAACCGAACCGGGGGATGTAAAGCATAGCATGTCCCTTTAGCCAAGACGCTCGTTTTGAGCTATCGCATGCCATATTATGTGACTCGGTTAAAAAAGGAACCAAAAATACAAAAAAAAATATAGAGGCACTCACCAACACCTCTAGAGTGTCGCGGTCACATGCACCTACTCTATGGGCATGTGCTAGAGAACAAACACATTGAGAGTGTTTCCATTTACGCAGGTACTTATTATTCCTCTACCTTAGGCTCTAGGCCCTCAGCGGGAACCCAAGGTAGTACCACTCAGGACCCGCATATAGCGTCCAGTGACTCTTCCTCTGACTACGACGTCATGGAGGGTTACCCAATGCCTAATCCTGATAGCTCAAGCCAAGACATGCATGCCACGGGTCCACGGTCCGGACCAAGCATGCTTACCCGCTTGAAGGAAACCTTTAGTAGAGCCACTCGCTCCGAACTAACGATGTAAATGAGGGGGGTGGGGAAGTAAATTCGCCATTCATGACCAACATAGAACCTATGCCCTTAGAGAACGTGCACATGAATACTCCATTCACTGCACCCCATGACTCTTCAGAATTATTCTCCTCTGTGGTTATCATTAGGAAGGGAATGGGGTCTAGGAGGGCCTTTTAAACTGCCACAAGGTGATAAAAAGGATTAGGGAATGTACAAATGGAAGGTTGACATGTGTCCCAAAATGGTGGGTATGGCAGAGGGTTTAAAATATTCCAAGAGGAGTTTTTTTCTGGAAAGATATGGACATCCATTTTATTTATGGAGTGGGGAAACCACTAGATGTTTTGAAGGGTCATCATAGATTTATTAAAGTGAGGGTAAATGTAGTTCAAATTTGGCCATTGGATGGTGATGGGATCAAGGGTTGAGGTCCAAGATCCTCAATCCAAGAGAGGGTACAATCTGCACCCTTGGATCTTTACCTAGATCAAGGGACCTTATGAAATTGCGCTTTTCTCTTGAACGGTTGACTCCCAATCCTTGGATCTTTGCCTAGATCAAGGGCTCTCAATCACAGGCGCCCTCCCACATGCCCCCATTTGCTTCCAGATCCCCCCAATATCTATATTTTATTCAAAAGTCCATCATGGCTTGTCATTATTCCCCTCCACCTTTCCATGTAATCATTGATGTCCCCCTCAATTTTCCACATCTCGTGAAGCTCTCCAAGAAGTTCTTGTAAGAGCCATCATTTAAAAATACTTTCCATTTGAACCTTTAAAGAGGAAAACCATCCTTTTTTAATATATCAAGTTTAACACTAGAATGGTAATAGGACACTTTTATGTCCTTGGACACTTTTGTGTCCTGTTAAGTGACCATTTTGCTTGAATTATTTGAAGAGTATGAAAATGAATTTCTAGGTGCTATATATCCACAAAGTTGCCTTATGAGCTGAAAAAAACTTAGCTTTTTTTTTTGAGTATCAATCTCACCATTAACCTTACTCTTGCACAACATTTTTGAACCTAAACTGTGTGAAAAAACGGGTCGTGTTTTTGGCTTTTTCTCAATTTTTGGCAACTATACCACTCTAAACTTCACGTTTGTGAGGTTTAGATGGCTAGAGGTCAGGCCTTCATAGTTCTCAACATGTTTTGATGCTTGTAGGGAGAGCTAAGTGTTAAAATTGAAAGTTATGACCAATTTACAAGAATTGCATAATCCTGTTTTTTGGCCAAAATTAGCACTTTTATGATTTTTTTGGTGGCTTTCTTGATATCCAAATTCAATTTTGATTGTGTAAGTGTAATGTATAACATAAAGCTAATCTTCCTTGAGTTTTGAGGGACCTAATATGCTATATAGCATAGTATATGATGATGGTTGAGTTTTTTGATTGCTAAAGAATACGATACATTTTAGAGTAGCAAGTATAACTTTCTCAATATTGCTAGTTTCTTAGGCCAATTGTGTGTATTTTGTAGGTAGTAACCATATCTAATCATAGACTACAAACTTGGCTAGATATTGAGTAGTTTGTATGGGTTTCTAGAGGTCATAATGCTAAACCCAGCTTTTTCATGTTTGCTGTATTTAGCACTTTATCATTGTCCCCAAGGTTCCAATTGTAAGAGATCCATTATCCTTTTGACATGCTCCATGGCTCCTTTTGAATCCAGAGGCCCAAAAACTAATAAAACATGTATATAGTATCTGTATTGAGAGTGACTATAGAAACTTTGATGATAGGTCCGCAGAATGGCAAAAATGCAACTTTTTTGTACCTATTTTTTTGCCCAAAAAAATTTAGTAAGGTAAAAGCAACCATATGTTTTGGTCACCAACCCATTGAAGTTAACGGGGCATTTTATCTCATGTCCTACAAAAATCTCCACTCTTATTTATATGCAATCAACCGTAAGAAATTGCTCTTTTGGGCAAAATTCACTGGTCTATCAACTTTGGAGGCTTGTAGTGACCAAGGGATGAGAAAAATTACAAGTTTCTCATTTTTTCCATATGTAGTAGTTTTTGAACTATAAGCTCATGAAAGGATTTTTCAAAATGAGTGGATCTACTATGGTTTTGGAGTTTTTTCCCAAAACCCTGAAAGGACACTTTTATGTCCTGTTATGTTACCAGTCTAGTGTTAAAACGACTCAAACTACAACATGGAAAAAAAAACCATGGAAAGGACTTTATTTTTCTTTTTATTCTCACCTCTTGGTTTTAAAGAGGGATTTCAAATTACTATTAAGAAAAAATTAGCCATTCATTAAACTGCCAAATAATGAGGCCCTCCTAGACCCCATTCTCTTCCTAATGTATTACCTGATGGTAGAAGCCTTGCCGAAGTGCAAGAGGTTGAGCTATATATCATTGCGTCTAGGGAAAAGGAAATCGAGAGCTTAAGCAAGGTGGAGAAACAAAGAGTTAAAAGAGAAAGCTCCTATGTCAATATCTTTGCTAGGAGAGCAATCGAGTGCTCCTGAATTAGCGACCACTAAGGGTCTCAATGCAATTTGAGCCCACAAGTGATAGCTTTACTTTTCCAAGTCTAGGTCATCTTTCTCGTGATGACACCATGGCTACCATGCCTACTCCAATGATGGGCATGCCAAGAAACATGCCATGGACCTCATTTGTTAGTAAAGTAAAGCATCACTATATAGTAGCTCAATGCCGACAACAGCCCCTATAAGTGTGTATCAATCGTATGCACCTATGGGTCCTCGTACTCGTGTAGTTCCTACCCCTCCCATTGTTTCAACTACCAATGCTCCACGACCACAACACCCAAGCTCTTATTTCCATGGGAATATACCGGCTAGCATTAGCATGTCACATCCGAAGTCTGCTATGCCTAGGGCCACACATATGAACTTTGGGCTGCCACATGGCACAACACCATACCAAACGTGGAACCCAAGGGCTTCCTATGCGCCAAGCCCAATGCCAATACCTACTCTACATGTAGTCTCTGGAGCACCTCCACCCACGGTTCCTGCTCACTTAGGTGACTTGGCAACATTTGCTCAAGCTATCGGTTGATCAATTGCTGAGAATATGCATAACACGCCTGATAGAGAACCTAGAAGTAAGGAAGTACAAATAGCCAAGCTCACAAGCATCAAATTGGACCTCAAATGGATCTGAGAGATCCGAAAGTTTAAGGATGGGTTGAGAGATAATCCTTTCTTTTAACGTATTAAAAGATTTTTGTTTCTTTGCAACCCATAAATACTTAACTTTCTTCTTTGTTAAGTCATGTAATGGTCCTGCAATTAGTGACAATTTCTCTATGAAACTTCTATAGTATGCACACATACCAATGAAGCTTCTTAATTCATATAGATTCCTTGGATTAGGCCATTCATTTATTACCTCTAGCTTTGTTGGATCCATACGGATTCCATCCTTAGAGATAATATGACCTAAATATTGAATCTCTAGTAGAAAGAACTCAATTTTCTTTTGATTTACATAAAGCTTATTTTCTCTTAAAACTTGAAAGATTACGTGGAGATGTTGCTTGTGCTCCTCAAATGAGTTGGAGTAGATGATAACATCGTCAAAGAACACTCCTGTAAATTTTTGATGAGGTCTGAAAAATCTTCTCCATCATTCTATTGAATGTGGCTAGAGCATTTGTCAAGCCAAAAGGCATGACAAGATATTCGTAGAGACCAAACGTTGTGCGAAAAGTAGTCTTTACTATATCTTCATCGACTATCCTTATTTGATGATAGACGCTTGTAGGGTGAATTCTACTATAGTAGGTAGACCCTTGAAATTTTTCCAATAGATCTTCTATCTTTGGCATAGGAAATCTATTTTTGACCATGATTCTATTTAGTGTCCTATAATTGACACACATACAATATGTGCAGTCTTTCTTATGCACTAAAAGAACGGGTGAGAAAAAAGGAGATGAGCTAGATCTTACAATACCTTTCTCAACCAATTCTTTTACTTGCCTCATAATCTCCTCTTGTTAGGCTTGTAAGACCCTAGAAGGAGGCTTGTTAGGCAGAGTACTCCTTGGAAAAAGTTCAATAGAGTGGTCATCATCCCCCCTTTTTGGTGGCAATTCATCAGGGATATCTTTGATGAACACATCTTGATATTGATTGCGGAATTGAGATAGCTCTCCCCCCCCTCCCCCCCGGGAGTGTCTTCCCTACTATGGAATTCCTCACACTCCTAGGTATCTGCTGCCCTCCCCATGGTGGATCGGTGGTTTCAGATTCTGAGACTGTGCAATTGGAGTCCTCCTCCTCCTCCACCCATCGATTTTCACGTTCCTTCATGTGATTTTGGGGTGCCTGCGATGATTCACCCTGCGCTAGTCTCTTTGAGCCCTTGCCTGTGGTGCTCTTTGGCCTATTCTTTTGTGATATGGTGGTGGGAGTAAGAGGAGTGTCACACTGGGAGAGGTGTTGTGTGTTTATGAGAGGGGTTTGATTTTTTTATATAGAGGGGCCACAAGGACCCCTTCACATGCTAGTAAATAGACACTAAAAATGGACCTAAATGAAGGCTCAAATGATACCCTTCACATGTCTTATTGATTAAAATAGACATGATCAAGGTCAAACAACTTGTTATCCACTCAAAATTTATATGATCTAAATTGCAAAACAATATAGATATATCTAAGCAGCTCTTGCCCATACTTTTCCTATCCTAATCCTTGAAGCTCGCCACACTGCATGTCGCAGTGGACCTTGTGATGTTCTCCACCTCTGAGCCAATTAGCAATGTGCAGCTCGACGTGCTTCCTTTGCCAAAAGTGACTCCTTAGCTCGCTCCATCACCTGTTTTTGACTGAAAGTTGTATGATAAAACCAATCAAACATTTCCTTTAAATAACTAGATCGCACCAGGCCTCCTCCTTGTCGTGTGTTCTTGAAATAGACACCCTTGGCACGATAGTGTGATTTCTCCATACCTTGTGTGCTCCAAATATCTAGTGAACCAAACCAATTCATAAAGTATGCACCATGTGCATAGAGGATATGTTGCCAAACAACAAAAATCATGTTTGTTCCACTTTACCATGAAAGAAAAACAACAAAAAAAAATGCAGAATGACCACTTTACCATGTAATGTAATGTTTGTTTCACGCCAAGCTGTCACAACCTCATTGGTAAACTCCTTCAACAAGTTCTGAAATTGATCACATTGTTCATTGGTGGTGCTTGCAAGACACATACCTTGACCATTTTGTCAAAGTTAGCCCATACTAGCTATCGATTGTTGACGTTGGGCACATTGCTATCATTGTCCGTTGTATGCTTACAGAGATCTTTCCACAACTCCCAAAGGCCTTCCAATGAGGACAATGTTGCACTTGCATTTGAATCTTTGGGCAAAGGCTTCTTGAGAAAATTTCTTGCCTTTAATCCGCTCATAGACACCTGCTGAGCAACCTCATGAGCACTCCCATTCTTCTTTTCTGCAACAATGGAGGTATTAGTCCCATGACAACCAATTGAGCTCAAGAGTGATTCGACTTTGGAAATGGCTTCCTGCGACCTCTCCATAGGCTTCATTGTGACAGTGTAGTCTATATGAAGCTTGAGCAAACGATCGAAGATGTGCATAGAAGTGTTGTGGTGAGCTTTGTCTTGAGGCGTGAAGTTCCTCTTAGCTAGAGATGTTACATATGTATGCCATGACATGGAGTGTGTATGGTCATGGAAGAGCCTAGAACTAGGATTGTCTAAGCTGTGATGTCAGCATGTAAGATCCCAAGCTCTATATAAGAGCATCACTTGTAGTCTCTTTGATGAAATGCAATTAGAGTATTTTTATCTTCACTTGTTTATTCCATTTTCTCACCCCCTAAATCCCTACAGTTGGTATCAGAGTCATGGTTGGAAGCATAGAGCCTCTGTGGAAAGCCTGTGTGGCATGAGTGAATGAGCTTCCCAAGTTTGGGTTAAGGAGAAGATTGTTGGGGTAAGCCCAACTTGTAACAAGGCTTGCATAAATTGGCTAGACCAGAGGTCCCTAACACCTTAATGTTTTGGGGTCTAGATGGTAGACCAATCTGTAGAATGTCGTTGTTAAGCGCGCTTGCGCGGTGACAGTACTGGATGGGTGACCTCCCAAGAAGGCTTAACCCTTGAGACCAACAGAAAGCATGTAGCGTACAAAAATGCACATTGGTGAGCAAAAAGTTAATAATAGGGTTCCAACTCGTGTCTTTTTATGCATGATCTGGTTCCTCTAGCATGGGACATTGCAACATCGAGCACTCCCATGTTGATGAGATGTTATCATCTTCTTCACACTCATCTTGGATGCTCCTGCCCTTTGTGCATGCATTTCCCTTATAACCCTTTGTGAAAAATGGACAAGGATACAAAGAATTTTCTCCTTGTTTGCATCCCAATAGGCACTTGATTGTCTTCAAATCTCCACCCAAGTGCCATTCCACATCAAAGAATTTGCTCCTTGTTTGCCACTCCCCAAGTTCTTCTACAGCCCCCCCCCCCCCCCCCCCAGTTGTGCCTTTATGACATTTGTTATCCATGGTATACGGTCAAAAATCCACTGAAGCACTACATGGGTCTCCTTGGGGACCTCAATTGCACCAAGCCACCAAATCTCTTTCTCTGATTAAACACTAAAAGATGGGGTGAGATCTTCCTCCATAGATGTGCACTTTGCTAAAAACATTGCTTTGTTCATAAGTGTGACACTCATCCTCTCTAGCCTTTGTTGCTTCACAATTTGACACTCGTCAAGCTTGAGAACAAACAGCAACTTAGTTCCCAACATTGCAAGAAAGAAAGGTAATAAGTGAAGGTCATACAATGACAATGAAAGGGAAATGACACATGATTCTTCCTCACCATTAGAAGGTAGCCCATAAAAGACAGCCATTGCTTGTTGAAGCCTCTTTAAATTGACAAAAGTATTAATTGACATAAAGTAAGGAAACCCCTTGTCAATATTATCCGCACAATTCCTTGCATTTGTAGCTTCTTAGTACTTTGAGGAAACTGCACAAAGATAGATGAGGGCATTGTCTCCTCGATGTGCAAATAGTGGCCTAGACACAAGAAAACATATTCATTAGAGGCCCTTCTAGCAAGTTTCACTTTGCGTGGCACACGTTCTCAGTGATTCCCCCTTCCCTCAAAGCGTCCTTGAGGAGGCCGTGTAAAGTAGTGTAACCCTTTGTACTAATCCCTACTGCATCACATGCCTTCTGCACATCAACATCACTCACAAGATTAGAAAACTTACGCATCACCTCCTTGGTTACAGCATCATTAATATGGTTTCCTCTCGGTGCACGTAGGAGTGCTATGACATCTACCTTCTTAAGACAACCACTAAGATAATGGATGCGATCCTCTTGTGTCTCGCTACCACAAGTCTTTTGGATGAAATTTCTACAATAAGAATAAAAAACAAAACAATCACCACAAAACAAGAATAAAAAACAAGAGGATCACCAAGCGACTGCATACATGCAGGAAATACGATAGGGTACTCCAAAATGCACCTTAAAGCTGTAACTCTTCTCTTGCGAGCACCACCTTTCGGATCTCTATGGCTAAGAATCTCCTCTTACGCTCCCTAGCACCTAAAGGGGTCTCTTTCAAATGCAATATGGTAGCTTCAAGATTTGCAAGCTTACCATCCTTGTCTTCCACATGTTGTTGAAGAGTTTGTGCTTCTTTCTCCACATGAATGATCGTTTGTTGCAATCTAGTAGTGTTATGAAGAAGCACTTGGTGTTGGTGCATCTACCATTGCACACTATGAGCTCTGATAGTGGTTGACCACTTGCAGTAGCCAAGCGGACCTTTCTCCTCTCTACCTACATATTGCAAGAAGGTAGGCAGACTATTGAATGTTGGATACACATTAGCCAAAGGGTCATTGGGGTAGAGGCAACCATCCACCCAAAGGTCCACATTGGTGTGACCTGCATTGCGGCATTGATGGATTGTATGCAAGTCATAGTGCTAGGAGGGTGGCAACTGGATATGTACGCTCTCCATTTCCAACTGTGACAATTGTGCTGTGGATGGGAGGTTTGTAATGTTATTTAACTCCATAACATGGAGAGGTGGGTTAGTGTAGCATAGAACGAAGGAGGTAGAGAGGGGCCAAGGCAGAGATTATGGGCTGTATATCTTCTAGCTTAGGCATGTTGTAGAAGAATTAAAGAATTAGCATTAGGAGATGAGCTATAGGATGAGAGGGAGAGGAGAGAGATTAAAATGGTTGACTATGTTGAAAGTAAGAGAGAGATATGAGAGAGGGAGATGAACAAGGATAAGTGTGTTGTAAAGGGAGAGAGAGAAAGGTAGTGTATTGAGAAAACAAGCATGAAAAGTGTTTTTTTATGTATATATGTGTGTTGGAGGGTAGTTTTAAGTAGAAATGAGGTCTATTTAAGAGTTTCAAAAAAAGTGATTTTTTGGGTTAGGATTATGGACGTTTTGATGATGTGGCAGGGACGAAGTTAGTTGTATGTGGGTAGGAGGGAGGAGAAAGGTGGGGCAGGGAGGAGGGAGTTGGAGATTTGGAGGAAAATTGACAAAAGAATCAAAAAAGATATTTTCAAGCTGCTGTGGGAGTAAAATGACCAAGAAAATTTATTTGTATGTATATATATATATATATATATGTTGGGGGGTAGTTTTAGTAGGTAGAAACAGGGTGTATTTGAGAGTTTTGAAAAAAATGATTTTTTGGGATAGGGTTATGCACGTTTTTTATGATGTGGCAAGGCTGTGGATATCTTCTCGTCATAGATTACTCTTAGAGCATAGCATAGCATAGTAATGAAGATGGAGAGAAAATGAGCATGCTTCAGCTTGTCTCTTGCTTGGATTCATGATCAAGAGTTGTTGGTGTAGGCTCTCTACTTCTCAAGCTTGGAGAAGGAGATGAAGCTTTCCATTAAAGCTTGGAACTTTTTCTTCCTCTCACAATGGAAGTGTGAGAGAGAAGATAGCACTCCTTGCTCATGCCTTGAAGAATGAATGAAAATACACTAGATGCATTGGTTTTGTGAGAGGGGCTTGCTCTAGCATGTGCCTTGTGAGTGACGACCAATGAGGGAATGCCTTGTCTACTCTTCCTCACACACACACACACACACACACACACACACACACAAGGGAATTTTGATCACCCCCCCACACCCTCCCTTTTCTTGGAAAGCCTCTCACTTGTCTCTCTCTCAAGCCTTCTTTGCCTCTAAGTCTTCAAGGCCCATGCCTTGCCCTATACATGTCTCATTCCTATTGGATAGCCTGAGGAGGCCTTATAGCAAGTGAGTGAGGCTATGTACCTTATTCAAGACTTCCCCTTTGAGCTAAATGACTTATCTTATCTTCTGGAAGTCTCCTTGAGCCCATGTGAGCTCCATGCTTGCCCATGTGCTAATCCTATGTGGCATGCTGACATGGCATGCCTACGTGGTAGTAACCTTATACCTTAGAATGACCATAGTCTTTTAATTTAACTATAGACATAGGGAAGATAACATAAATCATTAGGACCATCTTTTAGCTATACTTTAGGGAAGGCCATGCGGTCACCTCGGGGTAGCAGCTACCTGCTAATTTGGGACTGACCAAATTAAATAGTCCTAGATAGCCTCCTTGTACCCTAGACCACATACTTAGACTTTACTAAGAATATTGACTAAGTCAAAAGAGCTTCCTATTTTTTAGGAGAATTTTCTATAATTTAGGAAATCCTAAATTATAGCTCAAGGTGTTCCCTTAGCCTTAAGGACTTGTAACACTTACCTTTGGACGCTTTAATGAAGCAAACCGTCAGGTCCTCAAGCTCCACTACATGAGCATTGCTCTTACTGTCTCTCTTTGGATGCCTAGAGAGATTCTCACATCTCTCTCTTATTGATCTCATGTTGAGACAAGTCTAGTAGCACTTTCTAATATTCCAACCCTTGTTCGTTTTATCCTCCCGTATTAAATGATCAATTTAATAAGAGAGAATCATTTGGAATTGTTAGATATTAGTTTTTATGACATCACCTCGCCCTTGCAATCATAGTCATCCTCGACTATGAGGCATATGGTGTAAATCATATCCGTTAGTCCATGTTGCATAGTGGGTTTAGAACCCCTTTTTACCCAACGACATCATTCCAGAATGGGTGACTAATCCATTTGGTGCTTGAGAGACTAAGTGCCGCAAGCATGTCTGCACTTTAGTCCATATCATACTTCCAAAGTAAAGTGACAAGTTTTACTTGGCGTTTGGGAGACGTCGTCTCACCACAAACATGATCCTAAGTATGCATACTTTCAAATTTGTGCACAGTAAAAGTGAAAAAAAGAGTCTAATAAGACTAAACTTTATTTATTCACATTGCATTTACATTTGCTTACTCCATTGTATCATTGTAAGCATTGAAAAGGTCCATGTTATCCTTATACTTTATTTCTTGCATCTTAATAAGGATAATTATTAAATTTGATAAGACATTGTCAGATAATCTTACCTTTCTTAGCCTTGTCTTCTTGTCGTAAGATGCACTCGGGGAAGAGTACCTCTTCTTGACCTTCGATCTTTGGAGGGTCGTCATGTACTGCTTCTCATGGTGGCTCTCCTTTGTAAGACTTGAGTAGGCTTGGATGGAAAGCCATGTGTGTGAGGCAGTGATTTGGGGTTTTGTGGGCTCATTGCTCTTGGGTAATCTATTTCTCCTTGTGAACCCATTTAGAGATATATCTAATTCTCCTATTGGTCCCATGTGGAAATAAATCTATAAGCACTTTTTAAGTACTTTGTGCCCATAAAATATCTTAGACGAGGCTTTTAGCTAGACCCTTTCATTGTCTTTGAAGATCAAGGCTCTTTTGTGCATAAGAGAAGCAGCCTTTTTCTTTTGTTGAAGATAAATTTTGCCTAATTAAGATCTTTCCAGATAATTCAAATAGTAATGGACTTTTGGATCTTTCATTTATCATCTCAAAAGATGTCCTTTCCTTAGAAATATGTGCAATGTCATAACTATTTCTCTTATTAGGAACATTGATCTACTTCATAGAGTTTTTAAGGTTAACCATTGTACTTTGGCCATCCATTTATAGGTGATAGGCCTAAGAAAATTTAACTTTATATCTAGAGTTTCAAATAGACGCTACAAAAAGTTACTTGTCATTTTAGGATCTCTACCGAAATCATAAACATAGCCAAGCCATGATACTTGAAAACTTTTTCCTTTTTGCCATACCATGCATTTTAAAACATAACATTGTAATGCCTTTTCATGGTCATACATTTCTACTCCTTAAAGAATATCTTGAATCTCTCCATGTCCCGTATAAAGGGACCATGAAATTCATACTACAAATAGCCTATTGTCATAGAGAAGATGAGCAATATGAGAATTAAATTGTAAAATAAAATTTTCCCACCTGATTTGTTTATCGGACAACTTGGTTTGCGTCATGAAGTACGTGAGGCTTTGATGATCCATACATAGAATGAATGGAGTTCCCAATAGGATCTGCATGTAGAACATCTAATAGCTCTTTTTTTCAAAAATGCGCAAACTGTTAGGAAATAAGATGTAGCTAAATAGATAATTGAGTAGATTACTTAATGGAGAGAGACAGATTTACATACACGAGATTATAGAGTAGAGAGAGAGAGAGAGAGAGAGAGAGAGAGAGAGAGAGAGTACACACGATATACGTGGTTCACCCAATGTGGGTTACGTCCACGGGAAAGCAGCCACTCAATGGCTTTAGTACTTCAAAACAAGAAGTAATTTACAAAGGGATTATACCCTTAATGGAGCTCCCGCCTTGCTTCACTCTCACCACCTCACACTCACCTTGTTGCATCAACTTCACACTATAAAATGTGTGTAGAAATGGCCTCCTTTTATAGGCCAAAAGGGCTGCCCTCTCTTATGAGAGACAGCCATGTGTAGCCGCCCTTGTGCGAATAAGTCCAAATCGGACCCTCCGATCCGCCCATGTGTGGCCGCTCTTGAGAAGACAAGTCCGCTTTTGAATTCGGCCACCGGCCACCGGCCATTGACTTCCGACCACCGGCCACCGGCCATTGACTTCCGACCACCGGCCATTGGCCATTGACTACCGGCCACCGGCCAACCGACCGGTTGTTTTCCGACCACTTTCCGACCGCCGTCCGGCCATAATATTCCGGCGAAAAGGAATATTCCGGCGAAAAAAAAGTCTCGGGGGCCTCCACCCCCGAGGCCTTTAAAGTTGCCCCTGATTCTTGTCCGTGAAAATTTTGGTTTCCGGTGAGTGATTTTCCTTCACGCACAATGGCTTCTCCTCATAGTGGGGGCCTTACAAATGTGCGCTTTTACCACAAAAAATTACAAGGGTAAATCAGGCTCCATACTTAACACAAACTCTCTCATTAGAGTAAAACCTTCTACTCTCATATGCTATGGCATGTCCTTCTTGAAGCAAAACAACCACAAAAAAATCACCATAAGCATCTCATTGGATCTCAAATAGCTTTGAGAGACCCGTGAGTTTAAGGACAAGTTGAGGGGTAAGCTTTTCATTGTAGCATTTTAAAAGCTTTTTGTCTTTTTGCAGTACATAATTACTTAAGGTTCTTCTTTGCTAAGTCATGTAATGGTGGTGCAATTAGTGGGAATTTATCTATGAAGCGTCTATGGTATGCACACATACCGATGAAGCTTGTTAATTCATGTAGATTCCTTGGATTAGGCCATTCATTTATTACCTCTAGCTTTGATGCATCTGTATGGATTACATCCTTAGAGATATTATGACCTAAATACTGAATCTCTTGTAGAAAGAACTCACTTTCTTTTGGTTTAAATCAAACTTATTTTCTCTCAAAAATTGAAAAGTTACCTGGAGATGAACTAAGTCTTACTATACCTTTCTCATCCAACTCGTTTACTTACCTCATTTTTGCCTCTTGTTGGATTTGTGAGACCATATAAGGAGACTTGTTAGGTGGTGTACTCCCTAGAAGAAGTTCAATAGAGTGATCATCATCCCCTCTTTTTGGTGGCAATTCACCAGGGATAATTACGATGAACACATCTTGATATTGATTAAGGAATTGAGTTAACTCTAACTCCTCACCTGATGCATTCAAAGAATTAGACTTATCATTCATAAAATCTTCGACAAAAATCATATACATGGAAATAAAACTTTTCATTAATCTATCAAAAGCATGAATATTTACAACCGGTATGGAGTGACCCACTTATTTATCTTGGATGCAAACATCGCTTTCCCGAAACCTAAAGATGACTTTCCTTTCGGGATTCTTCATGTTAGCTCCCATTCGATCAAACCAAGGTAAGCCTAGGATTACATCTTCATGCTGAAGTGGAGATATATAAAAATCTTCTTTGTCCACATAACCTTGGACATGAAGTCTAAGATTACTAATGAGGGGTGGGACTGGAGCTATTTGACCTTTGAAAGGCCCGTTTGCATTAATGGTTTCTGCCATCTCTTGTGGTAGCACTCCTTGCTTTTCAGCTAGCTCCAAGGAGATGAAATTGTGGGTGGAACCATTATCAAAGAGAAAAAGAGTGTCATGCTCTCTTACCTTTACAAAAGTGTAAGAAAGTGGAGATCCTTTGCATGGAACAACCTCTTGTGGAACCTCAACCTTGGCGACTCTAGGTTGTTCAGTACTAGCTTTCCTTTGTGGACAATTCCAATAGGAGTGCCCTTGTTCTCCGCAATTGAAACAGTTTTTATCTTTACGATAACTCTCTAGCTCTTCTAGAGATAGTTGATTCTTACCTTTGTAGACGCCTTTCTCCTTAGCTTCGTTGGCGCTATTAAGATTGATTTTGGAAGTATTCGTTGCATTATTCTTCCCTTCGAACTCACTTTGTTCTTTAGTCTCCATGGGCTTAAAATTCTTTTTAGCCCCTTGTTGAAAATTGATGCGAGCAGTAACCAAAGTGTGGTGAATGACTGCAGAGATAGTCATTGGCTCTTGGGAGTTGATATACTCAGCCATATCTTCGGAAATCCCAACACAAAATTGTTGTTTTTGCTCCCCAAATTCTATCTTTTTGTAGACCGTAGCCTTGAGATGTAACTCCCAAAATTTGTCTACATACTTGGGGATAGATTCATAAGGAGACATCTTCAAGCTTCTCCATGCTGTGAGAACTTTGTTTTCGGCATCTCCTAGAAGAAATTTCTTCATTATGGAGACTCTCAAATTCTTCCATGTCTTTGGAGCTTACCCATTTTCTCGTAGACTTGCCCACCATTGTCTAGCAGACTTTTGAAAATGCATGGACACATTTCAAAGCTTGGAGGACTCTGTGAAATCCTCATCTCCAAAGGCCGCATCAAATTGTTGGATAAAGGCCAACACTTTGTCTAAGGCACCGTAGGTGCCATCATAGGTGAGAAAAGTGATGTTCTTTCCTCCCACTTTGAATTTATTCATCTTGTTGGACCTCTTCCAAGCAGCATAGGACCTCCAATGTCCTCTCCTCCTAGGCGGTGATAAGCCACTACTTTCATTTGTAGAGGAAGATGAAGGAGAGGTAGAAGGAGAAGATGGAGATTTCTTCCTTCTCTTTGCCTTCCTTCTATATTTCCTTTCCCTCTTCTTATCTTGGCGAGAAGAAGGAGATCTCTAAAGTTTTGGTGGTGATAGTGACCTTTGGGGCCTCCGTCATCGAGGAGCTACATCCTCATCATTGGAATAATTAGAGATATGATCCTCTTCTTCCATTGGAGCTTTATCCTTCTATGTATTTCCATTAATTTGATGGGGCAATTCCTTGCCACTTTGCTCATGGGATACCAGTTGTCCTTGCTCTCTTTTTCCCATAGGAATTTATCTTTTGGAAGTCTCACCTTGAGGCCTCTCAGAAATTCTTTCATCTTGGGGAAGAGTGAGTAATGTGCTAGCTTGAAGTTGAGCTTGCACTTCAGCTTGTAAAGCTGGATTACTCATAGCTTCTTGTAACCTAGTGACAAGAAAATTCACAAGCATAGGAGCATCATTAATAGCACCTTCATGTGCAAAATCAAAGTCATCTACACTAATTTTACTCTCTTTATTATTTTCAGCCATGTTACTAGATTGTGTATATGCTAATTTGTTTTGCACAAAGCAATTGCAACCTTCGTGGTCTACTCTAGGACCTCTCTTCTGAAGAAAGAAAAGAGTAACCTAATGCTCTGATACCAATGTAATGAAATTGAACTTATTCTTTGAAACTAGTGGAAAAATAGATTGACTTAGTGAGCTTTACACTAAGCAAATTCCTTATGAAGATAGAGAAACTTCTTGGTTGGAGATAGCATCATAATCTACACATCTATCTAGCATGGCATGAACAATAACTTGAAAAAGGTAGAGAAAGAGAGAGTGACAACAGTTGAGGACCGGATTTACTTGGAGCTGGTCCCCCCTCCAAGAGGTTTTTGTATTATAGATACTACCTTGATGAGAGTCTTGTTTACAATACAAGCTTTGTGTTCCGTGAGACAACTTGGATGGCATGAAGATGGAAACCTCACACATCACAACATGCTTCTTTCTACAACATAACATATCCCAACCCTCAGTCCCAATACCTCAAACACCTTCAAAGGTGGAGAGAGCTAGCAAGGAATGAGGAAAGATCGAGTGAAGAAGAAATATCATGCGAGAGAGAAGTATTCTTCTCATCATATATTACTCTTAGAGCATAGCATAGCATAGTAATGAAAACATAGAGAATATGAGCATGCTTTAGCTTGTCTCTTGCTTGGATTTGCATTCCATGATCAAGAATTATTGGTGTAGGCTCTCTACTTCTCAAGCTTGGAGAAGGAGATGAAGCTTTCCATTAAAGCTTGGCACTTTGTCTTCCTCACAATGGAAGTGTGAGAGAGAAGAGAGAACTCCTTGCTCATGCCTTGAAGAATGAATAAAAATACACTAAATGCATTGGTTTTGTGAGAGGGGCTTGCTTTAGCATGTGCCTTGTGAGTGAGAACCAACGAGGGAATGCCTTGTCTACTCTTCCTCACACACACACACACACACACACACACACACACACACACACACACACACACACTTTGTCACAGCAACTGACCATGGCCTAAAAAAAATTTCATGAAAAATAAATGGTACTTATTACTAGCCTACTATGCCATTTGCATGGCTGATTAAATACCACTGAGAAAATTACCATGGTGGGTGTGAATTAAACCTCGCTTGGTTTACTTGGGTTGAAATTAACCATGATAGTGGTTTTTGGGATAGCTTGTGGATACAACCCCTAACATCTCTCTTACTAAGTGCCCATCTTTTGGCCTCTTAACCGGGCAGTTTCAGACTATACTATTTCTACTAGGTTTTTTAACAGTGTCGCGGCACTCATACTGCGTCATGGCTTCGCATTATGAGGAGTGGTTTTGCGCGGATTCTCTGCCTCTTACTCGTGGATTCTGTCTTAGCTGCACTACCCCTTGCACTCATTGCTTGTGATCGACACCAGGCTGCTCCAGCACCTCCACAACCGAGTACATATTTTGGAAATCCTCCCTGCCTCTTCCACTACATAAAGGTGAGGGGTTCTTCCCTTCACTTAGGCTTGGTCTCCTCGGGTATTTTTTGATAATCTTGGTGTGTCATCTACTCAACAAGTTCTTTTCTCTCAAAAGTTTAAATAAACCCTACTCTGATTGGGTGATTATAGATTATTAAGAAAGAGGTCCTTTTGGAATTTACATTCTCACACATTATAAAGGGCTTATTTGCTTCTTGTTTGGTAATAACTGCTTACATACTTAGTCTTGTTTTAAAAATGGCATCAAGTCTCACATACGTATGGATACTATTCTGGGTTTTGATACTGATGATAGGTTGTAAAGTAAAAGCCTGATGGTTTGACTGGTTTCTTTTTCAAAAAGTTGTTTCACCTTTGGAACATTGGCAAAATTATACATTTGGGATTTTCCATAGTAATAGCATTTGGTTTGGTAAAACCTCGGCTTTGATAAGGTTAAGATTCAGGTTTTGTTTAATACAAATGGTGAGTATTATGCTGAATTCCTGATGGTGGTGCTGGTTATGCTGCCATGGAATGTTTTCTATAGCAAATGTGTACCTTTTAGGATTTTCCTTAGCTGAAAGCATAAAGCTTGATAAAACCTCGGCACTAATAAATACATATCATTAGGGGCTTTCTTTTTACCTGGTACTGATTTCATACACTCACTCTAGTTTTTTGGTTGCTTGACATAAAACTGGCATCAATTTGTTAAGGGTACTGGAATATGGTACACTGGTTATGTTGCCATATTTTGATACAGGTTTTTCAAATCAGTATAGGATGTTGTTTGGCTTCTTACCTGATATTGATTGCATACTCACGTAATCCTCTGCTATTGCGTTGGAATATGACATCAAATACTTTAAAAAAAAAAAAAAAAAAACAGATGGTAAGTATAAGGGTTGAATGCGTGGTGGTGGTGCTGGTTATGCATGGATTTTTTGTGAGGTCCCCACCCCGTCGTATCAAACAACGGATCTGATGGTAAACCTGGTGGCCTCTAGATCTATAGCGGAAGCAAACAAAATGGTTCAGGGTTCAACTAGCGGACGATCTCTCATCACAAAGTGAGTCGAGTTCGAGCCTACTAGCAACGAGATCTAGCTCCACCTCGCAGGGGAAGCGTACTTAACTATCTAGCGATCGTAAGACCCACCTTCCAAGAGGAGAGAAACCCCGAGTGCCTTTTTCTCCATTTTTCAGAGGCACGTACTCTCGAGGATTCGCCGCTCTAGGGGCAATGAGTAATACTAATATTGAGTAAGCACTATGGGGACAGAGAGTTCCCGACCAATCGGGACCACCCATCTCGTAGGCATTGGCAACCCGAGCCAAGCCCCCACTTTCCACCCCCACACTCACACTTCCTTGTGTGACCTAATTACTACCACAAAGGTTGTTCAACATAGATATTCCTTGTTTAATTCCGAATCACATGGTTCGTTAAAACAACCCTTCAACTAGTATTGCAAACAACACCAAGACAGAATTCTACTCAAACTTATTCATAAAAATTCCAATGTCCTGGAGGTACAACATCCCCCCTCCAGCGAGAGTTCACTCCTCCCGTTTTCGCCTAGCTGCCCATACAACTAGGTATGTCCACCGCATAGAAAGCACGTCATGGACATTCCCACCGCATAGAAAGCAAGACGTGGGTTCCCACCACATAGAAAGAAAGTCGTGGGTATCCACCGCATAGAAAGCAAGTCGTGGATTCAAGAGCCCTTAACGAGGAACTCTGCCCCCTGTGATCAGTAGGGGGGTCAGGACTAATTCAAAATTGGAAATAAAATGAACACGCCGAGCTAAATTTTTCCTAGCAGACATTCTTTCCTATTGCAAACAACATGCCCATCAAACATTACCTTCCTACTTTAGAACTTAATGTACAATGATTTCAATGCCGAGGTTTTCGTCGGATTTCTCCAACATGTTTGGGGATATGAGCATTCCTAACTAGCGTATGCAATGTTAATTTAAACAACTTGAATAAAAATATGATCTACCTCTTCCACTTCTTCATCGATGGCCCGTGAGATGGCCGGTATTTGTTCCTCCATGGGAGCCTTCCCCTTCCCGTTGACATTGCTCGTTCCTGCCTCGCGATCATGGGAACCACCGAAGCGTGTCCTCTTAACCGGGGCCATTTCTCACTACTTTAAATGATTAGCTTGGAGAAAGAGCTAAGGTTCACAAGCATCATAACAGTCCAATGGGTAGATTAGTGACATCAATTAATCCCTCCTATATGAGAGTCTAGATTTCTTTCATAAAGCAATCATTAAGGATGGCACATAATCCTATGGGAACCGGCTCTAAGATAATTATTCGGCTTACATGATCAAGAATAATTTGGGTTTCACTATTGGAATTACTAGAGAATTGGATTAAGTATGATTAAACTATTTCCTAGCAATTAGATGATGCAGATTTATCCTATGCATATGTGTGAGGAAAAACCAATTCTTAGAGACTTAATGATGGATTAATTTCTCCTTAATTACGTCTTAATGCATAAGAGAAATGAATTCAATTAAGCTACAATGTTAATGAGTGATTACAATAGTGATTCTCTTCAATCTGCACAAATACTAGCTTGCCGATTAATTACTGTGCTATCTAGAGAGAGAAGATTCTGGTAATTATGCTCTAATCAGTAATCGAGAGTGAAGAATGGCTGATAATTCAGCTATGGAATGATGATTACATAATAGAGTACGAATAAGGAGAATTTAGAGAGTAGTCATAGAAATTTTCGGCTAGGAATAGGCATAATGTACGAGAAATTTTGATGGTAGAGAAAAGGATTTTCAGATGGCATTAATTAAACTGTCATTACCGTGATTAAGAGCTGGTAATCTTCTCGATTTTCTGATCTAATCGAGCTTCTTGAGATGAAAATTCGGTAGCACCTCCCTCCTAGCTTCTTCTTCAATAGGTGTGTGATCCGGCAGCACCTTCCCAATGTATGTGGGTGTGTGTGTATGCACTATGTGTGTGTGTGTGTGATCATAGGTGTGTGTGTGTGTGTGTGTGTGCAGGTCTTTAAATAGGCTCCTACAGGCTGAAAATCGATCTTGGTTGCTAAATGCATCTGGGAGCTTCTCCAGTTAAGCATGGCAAGTCCAGTTCTCTGCCCACCAAGTGTCAGGTTGGCTTGGTTAACTGGTTCTGAGACTAAGTTGCAGGCTTGGCAGCTTTCCCAAGACTCCCACAAAGCAAGATGGCGCCCCCTAGATGCTAAAGATGATCTGGAGTGTCTTGGGACCTGTTCCCACACAGTTCCGGGCCCCCGGTACCTCCCCGGACAATTTTTAGGAAATTTGGTTCTAAGCTAAAACGGGTCATACGAATCGGATTTTGATGCCGTAAATTGCCATACAAAGCTCTAACTAGGGCGTACTAGCCCGAGTACCTGCCATATTTAGCAGCCCCCGGGGTTCGAAAATGCATTTTTTTCAAATTTGGGGTACGGGTGTAGTTTTTCGAGACGATCAAAACTGGATGGGTCGGGTGACCAAAAACTTACTATTTTTGGAAAATTTTCACAAAAATTATTTTAATTCACATTTTGAAGCTTTATAAAATTCTAAACATCATGGCACTGACAGAATCTTGAAAACTGCTAAAAATAGTAACTTATTCCATTATGATTATTTCATGTTACAAGGGTGTTCCTTTTGATCGGGGTCAGAGACCTTACATTTTTTGGTTACTAGATTGCTGTCATATTCTGATAATTTTAGTTACATTCAAAATTGCAAAAAATGGAGATCTGGCCTGGTCTAAGTGGTTTTGTACAGACCTTATATCTTCATCTTAATCTTGGGTGTTAGCCGGATCTTCTTTTCCATTATACAGATCTGGTCAGGAAAAAACTATCTTTTACAAATGGATAATGATTGGATTCTTTTGTACTTTGCTACCTTATTTATGGTATTGGGAGAATTATGTTGTGACTTACAAAACTTCTAAACTTTACCTGATGCTTGGTTATCTCGCATTGATCTGGTTCTTCACTTTACCTAAAGTTGAACATAAAATAAATTCGGGGTTTTTTTTTTCTCTGACTTAATGGAACCTTCTGGATGCCAGGCTTTGCTTTGGTCCAGGTTTGATAGAACTGTGCTGGGAAAACTTGGAAATTTAACCCAACCGTTACTGATGATTATTTCGTTTTTGATACTTAAGTTTATGTTGTTGGATAAACATGCCTATTACATTTTGGCGAGATTAGTGATTTACATTACACTCTTCTAGTTTTTACCGAGTCTCAGGATAGGGCTTACTTGGTCAAAAGATAAATCATAAGTGTTTCTGGCTTTGAAGGGCTTGACATCAGAAAACGTTTTAAGGATGAAATTACGTAACTAAGCTTTGCTTGCAAGCTTTTTACTTACAATAATATGGATTAGTCGACATTTTTAAAGAAATTAATAGATATGATGAGAAGCTAGTGTAACTCTAGCAAAAACATGATGGAGACTTTAGATATGCAGGATAGTAGCTAGTCTAAAACTTTTAAAGTTTGACATGGATAACAACTGATAGATTCCTTGAAGCCTACCATATGTAGCCAAGTCTAACATATATGTTGTCTCGACTATATGGATGCAAGTGAGAATTCTATCTTGGCTTAAAGAGGTTTAGCTTGCTGCAATCCAACTTTGGAAACATTTAAGGATGCAATTGGGATAGTTTTTTATACCTTTGTACAAATTCCTTTGGAATGATACTTAGACTGAATTGTTTCTGTACTTATCTTTGCCTTGACATCTTTAGCCAGTCTTCTTTTTGAACATCTTCTGCATTGGTGTGTTACTTATTTAGTTTAACAGCTACACACACACCCCTAAACACCAGGCCCTCCCAGGCAACTGGGAGGACGGCCAGGATGTTGTATTTAGATATGTTTTTCTCTATAGGCTTTAAGTGACTCACTGTCTTTAATTCCTTAACTGGTTGACAGGTGTTAGGTGATCTCTCCTTGACTATAGACTAGGTTCCTTCTCACGACTACTGTAGTCTTTATGGCTCAGTCGTTTTTAAGTAGCAAGTTAATCCAATTCTACTTACCTATGCTTTGGCAAATTTTTTTCTTGACAGTTACAGGTACATGCTACTCATATGTTGACTCTTTGGGACAAGATGAATTTTTGGAACAAGATGAATTGCCTTATGTTTTTTTCCAACAGCTACTCAATGACAACCATACTTATTTCAAACTAGCTGAAAAATCCTTAAAACTCCTACAGGAGTAATGTCTTCCTTGAGGACTTTATCTGTTATTGTACAAACATTTCTTCCCTTTTCAAAGTCACTCTTATTTTAACTCTTCTATGCTAATGAAATTAAAAATATCATCTTTTTGGTGAGGCAGTAGGCCCATACACAATGGGCCTACTGCCAAGACCCATTGTGTATGGCGCCTGGGTTAGGGCGGGTACACAACCACACACACACACACACACACAAACACTTTGTCATAGCAGTTGACCATAGCCTTAAAAACAAGTCATGAAAAATAAATGGTACTTATTACTAGCCTACTATGCCATTTGCATGGCTGATTAAATACCACTAAGAAAATGATCATGGTGGGTGTGAATTAAAACTTGCTTGGTTTACTTGGGTTGAAATTAACCACGATAGTGGTTTTTGGGATAGCTTGTGGATACAACCCCTAACATCTCTCTTACTAAGTGCCCATCTTTTGGCCTCTTAACCGGGCAGTTTCAGACTACACTGTTTCTACTAGGTTTTATTACATTGTCCTAGCACTCATACTGATTCACAGCCTCGCATTATGAGGAGTGGTTTGGCCCGGATTCTCTTCCTCTCAGTCATGGATTCTGTCTTAGCTGCACTACTTCTTGCACTCATTGCTTGTGATCAAGACCAGGCTGTTGCACCACCTCCACGACCGAGTACATATTTTGAAAATCCTCCTTGCCTCTTCCACTACATAAAGGTGAGGGGTTCTTCCCTTCACTTAGGCTTGGTCTCCCCGGGTATTTTTTGATAATCTTGGTGTGGCGTCTACTCACAGGTTCTTTTCTCTCAAAAGTTTAAATAAACCCTGCTCTGATTGGGTGACTATAGATTATTAAGAAAGAGGTCCTTTTGGAATTCAATTTTTTTCACACTATAAAGGGCTTATTTTCTTCTTATCTGGTACTAACTGCTTACATACTTAGTCTTGTTTTAAAAATGGCATCAAGTCCCACATACATATGGATACTATTCTGGGTTTTGATACTGATGATAGGTTGTAAAGTAAAAGCCTGATGGTTTGACTGGTTATTTTTTAAAAAAGGTTGTTTCACCTTTGGAACATTGGCAAAATTATACCTTTGGGATTTTTCGTAGTAATAGCATTTTGTTTGGTAAAACCTCGGCTTTGATAAGGTTAAGATTCTGGTTTTTTTGATACTAATGGTGAGTATTAGGCTGAATGCCTGATGGTGGTGCTGGTTATGCTGCCATGGAATTTTTTCTGTAGCAAATGTGTACCTTTTGGGATTTTCCTTAGCTGAAAGCATAAAGCTTGATAAAACCTCGGCACTAATAAATACATATCATTAGGGGCTTTCTTTTTACCTGGTACTGATTACATACAATCACTCTAGTTTTTTGGTTGCTTGACATAAAAATGGCATCAATTTGTTAAGGGTACTGGAATTTGGTACACTGGTTATGCTACCGGGTGAAAGCATGTTAACCTGTCATGCTTTTTCATGTCACGGACAATGCAAACTAGCACAATTTTGACATATGCTAACTAGTACAATAACTTGAGCTACATCTCCAAGATCTATGACATATGATATATCAATAGAAAGCACTTGAAACAAGGAATCCAAATGTACAACCTCCGATAAATTTTGATATTATTTGTAAAAAAATTTACCGGACGCCCAACTTTTTGAAGATGTGCTAACTTGAAACTGCTTAACTAGCACAAAAAGCGCGACATGTTAACATGCTTTCATCCTGCCATATTTTGATACAGGTTTTTCAAATCAGTATAGGATGTTGTTTGGCTTCTTACCTGGTACTATTTGCATACTCACTTAATCCTCTACTACTGTGCTGGAACATGACATCAAATACTATTTTGTTTTTTTTTTTAAAATCAGATGGTAAGTATAAGGGCTGAATGCTTGGTGGTGGTGTTGGTTATGCATGGATTTTTTGGCTACTGGAATGCTTCCATATTCTGATAATTTTAGTTACATTCAAAATTCCAAAAAATGGAGATCTGGCCTATTCTAACTGGTTTTGCACAGACCTTATATCTTCGGCTTAATCTTGGGTGTTAGTTGGATCTGATTTTCCATTATACAGATTTGTTCTGGTAAAAATGATCTTTTACAAATGGATAATGATCGGGTTCTTTTATACTTGCTACCTTAGTTTGTTATGGTATTGGGAGAATTATGTTGTGACTTACAAAACTTCTAAAATTTACCTGATGCTTGGTTATCTGGCATTGATACGGTTCTTCACTTTACCTGAAGCTGAACATAAATAAATTCGGGTTTTTTTTTTTTTTTTGCTCTGACTTAATGGAACCTTCTGGATGCGAGGCTTTGCTCTGGTCCAGTTTTGATAGAAATGTGCTGGGAAAAATTGGAGATTTAACCCAACTGTTACTGATGATTATTTTGTTTTTGATACTTAAGTTTATGTTGTTGGATAAACATGTCTATTACTTTTTGGCAGGATTAGTGATTTACATGACACTCTTCTGGGTTTTACCGAGTCTCAGAATAGGGCTTGCTTTGTCAAAAGATAACTCTTAAGTGTTTCTGGCTTTGAAGGGCTTGACATCGGAATACATTTTAAGGATGAAATTACTTAACTAAGCTTTTCTTGGAAGCTTTTTACTTACAATAATATGGATTAGTCAACATTTTTAAAGAAATTAATAGATAAGATGAGAAGCTAAATATATGTGTAACTCTAGTAAAAACATGATGGAGACTAAAACTTTTTAAGTTTGACATGGATAACAACTGATAGATTCTTTGAATCCTGTCATACGTAGCCAAGTCTAACATATCTATTTTCTTGACTATATGGATGCAGGTGAGAATTATATCTTGGCTTAAAGAGGTTTAGCTTGCTACAGTCAGACTTTGGAAACATTTAAGAATGCAATTGGGATAGTTTTTGATACCTTTGTACAAATTCCTTTGGAATGATACTTCATTCTTACTATATTTTACAGTTATGATTCAAAGGCTGAATTGTTTCTGTACTTATCTTTGCCTTGACATCTTTAGCCAGTCGTCTTTTTGAACATCTTGTCCATTGGTGTGATATTTATTTAGTTTAATACCTCCACACACACACACACACACACACAAGGGAATTCGGATCAGGCCCCCCCCCCCCCCCCCCCCCCAATGCTCTCCCTTTGCTTGGAAAGCCTCTCACTTCTTTCTCTCTCAAGCCTTCTTTGCTTCTAAGTCTTCAAGGCCCATGCCTTGCCCTATACATGCCTCATTCCTATTGGATAGCCTAAGGAGGCCTTATAGCAAGTGAGTGAGTCTATGTACCTTAGTGAAGACTTCCCCTTTGAGCAAAATGACTCATCTTATCTTTTGGAAGTTTCCTTGAGCCCATGTGAGCTCCATGCTTACCCATGTGCTAATCCTATGTGGCATGCTAACATGGCATGCCTACATGGCATTAACCTTATACCTTAGAATTACCATAGTCTTTTAGTTTAACCATAGACATAGGGAAGATAACATAAATCATTAGGACCATCTTTTAGCTATACTTTAGGGAAGGCTATGCGGTCGTCTCGGGGTAGCAGCTACCTGCTAATTTGGGACTGACCAAATTAAATAGTCCTAGATAGCCTCCTTGTACCCTAGACCACATACTTAGACTTTACTGAGCATATTGACTAAGTCAAAAGCGCTTTCTATTTTTTAGGAGAATTTCCTATAGTTTAGGAAATGCTAAATTGTAGCTCACGGTGTGCCGTGACTTCTTATCTAATGGTCCTAGCCTTAAGGGCTTGTAACACTTACCTTTGGAGGCTTATATGAAGCAAACCGTAAGGTCCTCAAGCTCCATTACATGAGCATTTCTCTTTGGTAGACTATCTCTCTTTGGATGCCTAGACAGATTCTCACATCTCTCTCTTATTGATCCCATGTTGAGACAAGTCTAGTAGCACTTTCTAATATTCCAATCCTTGTTCCTTTTATCCTCGTGTATTGAATAATCAGTTTAATAAGAGAGAATCATTTGCAATTGTTAGATATTAGTTTTTATGACAAAGAGAATGAATACATGACACCAGAAAGCACCAAATTTGGTACTTAATAGGACCAATTTGGTATTTTATTGTGCAGTAATTAGTTTGGAAATGAATAGTAACATTGGAACATAGTTACAAGCTGAACACACCAGAGTACCATAGAGAGAATAAGAGATATAATACAAAGGCCAAAAGTTGAATTGATTCGGCGAAACAAAAAGCACATTGTGAGAAATACATAAGCATATCAGAAGGGCTACAATTTTCATTCACAAGACAACTAGTCATGGGAGCGGTTGCGCTTCTTTCTTTACACACTAAAAAGCTCCGATAGGGTCATCAAATTAGTAGAATCACTTGTCAAATTCTATATAGCATCACCAATTGTCATTGGATTCACACCTGCATCGGTGTTGTCCACGTTTGCATCCTCTACTATCACTTCCTCCTTGGAATCCTCGGGCCCATCCTTGTTCTTTGCATTGCCTACCTTTCCCCTTTTTGCCTCTTTCCCCTTCCTAGCCCATGCCCCTTCCCCTTTCTTGGCATCATCTACCCCTTTCCCCTCCTTCGGAGCCCCCCCCCATCTTGGCCTCCCCCTGATCCCCCTTCTTGGCTTCCAGCCCCTCTTGGCCTCCCCCTCATCCCCCTTCTGGGCTTCCACCCCCTGCTTGGCCTCTTCCCCTGCCCCTTTAGGTTCTTCCACTCCCTTATTGCCCACTGCACCTTCCCCTTGCCTATTCGCATCCTTGCTAGTGATTTGATGTCTAGGCTTTGTGTGAACATCATCTAGAGTGGCAGCAACATCCAGCTCCACTATGTGAGGGACTTTACCTCCCACATTATCTTATTCTTTTTAGCATCTTTGTCCTCGTAATCATTGTTTCCTTCATTGTCCCCCATGGTATCACAGTGTTGTCCGTTCTCAGTATCTTTTCCTTCCACGCTATCATACTTTAAATCATAGAGAACATCCCCTAGATCTCTTTAGTAACCTCATCTTCCTCCCATATACAACTTGCAATAGACTTTGTGTCACCCTGCCCATCCTTGACGGCCTCTCCATTTCTCCCAATGGTCCTAGTAGTTGTAGCATCCTCTTCCTCTACAAAAATAGAGAAAGATAGCACATACTTACAAATAACCTCACATTCAGTGCAAGTAAGCATATGATTTCCAAACGACGCACATAATTACTCTTCACAACATGATGCCTGCTAACCAAGGACTTTGCCACCTTGGGGCTCACCATAGTACAACAAGGTTTGGTAGAATGATCCCTGCTTTGTAACAAAGCACTAAAGCAAAGTGGATGATATTGATGTCAGCACTCAATCATAAAGGTTCCAACAATCCCTATAGACTTCAACAACTCACCACATGCAACACACACGCCAAACATGTGGATCATACCCATGGAATCAACAACCTAGGGCCTAGGATATAACATGAATCTCTTCCCAAGCCTAGCATCAGCAATCATTTGCTTCACAAAGAGGGTGTGGCCTTGTGCTTCCTTCCATGTTGCCTCGAGCATATCATACTCAGTCTCTTGCCAACCAACAACATTACAAGCAATCCTAAATTAGTACCCAAAAGCTAGCAGGAAATCCTGAAGTCATCATACTACCAAGTAGTACCAAAAACTACCGAAACTACCAAGTCATCAATGACAGAAGACAACCACGAACTACCAAATCAGAACCAAGAGCTACCAATTAGTAGCAAAAAAAAAGAAAACAGAAACCAAAATCCTAACATCCACCAAAATACTATTGTCAAAAGCTACCATAACTACCTAAAACTACCACCATTGATAGAAAATGACCATAAACCACCAAAGGAGGAACCAAAATAGTACCAAAATCTATCAGTTAGCACCAAAAGCATTATAAACCCAAGACAAAAATAAACTACTAAAACATAACCAAAACTACCAAAATGAACTTGTTAGATCCACACCATAAACTAGCAAAAGCTACCAGTAAGGGTTTAGTGGTACTAGCAACACAAACAAAACTACCAAAACATCCATATTACCAGTAAGGGTTAGTGGTACTAGCAACACAACCAAAAACTACCAAAAGCTACCAGTAAGGGTTTAGTGGTACTAGCAACACAACCAAAACTACCAAAATAGCCAAATTACCAGACTACCAAACGTCTAAAAACAAAAGGGGATAGAAGATACCAAACAATAAAGTAGAGTCAAAAAGACCTAAAAGATACCAATATAAACAAAAAACACCATAATAGCATAGACAAAATTCAAAAATTTACTTGAAGCTAATAGTCTACCTAAAATATGCAACTACCATACATAAGCAAGAGGACCAAACATTGACAAAACTACCAAAGCAGGATTTACAAATACTAAAATTTTACCAAGAGCTTTCACGAGTACGACAAACTACCAAAAAAATTCAAAATTGTCAGACCTACCTAGAATCTACCAATACCAAAAATTAATTGAAGAACCAAAAACTGCCATAAACCACCAAACGTATCAAAACTACCAAGGCAACAACAAATAGAATCTATTAACACTACCAAAAGCTACCAAAAATACCAAAACCACTTTCTCAAGGCATGGATGTCAATAATTACTTGATGCAGATCAACCTCCTTCTCTAGCTTCTTCACATGCTCATTGTTTCCAAGTTGGCAAAGCATGTGTTGACTGGATCCTAAATCAACCTCCATCTCTTTGAAGTCCGCATCGTTGCAAGGATTTTCCTGCTTTTGTTTTGCAAGCTGCACTACATAATGCTCTATGTCATTTTTAATCCACTTCGTAATAGCATTGGAACTCTCTGCTCTCAAGAAAGTTTCCTTGTTCTGCTATGGAGATGATCTCAACTCTTTCAACCTATCAAATATAGTGGTACATGTTTAAGGCACTCTCGTAACAATACTTTTCAGATATGTAACATAGTTAGATGTCTCTACATGATGTTGTGGGGGGTCTATCTCTGTATAGAGATTATTGTCACTTTGTGTAAGGCGGGGCTTCTTAAGAAATGATGGGTGGGATCCATGGGAGGCACCATTTTCCCTTCACCAAGTCTTGACCTTTTGCTCGAACGCTCATTGGAGGCTGGACACTCTCTCCAAACCGCACCCGTGCGAACCTTATTGCACACAGGGTCCTTTGTTGCCGCATGGCATTTCTCAAAATCAAAGAAGAGCGCAAACTTTGCAGTGATCTCCCCACAAGATGGAGGGGCTTGGTATATCTTGTGGAAAAGGAACCCGCAATCTTTAACCAGTCTTGGTTGCACATGATTCAAGTAGATCTTCTCATTCTTTTGGTATATTTTCTTGAAAACACTCATCCATTGGTCATCGGGAGGTCTTCTTCCGGAAGATCCTTTGGAAGCACACCCTCCATGCTCAAACCATACTCCTCATGAAGCTCTTTGGATGTATAGCAAAACTTGGTCAGAGGGTATTTCTCCATTTTGTTTTTTCCTGCAATGTGAAAACACGAAGCTCATTAGACATGCCTTCATTCTACCAAATTGAATACCTAAGCATGCTTTCTATATGCCTTTCTTTTGGCGACATTTTAGTAATGTAAAACTCAATATAGAGATTCTAAACTGCTCTTTATCACATGGATGACCTTGCCAATGCAAAATTTGGTACTACACAGTACCAAATTTGGTACTATAAACTACCTCATTTTATATGTTAACCTTCACTGCCCTAAAAAGCTTTAAATTTGTGTTTGGATCATAGCACATATACTTGCCTGCATGCAATTCAACAAGAAAAAAGATAGGACTCAAAACCCTGAGACTTTAAATGACAATAGCTACCTTGGCATGAAAGACAATTAAATGTTGTGCCATAACACAATTGTGTACGCATGCAAAGGAGGAACACCAACCTCTGGATTTTGTAGACCATTGAGTCTCATCCTTGCCAAAAAGTGCTCCAGACTTACATTATTTCTCCATAGAGAAGCTCCCCTTGATAGCTCTTGTGTTTGGGGTGTTGATGCTCCGAGGAGCTTCCGTACTTGGGGGGGGTAACCTTGCATCCATGGTCCTAGGCTTCTTCCCCTTGTTTGATCAATCCCTGGCAGCAGACTTCCTCACATGCATCCTCATAGTCATGATGGTGCACAACCATAGACCTCACTAGCTGCACAACAAAATGAAGAAGGTGGTGCTTGTGAGAGAGATGCTAAGCCTTTACTTGAAAAGGCTTGACAAAGGTGATGTCTGTGAAAGAGGTGCAAAGCCACTACTTGACAATACCCAGTGTTACTTTGCTAAGGTGGGACAGAGAGTGACATGTCACACAAGTTCAAACGTACAACTCCCATTCATAATTTCCCCACCCATGTTTTCTTTCAAAGGAGTGGTGTACTGGTGTTTTAGTTTTTAATACATTCCCTTCTACAATACTTAAATTTAGAGGATAAAAAAGGTTCCCTCCAAAACAACCTGGACATATGTAGAAGTACCAACTGGGTATAAACAAAAAGAGTCCTTTTTTTGTACCACCAATGCATGCTTTTAGCCCTCGATCATTCTAGAGTAGTCAGATAATCGCTTTCCAAAGTGTTAAAAATGGAATTCTACTTTGGACAATGCTTGTTTTTACCAATTTTCTCACACGGATGATAATTGTCTATGGGTGGATGCAAACCATTTATATAGTCCTCATAGAATTCCCTATTGAGAGCGAATCCACAATGCCCTTGAACACAATGGCTCACAAAATACTAAAATGACCACAAATAATAATAGTAGTTTCAATAATATTTGATGTAAAGCAATTTCTTTTCAAACACACAAATCATTCTTCATCGTTCTATCGTAACCCTCTCGCATTGCAAGCTTCCTTAAAAATGTCATAAACTTGCCCATCAAAAGTTCAAAGGTCCTCAAAGGATATGCAACCCTTGCATGTATTGAGCAACATGCATAAATAATACAAATCTCCAGTTGTCAAAATAATGTGATACATCCTTCCAATCATATCACCCCAGTGTCTGCGAGTCCAAGACTTAGCAGTTGCATTCCATACCCATTCTGAGGGAAAATCTATGTACAACAAATCATTTTCTTCTAGATATGTTGGATTCACAAAAAACTACCACAGTGAGTCACTTTCATGTTTGCCTCATGTTTACCACACTCTCTAAGTTAGTGTTATCAAGGTAACAGGATTTTCTTTGAGGCAAATGAAGTTGTAGATGCTACATATCAGGCTTTTCTTGATGCAAGTCAAACCTATATATATGCCATGTACCCTCTTAGGTTGATACATAACATGCATCCATTATGTATCAAGATAAATTTTGACTTCATCAAGCATTTCTTCACCATCTTGAAGAACCACAATAGCCCTTCCAGGTCTCTTATATACATATTTGTAAAGATATTTCACATGTAAAATAGTGGATCATATCTCCACATCCACATGGATATATGCCTTGTATCTTAATGAAAATAAAGGATTGTATGAAACAAAACATTGATTGTTTAGCACATGACCCTTGTACTCACAGTAGCACCAACATCACGTTGCATACATGTCGGGTATCCATCCCTATCAACGGTAGTGGACACACTAAAATTTTGTGGATATTTGGCCCTACACTTTCCACCTATTATACATGAAGCATTTTCATCTAATGTACCACATGCATTGTGTAGATTACATCATATAGTTTTGGGAACGATTCCTTGTCTCAAATCTCTATACACACCATCTTATCATAGTGAGATGCCTCTGTTGTCTTATCCTCAAATGCAGGAATCAACAATATATGTGCATGTGGAAGGCCTCTCTTCTCAAATTCAATCATGGAGACATATCTTATAACCTTATCAAACATGAAAATCTTAGTGAGCTATTGCATCAAATCCTTAAACTTATGATTAAACACTCAAGTAGTTAGACATTAGGAAAAATTTGGACCCTCCTTGGGCCTTGTAAGAATCCCTAATTTCAAGGAGGTATGTTGTGATTAAGGGAGACAAAGGGAATGATGAGGACTATTTTTGTAGGCCCTTTTTCTAGCCTGCACCCTAAGAAAAGGTGGGTAAGGACTTTCCAAGGGATTACATTCTCTCTCTAACTGGGGCCTCTTAACTACCACATGCCACCTAAGCAAACTCGTGGGTCAAACAGGCCAAAAATTTGACTTTTAAAAAAAAATCCAAATAAGTCTCAATTTCCTCTAAAAAGTGGTCCCAACATATATACATATCAAAAATTTAATATTAAATCTACTTTTTGAAAAAATCAGCATTCTGTCACACCCTCTAAAACTTATCTTATCTTATCTTTGACCTAATCACTCCCAAATGATTGGCCTCCCCTCCCTCCCTCCCTCCTGCATCCCTCCTACCTCTCTATCCATCTTCCATGCTTCCATCTTCCCTCTCTAGGCCATAACATCGCAAACCTTGATTGCGCTTACTTACATTGCAAAGGTATGCTATTTGATACATCTTCTCATGTAACTTTCCTCCATAAGAAGTTCCATCGTGCCAAATCTGGTTTTTCTTGCGTGTCAAAGCTTGCAAAGGGATGCAAGAGCTTGGGGACATCATTAATCTTTGAACACCTTTCTCCACAAGAGGTTCCAAAGATATTTTCTAGATTTTGTCTATGGAGCATGCCCTTGTGGAGCATGTAGTTGATGAAAAAGTCAACACTAAGTGTTAACATGGCCATTTTCTTTTGAACTTATACATAGGCTTGAGTAAACTTATTTTCTCATTCCTGTATAGAGGTGAATCCATGGCAAGGACAAAGAAAACTGCCAAGAAGGACGTAGGAAAATACCACATGCCACCACACTAAATGGAGCATGCTAACCATATTGTCTTGAAGGCAAAAACCCTAAGGGCCAATCAAGACCCACTACATGTGACAAGAAACTGCTCAAAATGCCTCCAAGGTAGCAAGATCCACCATACCCATGAGAGGAAAACGAGGAGACTAACACCAATGAGGCACCATGGGCACATGACCACATCCCTATGCACACATAACCTGTTGGCTCAGGTGCATTTCCAAGGTGGGAAGGCAAAGGAGGATAGTGCATCCGATGGTGATGAGACAAACAGATACCAAGCACAACTGGAGGCAAAGGGTGAAAGAGGAAGACCCTAGGTAGGTTAAATGGTGCAAGAGTGTTGTGGTCAAGCATTGAAAGTAAGCCGCCTCACTATAGCGTACAATGTTATCCCTCCCCAGATGCTCCTACCATAAGAAAATATTGCAGAGCTTTTCAAGAGATACTCCACTATTAGATGAGCACAAAGCTTCTCATACATCGAGCATCATTAGCAAGGTTGTGTAGAGAGAGGTTGTAGGAATATAGTTTGATTATTGCATGGATGTAATGGATCTTGAAGCTATCCAAGAGGAGGTTGAACAATACATAACTAGTGTTTTCTAGTGAAGTGTGGGCATAAGGTGGCACGATATTTGCCAATTTTGTAAAGACCTCTCGATGTAATGAAGAGCAAGTCTTTAGTATCAATCTTGTTTTGCTCTTGATTTGAATATACTTGTCAATTTTGTTGAGTTTTTGGAGTTTTCTTGGAGGTTATCTTGTTCATGCATCATTGTACTAAATAATCTCGTCAAGTATCATGCTAGTATCTTGACTAGCATACTTGTCTAGCTTGTCTAACTTGTCACTGTGCCAATGTTGTGCCATTTATGCTTCTCTCATTGGTCTAACTTGCTCTAGAGGTGGTGGGCTAGAAGACCATGCTTGCCCTAGTGCCACCGCACTATGCCTTAATCCATTCTTGTCGGTCTCACCCACTGCCAAAGTGATTGCCTCTCACTACACTTACAAACAAGGAAATTGGTTTTGATCCTACCATCAACTTTAATTTTGCAAGGGAAACTATTGAGAAGGCATGTGCATGCTTTATAGGCCCTAGATTTTTTATCCTATGGCCAAGTGAATGTGCAAGGGGAAGAGCTAACAAGGTATGTGGGTGCTGGATAGGACCTAGGAGAAAGTGGAAGGGGATTTGTTGGAGAAGTTGTTGGGACATCATGGAACTAGGCAAGAAGATTTTGTCACATAGGATATGGATGTGCTAGGGGGGCCTAGGGAGGTGCTTGATTGGCCTTGGGAAGGCCCCAAATGAGATTCCACAAGGGAGCGCATTTGGGCCTTACATAGACCTATGTAAGGCCCAAATGCGCTCCCTTGTGGCATCTCATTTGGGCCTTACATAGACCTCTGTAGCGCATTTGGGCCTTACATATACCTATGTAAGGCCCAAATGCGCTCCCTTCTGGCATCTCATTTGGGCCTTACATAGACCTCTGTAGCGCATTTGGGCCTTACATAGACCTATGTAAGGCACCTTGTGGCGTCTCATTTGGGGCCTTCCCAAGGCCAATCAAGCACCTCACTAGGCCTCCTTAGCACATCCCCATGCTACCTGACATGCATCTCATGCAACAGTTGATGATGCCCTAAATTAGGGGTACCAAGCTATCATGCCAAGGGTAAGACCAGGCACAGCCAAGGGCCAGGACGGACATGCAGTCAAGGGGGTCCCTATATTTAGAAGGCCAAGGGCCTATATAGGGCATGGCCGGGTGGAGATTAGCATGTTCAGTTCCCCTGCCCTTTCACTGGTATCAGAGCAAGGTGGAGAAGAGGGAGAAGCAGGGAGCTATGGAGGAGGGATGCATGGTGATCTCTCTCTCTCTCTCTCTCTCTCGCTCTCTCTCTCTCTCTCTCTCTCTCTCTCTCTCTCTCTCTCTCTCTCTCTCTCTCTCTCTCTCTCTCTCTCTCTCTCTTCATGGAAGAAAGCGAAGAGAGGTGATTGAAGGTCGTGGAGTTCCAAGCCTCAATTTCTTGGGCTTTCATGAAGCTGCATGCACTCGAGGAAGAGGAAGATTGGGATGAGGCCTGCACTGTTTTGGGAGATGCTCACGAGAAGCACCGCTTGCACACACAAAGTGGGCAGAATTGCTCAGTGGGAAAATGGCCCTGGCTAAGCTTGATGGAATCACCATGGCGGTGCCAGTACATCTCGTCAAAGGCTCGCCCACAATGGAGACCCATGCAGGGCGCCATCACCGTTTTCTCTCTCCTCATCGACAGCTCTGTTCAACGCCATGGCCATGCAAAACTTACAAATTAATTTTTATTTTTATTTTTTGGAATCAAGGGTTGGGCGCCCTATTTTGGGCACGCAGGCCTGCAACCCATGCTGTGCATGCGAGGCTACATCTTTTTGCATGTCTTGGTGCGCCCAAGGCCACCATCTCACAGGCTCTACAAGACATCCGAGGTGCGTGGTTTCGCCATGGTGGGCCCGAACACAAGCTGCTGGAGCACAATTGCCGCTCATCCATGGGTTTCCATGGCGGATAAAAGTCATGTTCATCTTCGCAATTGGGAAGCCAATGGCAAGGCCATGTCTTCTAGCATGGAGCAATCCCGACAAAGAGATTACCACAAGGATGATGTTATTGGTTGATTCAAGATGCGGGAATTGAGGTAAATTAAGAGTTTTTTTATCAAAAATTTGAATGAGCACCTTGCACGACAAGTTCGTGGCTTCAAGGATTTTTGGACAGAAATCGGTACATGTCAAAGGATGTTTGTATCTGGGAGATACTTCATGGTGCATCTGCACATGGATGGATTATGAGGTTTGAGTTTCACCTTCTTGTCTTTTCATAGCTTTGTGCATATGATGGTATTGCAGGAGCCTGTAATTATTCTAATCTTGGCCATGGTGCCTGAGCGACTACCATGGTCAGTTCATTCCATCTGGTTTAGATTGTCGTTACCACAATTCGGACCAAGGAGCAGGTCTCCAACAACACTACCCCATACCAGGAATGTTATGGTGCTCCAAAAAAGGTAAGGTTGCCTAGGAGTACAAGTAAAATTGGCCATGTCAACAAGGTCGATTCTAAAAGGCAGTGAATAGGTATGTTAACTTGTTGCTTTGATCAAGCAGTATTTAATAATAGCTGACATTTGATAGCTCAGCTGCTGCAGATGAGCATCGAGCAATGTTACGATTCTCAATATCATGTCTTTTGGCAAGGCCCTTGACATCATGAAGTAGAGTAGTTATTGAGCATGTGCTTGATAAACTCTCGTATGCAATGGAATGGATGATCACGGCTATCATTCATAGAACCAGGCAGGTCTGAGATGCATAACTTATGCGTGTTCTACTAATTTTCACTTACATTTACAATTCGACACATTAGATTTTTTGTGCATGAACGACAAGGTTGACTCTCTTTGCTATGACATCTGTCATAAATAGCATTTATTGGCAATGAGGCCAGACAGAGTTCTATGAAGCAAGGCTTCATTTCTACATCTTGCATTGAAGCTAGTCACGTTTGGCATATGCTATGAGCATACACAATGGGGAAGGAATAGGCAAGGTGTTTGTAGGTGGATTCATATTGCAGGTTATTTCATTATGTACCAGACAGGTGTATACGATATACGATGGCGTCTGTGCAGATATGGCTATAAGCCGTTTTGGAACGTGTTTTTCCTTCTGCAGCAACAATGACCAAGTTAGCCAAGTTTAAATTTTTCTTGTTTTTTTCTATTTAAACTTTACTTGGCAATTACTCGCATTATGCAAAACAAAGTGCTTTGGAAATTTCATAGGAAGCAAGGCTTCGGGGAACTGGCCAAATAGGGAATATCAACTCACAGAATCCCTACCAGTCTAAACTGTGCAAGGCACTCATGGTTTTGGTTCTCACAGTTGAGGCCATCACTCTCGGCAAGGGCTTACCATACTGGATGCAAGGCATGCTACTTAGGTGGATTCAATTCTACCACCTCATGAATTACACTTTTGCTATCACACTTGCAACTTTGTCACGAACAGACTAACAAAGGGATTGTTTAATATGATTGTTGGTTGCTATCAACACACAACAACACTAAAAGGAACCTACCTCTAGGACTTACTTTATGGGCAAATTGCCGATGCTAAGTCATCCTCATACAATCACGACCCCTGCATGGAGGTGGGTCAGAATAAGTTTTCTGTTTTTCTGTTACCTTTCTCGATGAGAGAGTCATACCTGAAAATTGTGGATTGCTTATACGATAAGCTGCAATTTAGACATAAGATGCGTAAGAGCACACAACTTGCGTACACCCTCTAAAACCTTAAGGAAAGTTCCACAGCCCAGCATGCTCGTGTTCTCTCTCTCTCTCTCTCTCTCTCTCTCTCTCTCTCTCTCTCTCTCTCTCTCTCTCTCTCTCTCTCTCTCTCTCTCTCTCTCTCTACGGGAACGATGCAAATCGTCTACGAAACTTTTTGATACATGTTTTGCTCGAGAGTCAGCCTGAGCCAAGGTGCTCTACCTCTCAGCTAACACGTGAGTAAGATGCTACTCAAATTAGTTCGGTTAAGGGGTTACCATTCCATCCTTCTTGCGAAGCTACCCTAAGACTAGGAATGACAAACTCCCAAGGCATAACCGCTTCTTGGCCGTATACCATTTTGAATGGCGTACAATTAATAGCCACTTTATAAGCAGTACGATAAGCCCATAAAGCAAATGTCAACTTCAAATCCCAATCAGTGCGATGAGCTTCTACCGTCTTGGTTAAAATAGAGATTAGAGTCTTGTTGGTGCTCTCGGCTTGTCCATTAGCTTGTGGGTAATAAGGTGTAGACTTATGGTGGGATATCATAAAGGTCGTGGTAAGCTCTCTTATTACCTCATTTATAAAATGGGTGCCATTATCACTAACAATTTCAAAAGGGAAACCAAATCTTGTGATAATGTTCTCAAAAAGAAACTTAGCTGTTGTCCTCGCGTCAGCTTTTTGTGAAGCCTTAGCTTCAGCCCACTTTGTTACATAGTCCGTAGCAACTAGAATATATCGAGATTGAGTGTTACGAGCTGCGGGACTAATTGGACCTACAAAGTCTAAGCCCCATTTTTCAAATGGTTGGGTTACTTTAATAGGATGTAAGGGCATTCTGTCTTTGCGCTGTGTGGTCTTGTAACGTTGGCACTCATCACACCCTTTTGTAAAAAGTGATGCATCCTTAAATAAAGTTGGCCACCAATAGCCTGATTGCAGCACCTTTCTAGCAGTCAGGTCTCCTGAAAAATGTCCTCCTGCTATGCCCATATGTGCTTCTTGCAAGATATACAAATATTCATCCTCACGAGCACAACGCCTAAGAATATCGTCCTTGCCTAGTCTATACAGAGTTCCGGCAATCAAACAATAGGGTTCACATTCTTTTACTAGCCTTCGAGCGATATCCTTATGAAGTTCCTTGGGTGGAAAACCATTAACTAAAAAGTTAACAATGTTCTCACTCCATTCAGGCATAGCCTCAACTATGAATAGGGAAGTATCGGGTAATTCATCATCAACTCCTGTAGGGGCTTCACCATTGGGTATGCGAGACAAATGATCAGCCATGACGTGCCTTTTACCGGGTCTCACTACAATCGTGAAATCAAACTTCAGAAGAATTAACAACCATCGTGTGATTCTTCCTGTGAAGCATGGCTTGTTTACCAGATACAACAACGCTTGATGATCCACATAAAATACAAACTTATTTGCCAGAAGGTAGTAGCAAAATTTCTTTACTGCATAAACCATTGCTAAACCTTCTTGCTCTGTAGTGGTGTAGTTCCTTTCAGCATCGTTCAATTGACGGCTTGCAAAGCTAATGGGATAGTCCAATTTATGTTCTCCTGGTTGAGTGAGAACACACCCAATAGCAAAGTTTGATACATCAATATGCACATGGAAAATGACATCCCAGTTAGGTGTCCTTAAAATTGGAGCACTTGCTAGTGTTTTCTTCAATTGTTCATAGGCCTGGTCACACTCTTCAGTCCATTTAAATTCAATGAGAAGCTTGTACAAAGGACGTGCTATCTCAAGGAAAAATAAAATAAACCGTCGATAATAACCCATGTGTCCCATGAACCTTTGAACTCCCTTGTAATTGGTTGGTGGTGGTAACTCTAGAATCGCTTTAATTTTGCTCTCATCGGTTGAGATACCATTCTTAGATACTATATGCCCTAAAATAACTCCATGCTTGACCCAAAATTGGCATTTGAACGGGTTCAATGAGATACGATATAACCTACACTTTTCAAACACCTTCCGCAAACATGATAGATGTTCTTTCCAAGAAGAGTAAACACAAAGGTCGTCTAAGAAAGCTTCACAAAACTCTCTCAAATATTCTTTAAAAGCAGTGTTTATTAATCGTTGGAATGTAGCAGGGGCATTTGTTAAGCCAAAAGCCATCACACGAAATGCAAACACGCCAAATTCTGTGATGAAGGCAGTTTTAGCTTGGTCCTCTAGCGCTATCGTGATTTGGTTGTAGCCTGAGTACCCATCTAGAAAGCTATAAGCTTCCTTGCCTGCAACTCTTTCGAGTACATGTTCGGAATATGGTAGGGGGTAATGGTCTCTTCTAGTAGCTGCATTAACTTTTTTGAGGTCCACGCACACCCTGAGTTTCCCATTCTTTTTTTGCACGATAACTATTGGAGACACCCATTCAGAGTGTTCAATAGGATATATAAACCCACATTTGATAAGATTTTCTAGTTCTTCTTGAATGATCTTTGCGTACTTAGGATTCATCGGGTAGGGTCTTTGTTGTACGGGCTTCGCAGTGCTAATCATAGGGATTGTATGTTGGACCACAGAAGGTGGGACACCTTTCATATCATGGTATGTCCAAGCGAATACATCCTTGAATTCCTTGAGAAGCTCTTTGAGGACCGCCTCTTCAACTTCTGTGAGGTCTTGGGCAATAAAAACAGGTTTTATTTCTTCACCGGGGTCGGCTAATTCTATTTCTTTAACTATTGCCGGACCATCATAGATTCCATTATTCCCATCGATAGGTATTCTTTGGGCTTTTGTGTACACAACCTTTGCTTCCCCTGTGGTGTAAGATTTGAAATGTTCTGGTGCAGGATTCAAGTCTGTGGATTCTGGTTGTGCTTTGATCTGTGCTTCTATTTCTGCTTTCTTGTGTTGTCGAGCTAACTCTTGGTTTTGATGCCTCCTTGCAGTGCGGCTCAACTTTGGCTTGTCTATGATCTCTAATTGGGCCATGTCATGGGGTCGTGGTCTACACCACATAACATTTTGGAGATATTCACTCCAATCGTCTACTAATTTTCGATGAGCATCACATGCTCCTATATAACTGAGCCATTCTGCTGAGGATCTCATCTTTTTTATCCTAGCACGTACATTGGTTCGATATCGACACCTCTTAAAGTTTTTCTTTTTCTTATTTGAGATCTGCTTTTGATTTGCATTTAGATCTGGCTCACTAAAGGAGTCCTCGTTGGTTTCCTCTTCACTCTGGGAGGAGCTATCATCGGTTGATGCGCTCGGTCCTTCCGAATGTTTTGACTCTGAACTTTCCCCACTCTCTAATCCATGAGATTCAGAATCCGTTTTACTCTAGGAGTCCGTGTCTGAGTCGTGTTGGTCAAAGTCTTCTATGGAGCTATCGGTGTCACTGTCAGATTGGTCTACAATTGCCTTGCCCTTAGAAGATGCATGTATGGCACTTATCATGTTCAGAGGTGCAATTTGTGGTACCTCTTCCCCCTCTGGTGTGACCCAAGTGGTTCCTCTATTTCCCCAGGTATCTATGGTTGCAGCTAGGTGTACCCAGTCTACGTTGTCTGATTCCGTCATACCCGGTAACACATCCATTTAAGGAGAATCTTGGCCAATTTTTGTATCCTTCTTACAAGTGTAACAATATTGTAGTGGGGCCGAGTGAACTGTGGTGTCAGAGCGATGATCAATAATGGTTTTACTCCCTAAGGGGTGTACCTTACCAGTCACCAAATCCACTCTAAGGACAGAGTCTTGGAATTGCAAATAGACATGATTTTTAGACCAATCATGAACCATTTGTGATTCCCTCATGAATGGTCATCCTAAAATCATTTCATATGACATAAGGTGTTTAGAGAAATCCATTACAATGAACGTATGTCGTACCTTGTGTCCTAGAACTTTGATCTTAAGATCCTTGAGCATCCCCATAGGTTTGGCTATGGTTCCATTTGCCATCTTTACCACAATGTTAGTAACACTGAGGCGGGGTTTTCCCATGGATTCCCAACAATATTTTGTAACGATGCTAACTCCCGCACCACCATCAAGAATTCCCTTTATAGTTAATCCCTTGGTAGTGATGGGTAGGGTCGCATTAGACTGGTCGCCTTCAAAATATTGCCCTAATTCGTTAATGGGTACCTCGATCACAGACTCGTGTCCATCTAAGTCAAGTGATTGCACATGATTTTCCTCATCAATCATAATCGAGTCAGGCCTATTTGGTTGCGCAAACTGCGGTAATCCCGTTCGTAGCTCTCCTTTAAGGAATGCTCGAAGTGCAAGGAATAACTCAGGATCTCCATACAGCTTTGCTATGATCGTGGTTCGAACCTCAGAAGACATGAAGTCCACTAGTTTGGCAACATTCATTGGCATTTTGCAGGGTGTAGGTCCTTGACTAGGAACTGGTGAGGATGGAATCTCATATTCCTCAATGGGATCAGGTATTCCTTCGTTAAACATCCTTTCCAACAAGAAAGGTGTATGCTCACTTTCTGATGTCCCGTCCTCACTCCCTTCTTGGATGATACTAGATATGGCTAATGGTCTATGGTTCATGTGGGGTGGATGAACTTGCGTGGGAAACACTGTGTCATGAATTTTGACATGCATGGGTTCTGGTTCTAGTTTCCTTTGAGTCTCCTCCACAAACCTCTTAGATGTTTCACCTGCTCAATCTCGTCTACTGGGTTTGGGTACGTCCCAATCTTCTTTTTACGATTCTTCCCTTTTTGCCCATGCGGTTTATCTTAGGGATCTTGGATTGGATTTGGAAACACTTGTGGTGTTTTCAGAGGCTCTTTATGGTTTTCTCTTATTCGGTTTTCATTTGGTTCCATGTTACGGTTTTCTTTGTCGGTCTTTCCCTTTGTGGTATTGGTTCTAGTCTCCATTGTCTCGATTGAATCTGAATCATCCTCGAGGTCATTCATATACACGGGGTCATCTCCTGTTCCTATGTTTGTTTTGGAACTTGGATTTGAATTTCCCGTATTCTGCGACCTTCCTTCGTGTCTTCTTTTTCTTTGCTTGGATAACTGACGCGGTATCTCTCTCTTCGAGGATATGGCCTGGCCCTTGAAGCATGGACCGTGTAATCGCATAAGCGGGTGCGACGGGTGGTATTGGCGATGTCACACTAGAAATTTCGACCAAATTTAGGGGTGTGATTTTAGGCGCATTTGGGTTATAGGGGCATTGGGCAATCAAGTGATCTATGCCACAACGATTACATGTGAGTATTGGCATTGCAAACGTGCTCCCTTGATTCATTTGCATCTGTGCAGCATTCTTTTGCAGCCTAATAGGTCACTCCGCTGCCCGATGTGGTCCACCACACTCATAGCATTGAAGAGGTGGCCTCCTAGCCTGGGTGTTGATATTTTGACCTCTAGATGCGAGAGCAGCAGCTTGATAAACCGGCTTGACTTGCCCCCAACAATCTTCCATGTAGTATATATGACACTCTTCCAATGTATCAAGTCCGTAGGCAATACTAGTGTCTATTTCCTCCTCACAGCCATCTGCATAAGCATTAGATGGCTCGCAACCCACTTGGCTCATAGGGGAGACTCTTGGTTGCAGGGGCTGCGGTCCTAGGACAGGAGGTGGTAGCAGTGTAGCTTGTACAACATTTTGAGATCTAGGGACCATGTGTTGCGGTAGTTGCTCAACAAGTGGAGCAGGCATCAATACAGGAGCTTGAGGTGCATCCGTCCAGGCTACAGGTGGTCTATTTTCCATCATACGTTTGATCATTAAACAATCCTTATCTTGGTGACCATACCTACCACATGCGTTGCAAGTTCCATTAATTTTTACTCTAAACGTAGGGCACTCACTAGTGCTATGTGGACCTAAGCAAATGGAACACCATTGTTGCTCCCTTCTTGGATACATGTGACTATTTTGAGGGGGTCGATTATCCTTAAGAGACTCTTGGATTGCCTTGGTGAGGTCTGTCAAGAATGTCTCAAATACCTTTGGCTCATTGGCAATGGGCTTTGCAGTCATGGGTTCATACTCAATGGCTTGTGAGCTAGTGGATCTCGTGTCAGTAGACACCCTCATGCCTGCTATCATCAAGTTGTCCTCTAATTGGATTGCATTGGCAGTGACATCTTCCCAGGTTGTGATACCTCTAATCACTAGTCCATTATAGATTCCTTCATTCCTCAACCCTCGAATGAATCGATCAAGCAGTTGTTTATTGTTGAAGCGCTCATTTACAGGGCAGCAAGAGTTTAAGTGCTTTAGACGACTAATGAAGTCCCTTACTGACTCTCCTTCCTTACGTTCAGCCTTCTGTAGCTGAGATGCTACACCCTAAAGCACACCTTCTCGTATGTACTCCTTTAGAAACAACCTTCGAAGGGTAGGGTAGATTGTTTTCTCGTCCACCCTTAGGGTTCTATACCAATCTCCAGCCTTCCCACTTAATGTCAATCTTAACGCATTGCACTTATGTAGTTCGTTGCGTTCCCCTAAGGAATCACATACTTGTTCAAACACTTCAATGTGTTTTCTAGCATCTTTGTCCCCATTGATTTTTTGCGTGAGTTTGGCAATTTGTACTGCCTTACTTCTAGGCTCTCTATCAGATCCATGACGCATATTTTACACGATAGATCGACCTATGGTTTGAGAAAACGCTGCCAAGTCACCTATGTGAGGAGGCAGGGCCGGTGGAGGTACTCTTGGAATCATATGTGGGAGAGGGACATGTACCGGTCTTGGCATATGTGTGGATGATGCAGGATATGGAACATAACCGGGCATAGGTCCACTCGGATAAGGGCTAGGGAGAGGCACTCAAGGAGCATAAACAAGTGGTACAATTGGAGGTGTGGGGGCCATGTGTGCATAAGGGGCTAGAGGCACATACGGTCGAGGCCCCATATTAGGTACTACGACACTAGGTAGTGGCACTGCGCTAATCGTAGATGTCATCAGTACATTCTCTGTCAGGCCTATCCCTGGAGTGAGCACTGTGTTTTCCTTAATAGAGGGTTGAGCCAAGTTAGGGAAGCTAAAGTTGTCGCTCGGAGGCTCAGATTGCATAGAGACCCCAGGTGAAATGACGTAAGATGGGTCCATGGGACTCATTAGAGGAGTCTCCATTTGTGATAGAGTAGGCTATTGAGCCTTGCTCGTATCCAGAAATCTCATGGGGCCAGTTGAGAGTATATTTACCCCTCGGTTTTGCCTTTCTGATTGAATAATGCCATGGATAACATTACAGATCATTTTCTGTTGATCTTTGATGCTTGTGGCACTAGAGGTGGATTGTACAATCCCTATCCATCCTACATGGTAGGCGTGGCCAGAGTGTAGATCCGTCAACACCTCAGTGTGGAGGTCGTATGTCCAATGATCATTAATGAACAATCCTTCTAGAGTCGACGTGTTAACGGTTTCTTGTGAGGTAGAAGCAATGTTGCTCCCCGTGGTTTTACTTGTCACCAACGGTACTCTAGAGGGAACTTCTGAAGGAGGCAGCTCAACAAGGCCTTCTTGGTAAGAAGTTGGCAGGATATCCACATGGACACTCTTTGGGGGTGTGGGGTCCACATGCGATGTGAAAGGAGAGTCCACTTCCCCACCCCCTTCGTGTGCTTCATTTGCATCAGGTTCCGAGCGAGTAGCTCTACCTAATGTTTCCATGAAACGGCTAAACATACTAGTACTAGGCTGTGGATCTTCGGGAGGTGCATGGCCTTCTCTCTCAGTGTTTTGGGTAGGGTATGCTTCCATGATTTCTGAGTCGGAGGAGGAATCACTAGCGGCTATTTTAGGGTCTTGGGTGGTGCTACCTTGTGTCCCCGCTGAGGGTCTAGAGCCTATCGTGGATGGGTAATGGGTGTCCGTATGAACAGAGGCACCCTCAATATGCTCGTGTTCTAGCACCCGCCCAGAGCGTAAGTGCATGTGCTTTTGATACCCTCAGGTGTCAAAAAGCTGCTCTAGGAGGCCTTGTGACTAGTTTTTTGCGTGTTTTTTGTTTGTTTTTTGGCTAGATTTTTTAGAGCGTGTCGTGGAATGGGCCGTGTGATAGCTCGAAACGAGCGTATCGCTAGGAGGGACGCGCTGTGCTTTACAGCCCACCATTTGGTTCTATTTTGCTCCAGAAAAGCCCGAAACAGTCTTTTCCTAGCTGGGGAACTAGGCTCCAAATAGCAAGTCTGAAGGGAGAAGAGTGGAGGACTTGCCCTACATGCTCTCATTCCCTCTTGAGGGGGTAGGGTATATATATAAGAGTGAGTCTAGTATATATCATAAGACTGAGGACTGAGGCCTGGGCCTGGGCTCGGGCTTGGGCTTGGGAAAACGATCCCGATCAAAATTTTAGTGATCCCCCCAGTCACTCACGCTTAAATATTTTCGATTTTTTCCCGTTTTTTTTTTTATAACCTCCCAGTCACGTTTTTATTTTTTGATTTTTTTTAATTTTTTTTAATTTTTTTTAATTTTTTTAATTTTTTTTTTATAACCTCCTAATTACTAACCTACTTAATTAACTAACTGTGCGCCTAACTGTGCACAAACCAGAAAACACAGAAAATGCAGAAAATTGAAACTTGACAGAACTGTGCAGTGCAAACCAGAAAATGCAGAAAACGCAGAAACGCAAGAAATGCTAACTGTGTAAGCTGAAATCTGAGCTTAATAGAACTAGCAAAACAGAGCTTAACAGAACACAGAAAACTTGAATGCAGTCAACAACATTGTGTCTTTCTCTACTGTTTTTGCATAACAACAATAATCAAACTTAAGCCGCGCCTTTCCTACATAAAAAAATAGCTTCAATACAATTTACAGGTCGCCATTGGAGCTTCACGTGCAGCAGCTCCCCGACAGCGGTGCCAAAAATGTCACGGCTAGGGACTTGCTACGCGCCGTGTGCGAGCCACAAAGGCTCCTAGCACACAGTCACACAACAGACAAGCTCACAAGGAAGAATGGTGTGTCACTCACCTTCCTGCGTAGTTGCGAATGAAGGTTTCCCGTGCTGCGAAGAAGAGGGAGACGCCGCGCTCAACCGCCTCACCGCCGTCGTGCCGCCGCAACGCTTGATCACACACACACTCTCACACTCTCTCTCACACGTACACACACACACACACAAGGAGATGGTGGAGATGGAGCAAGAGCGGCTTCTATTGCACAATGAGAGAATGAGTAAAAATTAGGTTTAGTGGCTTTTATATGAGCTCACCCCATTCACACTTGGGCGCCCATACTTAGCCAACTAACTCCTTGAATATTCCAGTTAGAGTGCTCATGTCATCGGCGATCACCCTTACCCTGTTCCTATTGGTCCGACAAGCCCGGTACCTCATTAGGAGAAATATGAACCTTGCATGGGCGTTGTAAGGAATCCTAATTTTTAGGGATTAAGGCTAATGTTGTGTGGGGTTTAGGGGGCAAGGGCATTGAAGAAGGTAGTTTTGAGTAGGCTTTTTTAGCCTTTTTTTTAAAACAAATGTAGGATGTGGACCTAAAGGGTTGCTTTCTCTCTCTAGCTTTTTTTAAAGTGAAGGAAGCATAGGGGTGTGTCCACATCAGCAATTCTGTGGGTCAAAAAGAGTCAAAATTTGACTTTTTTTAAAAAAAAATCATTTTTATTTGTTTTTTACTTAAAACTCCCTCCCAACATATATACATATCCAAAAATCATTTTTTGACCCATTTTTAAACCCACAAGCTTAGAAAGTCCATTTTTTCAAAATTCTTTTCCCCCAAAAAGTAATAAACATTTTGTTCTCTCATCCTCCTCCCTCCTCCCTCCTCTCTCCCTCTCCCTCTCCTCTCCCTCTCTGCCCCTACCTTCCTCCTCCTCCCCAATCTCTCCCTCCCCTCCCTCCCTCCTTCTCTCCTCCCATCCTGCTCGGCCTCTCTGCCCTTCCCCCTCTATCTTTTCATCATTTGCTTCCTCACGCAACAGCTTCCATGGTGCTCACGGACATCAAAAATGGTTTGCTTCCACCACCACGTACTCCGCACACCAAAAGCATACATATTCGCTTACCCACGGCATTTTCACCGAAGACCACTAGTGAAGGTGATCAAAGGTCATCACAGGAACGTCGCACCGCTTGTGAGACCAATGTTGACATTTGGGTGGATGGCCATTTGTACCCTTACGATCCTATAAGCAGCTTCCATCCACCGTTTAATAGCCTTTCCACATTTCTTCAATTTCTTGGGAGGGGAGAAGCAGGCTTGTTAGGCTATTGCAAGCGGCTGTGTATGGGTGTAGGTGCTTCTTTGCATATATGGATGCACGAATGTCAAGCTCTTCACCTCAAGATGACGGCATTACAAGAGAGTGTTGCCTCTTCGGAGAGGGTAGTTAAAAGTCTTGAACAACAAATGCAAGAAAAGGAGTCCCACATCCAGAAGCTTACCAACACCATCACATACTTGAAAGAAACACCCCTTGGTGCAAGGGAACGCAAACGCCCGTATTCATCCATTGAAACTCTTGCACATTCCGAAGGAGCACGCAAACGACGAGTTACAGCCACAAGGTGATTTGGTCTTTACTTGCATGTTGCATTCTTACTTCAAACTATTTTCTAACATTTATGTTTATTTGTTGCTAGAAACTTCATCCTGGAGGCATGCGGTGGAACAAGCCAAGATAATCGAGTCAACCTTCTCACTAGTTATCTCAATACCGAGGACGTTATTTCTATCTTACAATCACCTGGAGGTAAGCACATTAAGGATGCAGTCACCAAGGACCTTATGCGTAAATTAAGAAATGTGGTTAATGATGATGACGTTCAACAAGCTTGTGATGAGGCTGGAATCAGCACCAAAGCCTATGAGGCTATTTTTCAACTCCTAAAGGATGCCCTCAAAGAACATGGCATTGTGGAAAACCTATTTCCCGTTCCTCACAAGGTCAAGCTCGCAAAGAAGGCCACAAACGAAGATGTGTTCTCCCGCATTGGGACATACCTACACATTGAGGACACAATGCCAACTTCCCTTTATGCTTCGTGCGCAACAAAGACAAGGGGAAAAGGTAAGAAACAATCCATAAGACCTTCGAATAAGGGCTTTCCTTACACAATGTGGAACAATATTTTTGTGGATCTTAGAAGGCTTCAAGAAGCCATGCTTAGATTTTACGAGTTACCTGAAGAAGGTGACACACTTTACTTTTTTATTTGGTATTATTCTTTTCATAGAAGCTGAAGTTTAAGGTCTTAGCACTATTTATTTTGTAGTGCTTGGCACAAAAGTCGCTTTTGTGCTGAAACTCGATGAGTGTCAAATAGTGAAAGGCCGAAGGTTAGAGAGGCTAAGTGTCACTCTAATGAACGAGGCCCTTCTACAAACCAAGTGAAGGGATTCAGTCGAGCCATATCCCACCCTATCTTTTAGCGTGCAATCAGAGAAAGACATTTGGTGGTTGGGTGCTATTGAGGTGCCCAAAGAGACCAATGGAGTACTTTCGTGGATTTTTGAGAGAACTCCATGGATCACAGAAGTAATACACTCCCAAATTGCACGTCAGAAGTTGGAGATTGAGGGATTTGGTAGTTATGATGTGGAGTGGCACTTAGGTGGGGATTTGAAGACTATAAAGTGTTTGCTTGGCTGCAAACAAGGGGCTTCTTCTCTCATGCCTTGTCCATTTTGCACTCGAGGGTACAAACCTAATGGACAAAAATCACATAAGAGCACTGCAAAGGCCAGTTACATGCTTCCATGGCAAGGGCATGGAGAACAAGGGTTAGATTTTCATGATGTCGGAGATGAAGGTAGAGAATGGGAAGCGTCTATTCTGAGATGTCCCATGCTCAATGCCCCAGACCGTGATCAAAAGGACCACACTTGGAATCCAATCTTTCGATTTCCTCTATCGAATGTACATTTTTGTACATTACACGCATTCATGCGTATTTTTGATAGGCTATCGAAGCTCCACATTGACTATGCTTTCACAATGAAACCGTTGGAGAAGTCCCAAGAAGCGATCGAAAGAGTGGAGGTACTCTTGAATTCCATTGGCTGTCACGGTGGAAATGTGTCTATAGTTGCTGCAAAGAACACAGGGGAGGCCCATGAAATATCTCAACAAGTGTCAATGAGTGGACAAAAAGCTAGACACTTTTTGAAGAAAGTTTCCCAAGGAAAGCCAAGTCGATATGATGCTCAAAGCAGCTCCAACCAACAGGCAGGTAACCTTTGGGAGCTTTGGAAGGAGTTATGCAAAGCTACTACTGACAATGATTCAAATGGCGAGCTTGCAAACAAGCGCAAGCAAGTTTGGGCCCGTTTTGATAAAATGGTCAAGCTTATGAGCCTTAACAGCACAACAGAAGAACAACGGCAATCATTTCAAGAAGCTTTGGCAGATTTTACCAAGGTCTTCACCCTTTCTTGGGGTGAAAATAACATCACACATTACATGGTAAGTCATTCATGGTGTATTCATTACAAGGGATTGTTTTTATTTACTAATGTGGATCGTTTGCTCATGTGAACAACATATCTTGTTTGCGCATGGTGCATTTTTTATGCACAAGTATGGATCGCTTAAAATTTTTAGTACTCAAGGCATGGAGAAGTCCCATTATCAAGTAAGGGGAGTGCACTTCAAAAATACTCGACATGGTGGTGGAATGGTGCAATCCAATTATTTGGAGGAGATGTTCAACTGGTTTTTTCGCACAACATTTTCTCGTAAGCTCACAATGGAGCGTGCGTGACAATCCAAAATTGCTATTGAAGTGCGCAAATGGAGTCGTCAAGAGCATAGCAACAAGTGGCAAATGTCGCAAGGTCCCACCAAGCATGCTGCATGGCGGCGATGCAGAGTGCGACAAGGATCAAAGTGGATACTGCGCGAGTCACTAAACGTGAACGCAGGGTCCAACTCTTAGCGACATGTTTATTTTAAAAATAATACTTCTTTTAAAAAAATTAGTGTGAACAGGGCCCTTTTTAAATGGGCCCTTATAAATATTGCATGCTCTCATAAATCACTCATTTCTAAAGAACAGGTGAGCTCTTACCAACGAAATGGCGCGCACCAAACAAACCGCGAAAGAGCATCCGCCTGCCAACAAAAACACCCTCCAAGGATGTGAGAAGCCGTCATGGCTTAAAGGCACAAGAAAACGGCCACGAACACCTGGCCGTTCCACGAACTCTTCTGGTAGTGGGCATGGTGGTAGGGCACGAGAGTCATCAAGGACTGTTGAATCTCCACCTCCTCAAGATATAACACCTAGAAAGAGAATGAAGCAATGTGCCCAGCGCTGGAGAGAAGCAGAGGGCCAGCAAACATCAGAGTCCGATAGGGAGCAGCCGTCGCGTCCCCAATCACAAGCAGGACCATCCAGGACTCAGGTGGTCAATACAGACACCGAATCAGAGAGTGAGCCACCATGGCTGCGAGAAAAAATACCGCGCACACATCGGGTGGCCGTTGGGGGGAAGACATTGCCTCAAGGCAAGGGAGCTCTCCCCACACGACAAGATCGGCAACCAAGGGAAGAGGAAGAATCAGAACAGGCTGCAGAACCAGCCCCTAAGCATGTAAACAGACGCAAGTCTAAGTTTTTCAAGAAGCCTTCACGCCGCCCGCCAGCAAATGTGCAAGTGCCCCCAAGACAACCGCAGCGGCGCCGAAAAATAGCAAGGGCATTCGCAAAAATCCGCCACTACCAGAAGACGACGGAGCTCTTGATTCGACGTGCCCCCTTTGCTCGCACTGTGAAGGAAGTGCTTCAAAGCTATGGAAATCAGTATAGAATGCAAGCAATAGCGCTAGAGGCTATTCAAGAAGCTGCAGAGGCCCACATCATTTCAGTGTTGGAAGATACCAACCTATGTGCCATTCATGCAAAGCGAGTGACAATACAGCCAAAAGATATGCAGCTTGCACGACAATTGCGACGAGACTTCGAGCATTAGCCGAAGTTACCCCTCTTTTTGTATTGCACACCCTTATCTTTGTAATGATTTGACTTTCCAATGACAATATGATCAACAGTTGTGTCTACTCTGTCTATTATCTTTGTAATTTCAAGTTCTGTATGTAATTGTAGTCAATTTCAGTAAATTTGTGCATTTTAAGTACCCTTAGGGGTAGATAAGCCTACAAGGGGCAGAAAAAGGCCTGGCCACAAGGGCGCGCAAATGGCCCATCCAAAACTGATGGATGGGCCATTTGCGCGCCCTTGTGGCCAGGCCTTTTTCTAGCCCTTGTAGGCTTATCTACCTCCAAGGGTACTTAAAATAACCAAATTTACTAATTCCTTATAGAATATCAAAACAAATAACATATTGTGAAACCAAGTGTCCAATGTAATTTGACTTTTTGGTGCAAGGGTGTAGTAGGTAGAGCTAAAGCAAGTGATAGTTTGCTGGAAACTTCATTTCATAATTGATTTGAGCTTTTCTAGTGTCCTTGAGTGTGAACATATACTGGAATTGCCATAAAAAGGTTGCATTTAAATGAATGATGCAAAACCAATCCATTGCCATAAATTTGTGCTTTTTAAGTACCCTAGGGGGTAGATTGGCCTATAAGGGGCAAAAAAATGCCTGGCCACAAGGGCGCGCAAATGGCCCATCCAAAACTGATGGATGGGCCATTTGCGCGCCCTTGTGGCCAGGCATTTTTTGCCCCTTATAGGCTAATCTAACCCCCTAGAGTACTTAAAATAACCAAATTTACTAAAACCTATTGGTTTTGCATTAATATATTATATGGATCCTTATGGACACCTTTTTTTGGTCATTTCAAGTTTTGAATTCCTTATAGGATATCAAAACAAATAACATATTGTGAAACCAAGTGTCCAATGTAATTTGACTTTTTGGTGCAAGGGTGTAGTAGGTAGAGCTAAAGCAAGTGATAGTTTGCTGGAAACTTCATTTCATAATTGATTTGAGCTTTTCTAGTGTCCTTGAGTGTGAACATATACTGGAATTGCCATAAAAAGGTTGCATTTAAATGAATGATGCAAAACCAATCCATTGCAATAAATTTGTGCTTTTTAAGTACCCTAGGGGGTAGATTGGCCTATAAGGGGCAAAAAAATGCATGGCCACAAGGGCGCGCAAATGGCCCATCCAAAACTGATGGATGGGCCATTTGCGCGCCCTTGTGGCCAGGCATTTTTTGCCCCTTATAGGCTAATCTAACCCCCTAGGGTACTTAAAAATCACAATTATACTCAAATTGACTGCAATTACATACCTTGAAATAACAAAGTCAAAAAATAATTCATATCACCAATTGAAACAATTTTCAAGATTGACAAATCAGATTGAAAAGAATTTGCAATATAGAGAGACAATTTCAAATACTTTTTATTCCTTCTAGCACGGTGATTTTACATCATGTATCTGAGGAGTTCAGAATTTTTTTGACCATTTCCTGGCACCTATTTTGCGCGTAAGGCAACTCCCCAGTCAAGAGGGACTGCGCTATGGCATTTGGGTCAGTTGAGCCAATGGAAGCATGTATCCCTATCTCGGCAAGCACTTTACCACGAAAGCCAGTGCCAAACGCTGTGCATACAAGGGATCTACGCACTAGGAACACTTGATGCGCAGTTTGAGCAATGGTACTCAAACACAAAAACTTGCTCAAAGCTTTTAACGACCAAGTCATAAAATGGGCTTGGGGAGTAAATTCATTATGGATAATGGCCACATCGCCAGGGGGGAGTTGTCCGAGGTAATGCGCAAGGGAAGCTTGAGGTCCAAATCCCGTCCGCTTGCCACCCGTCCTTGCAGCAAAATCATCAACCTCCACAACATCCTGTCATAAACCGATGAAGGTTGAGAAAAAAGAACACGAAGGATAAAATAGTAACATGAAAATTAGGATACAGTTTACCTCCTGTTCCTTGTCATCCTCCTCCCTGTTGCCCTTTGCATCCAAGTCAATGGTCCCATGCACCACAGATACAAGCTTTGGATCATCAGATGGGAGGTTGCATAATGGCATAGGCATCCTAGCAGCCTCAACCTTGGCTTGCGTGGCTTGGAAATCTTCATCAGCCACGTGCAACTTCTTTGATGCCAGGACCTCCGCACATACAACTGCAATAGTGTCAGCAACAGAGTTCCCATCTGGCAAGAGCTTGCTTTCTAGGGCATCTGGCATATTGTCTAAGGGACATTTGCTGCTGTTGCATAGCACGCTCAAGCATTCATCCATGCGCAGGCCAAATGCTTTTTCCAAATCATGCAAGACCACAAACTCCTCCCCATCCACTAACACTGAGGAGAAGCGGCTAATTTCTACCTATGGGATAGCCACATCCGTCAGTGGTAGTGGCACTGGAGTGTCACTAGGGCCAACCGCAACTATGGATTTCTCAACCACTTACTCAAGACCCCTAGGGTACTCGAGCTGGTGTGCCTTTCAGGGTTCATGGGGATAACCTGCTGCTCCTTGGTGTCCTTGATAAAGGACCCAACTTGAAGGTGTGGTAAGCGGAGCTCCTCCAAATCAGGTTCCTCACTCACCAAGAAGATAAATGTTGCAAGCCGAGAAAGGTACTCCACCCCCAACTTGCGCTTCTTGAGCGCTCACACCCCAAGGGCTTGCTCGTCCAAGTCATGGCCTGCATTGGTTGCAATTTCTTGGAATCGTTGCAACCGCTTGGCGAATGGGCGATCACCTTTGTGTATATAGTGCAAAAGATCGCAAGGCACCCAGATCCTTGCATGTGGGGGGATAGAAACAGAATATTTTATGATGTGCTCCTCCATGAACGCAGAAATCTCCTCAAATGCATCCATGTGAAGGGCAACTGTGGCGTCAAGGTCAGGGAGACGAGTAAAAAAGGTGTGCAGGTCCAACTTCCCTTTGTATTTGGTGTCCTCGAGGAAGAGGATGAAGCGTGACAAAGGGGTGGATGTGGGTACAGATGCAGAGGCTGTGGCAGCATCCATTTTTAGCCTGGGGTGTGGATAGAGAGTGCAGGAGCTCAGGAGTTGCAAAAGTGAAAATAGTGAATGAGTTAGGTGGCCCCCCTTTTATAATGTACCCTTTTTTTAAGACATAAAAAAAAAAGGCACTTTCAACAAAAAATGATTTCTCATCCCAATGCAAAAAATTATATTCAAAGGCATGATTTGCCGAAGCAAATCATGTTGATTACAGCGGGGATCAATATGAAAATTGCAAGATTTACAAAGTTATAAGATCGATAGCATAGTTCCATCTATCCCCCAGTCCTCCTCGACCTTCAATTTGTCTTCCATTCTCTTCCCAATCTGCGGACATTCATTACAATAAGCATCTAATGATCGACAAACCATGATGTATTGAAAATGTGGTGGAAGGATTCTCACCTTGTGACCTTGTAAACGAAATTGTGCTTGTTGAAGGGCCTCAAAACCCATAATAACCAAATGTTCTCAAACATTACTGAGAGTCCAATGCTTGTTCACTTGGACTGCCTCCAAAGCATCGTTGGGCATCTTCACTGCAATGTCAAAGCTTGCAATAGCGCCGTCTACACTCTGTAAGGGAGTCCACACTCCAAGCTTGCACATCCAACGATCATAGTGAAATCGTATGTACAAGGAGGTGCGGGATTTCAAATAGCGCATTCCAATACCTGAAGCTCCAACCTTACAACGGTACCGGTCCCCGTTGTGCATGCCCTCCACAAAACCCCAGTCCTCTTCTAAAATCCTTCCTAATTCTTCGTAATGCGCATCTTTACATACAAGCATTGTGGTAGTCTCCACAAATCCAAACTCTTTAAAAATGTGCACAAAACAATAAATAGGCAAACACTAGCTCAAGCCCACAGACCTAGAAGCTTTAGAGTATTTCAAAGAGTTTTGGACATCCATTATCATCTTTTGCTTGAAAGATGCTACCGACCACAAATCTGGGACCGGCCACTCCATACTTAATAAGGAAGTTACTTTGATGGGTTCAAGCATTCCAAATGCTTGTGTAGAAGTAGGGACAATATAAGAGTGAGAATAGAAGAAAATCCTTCTTTGAACCAGTTTGGTTGGGCAAAGATGCGGGAACATTATTGCTCCAATATCCGCATGTATAGCATTGAATGTGCCGGAGAGACTATGTAGTGGCTGCTCCTCCACCAACGTGGATGGAAATATGACTATAAATGCATGACAAATGTTAAGTATGAATCCATAATAACATTACACTGTGATTTCACACCTAGCTTTGTATTCTCAAAACATGTACTTACAATGTGTTGGAAATCGAGGTGGTTGTTGTAAGTGCATGGTTGACATTGAGAAAACATGTTGCACAATGGCTATGGTCCCCTTGTCTTTGCGGTTCTTGAAGCCAAGGAGCTTTCCTTTCCAATGAAGATCCAAGTTTGCACGATTCCGCACACGATGAGGGCCAACAGGAGATGGTTGCATGTATACCCAAGCACCTTTGGTGAACTCTTGTGGCACCCACTCATCATCTACACCTCTAGTGTTGTGGCATGCAAGTGCTGTGACCTCATCCTTTGGTCGCCTTTGCGAAGTAGAGTTGGCCATGGTTGAGCAAAGCAAACTAGGAGGAGGAGAAGAACCTTGCTTGTTGCTACAATGTAGGTGTGATAAAGTGATATGAGAAAATGGTCAACCCTTGTGGCAATGGGAGGAGAAGGTGGACAACCCTTGCTTGGTGTGGCATTGGGAGGAGAAGGTGGATAAGCCTTGCTTGGTGTGGCAATGGAAGGTGGTAGGGGAGGAAAGAGGAGCTTCCTTGCTGCAGCAATGGAGATGGTGTAAAGAGAGAGAGTGTTGGAGTAGAGGATGAGTGTGATGGTTGCAACCAAGGAGGGGTTGGAAAAGGGGTTCTAGAGAGAGAAAATCCCTTTTTGCTTAATAACTAATTTTGGGGGAGCTCTGGATAGCAAAAAAAGATTTTTTAAAAGTTTTTTAAAAATTTTGAATTTTAGGGTTTTTGGATGCACGTTTTGACTTTTTGAGATCAAGAAATGCTTTTTTGACCATAAAATAGTTTTAGGGGGGTTTTCAGAAGATGAAATTTGAGTTTTGAAATTTTTGAAAAATTTCAAATTTTTGGGATTTTTTCAAAACCGGATCAAAAAGGAGGGAAGTTGGAGGTTCCATATGGCCCACCCACCCCCCCCCACCACCCCCCCCCCCCCCCCCCCCCCCCCCCCACACACCTTCTCACTAGGTAAGAGCCCATTTAAAAAGTGTAAGACTACTTTGTCCCCCTACATTTTTGAGGGCATAGAGTGTGTCCACCACCCTCTTCTCATTGGCTGGCCTCTAATTAACCTTAATCCCAAAGGGCCCCTAGAGGGTTCATATTTTTCCTAATGTGACTCTAAATAATACAACGTTTATAGATCATAGGGTGTCCGTGTGCCGTGAGGGTTAACAATTGACTATCTAACGACGAGGGTATTTCCTGAAAGAATATCAAAATCACGCAGTAGAGCCATAGAAATGGAAGCACGAGACTATGCCTTAATTGGAGAGCAATTGTACAAATGTTGCGTGGATAATGAACTACGCATGTGCGCTACGGAAGTGGAGTATAATCCACTTCTAGAACAAGATCACAAGGGTGTGGTAGGGGGCCATTTTTCGGTAGTAAGAACAACGATGATTATACAAACTGCACAAACATGGTGGCCGACATTGTCACAAGATGCAGAGGAGTTTATTAGGAGGTGTGAAGAGTGCCACGCACTAAGACTCCTATAAAAAAGGACGAGATGCCATTGCGGCCTATGATGGGCACAAGAGCTTTTTCTAAGTGGGGTATAGACTTTGTAGGTCCTATTAGCCCTCCTGCTTATAAGTCACATGCTCAATATATCATTGTGGCAACTAACTATGTCTCAAAGTGGGTTGAACCCAAAGCAACTGTTAAAGCACATGCTAGAACTATGGCACAATTCCTTTCTGAATTTGTCATTGTAAGGTATGGTTTTCCTATAGAAATTGTAAGTGATAGGGGTACACATTTCTTGAATGAAGTAATTGAAAATATTTTGGGTGAATTCATGATCATTCATAGAAAGTCGGCACCCTATCATCCACAAGCTAATGGACAAGCCGAGGCCACAAACAAGACAATGTGCACAGTTTTGACAAAAATTGTGAGTGAATCTAGAATGGATTGGGATCAGAAGTTACATTCAGTGTTATGGGCTTATAAAGTAGCCTACAAACCAAAATTACACACAGAACCTTTTAATCTTGTTTTTTGTTTGAATGCTATTCTACCCATTGAATTTCTACTTCCAACCTGAAGAATTGCCAGGCCATGAATTATCTGAGAGGCTGAAAGAGCTAGAGAACTTAGGGGAGATTCGTCTACAGACGGTAGGAGCCTTATTTATGTTAAAGAGACAACAAAAAGAGTTTTTTTACATGTATATGAAACCAAAGAAAATTCAAACTGGGGATTATGTTTTGATTTATACCCTGAAACAACATGCCCGAAATTTGAAAAAACACGGGATGGGTCCATTTGTTGTAAAGGATGTATCTTCCCATGGGTCCATTAAAGTTGCAAAACTTGAGGGAGGTGAGATGTCTAACTGGATTAGTGGATGCAGGATAAAGAAGTATTTAGAACCATTAACCTAGGAGATGCTACAGAAAATTCACAATGCCAAGAAGATCGAATAAGAGAAGAAAAGGGTGATCAAAGAGGCAAAGGATGAAGCACAAATAAGGATATTGAAGTGCAAACAACAACAAGGGTTGCGCTTAAATAACATACCGCTTCAACAAATAACTTGCTCTTGGAGGTCACACCATTACCAAACCGACAAGTGTAAAGGCAAAAAATCACAGCCCTACCTCAGAAGTAAACATGATTGGTAAGACAGTAAAATCACGGGAGTTGGTACGACTCATTGTGTAAGAAATAACAAAGAATGAGGACTATGATGATATCTATATGGCTCCCTTCATTAGGATTCACATTGGTCATGTAGCAGTGGAAACATATGCATTGTTGGATACGGGGGCCAGGTGAAATATAATTAGTCATAAATTGCTTGATCAACTACCACCTATAGAGATAATTGCAAAATAGCTTTGCTTGCGAGTGGATAATAAAGGCACAATAACCGATGATTTTGCAGTAATATTTCCTATAATGGTTCAAGGCCATGAATACAAGCACAAGTTCCATGTATTACCATACATGTAGGCCTCAAACCCTTGCATTTTAGGGGTTCCATGGCTCATGAGCAGTCAATGTGGAATTACTCCAGGGAAAAGCAATATTTAATGTGGAATTACTCCAAGGAAAAGCAATATTTAATGAACAGGGGTTTCAAGAACCGCTTCTACATCCTGAGGAATATTCTTCATTGTATCAACAAGCAATGTTTCCACAACATGCTCCAACAAGTTGAAGCCACAGCAGGACAAAACAAACCTTGGAAGAAACATGTCAAGACAGCCGCCATAAAGGACAAAGTTTTGGTAAAAGCGTCTGACATAGACAAATCTAGGCGTCAACAACTTAATACATGTCAAATTAGGCTTCCAAAAGAGCAATTAATCAGAGGTGATACGCCACCAACCCAACGTTACCAAGATAGCACACATGGCAACAAAGGCCACAAAGAAGGAATTCAAACTTTCAACATATGTTTGGCAAATCAAAGCCAAGCCCACGGACATTACAAAGCCATAACAGGAAGTTTCTGCCATAGTAAATGACCGACAAGGTGACTATGGTGGTAAACAAAGAGATAAACGAGTTTCAAAAACAGGTAACCTTGTCAGAAAATTCCAATAAGCACAATGCTTATACCCCTCTCTCGCACAACATAATTTTTCCAATGCATTGACTGTGTATGCATAATAGGGCCACATTACAAGGCCAACATTAGCACGGATTTTCAGCCCATGCATTGCACATACCCTAAGACAATACCATGTCATCCTAGAGTACTCCGACTAGGAGGGGGGGAGGCATTCTCAATGCGGACCTAGTGGCTGTTAAACGCATAAAAAGGGCATTGTTTTTGGTGATTTTTGGGGGTTTTACGTTTAATTGCGATATTTTATTGACAAACCCATGTGTATATGCCCTTAATAGCATGAATCTACTGATATATGAGGCCAAAAATGCCAAACATGGGCCTGTAGGTGTGTGTATATGTAAAAATAGCCATTTTTCAGGCAAAATATCAGTAAAATGGAGAAATCTAGCCACAAAAAAACAAGTGAGTGCATATAGTGATTTGGTGTGATGTTTTTGATTTATTGTGATTTTTGGATTATTTTCGAATTAATTTTGCTAATTTTCAGCAGAAAAACTTCAAAAATACAAAAAGTAGGTGAAATGGAGTCGTAATGCAAAACGAATAATATGGGGATGATCAGTGACTATAGGAAAATCCAGGGTACAGTCAGGGTGCAATTATGAGAATGTAGCGGGAAGCGTGTTTTGACGAGATTTTGACCGAAACGTCAAATATCTCAGAAAGTGGGCAAACAAAGTCCAAATGATGAAATTTTTGAGCCTAGACCACGTTTCACAAAAAGGTAGGAGGAGCACATGGCAAATTTCATGGAAAGTGGTTTGGGGACCCCATAATAAGATTTTTTCACTCCACTTAGAAGCTCATTTCCACTATTACCTTGTGAGAGAGAGCTCTAGCCACCTAGAGCGCAGAGAGCTTCCAGGAGTCCACACGCCGCGTACGAGCCACCGACAGACACCAGCTATGAGAGGTAGGTTCAACACCTTGAGATTTGATGCTTCATCATCATTTTCACACGTAGATCAATGTAGGGTTCACACGAGCATAGGTGGGTAGAGACCTGTAGAGGCTTGTAGCTCCCTAACCGCTAACCCGAATCCAACAAGACTTGATAGGGGGTTAACCCTAGTATAGGTGACCACTCCTATGACCTCAAATGCCACATAGAGCGAAGGATGGAAACCCTGTCTCCCAAAGCCCTAGAGCCGACATCAATAGCCCAAAAAAATTCCAAGTGTTTTGTAGCTCATAAGCTATCATTGGGGATATCAAGCATTCTAAGAACAAATTATCATTTTCTAGGAAATTTCTTGGTTAACAGGACGCAAAAGTGTCATGTTACCAATCTAGTGATAGTAAGGATGAGATCCATGAGGGTGCCATAGTCGACTTTTGTGAACTCAAAATAAAAGATGTTTAGGTCTTCTTGACAAGATTTTGCAGAGGAGCAAGAGGAATTGGGAGGCAAGTGAGACTTGTTGAACTCAAGGACCTTGGTGACCTTGGCAATATTGGGGTAGTGAAGTTGGATAGAGAGATGATGACATTGCTTCCATCACCTCCATAAGAGGATCACTCCCTGTTCCACTTGGAACACTTCATTTTCTAGAATACCAGTGCCATTTTATAATTTTGTTTGCTAGAATTGCCCTTCTTTCCTAACGCATTTTTGGCCTCCAAAGCCTCTCTCTACTTCTCTCTACTTCTCTCTCTCTCTCTCTCTCTCTCTCTCTCTCTCTCTCTCTCTCCCCCCCCCCCCCCTCCCCCCCCTCATAAGAGGAAGAAATCAAATTAGTAACCCACCTAAATTTATGCATGCTATACACTTCCAAACATCACAACTTGAAGTCCCTTTTTGTACTATAACCTCTAAAAGCTTGGTCAAACTTATGACCAGCAGTACCCGTAGAACCCACAGCACCCGCAAACACCGGTTTTGGAGGAGTCTTCATTGGTTGTGCATCCACAACACCAGAAGCATTCAACATTTAGAAGAAGAAGCCGTTTGGTACAATACCTCACTTCAAAAAGGGAGGGATGTCGTATGCATCTAGCTCTATGAACACATGGGCAAGTTGCATCTTACTTTTAGGGCTTAGGACAACCTAGGAACTGACCTAGGCATCTCACCTAGAAACCTCCTTAGTAGACACTGTAGGATGTCACAATTGATGATGCATAGGCCCAAAGGGACCCCCAAAAGGCAAGGAACAAGCAGGTAAAGCCCAGTTGCAAAAAAGCTATGATGTCGTGAAGTGGAGGGCCCAAGAGAGAAAACTGGAAGGACAAGAAGGTTATTTACGTATCTATTACTGGACAGAAAACTGTGTTGGTGCCCGTGTTTTCCGGCTTGAGAATGTGGTTGGCATGCTTGGGATTCTGACGGTGCAAAAAATGGTTAAGTCTACCTCCAATTTGTATGCATGGAAGGTGGAAGCAATTGTCGTGTAAGGGGATGAAGGAGCTGGGCTGCCACACAAGGCACTAGCATTATCCCACATAGGGGGGCTTGGGGCAATGTGAGGGAAGGGGGAGAGGGTATATATACTAAAGTGAAGCGTATTACTCACATCACAAGGGGGGCTCGTGGACACTTTTGGGCGCATCCAGTGGGTGGCCTCTCTCTCTCTCTCTCTCTCTCTCTCTCTCTCTCTCTCTCTCTCTCTCTCTCTCTCTCTCTCTCTCTCTCTCTCTCTCTCTCTCTCTCTCTCTCTCTCTCTCTCTCTCTCTCTCGCTCAGCGTGGGCGCTTGGGTGTGAACACCCCATTTTGAGCGACGGTGAGCAATCTCGCCCACCTAGGGAGGGGGGGGGGGAATAAAACATAATTTTTTTTATAAATATTGATTATAAGCCACAAAAAGAGCCATGCAAAATGGGGAAAAAGAAGCGGTGGAGACTTAAGTTGTATGCAAGCTCTATATAAAGAGCTAGATAGAGAGATTAGCAAGAATGCTTATTATTCTTGGGAGCTTGAGCACTTAATGAGGAGATTATGAGCCTTCAGAGCTTCTCCACAGGGACTACCTTCATGCTACTCTCTAATCTATGTGCTTAGTGTTAACATTTGATATTTAATCCATGATTAGTTCTTCTTTTTGTGTCTTGTGTCTTATTCTCTTCTCTTAAGCTCCTAATTCCTGCTGCCCCTACCACGCATCGTGCTTATGGTGATGATCTTGATGAAGCGCTTCCATGTTATGTATTTGGAGATTCTCCTCTTCCTCTAATCACGCACTAATTACGCTTAGTGTTTACTTAAGCTGTTAAGAATGATATGAACACTTGCAAGCCAGTATCTTCCTCATCTTTTGGGTTTGTCTCTCCTTCCCACCCCTCGCACGACAAGAAGCCCGGTGCCTATCCGGCTCACCTCCCGAAGCGCTAACTCCCCAACATCTTTGGTGAACCTGACATGAAACAAGTCGGACGTGCCAGGGATGATGGAGACAAAGGAGTTTCTACACATGCTGACAGAGACGAGTAGACTATGCATATCCCAAGAAGTTCAAAGTTTGTCCCAATTCTTGAAGTTGATGCAAATGATTCAAGACTACTCGATGCGCAATGAAGAACCAAAAGTGCAGAACAACCATCAAGAGGATGAAGCTGTGGAGATGGCAGTTGAAGCCGTCTATGACAAACTGAATGTTTTTCAAGGGCATAATCCAACATGGTATCTTGCATGTTATCATTGAATCCGAGATGCGCTCTTTTAGAGTGTTAGAAAGTCAGTGGATTTTAGCTTTTTGTCGATTAATAGACACAGACACAAGTGCGCAAGTACAAGATCTAGCAAAGGTTCATAAAGACAATTGGAATGATTTTGCACAAGCGTTTTTACATGAAAGCTAGGATGGCCAAGACAAGAAGAAGGAGCAAGATGCCGATGGACCTCAAGAACCATTGCAGATAGCAAGCTATGATGAGTTTTAGAAACAAGTGTGTGCAAAGCTCAAAGTCGAGAAAGCTGCATGTGATTTGAAGCAAATTGATGATGAAGATACTTCGCAAGTGTCCGATGCCACCTGTGGAGTTGGAGATTGTCTTCTAGAGAATTCTTCTATAGAGACTATTTTGCATGTTGAAAGTAATAACGGACTTAAAACCAAAGAACCTTTTCCCCATAAGGTTTTTGATATGCATGCAATGTTTATGGACCCGCATGCAATTGTAAATGAAGATACATGTTGTTTTGAATCACAAGTAAGACCCACATGCATGGACTATTCTCAAGATTATGCAGGGATAAACCAACTGATTGAAGGCGCACCTACTGCTTTCAAGGTTCTATGTGAACCCATGCAAGAATCTTTATCAGTTTTAATAGGAGTGGATGTCTATGATTTTGGATTAAAGCAAGCAGAGGATGACATTATTACTGCTTTTCCATGTGGTTTGGATGGAGCTGAGCCATTCAATTAGGATACCCTTATTGCTGAGAACATCTCTTTCAACAAGATAGATGGAAGTGTAGTTCAAAGCCAGGATGTATCAAGTCACTTAGAGGGCTGTGCAGACGCCCAAACGGATGAACCATGAATAGAGAAAAAGGTGTGTATGGTTGACAATTCTTCAGAGTTCTATGATGCCTATGAATCTTTCACAGATGATTCTTATACGGAGGATGCTACCATGCAAGAGGATCTTACAACCTTACCATGTCTTCATAATGGAGATATGGAGGCAACTATACAAGACAATGTTATCCCAAGGGTAGAACTCTATGATGCAACAACAGATTGCTCAAAGAATCTCCCAAGGGTAGAGCTCTATGAGACGACAACGGATTGCTCAAAGAATCTCCCAAAGTTAAAGCTTTATGAGGCGACAACGGATTTCTCAAAGAATTTTCCAGATGACTTTGAAGCTAGAGGGGGTGAAGCTACTAAGCCAGGATTTTTTCCATGGACAATCTATATGGAGATCTTTTCTTAGTTGCTTCAAGCTTATGCCAGTTATGGTTGGATTCTTGTGTTTTCTCTTTTGATACTTCTTTCATTGAGGGTATGGATACCTACCGCAAGGCATGCTTATGCTTTGATGCATGTGGGGGCAGAGATGTATTTGCCACTTACCAATGGGATGTGGATTTTATCTTATGATTCTGGCCAAGATCTCATTTCTTGTGAGGGACTTCGATGCTGTGTATTGGCTATGAAGCTGAATCTAGGTGATACTCAAGATTCTAAGAAGCAGATTCAATATGCGGAGTGTTATGTTGCTCTTATGTTATGGCAAGTGATTTTTCTCCCCTATCAACCTGGAGCCTATTCTATTGTCAGTATATCAAGGGAACTTACTTATATGCGTAATGACTTGGATGGTGACTATCATTTTTTTAACTTATGGAAGCTTATGTATATGCCTTCTAAAACTAGTGGAGACTACAGTGATGGTGCTTTATGGATGCTTCTATCTTGTCCATTTGATCCAGGTGGTTTGATCCAGACCATCCATGAAGGTTCCTATATTATTTTGGGTATTTATCAACCATATGATTCTGGGAGAAGATATTGAAGTGCAAATCAAAGTATCAAGATGAAGCATTTGGTTTCTTTTGTAGCAAGTTTCTTGACAAATTTTTCTTTATTAGGTTTATGCTATGCGAGGAAGATTGCATTCAAGGTCTTTATGCAATTGAGCTACCATCACATCTATTGGGAGAGGACTTGATGGCCATTCCATGTGCAAGACAAGCTAGAGCATATTTGAGCTTGAAAGAGCTTCTAGAATCCATTAGTTATGATAAGTTGTGTTTTCATACCGTAAACCCTAGTCTTAGTCAATTGGGGATTAATATACTAGCATGAAGCCTTGGAAGTCAATCGAAGCAATGAACAAAGATTGAAGCTTGACTATGACATCACTTAGATTTGGATGCCACAAATGAACCTGAGAGGAACTTTAAAGTGCTTGTGAAAGGGCAGGGGAATTGAACATGCTAATCTCCACCCAGCCATGCCCTATATAGGCCCTTGGCCTTCTAAATATAGGGACCCCCTTGACTGCATGTCCATCCTGGCCCTTGGCCGTGCTTGGTTTTACCCTTGGCATGACATTACTCCTCCTTGGAGAAGCGATTTCATCATCGAAAACAAGAGTGGTGATACACTAATGTTTTATATAGTGGCATCCTTCATGGATCCTACTGTATGGTTGATCGGAACATGGTTCAACAGGAGGTTCAATGAAACCAAGAGTAACACCTTGATTTTTCACATTGTTGTCCATTTGCAACCGTCTTGTGTTGGCAATTCCTATCCAATCATAGTGTGTAGACTCCATTTAGAACACACATGAGTATGCAAAACAAGTTATCACACAAAGATGTACCCTAAAGAGTACCACTTTTCACTTTCCATGAAAGTAACTTGCTAACATAATTCATCAACCAAGTTGAAGTCCTTGACTTGTTTTCCAGCAGTAAACAACCCCACCATAACTAGTGTTCAAGGTTGAGAACTTGATTTATACATGAAGAGACTACACCTAGTCGCAACATGCTTTAACTTATGGTAAGCAAACTCCAAGTAAAGCAATAAATGCTTACTGATTGGATCGCTTGGTGCTAACGTACGCACTTTGCATATCCTTCAACACAAGATTACAGTTTGTAATCTACCTATCCCCTTGGATAATTGACAGTATTGAGGTTATCCCTTTGGATAACTGACAGTAATGAGGTGTGTTTTCCCTCACGGTTTACAGTCAGTCTTCCTAGATGACCGGTAAATGGAAATCACAATATTGTTTAACACTGTTGAGGAATCAACAATGTCCGGAGTAACCATCGTGGTTATCTTGAAAAATCCACAAACACCCAAATCGAGCCATGACCTCTATTGGTGATTAGTAGACCCAAAAGTAATCTCATAGAGATACTGCATATAAAGTGCAAAATGCTTCATAAGCCACAACTTGAGGAATATGCATGCCATTCCAAATCAGCCTTTGCTAAACACTAGGGCCCATAACACCTAGTGTGCATGCATTTAGCAAAAAACAGATCCAAACCTGTATATCCATGGTAATTCTTGCCAATATTTATGGAAAATGTCATGCACTTAGCACACATTAAAAGGAATGTAAATAGTTCTGAAAAGAAACTAAATACTTTCAGTTGCAATCTTTTGCAAGCTTTGCTGAAACGTCTGAACCATAATAGAAGGTGAAACAAAAGTCACTTCTAGGTGCAAACAATGAAACTTTTTCATTAACAAATCATAGCCTTGCTATATGCTAAAACAACCATCTGTCATGTTGTTTAGCTTCACTTGTACCGTAACAAGTCATGCTAAGTATCCGACAATTTTTGGCCACCGAAATTGCTCCTGATACATTGTGCAAAAAATGGTCTAGAAAACAGATTTGACCAACACATAGGGACCTTGTCTTGACACATACTTGAAATAGTGGGTGCCAGTGTCAGTCCCAGAGACTCATATTCGCCACGTGTGGAATATGTCTCAACTAAGGATGTTTGAGAAAAGAACATCCTACAAGTACAAGATGTACTTGTGTGTGGAGGTAACTCTAAATACTCTACGATAAGAGTTAGAGGGAACCTCATTCATTGGTCCATACTGGCTAAACTGAACTCCTTGAGTCCCTAGACCATGTTGTATCCCATGTGATAAAATGTGCCAAATCGAATCCTACAAGTGGATTCGTAACAGCATAATGTACATTGGACACTACGGCCCATAATACTTGTTTTCACATGCCCCTGAAATATTCTAGCGTATTTAAATGACTTGAAAAAACCAAGCAATGCATACTAACAACTGGAATAACACCAAATTAATAGATGCGTACCTGGAGATTGAACTGAATGTTCACTTACCCGTATTCAAATATAGAGGAACACATTGTTTATGTGTGAAAAAACAAGAAACATTGCACTAGAAACCCTGGGTGTTGCCTTTGCAATCCAAACCCGTTGGGTAGAAGCTACGTAGTCAACCGTGTACAGGATGATGAGAATCAACTTAAAAAGTTGAATTTTTCCGCTACCCCGCGGTAGATTGCGGAATTCCTTCCTTGAAAGTATAATGGCAAGGATCAAACTGTGATCCTCCATGACCATGGGATGATTTAGTAAGCACCCGCGGAATTGTACCCCAAAACTGGGATGCCATAGACACTTGTAGTGCTATAGAGAGAGCGAGAAATCCACACAAGTGAGATGCCTAGCTCGTATCAACTGCCATGATGTCTCAACTGTTTGCTGACTATAGACCCCATGGTTTAGATCAGCTGATGTAAGTGCAAGAGTATCGAGAACTCAACTTGAGCATTGCACTAGAAACATATAGTTCGAAAATGACACCCTAGACATCCGTACTGACAAGACTCTTATATCGATGTGTACTTCCCTGGGTAGAGCTGTTCGATCTTGAAAAAAATCACCCAAAGAATGCCAGTAGTTAGGTATGACCCTTGGCTTGACAATGGCTATTAGCCAATGTAGCTCATAGCCATGATGCAAATTAGTGTTCAATGTATATCTTAGAAAAACTAGACGAAGAGAGACAGTTGGCTGTGCAAAATGCTCTTGTGGAAAAGGATAGGAGAAAGAAGTGGTTTGATCGCCATGTGAAGAACAAGGACATCAAAGTTGGTGATAAAGTCCTTATGTATGGAGTACATAAAGAGAAGAAAAAGTTGAAATATGCTGGTAAAGGACCATATAGAGTATGTGAAATTACCCCACAAGGTACCCTTCGTGTGGAAACTCTTGATGGAGTTGAAACCATTGGATTCCTCAATGGGAGTAAATTCAAAAGATATTATGATCCTTTAGGCCAAGAAGAACTACGGGCCATTCATCAAAAGAAGGCCGCCAAAGCACAAACTGAGTTAAAGAAGATACAAGCTCAAGCTGAGGCTAAGGAGCGACAACAACGTATAAGACAAAAATGAGAGGCTAACCTTGGAGTCACAAATGCATTCCACGTGGAAATCGAAGAGGATTGGTTGGACTCTGACACACCTCTACGATACCCTATTGAGTTAAATAGTGCCTATGGAAAAGTGCTATATAACGCCTTATTGGACACGGGTGCTAAATATAATCTGCTATCCTATGGGGTGTGGTGTCAGTTAGGGAATCCACCTCTATCTGAGAGTATTATCCAAGTCAAGGGTGTCAACAAGAAAAAAACTACGGTTTTTGGAATCTGGCACACTTCTGTCAGTTACGACAATGGAATTGTAGCTCAAGACTTTTTGGTCATGCCTACTGGAACTATGGAGGGTAATATAAACCTAGGACGCACGTGGATGATAGCCACCAAATGCACTATTGATTGGGGGACTGGGGGTGTCACAACGCAAAAACCAACTCTTATCCCTACCACGCAAGCCATAGTCCCTGAGATATTGCCTAAGGAAATAAAACCCAAGACATTGCATGTCCACGAGGTTGAACCATACGTCCCCATAGCCCAACTCTCTAGATCCTCAACTGATGTAGTTGAAAGAAAGCTTGAGACACACAAGAACCATCCTAATATAACAAAGAAAGCATACAAGTGGGTCCCTAAAGCTTCTTTAGTAACCATGGCTGATGCTAAAAAAGGAAGCCTCATAAGAAACGTCCCACTCGCTCCAAGAAATGTAAGAAAATGTGGCGCTGGATTCCTAAACAACTATTAAAAGCCCAAGGATACTATGATGGAAATGAGAAAATTTGGGTACCTAAACGTAAGATGTGTCCTTCCCTATCGACAACAAACCCATATGAGTCAAACAGTGTAACGCTAAAGCCAATGGCAGACAGTGGGAAGGGAAAGATCACAGAATGCTACACACCTAGTCCAGAGCTAGTTTGGGCTCCAAGGCAAACCCAATTTATTCCACCTAGCTCAGGAAGGGGGGAGTTCCATGAAGCTTCTAGCTCCTCATGTAATACATCCATAGAGGTAAAAGCTTCTACACAGCCTCCATCTATGGTAATGGACCTCAATGAAGCTACAAAAGAATCCACACCTCCCAGTGTTCAAGAATCACCTGATGAACCACTTCAAGTTCGATCCTGGGAGAGTACCTTACCACCCTTGCAACTTGACGAGGCACCTAGGGTAATAGAAAACCACTGGCAAAAATCCTCACCTATTACCAACTGGAACAATTGGTTTCAAAGGGTGACAAGCTCATTTCAAACGGTATGATCTACCCAAGGAAGGGGAGAGTGTTTGTGGACATCCATCATTCACTTGCTTCCCTCTCAACCTTTCTCCTTGGCCTCTTAATCTCCGATCTTAGGGAATGTATATATAAAGCCTTATACTCACAAAAACAAGATAAAAAAGTAAAAGAGCAAGAGCCATCACACAAATCATAAAAACAAATTATGCACAAGAACACGACCCTTGTAATATTTGCACTCTAACCATCATCTATTTGCGTGTACAGATATGGCTAGTACGCTAAAGTCATCCACTCTTGCCTTGGGTGAGAGGTACCCTCGTTACTTTTCACAAATGTTTCACATGGTCTTTCCAGTGCTTGCATGTGAATGGGATTTGATAGGTACGCTAGCATGTGAGAGGAATTTTGAGGAGTTAGAATGGCTGATACGTCTCTTGACCACGTCTGATCCATACTTAGTAGAGAGCGTTTCTCCCATTGCACAAGCCTACCCTTTTGACCAAGATGACTATACGCGTCTAGTGACCTTCTTAGTAAACATGGGTACCTATGATGAAAAAGAAAATTTACATGACTACACGGATGGCACATATGGTCTCATGGATGATGACTTTGTTTATCTCGACGATGAGGATAGGGGTTTAGCCTTAGGGTTTCCCCCCAACCTCTACAATATCCTATTCCCTTGACTCTTTAGGGGGAGTGCAAATAATTAGGTTAGGGTTCCTTATGTTTTTTGTTATGTTCAATAAGTGTTGGTACCTTTTCCCACTAATGTGCCCCCTAGAGGTATTCCTTTTGTTTCCTAGTGTGTATAGGAGCGTGTTGCTATTGATGGGATTTGGACCTTCATAGAACCTTTCTCTCGTTCACACTTCAAATCAAGCACGACCATCAACACAAACAGGTGTTTTATGTCCATTAACATTGCCCTTATCTTTTTGCATCCATGTTTGTCTGCTTTGATTGTGATTGGTAGCACAATATTCAGCGCATTTGCTTAGTATCAAACATTTAATTCAATGTAATGTTTTGTCATAATCACTTGTCTAGGTTTAAAAATCAAGCAGTCTGACTAAGCTAGTTTGACCAAGCTAGGTATTAGAAATCTTCTCTTAATACCATGGGGAATGCCTTCCTAATACCATGTTTTGTCATAATCACTTGTCTAGGTTTAAAAATCAAGCAGTCCGACTAAGCTAGTTTGACCAAGCTAGGTATTAGAAATCTTCTCTTCATACCATGGGGAATGCCTTCCTAATACGCAATGGTTACTTAGGTTCTTAATCCGATTTAGGCAGCATTGTGTGAAATGTACTAGGGCTTTCTAGTGGGCTTAACCCTATTGACCTTTAGCTTAAGTATTATAAAGGGAGTTTACTAATGTGATGAGCCTGGGGAGGGTAACAGTGTTATATGACCCCCCAAAGTTACAAAATTAAAATGCTAAAAATGAACAAACAAAAAATCAAAGTGCCACAATGTAAAATTTTAAGCTGGAAGAGAAATCCCTGCTTAAATTGGTACTTCACTCACATGTATCGCCTATGGTACTAGAGCCCTAGAGGTTCCCAGTGTGGGCGCTTTTCCTTGAAAAGAAAAAAACCCAAGGCATACAAAATAAGCACACACATCAAAATTGAATCAATGTGAAAAGACTTTGGGGGGTCAAAGAAAAGGTAATCAGTCAGGCGATGATTTCATGAGAAATTCCTTTTATCGTAGCTTAACTACAAGGTCTTCTAGGTATAGCCTCTAGTCAGTCCTCGAACATCAAATACTTGGCTCTCGCGATTAAACAACTTAATTGACCAGAAAAAATTGAGAAGTTACCCATGGTATTAATAGTCGAGCTCTAGTGCCTTTTGACCGTTAAATTAGCGACCCCGGACTTGTTTAATTTTTTACCTTTACATCTGTTTATGCATTTGATTATATTGCAATTTAATGTTTATTGCTGACAAATTGTCTAAAATTCTGTTACCAATCAATTTGTCTGTCTATTGCATATGATTTTTAATTGTATATGAGAATGCAATTACTGTGGCAATGTTGTTTGATTTTGCAGTGATTGAAGAAGACTACGCACATCCATGTCGACTGCTCTCCCATCTCGACGAACGAGCTTCAACTGGATAGCTTCCGAGGACGGAATCTACATCCGGAAGGGGGCATGTAACCCTCACGGCACACGGACACCCTATGATCTATAAACGTTGTATTATTTACAGCCAGGTACCGGGCTTGTCGGACCAATAGGAACAGGGTAAGGGTGATCGCCGATGACAGGCGCACTCTAACTGGAATATTCAAGGAGTTAGTTGGCTAAGTATGGGCGCCCAAGTGTGAATGGGGTGAGCTCATATAAAAGCCACTAAACCTAATTTTTACTCATTCTCTCATTGTGCAATAGAAGCCGTTCTTGCTCCATCTCCACCTTCTCCTTCACCATCTCCTTGTGTGTGTGTGTGTGTGTGTACGTGTGAGAGAGTGTGTGAGAGTGTGTGTGTGATCGAGCATTGCGGCGGCACAACGGCGGCAAGGCGGTTGAGCGCGGCGTAGCGGCGTCTCCCTCTTCTTCACGGCACGGGAATCCTTCATTCGCAACTATGCAGGAAGGTGAGTGACACACCATTCTTCCTTGTGAGCTTGTCTGTTGTATGATTGTGTGCTAGGAGCCTTTGTGGCTCGCACACGGCGCGTAGCAAGTCCCTAGCCGTGACATCAATCAAATATTGACTCCACTTGGGTGCTAGGGTTACTTGGTAGCATGTGGCACTGGTGGTTTGAGATGACAAAATGCACAATCATTAGCATATGCATTAACATCTTGCTTCATGTCTGGCCAAAACACCCCAAGTCGTTTGAATTGTTGATAAGTCTGCTACTTTGAACAATACAAACCTAATAATTTAGTGTGTGCCTCCTGTAAGTATTCATCATACTCCTCAGGGATTAAGCACAACCACAAAATTTGGTTCGATCCAAGATGATACAAGCGCCCTAAAATAATTTGGTAGTCTCTTGCTTGCATAACCATAGATTTTTCCAAATTTTTATTTTCCTCTTCATGAATTATTCCAAACATTAAAACCTGCACTATGTCTTTAGACCATTTTGGCACCATTTCAACATTGAAATGATAGGCATCAGGTAGGTCATCCTCAACCCCCGTTGGTTCCTCACCATGTACTAACCTAGAGAGATGATCTCCCCACGTATGGGTCGTTCCTTTCTTTACAACCACGGTAAAGTCAAATTCAAGCAAAACTATAAACCATCGAACAATCGTCCCTGTGCTACATGGCTTATTGACCAAATATAGCAGCGGTGGTCCATAAAAAATGTGAACTTGTTTGCTAGCAAATAATGCCTGAACTTCTTTACCTCATAGATCATGCCTAACCCTTCTCTTTCCATGGTCATATAGCTCTTTTGTGCGCTATTGAGGTGTCTACTGGCATAGTATATCGAAAAATCCATGTTTCCCTCCCGTGGTTGAGCCAGAATACACCCTATTGTAAATGCTGACACATCCACATGCACAGGAAAGATCTTAGACCAATCCGGTGCTTTCAAAATCCACTCTAAAATATTTCCCTACTAGTAATGTCACTTGAAAAATGGCCTCCGGAGCTTCCTTCATGAGCTTCCTTCAAAATTTCCCCTTGGTAACTTTCAGGAACACATCTCCTGATAATCTGATCTACCCCTCTCTTATACATATATCCACCAATAACTGAGTATGTTGCAATTCTCAACATCAGCTTCCTTCTGTGATTTGTTGTCATTCCTTCAGGGAAAACACCTTCAGAAAGCTAACTCAACATTTTCTCATACGAGTCATCTGATTTTTTTGGTTGTATCTGAAATAATTCTGCATCAAGTAAGTCATCTGTAATGCCTTCATGAGGTTCTCCTGACTCCAGTCTTCTCAAATAATCTGCAATTAAGTGCTCCCTTCCAAGTCTATAGACAATAGTGCAATCAAATTCCTATAGCACCCGCCCTTCGTCCGAGCATGCCTCCCCCTCCTGTCTCCCCCTATCGTGGGGGCGGTGACCGTAGGGCAAAGGCGGCACCATAGTCAGTTGAAATGCATCAATGGCACCATGTGAAGACTCCTCCGCAAGGGTCGTTATGCTCCCTGAGAAGTAGGTACGCCCTGCATGGGGACCGGCTTCTGCAGACGGGGTGCGCTAGTGCCGCTATGTCGAGAAAGGGCTTCGCGGCTAACGTCAAGAGGTTCTTTTATGTTAGGAAGCTTTGTGGATCTTGTACTTAAGTTTGATCCTCTCACATCAAGCCCTTTCTAGGGAACTTCAGCCTTGCATGTTAACCTCCATTATGGAGCTCAAACTTAAGCTTGGACCTATCCATGGTTACCTTCTTGAATGCTAGAGGACTTGAACCAAACAAGCCTACTAGTAGCTTCTTTTTGAGAGGCTAGATCTCTAGAGGTTCAATGTATGGCTACATTCTCCCAACCTTGTACAACAGTGGTTTATCAATCCTTGAATTCATTAGTGACATTGCTGCATAGTGTCCACGCCAATATTGCCACTTTACTTATTTCCTTTTATGTCAGGAAGCTTTGTGGAGCTCAAACTTAAGTTAGAGCCTCTCACATAAAGCCCTTCCTAGGGCACTTCAGCCTTGCATGTTAACCTCCATTATGGAGCTTGAACTTAAGTTCGAACCTATCCATGGTTACCTTCTTGAATGCTCGAGGACTTGAACCAAACAAGCCTATCAGTAGCTTCTTTTAGAGAGACTAGCTCTCTATAGGTTCAAGGATTGGCTACATTCTCCCAACCTTGTACAACAATGGTTTATCAATCCTTGAATTCATTATTGACATTGCTGCATAGTGTCAACACCTGTATTGCCACTTCACATATTTCCCTTCATGCCAAGAAGGTTTGTGGAGCTCAAACTTAAGTTTGAGCCTCTCACATCAAGCCCTTCCTAGGGCACTATAGCCTTGCATGTTGACCTCCACTTTGGAGCTCGAGCTTAAGTTTGAACCTATCCATGGTTACCTTCTTCAATGCTCAAAAACTTGAACAAAACAATCCTTTTAGTAGCTTCTTTTAAAGAGGCTAGCTCTCTATAGGTTCAAGGAATGGCTACATTTTCGCAAACGTGTACAACACTCGTCTATCAATCCTTGAATTCATTATTGACATTGTTTCATAATGTCTACACCTACATTGCCACTTCACATATTTTCCTTTATGTCAGGAAGGTTTGTGGATCTCAAACTTAAGTTAGAGCCTCTCTCATCAAGCCCTTCCTAGGGCACTACAGCCTCGCATGTTGACCTCCATTTTGGAGCTCAAAATTAAGTTCAAACCTATCCATGTTTTGGAGCTCAAACTTTAGTTCAAACCTATCCATGTTTTGGAGCTCAAACTTAAGTTCAAACCTATCCATGGTTACCTTCATGAATGCTCCAGAACTTGAATGAAACAAGCCTTTTTGTAGCTTAGAGGCTAGCTCTCTATAGGTTCAAGGACTGGCTACATTCTCCCAACCTTGTACAACAATAGTTTATCAATCCTTGGATTCATTATTGACATTGCTGCATGGTTTCCACATCTAGATTGCCACTTCACATATTTCCTTTTATGTCAAGAAGCTTTGTGGAGCTCGAACTTAAGTTCAAGCCTCTCACATCAAGCTCTTCCTAGGGCACTTCAGCCTCGCATGTTAACCTCCATTTTGGAGCTCGAACTTAAGCTCAAACCTATCCATGGTTACCTTCTTTAATGCTCAAGAACTTAAACGAAACCATCCTTTCAGTAGCTTCTTTTATAGTGGCTAGCTCTCTATGGATTCAAGGACTGGCTACATTCTCCTAATCTTGTACAACAATGGTTTATGAATCCTTGAATTCATTATTGACATTGCTACATAGTTTCCACACCTATATTGCCACTTCTCATATTTCCTTTTATGTCAAGAAGCTTTGTGGAGACCCTCTCACATCAAGCCCTTCCTAGGGCACTTCAGCCTCGCATGTTAGCCTCCATTTTGGAGCTCAAATTTAATCTTGAACCTATCCATGGTTACCTTCTTGAATTCTCAAGAACTTGAACAAAACAAGTCTTTTAGTAGCTTCTTTTAGAGAGGCTAGCTCTCTATAGGTTCAAAAACTGGCTACATTCTCCCAACCTTGTACAACAATGGTTTATCAATCTTTGAATTCATTATTGACATTGCTGCATAGTCTCCACATCTATACTGTCACTTCACATATTTTCTTTAATCTCAAGAAGCTTTGTGCAGCTCGAACTTAAGTTCGAGCCTCTCACATTAAGCCCTTCCTAGTGAACTTCATCCTTGCATGTTAACCTCCATTATGGAGCTCGAACTTAAATTCGAACCTATCCATGGTTAGAACTTGAACCAAACAAGCTTGTCAATAGCTTATTTAAAAGAGGCTAGCTCTCTATAGGTTCAAGGACTGGCTACGTTCTTCCAACCTTGTACAACAATGGTTTAGCAATCATTGAATTCATTATGGACATTGCTGCATAGTCTCCACACCTATATTGCCACTTCACTTATTTCCTTTTACGTCAAGAAGCTTTGTGGAGCTCGAACTTAAGTTTGAGCCTCTCACATCAAAGCCTTTCTAGGGAACTTGAGCTTTGCATGTTAACCTTCTTAATGTTGAAGCTATTTATGGTTAATATCTTCTTGAATGCTCAAGACTTGGACCAAACAAGCTTATCAGTAGCTTGTTTTAGAGAGGCTAGCTCTCTGTAGTTTCAGGACTGGCTACATTATCCCAACGTTGTACAACAATGGTTTTTCAATACTTGAATTCATTGTTGACATTGCTACATAGTGTCCAATGTCCACACCTATATTGCCACTTCACATATTTCATTTTATGTCAAGAAGCTTTGTGGAGCTCGAACTTAAGTTTGAGAATCTCACAGCAAACCATTCCTAGGGCACTTCACCCTCGCAATTTAACCTCTACTATGGAGCTCAAACTTAAGTTGGAACCTATCCATGGTTACCTTTTTGAATGCTCAAGAACTTGAACCAAACAAGCCTATCAGTTAGCCTCATTTTGAGAGTCTAGCTCTCTATAGGTTTAAGGCATGGCTACATTCTCTTAACCTTGTTTATCAATCCTTGAATTCATTATTGACATTGTTGCATAGTGTCCACACCTATACTGACACCACATATTTCCTTTTATGTCAAGAAGCTTTGTGGAGATCGAACTTAAGTTCGAGCCTCTCACACCAAGCCCTTCCTAGGGTGCATAGTGTCCACACCTATATTGCCACTTCACTTATTTTCTTTTATGTCAGGAACCTTTGTGGAGCTTGTACTAAGTTTGAGCCTCTCACATCAAGCCCTTTCTAGGGAACTTCAGCCTTGCATGTTAACCTCTATTATGGAGCTGAAACTTAAGTTTGAACCTATCCATGGTTACCTTCTTGAATGCTAGAGGACTTGAACCAAATAAGACTACGAGTGGCTTCTTTTAGAGAGGCTAGATCTCTATAGGTTCAATGTATGGCTACATTCTCCCAACCTTGTACAAAAGTGGTTTATCAATCCTTGAATTCATTATTGACATTGTTGCATAGTGTCCACGCCAATATTGCCACTTCACCTATTTCCTTTTCTATCAGGAAGCTTTGTGGAGCTCGAACTTAAGTTCGAGCCTCTCACATAAAGCCCTCCGTAGAGCACTTCAACCTTGCATGTTAACCTCCATAATGGAGCTCGAACCTATCCATGGTTACCCTCTTGAATGCTCGAGGACTTGAACCAAACAATCCTGTCAGTAGCTTCTTTTAGAGAGGCTAGCTCTCTATAGTCTCAAGGATTAGCTACATTCTCCAGACCTTGTACAAAAATGGTTTATCAATCCTTGAATTCATTATTGACATTGCTGCATAGTGTCGACACCTATATTGCCACTTCACATATTTCCCTTTATGTCAGGAAGGTTTGTGGAGCTCAAACTTAAGTTCGAGCCTCTCACATCAATCCCTTCCTAGGGAACTGTCGCCTCACATGTTGACCTCCATTTTGGAGCTCATACTTAAGTTCAAACCTATCCATGGTTACCTTCTTGAATGCTTGAAGAATTGAACAAAACAAGCCTTTAGGTAACTTCTTTTAGAGCGGCTAGCTCTCTACAGGTTCAAGGGCTGGCTACATTCTCCCAACCTTGTACAACAATGGTTTATCAATCCTTCAATTCATTATTGACATTGATACATACTTTCCACGCCTATATTGCCACTTCAAATATTTCCTTTTATGTCAAGAAGCTTTGTGAACCTCGAACTTGAAGGGGATCGGGGAGCACCACAGATGGAGAGTGAGAGAGAAAAGGAGACACACGACACACAGATGTGGGTGGGGAGACTCAAAGAGTGAGCAGCCCCCTATACACTTATGCTATGTATAAGGTATACAAGTCAGTGGGCGCCCACACTCTGGGCGGCCGGGCAAGGCACAGGCGCCTATACCCCAACAACCTCCCACTCAAAGGCGACTGTGCCTTTAAGCAAGGGAACCTAGTCTAAAGACTACAAAAGGCGAGAGAAAACTGCTCTCAACCGATGCCCACTGGTTGGCTGTGATCGTGTGCATCCGGCTGTCCTGCTCCTGTGTAAGTCCATACACCACCAGACGTACCGCACACGTACTGCAAGTATGTATGCAATACCTGCATATCTCCCTCGTGCACTATGCCATCATCAGTCAACAAACGACTAACAACCCCAACTGCAAATGCTCCCACTGTAGCTGCGATATCCGGTCTCAAGATCAACATCTCATACATGAGACCACCGAATGCCGATGCAATGCTAGCGGGCCCTGCTAGCTCTATGGAGCATGCATCAACATATATATCCCTGGAAATAGGCATCTCTGAATGACAAGGCGTGTCAGCCACATGCATCTCCTGACTATCCACAAAAGACGCATCAACCTGTCGTGCAACCTCATAGCACACCAGCTGCTCTAGGTGTCTGCTGGAAGACATATCCTGCACAACTATATCCCCATGCTCACTGTCGAGCATAGAAAGGAATGACTGCATAATCGCTGACATCTCAGTCTCCTCTGCAATCATCCACTGCAAACATGACCACTCAATCTGCTGTGACTCACTAGAGCTCTCATGCTCTAACTCCATATGCATAGACTCTTGCACAACGTCCTCCTATCGTGACTCACTAGAGCAAGACCGCTCTACCTGTCTATCCTGCATAAAAGTATCTCGCACAACTGACTCTCTGCTTTGCTCAGTCACTAGCAAAGCATGCATCTATGACTCTGTCACCTCTCTGTGTGACTGCTCAAGTCGTGCCCCAACTGTGTGCACAACGAGCTCACTACCCTACAACCCATGAGCAAAAGAGACTCGCCTGCTCTCTCTCTCTCTACCTGGCTGCATGATCACAGAGACAACACCGTCTCTCCCGTGATCCACATGCAATGGGTAACCTGTACCACTTCTGGCACCTCTCGCAATCACTAGCGAACACAAACGCATTGCAAAATATCGCTCAAGCAGCGATACTCGACATACACTATCCCGTAACTGTCTGACTGAGATCAAATCTCGTCTCAGATCTGGCATATAACGCACATGACACAGGGTAAATCTCATACCAATGGGCAAGGACAAACATACGTCTCCTGCACCCTAAATTTCATACACAACACCATCAACCATGTGCACACAACCAAGTCTCCCACTAGAAAACGTGCTAAACCACTCACGATGCGACGTGACATGGAAAGTAGCATCTGAATCTAGTAACCAATGTGAAGACAATGTGAAATCCGATATGCAATCCGTAGACATAAGATCGAGCTAGATGTAAATGTGACATTGCCGTCACAAGCATACTCAGTAACCACCGTACTGATCTCACAAGCATCTGACGTGCCCAAATCTGCATCACGCATATGTCGCCTCCATTGTCTCAAATGCCTGAAACATCGACGCCTAATGTGCCCTCTATGTCCACAATGCCAACATGTCAAGTCTCTATGCCGTCGAGACTTGCGTGTGGGATCAATCTCTCCCATGGACATAGAAGTGGGACTAGACTCCCCTGTAGACATGGATGTCGCATACATAGCATGTAAACTGTGCTATAGAGCATGAGTTGTAGTCTCCCTCGAGACCTGCCAGTCAACAGACTCAACCAGATGCAAACGAATCGTAGACATGGCTAACTCATCAAGATCCTGCCAATCATCATCACGCATAGAATTGGGCTTCGCTGATAAACCACGCAAGGGTTTATCCTGCCCCAAATCTGTCAATGCAAATGAGTCCATGGCATCACTACATACCTCTCTAAGACTGCCATGTCTCCTATGATGTCACATACGACGAAAACAGCGCCGTCTAACGTGTCCAGAATGACCACAATACCAACATGTCACCTGTCGGCGTGCTCGTGAATGTAAATGTCTCACACGAGTCCTTGATGACTCAGATCTATCATACATATCATGTAATCTACGCCAAAGTGCTCTCGAAGTATTCTCATACATAACAAGAGCATATACAGATTCCGCAAGGTGCAAAGAGAGCGTAGATAGTGCCATCTCCTCTAGCTCCTGCCACTGATCGTCAGACATGTTTGAAGGTCTACCTACATCACCACTCAATGGTCGATGCAACCCTCGCTGTGTCAATGCATCAAGCATACACTCTCTCCATGCCGCAAAGCCTGACCCATCAAACACGCGCATCTGTGAGAGGTCACAATCTGATCGATCACCTGTCTCTGCCATGAGCACAATGTAGCAAACTAGAAAGCAAAACCACCTCACCAAAAACACCTGGAAATTGTCTACAAATATGGCCAGAAACACAATGTAAAACCTATGAGACACACTCCAAAATAGAGCTCCCGCAATGTCAATACAAGCCTCGCATGCTCTAGTATCACACTGCAATCTGTGAGCTAATCACCAAGCCCACACTGTGCGGTATCGATGCATACACACGCACAAATCTCCCACCTGCAGAGAACACCGCACGCAAATGCTGAGTGCAACCTGCAATCTCTACCTAGATCGCATAAATGATACGCATAAAACTCCTAGGAAAATTTCGCCAGATTTTCGACGCACAATGGCTATCAACACAAAATAACCATTGTCCTGCAAGCTCAATACAATGACCAATCAATGCGCATCAAACTACACTCAACATACATGCATAAGCTCTGCAAAACTATGGCAAACAATGCTCGAGATCACAAGACTCTCCCACCTGAGAGCAAACCACTGTCTCAAGCAAAGAAAGATACACAACTCCTCACTCTTGCGAGAGTGGATACAAAAACACAAAACTGTGTCCAAACTGACAAAACTTGTCAAAGTGAGAGTAAACACTCGATCACAAACTATGGCGAGAATTTGGGAAAAATCCAACAGAATTTCCCCTGAAAACTGAGCAAAAAACTCAAGTACAATCTCTACCATAAACCATAACACTACTCAATGCCAATGAGTAGAAATGCCAAAATGGCTCCACATTTTCACATACAATGACAATCCGCACTCAACGTACATCAACGGAGTGACCGCGCATAAGCAAGCGCCAAAAGATTTGTAATCCGGAAACTTGATCAATGCGAAAACAATGCTCTCAAGAGAGCTCACCGGGACTTGAAAGTGCTCGCCAAAATGCATGTATAATGGGCATCAACCATGCGCCATAACCATATGCAAACCATCCGCAAAGACCATGAATCCAAGCACAAAATCATTGCCAAAGTATCTTGTGAAAACCAGTGAAAGAAGCTCCACCTGTGTGCTCCAAAAAACTGCGTCTCTCAAGAGACCGCTTCGGTGGTGCGTAAACGCCTCCGTACTTCATTGCCCAAGTCTACCAAAAAACCCTCAAACCACAAGCTTAACACAAGCTGCAATTGCATCTTCAAATCAGAATTTATGCACTCAATTTCAAGCATCTCCCGTGCTTCCAAAAGTGCATCAAACTCGCACACAATGCGACAACAGAAAATCTGGAATTTCTGTATACAGTCAGTCTGACCTAAATATCAGCAAAACGGTGAGGAATTTGCAAAAAGTTTCTTCTGCAAAGTTGTAGACCACGTCAAAATGGATAGGCATACATCACTCTCAACTGAGCTCACAAGCTCCCATTTCATTCTCATAGCAAGTCTTATGCTTTCTTAATCTCTCTACCGTCGAGAGAGAGCGAGCTATCGCCTCGAAGCTCTCAAAGCCGTCGTGCTCTTCGCGGTCACCATAGCTCTGATACCAATTGAAGGGGATCGGGGAGCACCACAGACGGAGAGTGAGAGAGAGAAGGAGACACACGACACACAGATGTGGGTGGGGAGACTCAAAGAGTGAGCAGCCCCCTATACACTTATGCTATGTATAAGGTATACAAGTCAGTGGGCGCCCAAACTCTAGGCGGCCGGGCAAGGCACAGGCGCCTATACCCCAACAGAACTTAAGTTCGAGCCTCTCACATCAAGCCCTTCATAGGGCACTGCAACCTTGGATGTTAACATCCATTTTGGAGCTCGAACTTAAGCTCGAACCTATTCATGGTTACCTTCGTGAATGCTCAAGAACTCTAATGAAACAAGCCTTTTAATAGCTTCTTGTAGAGAGGCTATCTCTCTATAGGTTCAAGGATTGCCTACATTCTTCCAACCTTGCACATCAATCTTGTAAATCATTATTTACATTGCTACACAATTTCCACATCTATATTGCCACTTCCCATATTTCCTTTTATGTCAAGAAGCTTTGTGGAGCTTGAACTTAAGTTCGCGCCTCTCACATCAAGCCCTTCCTAGGGCTCTTCAGCCTTGCATGTTAACCTCCATTTTGGAGCTCGAGCTTAAGTTCGAACCTATCCATGGTTACCTTCTTGAAGTCTATAGAACTTGAACAAAACAAGTTTTTTAGTAGCTTCTTTTAGAGAGGCTAGCTCTCTATAGTTTCAAGGACTGGCTACATTCGCCCAACCTTGTACAGCAATGGTTTATCAATCCTTGAATTCATTATTGACATTGCTGCATAGTGTCCACACCTATATTGTCACTTCGCATATTTTGTTTTATTTCAAGAAGCTTTGTGCAGCTCGAACTTAAGTTCGAGCCTCTCACATTAACCCCTTCCTAGGGAACTTCATCCTTGCATGTTAACCTCCATTATGTAGCTCGAACTTAAGTTCAAACCTATCCATGGTTAGAACTTGAACCAAACAAGCCTATCGATAGCTTATTTAAGAGAGGCTATCTTTCTATAGTTTCAAGGATTGGCTACGTTCTTCCAACCTTATACAACAAGCCTATCAATAGCTTATTTAAGAGAGGCTATCTCTCTATAGATTCAAGGACTGGCTACGTTCTTCCAACCTTATACAAAAATAATGTATCAATCCTTAAATTCATTATTGACATTGCTACATAGTCTCCACACTAATATTGCCACTTCACTTATTTCCTTTTATGTCAGGAAGCTTTGTGGAGCTCGAACTTAAGTTTGAGCCTCTCACATCAAGCCCTCTCTACGGCACTTCAGCCTCACATGTTAACCTTCTTATTTCAAACCTATTAATGGTTAATACCTTCTTGAATGCTCAAGAACCTGGACCAAACAAGCCTATCAGTAGCTTGTTTTAGAGAGGCTAGATATCTATAGTTTCAAGACTGGCTACATTATCCCAACCTTGTACAACAATGCTTTTTCAATACTTGAATTCATTATTGACATTGCTACATAGTGTCCAATGTCCACACCTATATTGCCACTTCACAGATTTCCTTTTATGTGAAGAAGCTTTATGGAGCTCGAACTTAAGTTTGAGCCTCTCACAACAAGCCATTCCTAGGGCACTTCACCCTTGCAAGTTAGCCTCTACTATGGAGCACAAACTTAAGTTCAAACCTATCCATGGTTACCTTCTTGAATGCTCCAGAACTTGAACCAAACAAGCCTATCAGTAGCTTCTTTTAGAGAGTCTAGCTCTCTATAGGTTTAAGGCGTGCCTACATTCTCTCAACCTTGTTTATCAATCCTTGAATTCATTATTGACATTGTTGCATAGTGTCCACACCTATACTGACACCACATATTTCCTTTTATGTCAAGAAGCTTTGTGGATATCGAACTTAAGTTTGAGCCTCTCACATCAAGCCCTTCCTAGGGTGCATTGTGTCCATGCCTGTATTGCCCGTTCACTTATTTTGTTTTATGTCAGGAAGCTTTGTGGAGCTTGTACTTAAGTTTGAGCCTCTCACATAAAGCCCTTTCTAGGGAAATTCAGCCTTGCATGTTAACCTCCATTAAGGAGCTCAAACTTAAGTTTGAACCTATCCATGGTTTCCTTCTTGAATGCTAGAGTACTTGAACCAAACAAGCCTACCAGTAGCTTCTTTTAGAGAGGCTAGATCTCTATAGGTTCAAGGAGTGGCTGCATTCTCTCAACCTTGTACAACAGTGGTTTACCAATCCTTGAATTCATTATTGACATTGCTGCATAGTGTCCACGCCAATATTGCCACTTCATTTATTTCCTTTTATGTCAGGAAGGTTTGTGGAGCTCAAACTTAAGTTCTAGCCTCTCACATAAAGCCCTTCCTAGGGCACTTCAGCCTTGCATTTTAACCTCCATTATGGAGCTCGAAATTAATTTCAGACCTATCCATGGTTACCTTCTTCAAATTGAACAAGCCTTTTAGTAGCTTCTTTTAGAGAGGCTAGCTCTCTATAGGTTCAAGGATTGGCTAAATTTTCCCAACCTTGTACAATAATGGTTTATCAATACTTGAATTCATTATTGATATTGCTGCATAATGTCCACACCTATATTGCCACTTCACACATTTTCCTTTTTGTCAGGAAGGTTTATGCAGCTCAAACTTAAGTTTGAGCCTCTCACATCAAGCCCTTCCTAGGGCATTACATCCTTGCATGTTAACCTCCATTTTGGAGCTCGAACTTAAGTTCAAACCTATCCATGGTTACCTTCTTGAATGCTCAAGAACTTGAATGAAACCAGCCTTTCAGTAACTTCTTTTAGAGTGGCTAGCCCTGTATAGGTTCAAGGACTGGCTACATTCTCCTAACCTTGTACAACAATGGTTTTTCAATCCTTCAATTAATTATTGACATTTCTACATAGTTTCCACAACTATATTGCCACTTCTCAGAGTTCCTTTTATGTCAAGAAGCTTTGTGGAGCTCGAACTTAAGTTCGAGCCTCTCACATCAAGCCCTTCCTAGGGTACTTCAACCTCGTATGTTAACCTCATTTTGGAGCTCAAAGTTAAGTTCAAACCTATCCATGGTTACCTGCCTGAATTCTCGAGAACTTGAACAAAGTAGCTTGTTGTAGAGAGGTTAGCTCTCTATAGGTTCAAGGACTGGGCGACATTCTCCCAACCTTGTACAACAATGGTTTATCAATCCATGAATTCATTATTGACATTGATACATAGTTTCCATGCCTATATATACACTTCACATATTTCCTTTTATGTCAAGAAGCTTTGTGGAGCTCGAACTTAAGTTCGAGCATCTCACATCAAGCCTTTCCTAGGGCACTGCAGCCTCGGATGTTAACCTCCATTTTGGAGCTCGAACTTAAGTTTGAACCTATTCATGGTTACCTTCGTGACTGCTCAAGAACTTTAATGAAACAAGCCTTTTAATAGCTTCTTGTAGAGAGGCTATCTCTCTATAGGTTCAAGGATTGGCTATATTTTTCCAACCTAGTACAACAATGGTTGATCAATCTTGTAAATCATTATTGACATTGCTACATAGTTTCCACACCTATATTGTCACTTCTCATATTTCCTTTTATGCCAAGAATCTTTGTGCAGCTCAAACTTAAGTTCGAGCCGCTCACATCAAGCCCTTCCTAGGGCACTTCAGCCTCGCATGTTAACCTCCATTTTGCATCTCGAACATAAGTTCAAACCTATCCATGGTTACCTTCTTGAATTCTCAAGAACTTGAACGAAACAACTCTTTTAGTAGCTTCTTTTAGAGAGGCTAGCTCTCTATAGGTTCAAGGATTGGCTACATTCGCCCAACCTTGTACAACAACGGTTTATCAATCCTTGAATTCATTATTGACATTGCTGCATAGTGTCCACACCTATATTGTCACTTCACATATTTCTTTTTATGTCAAGAAGCTTTGTGCAGCTCGAACTTAAGTTCGAGCCTCTCACATTAACCCCTTCCCAGGGAACTTCATCCCTGCATGTTAACCTCCATTATGGAGCTCGAACTTAAGTTCAAACCTATCCATGGTTAGAACTTGAACCAAACAAGCCTGTCGATAGCTAATTTAAGAGAGGCTAGCTCTCTATAGGTTCAAGGACTGGCTACGTTCTTCCAACCTTATACAACAATGTTTTATCAATCCTTTAATTCATTATTGACATTGCTGCATAATGTCCACACCTATATTTCCACTTCACACATTTTCCTTTATGTCAAGGAAGGTTTTTGCATATCAAACTTAATTTCAAGCCTCTCACATCAAGCCCTTCCTAGGGCACTACAGCCTCGCATGTTAACCTCCATTTTTTAGCTCGAGCTTAAGTTCAAAGGTATCCATGGAGTACCTTCTTGATTTCTCAAGAACTTGAATGAAGCCAGCCTTTTAGTAGCTTCTGTTAGAGCGGCTAGCCCTGTATAGGTTCAATCACTGGCTACATTCTCCTAACCTTGTACAGCAATGGTTTTTGAATCCTTGAATTCATTATTGACATTGCTACATAGTTTCCACAACTATATTGCCACTTCTCAAAGTTCCTTTTATGTCAAGAAGTTTTGTGGAGCTCAAACTTAAGTTTGAGCCTCTCGCATCAAGCCCTTCCTAGGGTACTTCAACCTACTATGTTGACTTCATTTGGGAGCTCAAGTTTAAGTTCAAACCTATCCATGGTTACCTGCTTGCATGCTCGAGAACTTGAACAAAACCAGCCTTTTAGTAGCTTGTTGTAGAGAGGGTAGCTCTCTATAGGTTCAAGGACTGGCTACATTCTCCCAACCTTATACAACAATGGTTTATCAATCCATGAATTCATTATTGACATTGATACATAGTTTCCATGCCTATATTTACACTTCACATATTTCCTTTTATGTCAAGAAGCTTTGTGGAGCTCGAACTTAAGTTCGAGCCTCTCACATCAAGCCCTTCCTAGGGCACTACACCCTCGGATGTTAACCTCCATTTCGGAGCTCGAACTTAAGTTGGAACCTATTCATGGTTACCTTCGTGAATTCTCAAGAACTTTAATGAAACAAGCCTTTTAATAGCTTCTTGTAGAGAGGCTATCTCTCTATAGGTTCAAGGATAGGCTATATTTTTCCAACCTAGTACAACAATGGTTTATCAATCGTGTAAATCATTATTGACATTTCTACATAGTTTCCACACCTATATTTCCACTTCGCATATTTCCTTTTATGCTAAGAAACTTTGTGCAGCTCAAACTTAAGTTCGAGCCTCTCACATCAAACCTTTTCTAGGGCACTTCATCCTCGCATGTTAACCTCCATTTTGGAGCTCGAACTTAAGTTCGACCCTATCCATGGTTACCTTCTTGAATTTTCGAGAACTTGAACGAAACAAGTATTTTTGTAGCTTCTTTAGAGAGGCTAGCTGTCTATAGGTTCAAGGACTAGCTACATTCTCCCAACCTTGTAAAACAATGGTTTGTCAATCCTTGAATTCATTATTGACATTGCTGCATAATGTCGACACCTATATTCTCACTTCACATATTTCCTTTTATGTCAAGAAGCTTTGTTAAGCTCGAACTTAAGTTCAAGCCTCTCACATTAAGCCCTTCCTAGCTAACTTCATCCTTGCATGTTAGCCTCCATTATGGTGCTCAAACTTAAGTTCAAACCTATCCATGGTTAGAACTTGAATCAAACAAGCCTGTCAATAGCTAATTTAACAGAGGCTAGCTCTCTATAGGTTCAAGGACTGGCTACGTTCTTCCAACCTTATACAACAATGGTTTATCAATTCTTAACTTCATTATTGACATTGTTGCATAGTCTCCACACCAATATTTCCACTTCACTTATTTCCTTTTATGTCAGGAAGCTTTGTGGAGCTCGAACTTAAGTTGGATCCTCTCACATCAAGCCCTTTCTAGGGCACTTCAGCCTTGCATGTTAACCTTCTTAATGTCAAACCTATTAATGGTTAATACCTTCTTGAATTCTCAAGAACTTGGACCAAACAAACCTATCAGTAGCTTGTTTTAGAGAGGCTAGCTCTCTACAGTTTTAGGATTGGCTACATTCTCCCAACCTTGTACAACAATGGTTTTTCAATACTTGAATTCATTATTGACATTGTTGCATAGTGTCCAATGTCCACACCTATAATACCACTTCACATATTTCCTTTTATGTCAAGAATCTTTGTTGAGGTTGAACTTAAGTTTGAGCCTCTCACAACAAGTCATTCCTAGGGCACTTCACCCTCGCAAGTTAACCTCTACTATGGAGCTCAAACTTAAGTTCGAACCTATCCATGGTTACCTTCTTGAATGCTCAAGAACTTGAACCAAACAAGCCTATCAGTAGCTTCTTTTAGAGAGTCTACCTCTCTATAGGTTTAAGGTGTGTCTACATTCTCTCAACCTTGTTTATCCATCCTTGAATTCATTATTGAAATTGTTGCATAGTGTCCACACATATATTGCCACTTCACATATTTCCTTTTATGTCAAGAAGCTTTGTGGAGATCCAACTTAAGTTTGAGCCTCTCACATCAAGCCCTTCATAGGCTGCATAGTGTCCACACCTATATTTCCACTTCACTTATTTTCTTTTCTGTCAGGAAGCTTTGTGGAGCTTGTACTTAAGTTTGAGCCTCTCACATCAAGCCCTTTCTAGGGAGCTCCAGCCTTGCATGTTAACCTCCATTACTGAGCTGAAAATTAAGTTTGAACCTATCCATGGTTACCTTCTTGAATGCTAGAGAACTTGAACCAAACAAGCCTACCAGTAGCTTCTTTTAGAGAGGCTAGATCTCTATAGGTTCAAGGAGTGGCTACATTCTCCTAAGCTTGTACAACAGTGGTTTATCAATCCTTGAATTCATTATTGACATTGCTACATAGTGTCCATGCCAATATTGCCACTTCACTTATTCCCTTTTATGTCGGGAATCTTTGTGGAGCTCGAACTTAAGTTCGAGCCTCTCACATAAAGCCCTTCCTAATGCACTTCAGGCTTGCATGTTAACCTCCATTATGGAGCTCGAAATTAAGTTCAAACCAATCCATGGTTACCTTCTTCAATGCTCAAGAACTTGAACAAATTAAACAAGCCTTTTAGTAGCTTCTTTTAGAGAGGCTAGCTCTCTATAGGTTCAAGGATTGGCTAAATTTTCCTAACCTTGTACAACAATGGTTTATCAATCCTTGAATTCATTATTGACATTGCTGCATAATGTCCACACCTATATTATTGACATTTCTGCATAATGTCCACACCTATATTATGTCAGGAAGGTTTGTGGAGCTCAAACTTAATTTCAAGCCTCTCACATCAAGCCCTTCCTAGGGCAATACAACCTCGCATGTTAACCTACATTTTAGAAATTGAACTTAAGTTTGAACATATCCATGGTGACCTTCTTGAATGCTCAAGAACTTGAACGACACAAGCCTTTTAATAGCTTCTTGTAGAGAGGTTAGCTCTCTATAGATTCAAGGATTGGCTACATTCTTCCAACCTTGTACAACAATGGTTTATCAATCCTTGAATTCAATATTGACATTGCTACATAGTTTCCACACCTATATTTCCACTTCACATATTTCCTTTTATGTGAGGAAGGTTTGTGGACCTCAAACTTACGTTCGAGCCTCTCACATCAAGCCCTTCTTAGGGCACTTCACCCTCGCATGTTGACCTCCATTTTGGAGGTCAAACTTAAGTTCGAACCTATCCATGGTTACCTTCTTGAATGCTCGAGAACTTGAATGAAACAAGCCTTTTAGTAGCTTCTTTTAGAGAGGCTAGCTCTCTATAGGTTCAAGGACTGGCTACATTCTCCCAACCTTGTACAACAATGGTTTATCAATCCTTGAAGTCATTATTGACATTGCTGCATGGTTTCCACACCTATATTTCCACTTCACATATTTCCTTTTATGGCAGGAATCTTTGTGGAGATCAAACTTAAGTTCAAGCCTCTCATATCAAGCCCTTCCTAGGGCACTTTAGCCTCGCATGTTAACCTCCATTATGGAGCTTGAACTTAAGTTCAAACCTATCCATGGTAGCCTTCTTGAATTCTCTAGAACTTGAACGAAACAAGTATGTTAGTAGCTTCTTTTAGAGAGGCTACCTCTCTATAGGTTCAAGGACTGGCTACATTATCCAAACCTTGTACAACAATGGTTTATCAATCCTTGAATTCATTATTGACATTGCTACATACTTTCCACACCTACATTGTCACTTCACATATTTTGTTTTATGTCAAGAAGCTTTGTGGAGCTCGAGCTTAAGTTCAAGCCTCTCACATCAAGCCCTTCCTAGGGCACTTCAGCCTCGCATGTTAACCTCCATTTTGGAGCTCAAACTTAAGTTCAAACCTATCCATGGTTACCTTCTTAAATGCCTAAAAACTTGAATGAGACCATCCTTTAAATAGCTTCTTGTAGAGAGGCTAGCTCTGTATAGGTTCAAAGATTGGCTACATTCTTCCAACCTTGTACAACAATGGTTTATCAATCCTTGAATTCATTATTGACATTGCTACATAGTTTCCACACCTGTATTGCCACTTCACATATTTCCTTTTATGTCAGGAAGGATTGTGGAGCTCAAACTTAAGTTCGAGCCTCTCACATCAAGCCCTTCCTAGGGCACTTCAACATCACATGTTGACCTCCATTTTGGAGCTCGAACTTAAGTTCGAACCTATCCATGGTTACCTTGTTGAATGCTCAAGAACTTGAACAAAACAAGACTTTTAGTAGCTTCTTTTAGAGAGGCTAGCTCTACATAGGTTCAAGGACTAGCTACATTCTCTCAACCTTGTACAACAATGGTTTATCAATCCTTGAATTCATTATTGACATTGATACATAGTTTCCATGCCTATATTTCTACTTCACATATTTCCTTTTCTGTCAAGAAGCTTTGTGGAGCTAGAACTTAAGTCCAAGCCTCTCACATCAAGCCCTTCCTAGGGCACTTCATCCTCGCATGTTAACCTCCATTTTGGAAGTCGAACTTAAGTTTGAACATATCCATGGTTACCTTCTCGAATGCTTGAGAACTTGAACGAAAAAACCCTTTTAATAGCTTCTTGTAGAGAGGCTAGGTTCAAGGATTGGCTACATTCTTCCAACCTTGTACATTAATGGTTTATCAATCCTTGAATTCGTTATTGACATTGCTACAAAGTTTCCACTCCTATATTGCCACGTCACATATTTCCTTTTATGTCAGGAAGGTTTGTGGAGATCAAACTTAAGTTCGAGCCTCTCACATCAAGCCCTTGATAGGGCACTTTAGCCTCGCATGTTGACCTCCATTTTGGAGCTCGAATTTAAGTTCGAACGTATCCATGGTTACATTCTTGAATGCTCGAGAACTTGAATGAAACAAGCCTCTTAATAGCTTCTTTTAGAGAGGGTAGCTCTCTATAGGTTCAAGGACTGGCTACATTCTCCCAACCTTGCACAAAAATGGTTTATCAATCCTTGAACTCATTATTGACATTGCTGCATGGTTTCCACACCTATATTGCCAGTTCACATATTTTCTTTTATGTCAGGAAACTTTGTGGAGCTCAAACTTAAGTTTGAGCCTCTCACATCAAGCCCTTCCTAGGGCACTTCAGCCTCGCATGTTAACCTCCATTTTGGAGCTCGAACTTAAGTTTAAACCTATTAGGCCACAGAAATGGTTTGCAATCAAGGGTAAATGGACCAACCACGAGACCCATGAGTGTTGTTATCGACCAAAGTATGATGGGAATGTTCAATATGTACCTATGAGGCCACAAGGAGAACCCATGTACATATATTAGCCTAATATGGCCCTAGCTCAAAGACCACCGATGGGTATGGAAAGACCTCAACCGTGTTGGGTCAACAACCTCCATGTTCAAGGCATAATGTAGTGCCTGTAAAGTACATGCATCCAGAGGGAGTCATAGATGAACAAGGACTAGTGCCTGTTACACCCTATGCTGAGCCTAGTCCATCTACATTAGTGGTAGAAGGAGATTGGTATAATTCACATCCATCATTAGTGGAAGAACTTGTGACTTATACTACACCAAAGCTTGCACCAATGTACTATGTAGCTAATCAAGGTGTTAGACCTCCTATGGTAAGACCCATGATTAAGCCAAGAACTGGAAACTGTCACAATTGTGGTGCAGAAGATCATTGAAAAATGAATGCCCAGAGCCTGATAAGAACCTTAAGCCAGTTGAAGCTTATTGCATACAATGCTGCAAAAAGGGAGGACACTTCCTTGAAGATTGTCCAAAAAATCCTTTAAACAAGGGTAAAACAGTAGTGAACGTAGTCCAAGCGATACATAGTAGCTCATCAGAGAGTGAACCGATTGTTCCAATCAAGGTAATCACTAGAGCCCAGGCTAAGAAGAAGAAACATAACTCTTATGATGATTCGAAGAATACAAAAATTTCCTCTCAAAAGACCAAAAGAAGCAGAAACAAAAGGTATGAGATGAAAAAACAAAAACAAAGGGCTGAAATCGAGGAGAAAGCAAAGAAGCTATTCTAGGAAAAGGTGAAAGAAACTGAAAGCAAAATCAAAGAAACCACCGTGAAATCTGGAGGATCAATTTTGGTTGACAAAATTTTTGAGTTGATTAATGCAGCCTTGGAAGCTTACCAAGCAGGACTTAAAGCAGGCCAAAACATGGAAAACAAATGGAAAAACTATCCTTCTCTAGACATGGAAGCAGCTAAGCTTGAAGCTCATCAAAATTTGGTAAGAATTACTCAAGAGATGTTGGAAAAACAAAAACCAAAGCTTGAGAGTATGGCAAAACCTGAGGAGCTTGAGGTAGGAACAAGTAAAGAGAAATCCAAAGTGGTGGTAGAACCCCGCCTTGAAATAAAAGAGTCATAACTTATAGTGCTGGACAGCAAAAATTCCTTAGATGAAATTCCATTCGTAGAAGAAGACTGGCCAGTATGGAAAAAAGTTAGAGAGATTAATGATGGGAGCCTAACTTTGAAGTCATCTCCTATAGAGGAATTTTGGTTAGACAATCTACCTCTTGATATGATGGACATGGATGTACAATCCTTATGGGGATTGTGGATCTAAGGCTTCAAGAATGTCAAAACCATTGACTTTGAAAACATTACCCTCTTACTTGGGAGATATGAAAGATGAATCCATAGTGTGTAAAACCACTCAGATAAAGAGAGCGGAACAGACCCTAGAAGTAGACAATATCCATTCAATCATTTCTACACCCATCCAATGCACTCTTACTTTAGGAGGACTGTTAAAAATCAAATTATATTTATGGAATGATCTGCAGAAAACTCTAGAAAAGGTGAGGATAACAGGGCTAATCGCAAAAAATTTGAGAAAATTGAAACACAAAATGGATAACAAAGAGATTAGATCTATTCCAATGAACAAAGTCGGAGAATACTACGAAGGGGAAGAAGGAAACACAACCCTTCTGATGAGATATAATGATATAGAAACCATGGCAATACTAGAGAGTGGGGCAGGCATAGCCATAGACACGAAAGCAGTATAGGAATCCTGGGGACAATCAGCCACTAGACAAACTCGAATGAATTTGCAATTGGCTGATGAACATATCTAACCCCTTATGACCGCTTGAAAAAGTGATAGTTAATTCCTGTGGGATTGAATATCAACACGCTTTTGCCATAGTAGATTTTGGAAGGAAACTCAATTATGAAATCATCTTGGGAAGACCTTTCATGCGACAAGTACAACTCATCCAATATTGGGGAAACAATTATTTTTACTTGAAGCAAGTGGGATCAATAACAAGGGTCAATCTAAAAGATCACACTTATAGAGATTTCATGAAAACGTCCATACAAGAATTCGATTCAATCTCTTCGACTGAAACTAAGCTTTCATCTTGGTTGAACAAAGACACACCTATTTGGATGTGCAGAGCCTCAGAATACGGGAGCTTAAAATGAGAAGAATGTATCTTTAGAAAGGGATTGCACGGATGAAGCCTATGTACCTGAACCCGGTCCAAAGCATTTGTTTGAGCCATTTAAGTGCACTCAAATTTTAGCGACAATGGATATATGTGTAAATACGTATATGCCTACTCAATTTTGCAATGAGGACGGCTATGACATAATTCCCATCGAAATGATCTCAACCCTTCACATTGAAGGAAAAATTCACAAATCCAAGGACTTGATGAAAGCTCAACAAGTCTTTTTAGACCTCTACTATGATGCAGCAAATGAGTTAGAAGAACATTCAACTACCTCAGATGATTCGGGGTCAGAAAAAGAACATGTGAGAGCTAAACTACTGATGAAGGGAGGGGAGGAAAAGTTTTTTGACTTTCCAAACGAGAAACCGAGAAGACAAAAATGGTATAAAGAAAAAGAGACACGAGAAACTTGAAAGCTAGACCTATGCCATCACTCTCCAATAGAACACAGTTCCTGATGCAGATAGATGCACATGATTGTGTCAGGGACAAAATTGATGGTAGATATCCTTTAAACGAAGAGCAAGAAATATCAAAAACTTTGAGAAAAATAAGAAAGGAAACTCAAGCGAAACCTAGAAACTAGGACAAGGATTCAACCATGACACGAGTTGAAACGAAGAAAGAATATCAAGAGTTGAAAAAAGCTCTAAAGGAGACATATACAACTGAAATGGAAACCACTGAGGAGGATGGAAAGATGTAATGAGCGTTCCATCCCATTACAAGAAATATACTCTCCCAGACTAAAAAATCATAGTCGAACAACCTATCAGGGAACTACAAAAACAGGGTGAGTCTTACGAGGGACTTGATAATGCAAAAAAGATAGATCTGGCCGAACCAGGAGAAGAGCTTAGACCAGCCTACATTGCAAATGACCTAACGAAAGAAGAAGAAGAAGAGCTTTTGTTAAGCTTACTAAAAGAATACGGAGATATCTTTGCTTGGTCTTATAAGGATCTTAACACTAGTCTTGTAACAAAACAGGCATTAAAGTGCCTTTTTTACCTCTTTTTAGAAAAATCATTACATACAATTCACCTAATAATAGTGAAAAATCATACCATAGGTGCGATAAGCATATCAAAACTTAGTTGAAAAAAATACTACACATAAAAAAATAATTCCATAAAGGTAGTGAGCAGTAAATAATTGGAGTAGAAAAGGTAAGTTTTAACAAATTTTCACAACTTTATTTCAAAAATCCATCTAATGAGTTTAAAGCAAATCAAATCTCACCAAGAAAAATCTCAAGGGGCATATACTAAAGTGTGGCATAGTTTTTTGATGCTACTACATCCCCGTTTTCTCTTTAGAATAGCAAAACACTCGCCATACGCTAGGTAAACAGGAGCCACTTTAGTGGCTTTTTCTAGTGATCTTTGCAATTGTAGTTTCTTCCATTGATGGAATTCAATAACAAAAAGACTTTAGAATAGCTTATATTGGACATAATAGAAATTGATAAAAATATTTTAGGCCAAAATAATGTTTGCAGCTTCATCATTAGCTAACAATGTTTTCATCCACTCTTTGTATAAATCACCTTTTGTTGGGGTATAAAGCCCAATGTGGTCGCCCAGGTAAGTGGGCGGGCCGCCAGGTATGTACACATATTCTTTTGTAAAAACCTAATAAGAACTCACTATGCTCTACACATTACAGTAGAGCGAGTTCACCATATCGTCGTGCTCTTCTTCTCGCACTCTCTCTCGCGTCGCACTTCCACTCGTACTCCTTCAACTGGTATCAGAGCTCAGATCAAGGCTCGGGGCAGCACTGTAGGAGGCTAGAGTCACCAGATCAGATTGGAGTGAAATTCGACAGGCGAAGACACGGCCCCAAATCTCGTGGACGAGCCCGAAGGGTGTGGCGTTGTCAGAATTTCATTCTGAGGTCATCTCGGCCACCGTTCGGCTTTGACAAAGGTCTGTGCAGGCCATTTTCGACTACGTGGTCTCGGCGGGTGCAGATCCGACTCTGCAAATTTGGGGTTTTCAGCCTACGACTGCAGGTGCTGAGGATATCGACACTCCCAGAGTGTTGATTTGTGGCTGTCTACACATCGAAGGACGGCTCACAGTTCTTGGAGGAGTGTCACATACGACACGGGCGCATCTACACACAGACTGTAGGCGACATCCACTAGTTCATCAGGTAGCTTGTGTTTGCTGCTTGATATTCCAGATCTCATCCTGACATTGCAGGTACTTCCACATGGGATGTATATTCAGAGATGATGTATGTCTGTTGAGGGTTTGCTGGCTGTGAGTCACGCAGCAAACAACCGCCGCAGTGGTTACAACATACAGTGGGAAATTTGTGGATGTATGACTTTGTGGGAAGTCTATGTACTGTCAGATTTACTGCAGTCTTTGTTGAGGGTCGAGTGAGGTTTTATTGAGCTGGGGGATTCTCGAATGTTGAGATCCTTTCGGTGATACAGGTCTTGGAGCGATCCCTCGAGCACCCTTAGATAGGCAGCTAGGATGTATTCACTGTGAGTTAGACAGTTGGGATTGCATCTTTGCTTTACTACCGTTGAGGCATTGTCGCAGTCTATGCTTACAGGACAGTGACAGTACAGTAAGAGACAGTACAGGTGTAGGACAGGTTTACCTACAACTTACAGTGTCAGAGAGACAATGTTTTTTGAGCTGTTTTTTGGTCTGTTTTTTAGTACACCAGAGCCATTTTACAAAGGAGACTCTGCCGAAATTTAAGCAAAATCTGAAGCTTTCTTGGTTCATTTGACAGGTTGATATTGGTTCAGAGGTCAGTTTACAGGGGAAACTCTGCCGAATTTTTCCCAGGAAAGTAAACCACTGTGAAGCGTAGCTATGGCTGGATCACAGGACACTGCTCTTTACAATATCAAGAATCTGGATGGAACCAATTTCCCATTGTGGAAGAAGCAGATTTGGCACGTGTTGGTACAAAAGAAGTAGATAAAACCTATAAAGCTCAAGGGGATAAAACCAGAAGATATGGACGAAGATGAATGGAACGAAATGGATGAATTGGCACTTTCTACCATTATGCTGACTTTGGCAGAAAGCGTTTACTTCAATGTAACAGACGAGATGTCGGCTTATCAAGCATGGTTAAAGCTGAGTGATCTTTATGAGAAGCAGAGTGCAACTTCACAGGTATACTGGCTTAAGAAGCTTGTTGACTTGAAGATGAAAGAAGGGACACCTATGTCCAATCATCTGAATGAATTCAACACAATCTATAGTCAGTTGTCAGCTCAAGGTGTCAAGTTTGATGAACCTGTTAGAGCTATGTTCCTGTTGATCACATTGCCGGAAAGTTGAGACACTTTTCGCACAGCTTTGAGTAATTCTGCACCTCCAGATGGTTTGAACATAGCAGGTGTAGAAGGAAGTCTGCTTACTGAAGAAACCAATAGAAAGACAATGGACAAAGGCAAAGGAACAGCCTTAGTTGTCAGGGGAAGGACCAAAGAAAAGTACAAAGGTGGAAAGAGGAATCAGTCTCGTAGCAAGTCCCGCAGTGCTAAAGGCAAGAGTGACATAGAATGCTACCATTGTGGCAAGAAGGGTCACATGAAAAGAGACTGCAGAGAATGGAAAGCAGAAAAAGGCAAAGAGAAAGCTGAAGACCATGGTGAGAAGAACAAGTCCTCAGTGAAGATTCAAGAAATAAATGTGACAAACACTGTTGCAGAGGATGACAGTCTAGTGTCTAGAGACATCTACATCTTGAAGAATACAATGGACTCAGCTCTTCTTACAGCATCTGATGGAAATGCACTGAGTGACTGGATTATAGACTCAGGGGCATCACTTCATGTGTCTCCAAACAAGGAGTGATTTACCTCTTATGTGACCACTAAAGATCATGTTCGGCTAGGCAATGGGCAGACATGTGAGATCTTAGGTGTTGGAGATGTTCAATTGAAGTTTTAGAATGGCTCTTCTTTCACGCTGAAGAATGTGAGACATGTTCCCACAATTACAAAGAGCTTGATCAGCACAGATTTACTTGATGATGCTGGCTACGTCACCACTTTTGGACAGAACATGTGGAAGATATCTAAGGGTTCTATGACAGTAGCACATGGAGTAAAGTCTAGAGGACTTTACATGATTTATGTATCAAATGACTCTAAAAATGTAATCAATGTAACCGAGCAGCCAAACGTTTCTTTGTGGCATAGTCGGTTAGGACATATGTCCAAGAAGGGAATGGAAATCTTGTCTCGTTCTGGTTATTTGCCTGGCTTTTCATTTAATGATTTTGAATTCTGTGAACATTGTCTGTATGGTAAGCAAACACAACAGCCACATAAGCATAGAACCAGTAGAAGAGATACACAGTTGGCACTTGTTCATAGTGATTTGTGTGCACCTATGCCTAACCTATCTCTAGGGGGAGCTTCTTACTTTATGACATTTATAGATGATTACTCGAGGAAAGTATGGGTTTACTTTCTCAATCACAAGGATGAAGCGTTTAGTGTTTTCAAAACGTTTGTGACACTTGTGGAGAATCAGAGTGGCAAGAAGCTTAAATGCTTACGCACTGACAATGGTGGAGAGTATGTTTCAAAGGCCTTTCAGGACTTTTGTGAGTCAAAAGGTATAAAACGTGAACTTAATGCTCCTTACAATCCTCCTCAAAATGGTGTTGCTGAGAGGATGAATAGGACCATACAAGAGAAGGTCAGAAGTATGTTGTCTAATGCACAGCTGCCAAATGGGTTTTGGGCTGAAGCTGTATCAACAGTTGTTCATCTTGTAAATAGATCTCCTAGCAAGGTTTTGCAGAAGGATTCAGTGCCAGAGATGGTATGGTCAGGCAAAATGCCCTCATACAAGCATCTCAGAGTCTTTGGCTGTGAGGCATATACTCACGTTCCAAAGGAATTTAGGAACAAACTTGAGCCAAAGAGTAGAAAGTGCATCTTTCTAGGCTATGGTAATTCTGGTGAGATGGGGTACAGACTTTGGGATCCCGAATCCAAAAAGGTTGTCCGCAGCAATGATGTTCACTTTAATGAATCCAAATATCATTCTAAACCAGAGAGGGTTGAGGAGATTAGAAGAGTTGTCTTCCAAGAAGATGGACCTGCACGTGCAAAACAAAATGTCAGGGCTCAAGAGGAGCAAGGATAGGATAGAGTGGAACCACAGGTTGTGGCTGAGCCTGAGCCATCTATTGTGCGTAGATCTGGATGTGTCACGCGACCTCCTGACAGGTTTGTTCCATCTATGAACTATGTCATGTTGACTGATTGCAATGAGCCTTCATGTTACAAGGAAGCAGTGAAAATGAAGGACTCTGGGAATTGGCAATTGGCCATGCAGTCAGAGATGACAGCTCTGCATAAAAACCAGATATGGAAGCTAGTTAAATTACCACGGGGCAAAAAGGCTCTACCCTGTAAATGGGTTTACAAGTATAAGATCACCGCTCATGATAGTGAGCCAAAGTACAAAGCAAGGCTTGTTGCCAAGGGCTTTAAGCAAGAACAAGGCATTGATTTTGATGAAGTCTTCTCTCCGGTGGTCAAGATGACTACATTGAGATGCTTTCTTGCATTGGTTGCCATATTAGATTTGGTGTTGCACCAAATGGATGTCAAGACGGCGTTCTTGCATGGTGATTTAGATGTGGAAATTTACATGCAGCAGCCAGAAGGGTTTGTTGAGAAAGGCAAGGAAGATTGGGTATGCCAGTTGTTAAAGAGTCTTTATGGCTTAAAACAATCACCGAGGGCATGGTACCATAAATTCCACAAGTTTATGCTTTCTCAAGGCTACAAACGTAGTGAGTTCGATCATTGTCTATATACAAAGAAGGCTAAGGATGGCAGTTGGCTGATCCTTATTTTGTATGTGGATGACATGTTGATTGCTGGCAAGCACTTGGAAGAAATTTCAGCTTTGAAGTCAAAGATGGCAAAATCGTTTGACATGAAAGACATGGGTGAGGCAAGTCATATACTTGGTATGCGCATTGAGAGAGACAGATCAAAGAAGTTGATTTGGTTATCTCAAACAGAGTATATTGACAAGGTTTTGCAACGTTTCAATATAGAGAAGGGAAAGGCATTGAGTGTTCCATTGCCACCATATGTGAAACTTAGCAAACAAGATTGTCCTGTGTCTGAGGAAGAACAGGCTGAAATGGATAAGATTCCATATGCGTCTGCAGTGGGTAGTTTGATGTATGCAATGATTGCTACTCACCCAGACATTGCATTTGCAGTGGGAGTAGTAAGTCGATACATGTCAAACCCAGGCAAGAAACATTGGGAGGCAGTGAAAGGAATATTGAGATACCTGAAAGCTACAAAGAGTATGCGTATATGCTATGGGAGTCAGGAGCTAAGTGTAAAGGGTTTTACAGACTCAGATTATGCAAGTGACTTAGACAACCGAAGGCCAAAGTCAGGGTATGTTTTTACATTGGCTGGTGGAGCAGTATCATGGCGTTCTAGATTACAAGATTGTGTTACTCAGTCTACTACAGAGGTTGAATATGTTGCAGCATCAGAGGCATGCAAAGAATCAATTTGGCTTAATCGACTAGTAACAGATTTGGGAATCAAAGAAGAGATGCCTGTGTTATATTGTGATAGTCAAAGTGCTATACAATTGGCTCGCAGTCCAGTTTATCACTCAAAGACAAAGCATGTGGATGTGAAGTATCATTTCATCAGGGAAATGCTCGAGGATAAGCAACTTCAGCTTGTCAAAGTTCATACCACAGAAAATCCTGCTGATCTACTTACAAAAGGACTTCCCTCAGAGAGCTTTGCGCATTTTCGCAAGCAGTTAGGTGTAGGGTAGTACATCTCTTGTATATTAGCTTGTATAGTAGCTTCTCTCACACTTAAAGTACCACATTGGACTTTAAGTGGGAGGTTGTTGGGGTATAAAGCCCAATGTGGTCGCCCAGGTAAGTGGGCGGGCCGCCAAGTATGTACACATATTCTTTTGTAAAAACCTAATAAGAACTCACTATGCTCTACACATTACAATAGAGCGAGTTCACCATATCGTCGTGCTCTTCTTCTCGCACTCTCTCTCGCGTCGCACTTCCGCTCGTACTCCTTCACCTTTTAGGTTGTTTCATTTCTATATGTACTGAAAGTTCCCTACATTACTAACATGGGATGCTGGATTCCAATAGAAAAATATTGAGTAGCTTGTAGATTGCACAAAATAAAAATGATCATGTTTCACAACCATCAAGTTGAGCTAACAAAGAAGAGCCACTTTAGTGACCACTCTTAAAAAATAATTGGCAAAGAGTAATTGTAGTTGAATTTAAAAAAACGTATGGACGTTCATAACACTGAATTATCCATGTTAGATGAAAGTCTCCACTTTCACAAAGGGTTGCCAAACATTTTATTTCATGCAAGACTCGTGTGTGTGTGTGTGTGTGTGTGTGTGTGTGTCTCTTTGGTGGGGGGGGGGGGGGGGGGGGGGGGGGGGGGGTGGGTGGTGGGTTCAGAGAAAAAACTAAGTGAGACAATCAGATTCTTTCAATATTAAAGAAAAGACAGTTCACTTGAAGCTCTTTGGGCCTTGAGGCTTTCTGCAAAAGAGTACAAAGGGCTTTTTGACAAAATTAAAAAATGTCATTGCTACTTTTCTTTCCAAAAGATCAATGAATAAAGATCAAAACAAGCATCTACAATCTTGCATAGGATAATCATGGTTCATAAGGAATGTTCATATGGAATTCTGCAAAGCATTTGTCGGGGCACAAGTGAATATTGCATGCTTCACACTTCCACTTGGTGCGCCTTGTATGCCACCTCTTTGGTGCATCATTCTCATCATTTACAGTACATTTATATCATTCACGACATTGATTACAATGTTTATTCGAAGTCCCTTCAACCTTCACAAGAACAATTGATACATTAAATGCATCAATTGCAGCATGAACCCTTCATGAGAGATGTTCCTCACAAAATACATTATCCACTAAAAGAGTTTGCAACTCCACAAGAAAATTATGGTGACTAATGTCTTTGTGCCAATGCTTGTATATAATGAAATCATTTTTGTATACACGCCATCCAATAATCCCCAAAAGGCCTTATGCCACCATTTCCAACATTGCATACTTTCTTCTAGGGAATATGAAGAGCCAAGACACATCTGGTCAAATATATCACATCCAGCTTTGAAGCTATTGTACTTAACAATAGCTTGGGGGCATGGTAAAATTTCTTTTGCACATTTAACTTGTCTTTGACAAGTTACATTCCACATACCATATACATTTCTAGCAGCAAAAACTAGTTTGGCATCTTGCCAACAACATGCAAACAAGCCATTCTTTTGCAATATGCAAACTGTGAGGAGCCCCGCATTGCTCCCTTCTCCAACCACGCATACTCTTTGGGCCAAATTTTTGTATTTTTAGACACAACCATAGTTCCAGTGCCAGCATACCCATTAAAAGTTAACCGTTGGAGCAATCAAAAAGAGGTAAATCCTCTATCCATGAACACATGATTACCTTTGCTTGGGAGGGAGCTCATCAAATTTTTAACCATTGCAAACCCCAACCCTTCCTTTAGGAGGTTTATCATAAACATGAAAATGATAATTATATGCAGTTTTAGAGTCACAAAGGATAAAAACCTCTATGCCAAACTTATGAGGTTTTAAGGGTAGGTACATGCGGATTGGATTTCTTTTACTTCTAGTTGGTATAATTCTTTCATTGATAGTAACTTCTCGACCCACTTGGTAGCATTGTTTGAAAGTTTTATTCAAGATCTCTTCCAACTCTAAAAATTGCCAGCAGCGATACTCTATTCTTCTTATCTTGAGGCCCATGATTATTGTCTCTCAAGTGTAAAAATCTCTTTATTTGTTGAAAGCGATTTAAGTGACATTTTTCACCCAAAATCAGGATATCTCACTGCACCTTTAATATCCCCCCTTCAATAGGGCTCCGTGTTTGGTAGAGCTTGTAGAGTCATTGCCAACACCAAGCCCAAGAACCTAAAGAAAGATTGCCTATCTAGGCCTTCCCACCTTCTCATGGTAGCCTTACTTTTCTCTTGTTGCACGCCTGACATCATCTTCATAACGGTTTGTTTCTTTGATGATTGCATCTATAATCTCCAAAGGAAATAAAGATGTAAAAAGCTGAAATGCGAAGCTGAAATCCATTCAATCGCTTTTGGGATGAAATCAATGGTTTAGAGTCCGGCATACATTCAGAAAATGAGAAAAAAGTATTGGTGGCTCTCTCTCTCTCTCTCTCTTCCTCTCCACCCATCCATTCCAAGACTTGAAATGGAGATTCATTTTGACACACTCTAATATCCTCAGACTCTTGCTCAATAGAACTATCATCCACTTTCTCAAATTCCATATCTGAGTTTTCTGCACTAGCATGAGGCATGACATCACTTTGCATTATTTTGGCCTTTTTAGGCATTCCTTGAGTTTTGGACACCACAACATTGCTACATTCACCCTTGTCCAAAGGAGTGGGGGGAGGAACATTCATTTGCAAGCATGCAAAATGCATACATTCCATTACAATCATTATCTATAGGAGAGGCATATGCACTATTTTCTACATCTTTATCTTTATCATGCATTTAAATAAAACCTCTTTCCCTTTACTATTATGTCTAGTTTTGGATTGAGAATATACATTGAATCCATCCACATCATATATCAAAGAATTTACATCATTATGTTCCTAAATTGTCACACGCCTCCTCCCATTAGCAAAAACATCAGGGTGTTTACATGCATTGTTCTCATTTTCCATGCTTACATTGTTTTCTCTTTCAATTACACTCTCATGCACACGACCATGAATGCTACATCATCACTAATCAAAAATTGTTTGACACTGCTTTCATTAAAATCGTATAGCACTTTTTCACCATCAAATTTTGCACGCCAAATTTTCTTCTCATGATCACACTCAACTATCTTACCAATAAAGTACCTCTTTCTATGTGATTTTTTTCCGAACTCTTGTTCTCCCCAATCTTTTCCCCACCAACATGCAGGAACCTTAATGTGTTTCCACTTGTGCGAAAAGCTCATGCTAGTTGAAGCTGTAAGAACCATCTATACATAAACCACATACAATAGCTTGTATTAAACAGTTGGTTAATTTTTCATAGCCTACATTGGTTTTCTCACATTGTGAAAGGGAATTATTACAAAAAAAAGTAATGAACTTCTAAAAATACACTTCATGGTAAAAGATTTCACTAAATTGTAAAAGGTTGAAATAACTTTTACTGTTTCATTTTTTTGTATATGCTTTTCAAAGTTGAAGAAAAAACATAGCTTTCTCTTGCAGCCTTTCATGTTGAAACTTCCAAAGTGTGATATAAAAAACCTTTCTCTTCCATCATACAACATTGCCACTTCAATGCAAGATGAAGAAAGATTTGACATCCTACCCAAAAAGTACTAATATTTCTCTATCAAGGAAGCTCACTACAAGTTCATCTAAATAAATAGTCTCTACCATAGCAAGTCCAAAAAGATACACTGCTCCATAGCTACATAATAAGCAAAAATATTAAACTAAGACATGCACATGTGATACTATGTACCATAGAATTTAGAATAGATACTTTCTTCTATAGCTACATAGTAAGCATAAATGTTAACTTTCTGTAGTAACCCATATCACATATTTATATGGTGGCATTCCATTACAGACTTATATGCCTGCACTAACCACCCACAAACAACCACACCCTCCAAAAAAACATTTTTTTTTTCCTTTTTTGAATATAATAGTGTAACTTCAAAGACACCCATACCCTCCAAAACATGCATTTCTTCATTTCTAAAGTCGGCTGAGTATCTTAAGGAGCCGATTGTGTTTACCTTCACATAAGCGCTAGAGGCTTTGCCTTTGTAAGAAACTTCGTGGTACACTTGGAATTTTAGGTGTTGACACTTTTAATCTCAATCAACAACTTTCAACTGTAGAAAACACCCAGCTTCAATGAAAGCTGCAAGAAACAAGATTCAATAAAAAAAGTAACTTAGTAAAAAACAACGCTCCGACTAATAAGGAAAGGCTAGAGGAATAAAAGACTTTGAAGTGAATGCTTTCAGCCAATGGAATGAAAAAGGATAAAAAGGAATTGACTTTGTTACATAGCCCATGGGAAAGAAAAGAAAAGAGGGGCATGAGCTATTTTGTAATAAGAAACATTTCTATTGTGCTCATGTAAAAAGTGTTGTTGAACAGAGTCTCTACACAGGAGCCAAGAAATATTCCTATAAGGCTTCAAGATCTGCATTAGAAATCCTAACATGTACAGGCATAGATGTCACAAAGAAATATTTTATGATTGTCAAATATCATGTCAAAAACGATATATGAGTCCTAAAACAACTTGAATAAAGTCTAAATATAATTTACCTAAACAAAGGAGACTCTCCTATGTCAACGTCACCTTCCCTATCTACCTCACATCAAAAAATATGCTTTTAATTCCCCTTCCTTGCACCTGCAAGAGTAGAACATTGATCCAAATTAGCCTAGATAAAGAGACATGTAGAGAGAGAGAGAGAGAGAGAGAGAGAGAGAGTACCTTAGCACAAATGGATAGATGCGATGTCCACTATTGAAGAATATTGTGTTTCCATTTTTGTCGAAACCATCAAGAGCAGGGAACCTAAGGCAATATGTGGCGCTAGTGTGTGGGTATGGGTGGGTGTGTGTGTGTGTGTGTGTGTGTGTGTGTGTGTGTGTGTGAGAGAGAGAGAGAGAGAGAGAGAGAGAGCGCGAGAAGGGGGGGGGGGGGGGGGGAGCTTGGATCTCTTGCTGCAACCTGTAGAGGCAAGAGAAGGAGAGAAAAAAAATGTTGTGAAAAAAAGAGGGAGAATGTGTCCATTGTAAAATAGTATAATATGACCCTTGTAGATATTGAGAGGTGTTGGTGAGTGGTCACAATTCAGTATAAGAGGGGAATAAATGTCTTATTTTTTAGTAGATACAATAAATTAGTAGTCTTTTAGTATAAGGAAAGTAGTCTTTATCAAATGGATCCCACAAGCTCCTTTGAACGTTTATCTCTCTTTGGTGGGGCTTGAAGCACAAAATCCACTATATTAACATCTTACTATCTTTTGATGCAAAAGTGAATTGTGCTTGAAATCTTAGTGTGGTGTTCACATGGAAGTAGCCCACATGTAAATAAACTCTTAGAGCACTTTGCTTCATATATCAAAAGATATTTGCAAAAACCAAAGCGACTCATTATAGGACTAGTGTTAAGGATGTTGGTCCAAAAATATGTCAACATACCATACCTATGAGAGATGATGCAAAACCAAGCAGACAAAGGCCATACATATATATATATATATAATGAGAGATTTTTCACAAAGATCAAAGAAGAGATAGAACTTAGGAATGATCTATGCCGTCAAAAAGTATAGACATTATCTATTAGCTAACAAATTTGTGTTCTTTGTGGACCACCAAGCCTTATTGTACTTGGTCAACAAGCCATGCAACACAGGAAGAATAGTGAGATGGTTCATCATTCTTTTGGAATTTGATTTCACCGTAGTTGTGAAAAAGGGCACCACTCATTAAAAAGAAGATCATTTGTCAAGGATTGTTTCAGGAGAACCACCCAAAGGAGTAGATGATGATCTATCAGATGCATATTTGTTCTCTGTTGAAATGATACCTCAATGGTCGGAAAACATGGTATCCTTAATGACCACAACTCAAGTGGATTCGCAAATATCACTTCCTATTACAATCGGATTAATTGAGCAATCGGCTATGTATCAATTACTAGCTAGAAGGCTATACAAAAGAAATCGAGATGGAATATTGCTTCTATACATTTATCTTGAGGAGAAAACCCAATACCTAAATCAAGCACATATTACCATAGTAGGACTTCACTTTGCGAAAGACCAAACTATGCGAGAGATCTTGAGACTTGGAGTATTTTGGCCAACTATGAGAAGTGATGTTTATTTTTTTTGTGAAAAATTGTCCTCAATGTCAAAAACAAACACCCACACCTCATGTGACATTGTTCCAAATATCACTTGTTCCTAAGTGGAGTAACTATCTAGTTACTTACTTGTCAAGCCGAACATTTCTTGAGGATATGAGTAAACGCCGTCAAAGAGAAATTGAAACAGAAGCAAGAGACTATGCTCGTATTGGAAACCAATTGTATTAGAGAGGTAAAGATCAACATTTGTGTCTTTGTGAAAATAAAGACGAATATATTCCCATTATAGACCAAGCACATGCTGGATTAGCTGGAGGTCACTTTTCTAGTGAGACCACCGCAAGAGCAATCTGAATGGCAGGCATATGGTGGCCAACACTTTTTGCAGATGCCAAAGAATATGTTCGAAGGTGTGATGCATGTCAACGAGCAAAAATGCCAACCTGTGTAGATAGCATGCCCTTAAGACCAATGATGGGGGCTAGAGCTTTCGCAAAATGGGGTATAGACTTTGTTGGGCCAATACAACCACTTACTTATAGAACCCAAGGTCAATATATCATTGTAACTACGGACTATTTGACCAAGTGGGAGAAGAACTTATGAGAAATAGATCTTGCTCTGTTAATATTGTTCGACCTTTTCAAAAGAAAAAACAAATAAAGAGAACAACAAGGTCTAAAAGTAAGAGTAGAGATGGAAGGTTATGAACACTATCACAATTGCATTGAGGATGATAAGCCAATGAGACATCTTCGCCATTAGCAATCACATCGGAGTGACTATAGACATGTTGTACCAAAAATTCCTTAACAGTTTTCTTGCCCACCCCCTTGGTTGCATAAGAACCCAAGAACCTTTGTATATTGTCTGTTGTTGCCATTGACTTATGTTGATGGAGTTTGAGATAGTGATAGATCTTATGGTGCTACTTGGCCTCCTTGGGAGACTAATGGCGAGGCTTTCTGGGGAAAGAGCACAACAACCCCAAGAGCTATTAGGGCGGGAAGAAGAAGAAGAAGAAACCATGGCTCTTTTTGCGTGGTAGGCGAAAGCGTAAACTTGCTTCCAATGGAGGGAAATTCAGTTTTGAACGCTTGGTTATGGAGCAAAGCTTTTGGTGGAGAGAGAATGATAGAGTATCGTTGTTGTCTTTCAGTACCATAACTACATACAGACCATGGTCCCACATATAGATACCTTCAACCATGTAAAAACAAGATTTTACCTCATGTTCTTCACTTTCCTTTGCATTTTTTGATTTCTTTCTTCCTGTTTCTATGTTACATTGGCTTGCTATTCATTGGATGCGCCTCTTTTTCTCTCTCCTCAATAAGGCCTTCCAAATGATCTCTAAAATCCCATAATGAATGGCTAATTGGATTAGTGGATGTCGTTTAAAGAAGTACAATTTTTCACTAACCAATGAATTGCTAGAAAGGATGCATGCAGCAAAGCAACGAAAGACAAAACGACAGTAGGTTATTGATGAAGCCCAAGAGGAATCTCGGCTTTGAGTACTCAAAACGAAAGCTACTCTCAAAAATCAACAAATACCTATTCCCATCAACACTCTGAGACAAGATGACCGACAATGGGAATTGCAGAAAGACGCAGTGTCAACGGATGATGAATGGGTAGATGGAATGGACCTTCGCATCAAAGTACAACAGAACAATCATAGCACAAATGCATTGTCGACACAAGAGCTTGAGTAAATGCAGTCAGTTATTCCAAGTACAAGAAAGTAACAAGTCAGTCCTTGACAGCAGGAATAACGACTATTAAAGGATGCAACAAGAACCCAACACCAACATTGGGAGTAGTCAACTTAAATGTGATAGTACATGGATGTTCATGCCCTCATCAGTTTGTATTCTTACCAGATGAACACATGAATGAACAATGATTCTTGGAATCTCATGGATGTGAATGTACAAGGCAGTACCAGACTGGGATACCAATCAGCACAAGTTATCACCTCAAGGCTGACAACTCATTGCTCAAATTGCACCAAGCAAGGAGAAATGGAAAGGAGGTTACCAACAGAGCCAAAAAAAAAGAAATCAATCTTCTCCATCCTATAGACAAGAAAATGCTACAAGCAGCATGCAAGGAGTCAAGAAATTTGGGTACCAAAAGTACAGCTTAAGGACAAGCCAATTCAAATCTGGGTGCCCAAAACATCATCGACTGTACCAAAGATGGTTCCAAGGTTCAAAAGACAAAGGAAATCATCTTTGAGCAAGGAAGCTAATAGGAAATGGATTTGGAAGAAAAAGGAGCACTTATCTTCTTTGCAAACTGTAAAACCGATAAAGCAATGGAGAGTTAAGTCTCGGAAGACTCAACCACACCATTCTGACTAAAGCAAACCAAGATACCAATGGCAGGTAAAAGCTCGACAGCCATCATTATTGATACCAACATCTAAGGAAATCAGTGTGCCAAAGCATCCTGACAATACAATCAAGCAAAGAGCACACAAGCTACAAGATTTGCTCTTTGGAAGACAACAAAAGAAAACCTCGACATCAGAAACCCTTGAGTTAATTACTCAAGACCCAACTCTTGCATAGCATAATGGTTTGAACTGCATTGATCTTCAAAGCATGGTAGAGCCAAGCAAGGCTATGCATAGACACGATTGTTCAACCCATGTACACAGTCGTCCCGGAGTTTGCCATCTAGGAGGGGTGGAAGGGAACTAAGTAGTTAAGGGCAATGTTTGAAGAGAGAGAAAAAAGTTTGATGTTAACGTGTGATTTTTGCAAAACTACCTAATAATGCCCTTACAAATTATCAACAGGGAAAGTCTAACTGATAAACCTGATGAGTGTAAATAGTGTATAAACTATGAGAAAATCATCAAAAAATAGTCTTTTTTGGTTATTTTTCATTATTTTTTTTATATTGAGACTTAAAAATGGAAAAATCCAGCAAAAAAACAATAAAGCTATGTTTTTCAATGGATTTTCTTAATTATTGGATTTTCTTAATTATTGGATTTTCACTTTACTTTTTTAGCGCATTTTGTTATTTTCTTTGATTTTTTTAATAAATAGGTCAAAAATTAATAATAAATAGCAAATGAGCTCAGACGGAAAAATTGAAGATACGCTGATGATCAGAAGGAGGAGACAAACATGCACAAAAAAATTTGATCAAATCGGCAGATGAAAGCGGGAAGCCTAAATTAGGCGGCCAGGCCTACTTTTGCAGAATTCTTGCAGAATGAGCCACAAGAATCCGATTGAGGAAATTTTTGATTCTAACATAGATTTCACGGCCTAGTAGGACTAACAAGGGAGTTTGGGGGGAAATGGTTCAGCAAGCCCGAGTATAGATATCCAAGGTAGTTTAAAATCACCTCATTTCCACTTGTCGCCTTTGGAGAGAGAGCTTTCGACTTTCTTCGCGTGCATTTTTCGGAGTCCACAGTCGCCCGTTTACAGCGCCATCTCACACGAGACATGATGGATAAATTCTATACTTATCAATGATCTATTCGGTATGGCGATTAGCTAGTCGAAGCCCCAGAAAAAACCCTAGAATCCGAGCAGTGCACGAAGTCCTACGACCAAAAATTGACCATAGCGGCTTGTCAGCTCAACCAAATTGGACGAGACTTGAACTGTAGCATGCCCCTATATAATAGAACACTTCTATATCACCAAATGACCATTCGACAGGGGGTCGAGGGGGGTCCCAACAAGTAGAAAAGCTAGGTTTTGGCCAGATGCTAGAATTGCATTCTGACTCCACAAACAGCTTATAAACTGGGTCTATACACAATGTATATGGTCGGTTTCATAAAAACAATCAAGGCAAGCTCTCGAAAAGCAGAAAACCGCTCGAAGGCTACAAAGAGTAAATTTGATATACAAAGTCAAACTAACTCCAAATGGACAAAAGCTGGATGAGTTGCTTCAGGATTATGTAGCGGACAAGTCCATAGCCTCAAAAGTGACTAACCAACTCCACAGGCCATGTAGTCACAAAAATCGGTGAATTTAGAGTCGACAAAGCACGAAGTGATGCCGACAAGCCAAAACTTTACCAAAATCAATTTAGGACTTGTTTTAGGTGTATTGAATATGTTTAGGTCAAAATTTGTCACGTTTAGCAAAAAATGTTGACTACTATAAATAATCATGATTATTTACTTTTGTAATTTTTTGGCTTGAAAATGGTACCATCAACTCACCTATCACTTGTACACACCTATTACATGCCACATTTCAAGTATGAGACAAAATGATCAATGATAACTTGGAAAATTATTAAAAAACACAAAGAAGTCCTTCCAATGCAAATTTTGAGTTATCAATCACATCTTTTGATCCAAATCACACCATATCTCATACACAGGGTCTACATCATGCCTAGAACCAAGTTGCACCAGAAAATGTTCATTTTGAAAAAAAAGTTAATAATCACGATTATTTATTTTTTTGCCAAGATGGGGGGAAATTGCAACTTTGACTTCATAGGACCAAAGCACATGATGTCCCAAGCCCACTCACCAAGTTTGAACAAATTTGGAGCTCAAAATCCTAAATCTAGCACCATTTTCACCCTGTGCACTCAAATGAGCCCACACTTCACTCAGAGTATCTGATTGATATATATTTCAAGCCTATGATGCCAAAATTGCAAAAAATTATCAATTGTAAATAATTGCAATTATTTACTTTTATTGCAAATTTTTGCTTAGACTTCATGATTTTGATCTTTACATGTTTTTATGCATCTATGCGTGTTCAAAAAATGATTTGAAGCAAATTGGACTCAATTTGTCAGCAATTCAGACTGAAGGACATTTCAGAGCGAAAATTGCAAAAATTTTCTAACTTTGGCACTCTATTCATTCAACAAGAGCAATGCAAGCTGCGGAGAAGGTCAAGAAGAGGGTATCCCAAAAAGAAAAGTTGTAAGAGCTGCCACCCTATCAATTGGACCCCAGTTCAGTAAAGACGGCCAAAGCAACATATCTATCCAGAGAACAGCTTGAAGAAAACAACACCAAAGTTTTCACAGGCAGGTTTAAAAGTGAAGAAGGACATCAAGTAGAGTTGCAACTACTACCGAAAGAAATCTATGATGTTGCCGCAAGGCCAGACACAAAGGAGGCCAACATAAGGATGGGCCTCAGGGATTTTGACGACCAGGAACCATGCGGTGTAGACTTCTAGAAAGCTTATGAGCTCTTGTCTATAATTAAGGAAGATGGATCAACCCAAATTACTGATCAACAAGGGCAGAAATTCAAAGTAGTGATCACAAAAGAAATTGTGGCCGAGGCTTTGAAGTTTCCAAAAAAGGGGATGACAATGAGGGCCCGTGCAGAAAGACAGCAGGCACCTTCACCAAGGAGACTGCTGTGGAAACCTTTGCCGACCTCATCCAAAAGCAAGTGGAAGAACCAGCACGGTTGTATCATCAGCAGTTTCATTTTTTGGCAAAGAGACCACCAAGGTACACAACACCTAGTCAAGCAGTTGCAACTACATTCACATGTGTTGAACTCGACAACCAGGAAACCCATTGATCACGCGTAGTATGTGCTATCAACGCTAAAGGGTACCAAGAAAGAGGGTAAGATCACGTATCTGGGTGCACCTGAGGTATTGACAAGAATAGCATACCATGTTATCAGCATGGCAAACAATTTACTGCCTGCCCCAGATCAGAACACATGGATTTTGTCTGCACATCCATCTCCAAGGACCACCCTCTCGACAAAGAGAGTTTACAAATTTGATGAAGAGTCGGCAGAAAGCTCTCATGAAGCACATAGTAGCAAAAGCTCAGACAACAAGGAAAGGCGAGCCCGGATTGAAGAGATGAAGAAAAAGCAGTGGCTACACGCCAAGAGAAACCTCAATAGAAAAACGTGAGGTTTGAAAGGGAAAAACAAACCTACAAAAGAAGCCACCAAGCTATAGGAGAAGACCCAAAAAAGTGGGTTCCAAAAGAGATAAAGGGACCTAGAACAAAGTGTTGAGATGTCGAGCTCTACACCTTGAGCTGTCATCCACTATGGGTCTTGGCTGCTTACGGCATTTACTCACTGGCGTGTTAGGTGACTGACACAGAGGATCTCTGCCAGTGATTCTACAGCTGGACTACACTTATAGTGCCAGCCTAGTACGCTTCTAGTGAGTTCACACTAAGTGACCGCATGTACATATGTGCTACTTTTCAGCTTTAGCACTTAGTCATTTTGTACTCTCTTTTCTGTGCTGAAGAAGAAGAAGCTTTCCATCTCTGTGTGCTTTGTGCTTGTCTTGTGTAGCTCTCTTGCATCCTCATTCTTTACATGGTATCAGAGCCTGGTGCAGGCAAGAGAGCAAGAGCATCACTATCCCTTCGTTCGCAATCCCTTAGGGGTTTTTCGCACAAGTTTCTGAACAGGTCTCCAAAGTTCAGTATACAGAGATTTACTATACAAGTACAGTGGTTGTATGTACGCTTGATTGTGGACACTCGTTGAGTGTAGAAAGCGTTACAGGTACCACGATAGCAGGTTCAGCAGATTTGCAGGTTTTTGTAGATTGCAGCTATTTTGTCTTAGTGCTTCAAGATGTCTGACTGTTTCAGTCAGATTGTTACTGAGAAGCTTGAGAAAAATAACTACCCTGCATGGAATTTCAGAATAACAAATTTCCTAAAAGGAAAAGGTTATTAGGACTATGTAGAAGGAGACAATGAAAAGGAACCAGAGATTCCCGAGGCAAATGCTACAGCAGAACAAAGGAAAGCTTTGAGGGACTGGCAACAAGGCCAGAGCAAAGCGATGTATTGGCTTTCTATGAGCATCACAGATGGCATGATGGGCTATCTACAGGATGCTGAAACCCCCGCCATTGCATGGAGAAACTTAGGCAGAGTGTTCGAGGTGAACACCAAGGCCAAGAAGCTTCAACTAAAGTCGGAGCTAAATCAGGTTAAGAGGAACAACCTCTCAATCAATGATTATGCCTTGAAGATCAAGAGTATCATTGAGGCTCTTGGATCTATTAAAGTCTCAGTGGAAGACGATGACATTGTCCGTGCATGCTTGGATGGTCTAAGAGATGAGTATGTACATTTTAGGTCTTCCATGAATACAAGAGACGACATCCCCGTGTTCCAAGATTTGATTTCTATGCTTATTCTTGAGGAGAAGAACCTTGACACATCTTCTTCTCATGGCAGAAATAATTCTGAACAGGCCTTCTATTCTAACTCCAACAGAGGTAGAGGTAGAGGTCGTGGTCGAGGCCCAAGGGGTTGCAGGGGCCAATTTCTGGAAGGTCAATCAAATCAAAACAATACAGGTGGCAGGGGAAACCAGTCTCAAGGCAGGGGGAGTCAAAGAGGTCATGGTTCAGGATCAAGCAGGAAGCAACATACTCCAGATAGCAGAGAATGTTGGACTTGTGGTGAAAGAGGTCACATGTCACGTGACTGTCCAAAGGGAAAAGCGAGTGGAAAGAGAGAACAGGGCAACTATGCATCTACTAGCAGAGATGTAGATGACAGCAAAAACGAGCGCATGTTTGTTATGCAGCATGTAATGAATACAATGACTGCAGAGAATTCCATTCAAGATGATGTTTGGTATGTGGATTCAAGTGCCTCTAATCACATGACGTCTCGTGGAGAGTGGTTTAGAGATATGCACAAACCAGATGTGTCAGGCTATGTGCAGACAACAGATGACACAGCTCACCCCATTGCTCATGTACGAGACATATCTCTAAATACGAAGAGTGGGAAATCAAAGTACTTAGCAGATGTACTTCATGTCCCAAACATTACAAAGAATCTTGTTTCTGTTGGACAAATGGTTGAGCAGGGTTTGCAGGTTCGCTTCAATCCAAATGGCTGTTATGTAGAAGATTTCTAGAATCATGGCTGTAAGCTGATCACAGAGGGCAAATGTGTGGGCAGAATTTTTACGGTGAATGTATACATGCCTGAGGTAAAAGCTGCATTATTTGCACAGGGCACAGGTGTTGTGGCTGATGTTGACATTTGGCACAAACGCATTGGCCATGTCAATGAGCAGAGATTGCGCAGTATGCAATCAAAACAGATTGTAAAAGGTTTGCCCAAATTCAAGGTGGATGGTATGCATAAAGTGTGTGCAGCATGCCAGTTTGGAAAACAGTCAAAGGGCTCATTTCCACATGAGCGCAATGTATGTAAAAAGCCACTTGAGGTGGTGCACACAGATGTTTGGGGTCCAACCGATACTGCAAGTATACATGGCTGCACGTATTATGTCTCTTTCATCGATGACCATACAAGGAAAGTATGGGTCTACTTCATGCGTAACAAAAGTGAAGTGTTTGGTCACTTTCAAGACTTCAAAGTCATGATTGAGAAGGAGACAGATATGCAAATCAAGACATTGAGGTCAGATGGAGGGGGAGAGTACTTCTCCAATGATTTTTCAGATTTTCTACGAATGCATGGTATACGCAAGCAGTTTACATGCAGATATACTCCACAACAGAATGGGGTCGCAGAAAGGAAAAACAGGCACATTGAAGAGGTTGCACGTGCATTGATGAATGAGAAGAACATGCCTCATCATTTCTGGGCTGAAGCCGTAAATACAGCTGTGTACATTATGAACAGGACACCTACAGCTGCGGTGCATGATGTAAAACCTGAGGAAAAGTTTACAGGTACAAAGCCTAATTTGGCACACTTGAAAGTGTTTGGCTGCATAGCTTACGTGCATGTACCAGATGAGTTGCGTAGGAAATTGGATCCTAAAGCAGAGAAATGTATTCTTGTGGGATATTCCCTTGAACAAAAGGGGTACAAGTGCTACAATCCTACTACACGAGAATTACGAGTGAGTAGAGATGTAGTCTTTGATGAGATGAGCAGCTGGTACAGTAATGCACATGACACTATTGGGGCTGATGTAAAAGATGATGTGGTTGTACAAAATGTGAGGCCACAGTCACAGGTTTTGAGTGGACCACAAGAGTCCTCTTCTCGTGGCTCTGTTGAGAAACCATGGAATGGTAGACTACGTACGCAGGTTACTCCACCAACAGGTACAGGGAATGTATCACGAAAAGAAAAGGAAAAGGTTGATGAACCTCCCTTTATGGCTGATGCATCATCAGGTTTTTCACATGTAGACATGGATTCAGATGGTTCTGAACAAAGTCTTGATGAGGAATTTGGAATTCCGGCTGTCAGGACACCTAGTGTAAGGAAAGTACAAGAAGATGCTAGAGGGCAAAGGAGTGACCCAGGACCGCGCAGATCTAATAGAGTCAGAAATCCAGTTCAGAAATTGACTTATGATGGGTATCTAGCGCATCACCAAGCCTACATGGCTAAGGTGATACAGGATGTGGAGCCCACATGTTTTGAGGATACAGTTGGAAATGTGCATTGGGATGATGCAATGAATGAAGAGATGGCTGCATTAGAAGCAAACGACACATGGGAGTTGGTGCCATTGCCAAGTGGCAAGTATAAAACCAAGCATAAAGCTGATGGTAACATTGAGCGTCACAAGGCAAGGCTGGTCGCAAAGGGTTATTATGCACAGACGTATGGCATAGACTATGAGGAGACCTTTGCTCCAGTGGCAAAGATGACGACTGTGAGAGCTGTCATAGCAGTGGCTGCATCTAGAGGATGGATTATGCATCAAATGGATGTAAAGAATGACTTCTTGAATGGTGAGTTGCAAGAGGAAGTGTATATGGATCAGCCACCTGGTTATGTCGATCCAGGTTACCCAGATTATGTATGCAGACTTCTCAAAGCTTTGTATGGTTTGAAGCAGGGCTCTAGAGCATGGTATGACAGGATTGCCAAGTATCTTGTGAGTATTGGTTTTAGGAGAGCTCATGCTGATCATTCACTCTATGTACGTGAGAGTGATGTGGGGATTGTGGTCGTTACCATATATGTAGATGACCTTATTATTGTTGGTGACAATGCTAAGGAGATTGACCATGTGAAGGGTCTTCTCAAACAGGAGTTTGAAATGAAAGATTTAGGCGAGTTGCGCTACTCTCTTGGCATTGAGGTGATCAGGACTCCAGAGGGTGTATGGATATCATAGAGACAATATACTTTGGACATGTTGTCAAAGTATGGTATGGATGATTGTAAGCCAATTTCTATTCCCTTGGATGTGAATGCAAAGCTGAGTGCAGAGAAGGGTGATGTTGTTGAGGATGTCAACATGTACAGGAAGATTGTGGGTAGTCTAATCTACTTGACTATCACGAGGCCAGACTTGAGCTACACAGTAGGCTTGGAGAGTCAGTTCATGCAGCTTCCGAGGAAGCCACATTTGGATGGAGTACGACGCACACTTAGGTATGTGCAAGGTACTCTTGACTACGCATTGTTCTATGCAGCAGATGCACCATTAGCATTGTATGGGTATACAGATGCAGATTGGGCAGGTAGCATTGTTGATAGGAGATCTACGAGTGGCTTCATGTTCTCTTTTGGGAGTGCTGCTGTTACTTGGAGCAGCAAAAAGCGGCCTATGGTTGCTTTATCGAGCACAGAGGCCGAGTACAGAAGTGCAGCAGTTGCGGCGTGCGAGGTAGCTTGGCTACGCACATTACTTGAGGACTTGGGAGTGCAGGTGGACCAGCAGATTTTCATCCACTGTGACAAACTCAGCAGCATGCAGTTGTCTAGGAACCCAGTGTTCCATGTCAGGACCAAACACATAGAGGTCCATTACCACTACGTTCGAGAGCGAGTGTTGGCGGGCGACATCGACTTGGTCTACGTCAGCATAGAGGGAGCAGATAGCGGATATCTTTACCAAGGCCCTCGGAGCTGAGAAGCTTCGATGTTTCTAGACTATGCTTGGACTCTGCGACATGCAGAGCTCGAGGGGGAGTGTTGAGATGTCGAGCTCTACACCTTGAGCTGGCATCCACTACGGGTCTTGGCCGCTTACGGCATTTACTCACTGGCGTGTTAGGTGACCGACACGGAGGATCTCTGCCAGTGATTCTACAGCTGGACTACACTTATAGTGCCAGCCTAGTACGCTTCTAGCGAGTTCACACTTAGTGACCACATGTACATATGTGCTACTTTTCAACTTTAGCACTTAGTCATTTTGTACTCTCTTTTCTGTGATGAAGAAGAAGAAGCTTTCCATCTCTGTGTGCTTTGTGCTTGTCTTGTGTAGCTCTCTTGCATCCTCATTCTTTACACAAAGAACCTTGCAAGGAAAGAAGCAGAGGACCCCACCAATTTCCTTGAAAGAATGTATGCAGAAGTAGAAGCACTCAAGCTAAAAGAAGCTCAAGAGAGTGAAAGAAAAGCAAGAGAAGCAGTGGAGCAACAAAGTCGAGCAGAGGCTACTGCTCAGAGCGAGGCACAACACTCTTAGGAGGAAATGTCTCCAAAGCCGACCTCGCCTGCAACGAAACAAGAAGACCATCCGATGCCAAGACCTCCCCTTTCACCAACAGCTAGACCCACAAAGGGTGCAGAAGCCAAAGAAAATGAGCCTGAACCACAAGAAACAGCAAGTTTTGAACAATCGGCAACAACCACTTTTGAGCAAACCAAAGCAACAGAGGCAAAGGCCACCCCATCTATGACCATACCACAAGAAACCACCGAGGCAACCACAAGGCCTCAAGCAACCGAAGTGGCCGAGGAAACCCCATAGCCTCAAGGAGAGGTAGAAACCCCGATGCAGCCCCAAGCAACCACATCCCCACCCAAGGAACCACACACAGAGACTGCTAAAACATCTAGGCAGTCTACAGAGCATGAAGATTAGTAGACGAATGACAAATTCATCCTAGAAGTTAATGAATATGCCAAACAGATGCAGGAGATGACTAAAAAAATGCGAGCAGCAGCACTTAGCCGCAGTGCTAAGGCTAGAGAGCTGGAGATGGTGATAGATGCTCTACAAGGAGAGCTAGAGGTCAGGATGAATGTCACCATAGATCTGCAGAAACAAATCCAAGAGCTAAGAGTTGAAGCTGAACAACACCAGCTGGACAAAAAGAAGCAACAAAAGGAAATGGAGGAACTTCTTACGAAGTTATCAGATGCTTGCAAGACCAAAGACGAACATCTGACAGAGGTTACCAATGAACTCTTAACTACAACTCTATCAGTACAAAAGATCCAAGTGCAGATCGACGTAGAAAATGCTTCACTGCAATATTCAGAGCAAAGGATCAATGATGAGGCAGCTTTCTTGAGACAGATTAGGGAAAATCCCGCATTTGCCTCGATCAAAGGTACATATGAAGTATACAAAGCTTTAGAAAAGAAGAACAAGGATCTCGAGCTAGAGCTAAAGCTAGAGCAATCCCAACGAAGAGAACTTGCACTAATGCAGGTACAAAGAGAGGAACAATTGTTCAAGGAGATAGCATAGCTAAAGAGAGCCAATCACCTGCTGCAAGACGAACAGCCAGAGATGCAAGAAGAAGCTGGTACCTCTGAGAAACCGAGTAATGAAATTCCCTCAGTCTCTTTCAATGAGATGGAAACACAATCGGCAGAAGGGCTAGGAGGAGAGGACGATTTCCAAGTACCAATAACAGATGATGAGCAAGTGCCAATAGTCCCGCTGTCTAAAGCTGAAGAAGATGCACTCAAGGAGCAGGTTGCTCAGGAGACATATGAACAATGTAAAGTAGCAATGGATTGGGAGTTGAGAGTTCTCCATTCAGTCAATGCTACTAAACTCACTCCCAACCAATTCGATGCACAATGACACCAACAATCACTCCCATATCCCTTGATCAAGGTAGAGATTTTACAAGTCAAAGAAAGATTATACAAAGACATGCAGGCAGAAGGTGCAGAGGAAGTCCACCCCAACTGGAGAAAGAGCTGGCTGAACAAGAATCCATGATACTTGATTCTTTTCACAAGAGCACCTGCATCACTTCAGAAAGACCCGACCTTTTATCATGTACCACGAGCAAGGACATGGCAAGCACATGAAACAATGACTAAGAAGCGGCCTACATGGCTGAATTATCCAAGATTGCCAGCTCCAGAAAAGGGAACACCGACAGAGGAATACATGATGCTAACATTCTTCAAAAGTCTCCCTGATCTCTCATGTGTTATGCTCTACAACTTAATTTTCCGAATGTTTCTCACATGCATTGAAGCTTTCCATGAGCTAGAGTAAGCAGGAGCACCGTGGATGTCATTCCTCGAGGGCAATAAAGGTCCTTGCTCTACGACCTCAATGGCCAATCTTCCAAAGAAGTCCTTTATGGCTTCTATGCCCGCTGCATGTTCTTGCCATCTCACAATATGTTGGTTTTTGAGGAAGCATTCTATACAAGGCTCTTCACTTGGAGAACGAAGATTTTTGGGCCAGTGATCAGCAACCTAACCTCTAGATTTGTTGTCTACTCAGCCATCGAGCTCAAAAACAGGGTCACCATCCAGTTCTTGACAAAGAAAGAAAACTCAGATATGAGAAGGCACTCCATGCACTTAAAGACCGCCTCGCTAGCCGTCAACCCGAAGATTACTTCACCCCATAAAGCTATGTCAAGGGACGACACAAGCGAGGGGGGGGGAATGTTAGCAGCAAGCTAACTCGGATATCATTTTTCAAATCTCTCATTTGTTATTTTCATGAATCGGGAATATTGTAACTCCTATTTTTCGGATAAACTTTGTAATTGATGAGCTGGGGCTACAAGCTTCTAGATTGCATCAACTTGTCTTTGGTTAGAGCTCGCAGATTATTAGTTTTGACCACCAAAAGCGTTGGCTAAGGTATAAAAGCCAATTTTTGTAAGTTTTTGGATAATAGAAACAGAACGTGAGCTAACAACGATCACTTCTCTCCTTCTCGTGCTGCCTACTCCCTTCCCGGTTGTCACATTGCAGTTGCGTCTGTTGCAACCGTAGGTAAGAGATCTACGCATTGACGTAAGCATTTCACAGTATTTCATAGCTTTTGGCATCGTCGACCCACGGCCTAATTTCATCATAGGTAGAAATTTACACTTCAAAATCAAAAACTAAGTATAGGTGGGGTATGGGGGCATCATTGCTAAGCATTTAGATGCATTTTGGATCAAAAACGACTAGGTCAAAAACTCATTGCTGTTAATAATCGTGATTTTTGTACTTGACCTAAAGTGAGATTTGAGACCATAAGCATATATGCTTAGTCTTATAAACATGTCCTAGAAGTTTTGTAACGTTTGGATGTCGTTTGATGTTGTAACGGATGTAATTTGTTTGTCGATGTGCGATTAGCTTTTGGTGATTTCAGTCATTTGAGTGTAGCGTGAGCTAGATGCGAGTTGTTTGTTGTGTTCCAAGAGATTGACAACCTCTTGTAGCCTCTATGCACTAGTCGAGTCAGCTTTGTCCCATGGATTGACAATTATATTCGTGGTTCTTGTCATGTCTGCAATAAATAGGAGTGAGGTTAGATGCCCGTCCCACACTTTGCGACTAAGCACATTAGTGTCGAATGTGAGAAAAAAATTATTGCCTAAAAAACAATGCCAAAAGTTGTTCATTAGGAAAAACATGAATCCTCTCGGGGCCCTTTTTGGGGATTAAGGTTAATTAGAGGCCAGCCCATAGGAAGAGGGTAGTGGACACACTCTATACCCTTATAAAAGTAGGGGGACAAGGTAGCCTTACACCTCTTAATGTTCTCTTATCTACTGAGAAGGTAAGGGAGGTGGATGGGGTGGGAGGGACCACTTTGACCTCTATTCCCCTACTTTTTGGCCCCGATTTAGAAATACACTACAAATTTGAAAAAAAAATAAAAATCAAATCTCAAATTTTCCCTCCTGAAAAGGCCCTTAAACCTATTTCATGGTCAAAAAAACATTTTTGACCTCCAAAAGTAAAAACATGCACTAGAACCCCCCAAAAATTGAAAAATAATTAAATTAAAATGTCATTTTTCACCCTCCAAAGTCTTTCTAAACCTATTGTATAGCTAAAAAGTATTTTTCTCTCTCTACAAACTCTTTTCCAAGCTCTCCATTGCTGCAACAACCACATGCATCCCCTATAGTCCAACATTATCTCTTTGCTAGCATTCTCCCATCTCCATTATAGCACTAAGCAAGCTCCTCCCCCATCTCTTCCCCTTACTCACCACATATTTTCACACCAAGCTAGCTCCTCTCCCTTGTCTCACCTCCATTACATCATGAAACAAGATTGTCCTCCTTCTACTTTCATTCACTCACACTACATGGTGATAGCCGTTTTTTGGCTCTCCATAATTGCCATAGTAAGTTACTCCACCTTACCAAATTCACCCAAACGCTATGGCTATCCCTACCATTTCACTGTACATAGGCGTGTGTGAGTTAGGGGGCTTTTCCCATATCTTCTTAAAAACCCTCAGCTAGCTAGTCACTGGGCTAGTTGAGCCAAAAAAATAAAAAAATAAAAGTATATTATGGCCTCTTCGTGTGTAAATATTTCATTGTATATATGGCCTAAATATAGGGATTTTTTATAATTATTTTGGTATTTTATTTAAATATTTCTACTTAGGTGTGTGTTTTATTAAACCTATGTACACCTTCTTTCATTCTCTTACACCATAATTATATTTTTTGCCAATATGTACATACTCTAACCTCATATTTTTCCTTTATACAAATCACTCCCACATTTTCACCCTCACCCTCGTGAAAACAAAAAATTGATTTCTACTCATTGGTTACGTTTATTATATTATTTACTTGCATACCTTTTCCTCTTTCACCCAAAATAATTCAAGGAGGGACCATATCATATGATTCCAATATCTTTCCATATCCATAACTCCTCCATATTTTTATTATTATTTTTACTCATTATTCTAACACCATGTGCTCATTGAGCTAAAGTCCATGAATAGTCCATACACTAGTCCCACCATGTATATATTTCTTTATTCACCAATAATCCTGCTCCATGCATGGGTCAGGGGAAACTTGGATGCTTTGTATTATAATATGACAAAGGAGGGGCTCACTCTTGGATGCATTGTACAAATTCAACAAAGGAGGGGGCCACTAAAGACTTTTGCAGGAATAAAAAACAGGCTTTTTGGTGAGAATTTTGGCACCTATCTCCACTCCGAATTTGGAGCGGTGGTCAAAAGACAAAATGTAGCCCACGCTCTGAATAATCACCTGAACTTTTTTCATGATTTTTGAAGCTACCAGAGGTGAGCTATGATTTTTTGAGTGGACCCCAGTCTGCCCACTTTTCTCACAAGTAGCCCTTAGTCTTCTCTCAACCTTCCACACACCTACTCACTCTTACACATCTCTCCCTCTCCTTCCCTCACTCAAACCTGCAATTTCCATGGCTTCTCCCACCCTCTTCACCATTACCCTTATCTCTCATCCCTATAGTTCTTTTATGAACCTCTACATACATACACCCTCTCCATGTCTCTCTCTATTGCTTCTATGTTACAATTTCATTTACCTCTCCTAAAAATATATAAAATTCAGCATCTTAACCATGATAACTTCTGCAAATTGAGGATTTTTCATCAACAAATCCTCTTTTCATCGTGGTGGTCAATCGTGGCGGCGGCGTAAAGAAGCGAAGAAGAAGAAGACCAGCGGTCATTTTTTCCACAATCTACACAAGGGTGAATTCAAGCTTCTTCAAAGCTTCACAATCTCAATGATTCTCTTTTAATTCACCCCTCTTCCTTCATCAAATCAACTCATCCTACCCATTGTAAATGTATCACTAACAATTCTAGTGATTATTACCACTAACAACTAACTTCTCTTGTAAAAATGCACCCACACTATCAACATATGGAGTAGGCAACCGCACAAGTAAACCAAATTCACTCACTCCCATGGAAGTTTCTCTCCTTTCACCACATCAATAATTCTCTTACTTGAGCCCACATCCATGTGACTCAAGAGAAAAGAGAGACCCCATTCTCATTTGAAATTCATAAAAATTCATAATCCTTGATCTTTCCTAATAAAATTGATTAGGCTTAATCCTAATCAAGGATTCTAAAACCTATAAATAGAACCCATTCCTCCTTGTAGAAGACATCACTATACCATTGAACACTAGATTGAGCGTACCACACGCCAGTTCTATCTTGGTTGTAAAGAGAGAGTAAGCTTTCTATTCACCATCACCTTGGTGCATAGAAAAGCTTGAGCTAGTTTGAGTGAGTGCGAGTAGAAGATATTCTTCCTACTATTGTTGTATCTACCCCAACATCAATGAATTGGTAGTTTTGGGTGCAATTCATGTCCAAAGGCTCACGCTTCTCCTCCAATTTGACTTGGCAAACTCATTTAACTTCATAAGGTGACTTGTTGCATTGAAGGTTGTTGTTTTGTTGCTTGTGATTCATTGCCTATTGTTTGGCTACCATTGTAAGAGTATGGATGGTGAGAGGGCTCCCATAACCCTAAGACAATGTGCTAGTGATGCTATAACCAAATCTTGTCACTTGATTCCGCAAGCTCTAAGTTCCTTTTTTGTGCAAAATATAAAGTTGAAGCTAAGTTGTACACCATCTCGCTCGCTCTCTCTCTCTCTCTCTCTCTCTCTCTCTCTCTCTCTCTCTCTATCTCTCTCTCTCTCTCTCTCTCTCTCTCTCTCTCTCTCTCTCTCTCTCTCTCTCTCGTGTTTTAGTGTGTGAGAGTGCTCCATTGGTGTTAGGGTTAGTGTAAATTCCTTGCTTGTTTGTGGGTTGCTCTAACGATTCTCCTCTTTTGCGTCCTAGTTCGCTCTTAAACTAGGTGGTGCCCCTTGTGTAGTTGGGATTTGGCTGTGGGTTTGTGGTTTTGGTTTGTGTTGTGTTGTGCCCCAGCCCCATTGAGCAGCACGGGAGTCTTGAAGGGTGTCTAGAGGTTGCTCTTCTTATGAGGATATTTTTTCTCGTCAATGGGAAGGATGTGGATTTAGTTCTACATTTCCAGATTATGTAAAAATGGATCAATTTATTTCGGGTTTGTCTCCTTTCCTAAAGACTAAGGTTACTTGTAGTGGACCCTCTACCTTTGAAGAAGCGGTCACTATTGCCCGAAGGAAGTTTCACAAGTACTTCTACATCAAAAATGGTTTCCATCATGCTGAAAGAACCAACCATCATGAAAGTGTTTCTATCAAGGAGTCATCTCCTTTGCCATACTTGTCTCCTTCTACTCCGACAAATGTTGAAGAAGTTACTTACATGCCAACTGATTATTCAAGTGCTAAAGTGTGTGGCCAAGATTCAAATGTGGAATCTCTTTCTTCTACCTTTATCACAAGCATGCAAAAATTGACACAAGATATCTCAAATGGCATTGATGATTCAATAATGGATGCATCCAACCTTTTGGCGGAGGATCAATTTCTAGTCCGAGCAAACGGAGCTTTTGTGCAACATGACTCTATGGAGAATGAAGACCTTGAAGGTAACCTTGATCTTATGGAATGTTCTGAGAGTGTATCTTGTCTAAAAGAAGAGAGTGAAGAAGAAGATGATATCATAGGTGGGGAGATCATAGACCACATTGATCATAAAGATATGATTGTGTACATGGAATGCCAACTCCAAAACAAAGTAGAAGAGTGTGAGTTGAATCCATGTGAGGATAATCTTCAAAAAGTGTTTGAGGATGTTGAAAAGCATTGGTATGATCCATATATGTTAAGCATAGAGGAACCTATCATGCAAGAAGCCAAAGTTTTTAACAAAATCAAACAGTAATCCATCAACCTTTGAGGTGTAACAATGTGAGGAGTTACAACCTTGCCAAAGGGGGGGCTTAGAAGGGGATGAAGAACATGGTAGAGTAGTAAAAAATAAAATCATAAAAGGAAACTATCAGAATGGTATCATTCTCTCCAATGGTGTTTTAGTGGGTGGCTCTTCATTCATGGGACAATTTCTTAGCAAGAAAATCCAAGCTTTTGAAGCCCCAATCATCTTCACATTTGGTTTCACCTCTTCAAGGTCAACTTCTCCTCTCTTCACATATACCTTTCATCGGGGACACCATACCTTCTTAAGTGGAAGAGGACATGAATACTTGGTGATGAACGGATGTTTCCAAACCTTATTCATTTGGTTCTTTGGTGTATGGAGGTCGCACATTGTGATGCTTCTGGTCTTCATCATAGATGAAAAACTTGTTGATTGCTACATGTGGATATTTCATCAATCAGTACCAAAATATATTCTCTTCCAATGTATTGGAAGCAATAGAAACCTTTGTTTATTATGTGGTAAACTATTTGCAATATCTTCCAATAGCAGCTGGAAGCATGGATCAAGCTTTCCTAAATCATGAAGGTCATAGAATTTTTTACTTGTTGATGAGCCTACCCAGGTTGAATGAATTTTATGAGCTACAGTTCAAGAGTTTTCTCATACAAGCTCTTGAAGATCGTAGCAGATACATCAACTTTACACAGGAGGAAGAGCAACCAATCTTTTATATCACATTCATAGTGATAGATGCAATGATGGACAACAGTAAAATCTACAAGTTTTTTCAACCGAAATCAGTAAGTGATTCCATACCATACATCTCGCTTTGGGAAAGATATTTCAAGATCTTTGATCCTGGGGGGTGCTTATGGAAACTTTCTCAATGGAGGAGGTTTACTCCGTCACTTCATTTCATCTTGCTATTGGCTCGGAGAACCTTCCATATCACACAAGGTTTTTTAATCATACAACAAAGGTTCTTCAAAGATAAGAGCAGACAAAGACAGACATTACATAATATACATGTTGTATGATCGGATAAATGGTACATGAATGTACCATTATCTAAGGGGGGGCTTAATGATAGCCGTTTTTTGGCTCTCCATAATTGCCATAGTAAGTTACTCCACCTTACCAAATTCACCCAAACGCTATGGCTATCCCTACCATTTCACTGTACATAGGCGTGTGTGAGTTAGGGGGCTTTTCCCATATCTTCTTAAAAACCCTCAGCTAGCTAGTCACTGGGCTAGTTGAGCCAAAAAAATAAAAAAATAAAAGTATATTATGGCCTCTTTGTGTGTAAATATTTCATTGTATATATGGCCTAAATATAGAGATTTTTTATAATTATTTTGGTATTTTATTTAAATATTTCTACTTAGGTATGTGTTTTATTAAACCTATGTACACCTTCTTTCATCCTCTTACACCATAATTATATTTTTTGCCAATATGTACATACTCTAATCTCATATTTTTCCTTTATACAAATCACTCCCACATTTTCACCCTCACCCTCGTGAAAATAAAAAATTGATTTCTACTCATTGGTTACGTTTATTATATTATTTACTTGCATACCTTTTCCTCTTTCACCCAAAATAATTCAAGGAGGGACCATATCATATGATTCCAATATCTTTCCATATCCATAACTCCTCCATATTTTTATTATTATTTTTACTCATTATTCTAACACCATGTGCTCATTGAGCTAAAGTCCATGAATAGTCCATACACTAGTCCCACCATGTATATATTTCTTTATTCACCAATAATCCTGCTCCATGCATGGGTCAAGGGCAACTTGGATGCTTTGTATTATAATATGACAAATGAGGGGCTCACTCTTGGATGCATTGTACAAATTCAACAAAGGAGGGGGCCACTAAAAGACTTTTGCAGGAATAAAAAACAGGCTTTTTGGTGAGAATTTTGACACCTATCTCCACTCTGCATTTGGAGCAGTGGTCAAAGACAAAATGTAGCCCACGCTCTGAATAATCACCTCAAATTGTTTCATGATTTTTGAAGCTACCAGCGGTGAGCTATGACTTTTTGAGTGGACCCCAGTCTGCCCACTTTTCTCACAAGTAGCCCTTAGTCTTCTCTCACCCTTCCACACACCTACTCACTCTTACACATCCCTCCCTCTCCTTCCCTCACTCAAACCTGCAATTTCCATGGATTCTCCCACCATCTTCACCATTACCCTTCTCTCTCATCCCTATAGTTCTTTTATGAACCTCTACATACATACACCCTCTCCATGTCTCTCTCTATTGCTTCTATGTTACAATTTCATTTACCTCTCCTAAAAATATCTAAAATTCAGCATCTTAACCATGATAACTTCTGCAAATTGAGAATTTTTCATCAACAAATCCTCTTTTCATCGTGGTGGTCAATCGTGGCGGCGGCGTAAAGAAGCGAAGAAGAAGAAGACCAGCGATCATTTTTTCCACAATCTACACAAGGGTGAGTTCAAGCTTCTTCAAAGCTTCACCATCTCAATGATTCTCTTTTAATTCACCCCTCTTCCTTCATCAAATCAACTCATCCTACCCATTGTAAATGTATCACTAACAATTCTAGTGATTATTACCACTAACAACTAACTTCTCTTGTAAAAATGCACCCACACTATCAACATATGGAGTAGGCAACCGCACAAGTAAACCAAATTCACTCACTCCCATGGAAGTTTCTCTCCTTTCACCACATCAATAATTCTCTTACTTGAGCCCACATCCATGTGACTCAAGAGAAAAGAGAGACCCCATTCTCATTTGAAATTCATAAAAATTCATAATCCTTGATCTTTCCTAATAAAATTGATTAGGCTTAATCCTAATCAAGGATTCTAAAACCTATAAATAGAACCCATTCCTCCTTGTAAAAGACATCACTATACCATTGCACACTAGATTGAGCGTACCACACGCCAGTTCTATCTTGGTTGTAAAGAGAGAGTAAGCTTTCTATTCACCATCACCTTGGTGCATAGAAAAGCTTGAGCTAGTTTGAGTGAGTGCGAGTAGAAGATATTCTTCCTACTATTGTTGTATCTACCCCAACATCAATGAATTGGTAGTTTTGGGTGCAATTCATGTCCAAAGGCTCACGCTTCTCCTCCAATTTGACTTGGCAAACTCATTCAACTTCATAAGGTGACTTGTTGCATTGAAGGTTGTTTTTTTGTTGCTTGTGATTCATTGGCTATTGTTTGGCTACCATTGTAAGAGGGTGGATGGTGAGAGGGCTCCCATAACCCTAAGACAATGTGCTAGTGATGCTATAACCAAATCTTGTCACTTGATTCCGCAAGCTCTAAGTTCCTTTTTTGTGCAAAATATAAAGTTGAAGCTAAGTTGTACACCATCTCGCTCTCTCTCTCTCTCTCTCTCTCTCTCTCTCTCTCTCTCTCGTGTTTTAGTGTGTGAGAGTGTTCCATTGGTGTTAGGGTTAGTGTAAATTCCTTGCTTGTTTGTGGGTTGCTCTAACGATTCTCCTCTTTTGCGTCCTAGTTCGCTCTTAAACTAGGTGGTGCCCCTTGTGTAGTTGGGATTTAGCTGTGGGTTTGTTGTTTTGGTTTGTGTTGTGTTGTGCCCCAGCCCCATTGAGCAGCACGGGAGCCTTGAAGGGTGTCTAGAGGTTGCTCTTCTTGTTGCCCGCCCCGGACCGCCTCAATGGAAACCTCTACTCCCAAAGGTGGCAAAAGTATGATCTCACATGACTTGCATACCACAACAATAGGAGGTGTGATTGGTGAGTGGGCATTGCAAGGGTTCACCTCTAGCATAAAGATAGAATGGTAAGAAAACTACCATTGTAGCTTACATTCAAAGCTTAACATCATCTCCATCTTTAAGTTTATCATGCTGGAGACAAGCAACATCTTTATGGCTTTCAACGTCTAGGGCTTCACACCTCCTAACAGGAGTGTGTGTGCGAAGCAAGGCTCCATCCAACACACACACACACACACACACACACACACACACACACACACACACACGTGTTGATTTTGACCTTTCGTGGATCTTCTTTGATATCTAAATTTATCACTATCTTCTTTCATCTTCATACCATTGGCGGTTGTGACATAGCAAACAAGAGAGAGAGCACATTGGCTTTCTTAGCGTTTGGCATTGGCTAGTCATTTCCATCCGACGGTGGAAATTGGCATTGACATCCAACAATTTTTCTTGGCATCGGCTACTTTGACATAAACTTTAACATCAACACAATGTTTTTCGATGGCATCATCAGGGAGATTAGTCCTCGGGGGGTTCACCTCTTAGACATGTAAGCTACCAAATGAGTTCAAATGAATGGGTTTTCTAATTGCCAAAATTTTCAAACTTTAATAGGATTATATTAACAAAAGCGGTGTTTTAATTGATTTTAGAGAAAAACTTGTAATTTTTTGAAGAAAAAAGGGGTCATTTTATTACCTTAAGCATGTAAGTAAAGGGGTTTTTTAATACACTTTGAATGCACGTTATATGAATAGATTCTTAAAGGTGCACCCATTGAGAATTAGTCTTGAAAGTTACTGCTTGGCATATTAATGGTTCATTTTTTCACAGATTTTGGTGTATTCCTATTGTAGTTTGGTTATGTGATACTTAGCCATTGATGGCTCACACGTTACTAGTTTTTTATTAGTTTGTCGGACTCACAAATGTACACAGCTATAGATTTACAAGTTTTCTTGGTTGTCATTCCTACTGTGGATCTATTGTTCTTACATGAGACATGTGTTAGCAGATTATTGCATGCATGGAATTTGTGCTTTGATTTGCCTAGCCTAGTTGGCTATAAGTGACACATTTTGTCAGTGATAGATTCCATGTTCAGTGGGAGGTTTTTGGCCTAGTAATTACTTCTTTTTGAGAGTTTTATCCGTATGGATGTGTGTGATTAACACCTTGTGTTAGAGTTGATATTGTCTTTTAGTTTTTTATTCTAACCTTCTTGGTCATAGTATTTATTATTATTATGCAAAAAATTAAAAAGTTAACTTGAAAATTACTATTATTGGCCCAAAAATTAGCAAAAATTATTCTCTTGCTTTCTAATTACTCTAAGTATTGATGTTTTTTTGGTGATGGATATTTAACATTACATAGTCCATTATTATGCAAAAAAAGTAAACAAAACAACAAAAATCAATAGAAAACACACTTTTTACACTATATATACACTAATTTTGCGGTTTACCCGTGTTTCTCACCCCTCAACGATAATGATTCAAGGGTGGGTTGCATTCTTGGGTGATAAAAAATTGCCTCTACAAGGCCGTGTAATGTGGCCCTATTGTGTGAATGAAGTCAATGTACGAGGTAACATCGAAGCGAGGCTTGAGCATTATGCTCAATGGGTTTCATTGGTGAGGGTTCTTTATTGTGTACCTATTTAAAAAGAAATTTTTCTAAGTCAATAGTGCACTCTATGATGGTGAATAGATTTGGCAATTCAATGAGGCATTGAGGTTTGTCTCTCCATATTTATTTGACTCTTTGAGCTTGTGGTTGTTCTTGTGAGAGTGTTATCTAGCGTTTGGGTCGCCAAATCATTGTTTTGTTGGAGGTTGTCATTAAATTTCAAATGGATGTGGATGGAGAATGATTCCAAGATTTGCAAAGTGGGTTGCAATGTTGAATACAACAAGGTTTTGTGGTGCAAATAGATTGCAATTTGTTTTTGGGAGCAATAGTCATAGAGAATGTTTGAAGAATCCTTTTGGATAACCAAATTTTTGTGGTTCTTTACATACTTGAAGTTGTTACCTATGGTTGTCATGGAGTTGATTGAGGCTATTTGTCTTGAAATATTGACTATTCATACTTGTTTTTTTTTGTCAAGCGAACTTCATTTGTTTGGCTATTTTGATGATAAACTATAGGGAATCTATGGACCACATGGGTGTAACTTTCTAGGTGTGCATTCAAGGTAATCTAAGAACTATGGATTCATTGATGTCTTTACATAAACCATCTTGTGGAATTCATGTGGATATGGATGAGAGATGTCCACATGGAATTCATGTGGATCTTGTGGAATTCATGTGGATTCACACTTACCATAATGCCTTAATTTGTAGCTTTGAGAGTGAGATGTTATTCAACGAGGTGTGTGGTGGTCATCTTGCAATAGGTAGTGTAATTTATCATGTTTTCTCTTGCCCCTATTTTGACTTATGCACGTTCAAAGGTTCTATCTAGAATTCACATATTGATGTGTACGTTTGTGTTGCCTAGCCATTTTGTTCAGGCATGTCATTAATGTGATCATAAACACATGAACATGCTAATAAAGTTGAGTGAACACTTTTTAAAACATATGATCATGTTAAATATTCACGTAACGTTCTTATTAACTTGCAAAAAATGCCCAAACTGGTAGTCTCGTCTGACTTTTTTCATCCTCACGGGCTTGCTTGTAGGTTTTTGCCATATCTCAATAGGCCCATCAGGAAACAATAATAGCTCAATGGGATTTTGGTGGGTTATCAGATCACCATTCATTGGCTTCAATGTGATCACATAAGGTGTATTTATGTGAAAAAAATAATAACACATGGTAATCACAAAAAAATTCCATGATCATGTGATTATTAAATCCTTGATTTTGTGGATGATTGAATTGGTGGTGATGGCATCCTTATGTTATTCCTTCCTATGACCGAGCCTTCCTTTTGAGGATTTCGAGACTTTCTTCCTCTTTGGGCTTTCAAATTTGCAATAGTCAATCCATCTTTTGTTGGTGGGCTCCTTGTGCTTGTGTCAACATTGCTAGGGTGACAGGTAAGTGGAACTTCTTGACTTTGCATCCACTAATCCAATTAGGCATTTCTTCCCCAACAAGTGTAGCAAGTTTAATGGCACCACTTGATGATATGTCATGAATCACAAATATTCCATTACCACCACTCCACCATGGGACAAAGAAACAAAAAAAACACTTGATGGTATGTCATATATCACAAATGTTCCATTGTTTTTTTGGATTGTAGACCCATTTGGTCTTAGGTGTTTGTACTTTCTTGTTGCTCCTTAAGCTAAAAGATTGGTACATGAGGCTTGGAGGTACTTTGTTTGTTTTTGGAATGGTCCTTAGGTACCCAATCTACTTTGTAGAGAACTGAAGTTGAGCTTTTTATGCCCAATATTTCTTTGTTCCTTGGATGCCTATTTGATATGGGTAAATCCTATGGCAAGCATTTGACAAAGGTGTTTTGTTGTTTCTCGGGAGAGGGGGGGGGGGGGGGGGGGGGGGGGGGGGGGGGGGGGGGGGGTCACTATGTATAAATTATATATATCACGTGCGTTCAAGGACCATTTCTAAAAATCCTTATCTATGAATTTTGGACAAATAAAATTTATCCTTTTTTTATTCAATTTGTAAATTTTGTTTCCCAGTTCCGTTTTACAATACCTTCAGCATGTAAAAATGTGAGATAAATTAAAATTAAATAACCCCTTTCGCTGCACTCATGTTATAGTCACATAATTTTTAAATACCCCCCCCCCCCCCCCCCCCCCCCCCCCCCCCCCCCCCCCCCCCCCGCATGTTGTTGTGACATGGTTTTACCGACTTTGAAGCTTGTAGGTAAACCTTCCATTCCTCTTTGCTATAGGAAAATGGTACTTTCAGCTATCCACCTTCAAGTGTGAGTTCCAATACCTTGGTGTCCCAATTTTGAACATCTTTGTATGTCCTCATCTAGGAAATTCCTAGTACCATGTCTTCATTCATGTGTTGCTTTGGAATACATATAAATGTATGAGGGCAAGGAAATACATGCATAAGAAGTTTAACATTGTTCATACCCAAAGTTGGAGTAGATTCCTTATGGCACTGTTTTACTTTGGCTTGTCAATACTCCAAGGGTTGTGGTTTCCTTCTTATAGGTGGAATAGTTTATTGCATTAATTTTGGCACCTCTATCTACTAAAGCTTTGACTTTAACTCCATCTTTCAATGTCACTGTGATTCTCATGACAAGACCATCCAACCATTCATCATCTATTTCAACCTCATCTTCCACTAAGGCTTGAGTAAAACGGAGGGTTTGAACTTATAACATGTTCACTAGCATGAATTTTGGGGTTGGACCCATTGCCTCTTTTCTCTTTAATAATCAGATATGAGCCTCCTCTTGAGCTTTTTCAATGATCTATTGGTATCTACTCCTACGTTCTTTTGTTGCATGTACTTGTTCTAGAAACTCATTGGTTAGTGGTAGATGATATTTACGTAGACGATATCCACCTATGCAATTTTTCATGATGTGTTCATCTAAGGTGGATAACTTAATATCCCTGCTTGGTGAGACGCTCTAAACCACAAATGACCCTTTTTCTTGAATTTCAAAATATGTTATTTCAAGGAATAGACCAATACAAGATCCCCTTGTTTGAAGATTTTAGCCAATAGATGAGAGTCAAAGAACTATTTTTGTTTTCTTTTTTTTAATCATAGATGGGCGCAATGGATACCAACCTTTTCTCATCTAATTGTTCAGGATTTTCTAATCGTTCAAATAATTCCTGACCTGTCCACTCTAGATTGTGTGAAACCCGAAGTGTTGGACATAAAAACTCCATCGGCAATAATGCATCAAGTCCATAGACTAGATTGAAGGGAGACATTTATAGCTATTTTATACAAAACCTTATAATCCTAAAGGGTTGAATGGAGTTTCATCCTCCAATCAGTGCATTTAGGGCTCACAATCTTTGTAAGCATAGAGATAAGGATTTTGTTTGTGTGCTCTACTTGGCCATTTTCTTGACGATTATATGGTGCGTATTTGTTATGGATAACCCTAAAAAAATTATATCACCTCATTGAGAAAATGTGTACCACAATCACTCACAAGCTCAATTAAAATTTTCTATCCCATGAATATGCACTTGTATAAGAATACAATCATGATTCTTGCATCATTTTTTCTAGTGGCTCTCAGTTTGGCCCATTTAGCCAGATAATCTGTGGCTAAAATAATATATATTGTGCCTGAGTTTTAATAGCCAATGGATGTATAGGAACAAAAAATTCAATACTCCACTTAGCAAATTCTTTCGCTCCTATCATTGGTCGCAATGGCATGCTATCCACTTTGGGGCATTTCAGCCCTTTGGCAAGAATCACATATTTTTACAAATTCTTTAGCATTGGAAAACAAAGTTGGCCACCATTTGTCAACCATTAGTATATCTCTATCCATGGTTTCATGAGAGAAATGACCCCTGCTTGACTAGCATGTGTCCCTTCTAAGATAGGAAATAGTTTCAGTTGTTGGTCCTTTCCAAATCAATATAATTGTTGGTTGATCATGGTGTGATTTGTAGCCTCTATTTCAATTGCTCTTTGGCATCATTGACTCATATCTTCAAGAATTTTTTATATTTCAATTAGTCCACCAAATATTTTCTCCACTTAGGTGCAACAGATATTTGAAATAAAGTAGCATGTGGTATTGCTGCTCACTTTTTTCATGGGGAGCATTTGTCTACATATGCATGAATATCCCATTTCATGTTTGGCTAGCAAATTACTAACATGTAATTCTTCTTAAGATTTGGTCTACTGCAAAATAAATCCCTACTATTGTTGTATGAGTTGACTTAGATAGTTAGCATGTTCCTCAGGGCTTATGCACAAAATTAAAATTCCATCTATGTTTTTTTGATACAGTCGTCTTGCTAATAGCAGGTTGACACATAGCCAATTTCTTAATCAGACTTGGTGCAATAGGAAGTGGAATCTACAAATCTACTTGTGCTATGTCCATAAATGTGACCAGGCTCTCTAAACATCTTGGTATGTTCTCCATAGAGAACAGATATATGTATGGAAAATCATTGTCAATTCCCTTGGGAGGTTCCCCTAAGGTGATCCTTGATAAATGATCAACTCTCTCATGTGTGGTGTCCTTCTTAAAAAACACCATAAAGTCAAGCTCTAATAAGATGATGAACTATCTCACTATTCTCCTTGTATTACATGGTTTGTTGACAAGATAGAGTAGTGCTAGATGATCTACAAAAAAAAGACAAACTTATTTGTGAATAAGTAATGCTTGAACTTTTTGATGGCATAAATCATTCCATTTCCCTTGATTTCTATTGTGGTGTACTTCTTTTCTATCGTGTTCAATTTTTTGCTAGTGATGGGGGCTTTTCACAAGCCAAGCTCCCATACCCCTCTTCTCTCGTCCCCACCCCATGAAAACCCCCTCTTAGGGAGGGAGTGATAAAAGGCATTGGAAAAAGTAAGAAAAAAATAAATTATGATTATGTAAATATATAAGAAAGGTAAAATAGGCCACCTCATGCCTGCGGGGTAGCCCATCCCCACCTTGCCTCCTTTTTCTTCACTGTTGCCCCGCCGGGTGTCCCTTTTCCTCTCCTCCACTCAAAAGGTCAACCCCCTCTCTTCCCCTCAAAAGGTCAACCCCCTCTCTTTTCCTCTCCTCCACTCAAAAGGTCAACCCCCTCTCTTTCCCTTGTCCTTTCTCCTTTCTCTCTCCCCTCAAGCTACCCCACCTCTCACCAATAATGCATTAAAAATCACCAATAATGCACCCTAACTCACATGCAACTTACCCTATCTTCCAAAATAGTGTACCCCACCCCCTCTTTCTCTCTCCTATCATATCCCATGACCCAAATACCCCCCTCTCTCTCTAAAGGGCGCCATGTCTCTTGTCTTGTAGCGAAATAACCTCCCCCACACTCACACGCACTCAGTTTCACTGAAAAAGGTGCTCACAGATCCATCCCCACCCGGTGGTTACCTGATTTTTCTTGTTTTCACACACATCTGCACACAGATTCACCTCTGAAAACACTCCCCTCTCTCCCCTCTTGTAATTACTTTATTCTCCATGTCACCTCTCACTTTTTTTCATCAACCTATCTCTCTCTCTTAGTCTCTCTCTCATGAGACTGCTGTTCTGGCACATATACACACAGCCAAACAAGTGGGGCCCACAGTCACATGGCCTATGTAGATAATGATTTCTTCATTTCTAAATTCTAGAATTTCTCCCCCCTCCTCCCCTATATAAAGAGGGTTCACCATCACACTAAGGACACACACCATCACCAAAGAGTACACTATGCACTGTGTGTGCCTAGTGCACACACACACACCCACACCATCACCATCACCATCACCGCAGTCACCATGCTCGTCTTGAGCATGACCTCTACACCCTTGGGCTATGGAAGATGAAGGGAAACTAAATGAAGGATGATGGCCATAACCCTAGTGCGAGTCTTCGCCATCAACTCCCACCTATCCGCCATGTGCTCTACCACGCTCTCCCTTCTCATTCCCCTACCCTATGCTCCCCATTTTATCGCCTTATTATCTAAATAAAGCTTGAGGTTTTGTGAGTATGTTTTCTTGCAATGTTTTGCCCATGTGAGGTGTGTGGAATCGCCACCTAGTCTTGTGTTTGGAGTGAGCTTGTGTATGTGTGAAGGGTGTGCGGATTCGCCATCCTTTTGTGGTGCCTAAGTACTAAGCCGCTATACCCTCTCTCTCTCTCTCTCTCTCTCTCTCTCTCTCTCTCTCTTTCTCTCACTTGATCTCATTCCCTTTCCTCTTCATCATTACTCCCAAGCATCCATATCTCTTGGATGAAAACTTTGTTATGGTGGTCTGTTGTTTGTGTCCTAGCCGCTTAAGCTAGGTGGTGCCCCCTGTTTGCTTTACCATGACAGGCTCGAGGCGCGCCATTCGGTCGCCGGTGTTTTAGAGGCCGTCGGGGTTCGGGGTTCGCTTTGCTCCCGTTCATTTTGTGCCCCCACTGAGGATCTTTTCATGAAACCCTTCAGTTTACAAGACTGAAACCCCTAAACTATTGTGAATGGATGAATGGCTAGCAGGATTTGGTAATTGGACGACAGAAGAAGAAGAGCTCCAAGCACAACTAGACGAACTCCGTATCTCCATCGAAGCTCGAGTGCTAGGCGTAACGGTAATCGATTTGCAGTGGGAGAGTCAACCAACACACCAAACCTAGTGGATATACATAGCCCAAGTGCCAAGAAGAAGAAGGAGAAGGTCGAAACCATGTCCGCAACCTACAACCAACCCACAACAACAACATGGAAGGAGCTCTACACAATAGAGAATCAACACTATTCTACTTTGAGAATCGGGTAACTCAAGTCACCGAGGTAATTATCACAGTCAGTTTTCAAGTCGCAGCTGATGCTGCAGCACAGATAACGGAATCATTGGCTCACACTCTCACTAGAGAAACTAGGGATCTACTGAGTTTGTTTCAGGAAAGAACACCACCCTCTCCCACAAGCTTGGACAGTGACTAAGCACCTCTAAGCTTCACATGAATCAGTACAACCTACCTCAAGACAGATCACACATACCAACACGTGTACGCTCAATCAAGGTAATACTGGATTTGAAGGCTCACTACCAGCACGTCATTGACACCATGCTGGGTGGGGAGCGATTTGTTGAGGTTCTGGCATCAGATCAACCATTTGTCCTACCTTTGGTACAAGGCAATGTACCGTTTGAAGTTTTAATATATGTCCTAGTATAAGAGGGTATACACGCCTCCTTGTAAAGAAGAAAAAAACTTTTGCAAGTTAAGCAGTGTGTCTTTCTAGCTCTCTCTCAGTAATCATGGCAAGTGTAGCATTTCCAACATTTAAAGGAAATAAGGGGGAGGATTTGGTAACAGACTTCCTAGATGACTTTGAAGTAGCATGTGTAGTGAGCAACAAAGATACGGATGAATCCCGGGTTAGAATCTTTAAGCATCTCATGAAGCTAGAAGCTAGATCATGGTACAATGCACTTCCACAAGCAACCAAGGATGACTGGGAACCCTTAAAAACCGCTTTTAAGAGGTGCTTTGGGGGAGGTACCACTTCAGAAAAGTTGTGGGACAAGTTGAGAGACTTGAAGCAGGAGGGTCTTTTAGAATATGCCACCTATGAGTCCAAATTTGTGGATTTGTGGGAATGGTGGGTTGAGTCACTGGCAAGGGGGGAAGCTGCACCCGATTTCCTAAAAAAAGATCGGTTCACGCATGGCTTATGGCCGCTTCTCAAGGAGAAGGTGAAAGGTAGATTCCCGGCTACGTACGAGTTAGCCGTTGAGATTGCTCGCCTTAAGGACAAGAAGCTGCGAATGAAAGCCAAAGAAATCGAGTCAACAGAAATAGCAACATCACGTCGACCAGCAACTACGACAACCACCATTCCACCACCACCACCGGCTCTTGGGGTAAGAGATGACCAACAAGATATGTTGGCCCATATTACTGACCAACTGCAGAATTTGTCTGTCCACTTAATACAACAAGGGAAGAGTCAAGAAAGAGATCAAGACCCTGGAAGAGCACGACGACAAAACAGGGAGTATCATTGCTACAACTGCGGAGAAGACGGTCACGGTATGTACTACTGTCCCAAACCACGACAAAACTATAATAGAGGAGGTAGGAGGAACCAATTGTCACCCCCTAGAGAAAGAACACCCCCACCCCGAGCACCACCCCCACCAACACAAATTCTACGTCCACCCCAGACACCACTACAAGCATCCATACCACCTCTTCCACCAGCCCCACCACCTGATCGCCCTGTAAACATCATAAGGCTAGAAGAGAAAGGAAAAGCGGTAGTAGTGGATCCACCCAGAGCAAAGGAGGAGGACAAGGGTAAGGAGAAGGTAACCTTTTTAGAACCACTTGAGGCCATGACTGTGAAAAGAGCTAGGAGGGAGAAGGCTACACAATCAGATGATGAGAGAAGCATGAGAGGAGAAACTAGCAAGAGGCCATCCAGGCCACGACGGAAATTGGGCATCACCGACTTCCAGCTAGGGGAAAGTTCTAAGCCCTATGACCTAACATTGGATGTGGCAGAGCAAGGACCGAAGATTACATGGCCACAGCTGCTACATCTTGTACCTAAAGTAAGGCGACAATGGTCTAAAATGGTAAGTACAAGACGCTCCAAAACAAAGGTAGCCGGAGCAATTTCGGGATGCAACATGGATGACATCCTTCCAATTGTCGACGTAAACATAAATGGAAAGAGGGTTGGAAACACCTACATTGATGGAGGTGCACAAATCTGTGTAATGAGCGAAGCTATGATGCTTCGATTAGGGCTCAAGGTTGACAGGCCTTCTCCATGCAAGGCAAAGATGGCAAACAACGCAAAAGTAAAGTGTGTGGGTGTGGTAAGTGCCGTGAAAATCAAAGCTTTCAACACTGAGGTAGAGGTAGATGTTTTTGTGATGCCTACTAAGGGGGAGGGCTATCCACTAATTTTGGGAAGGCCATGGTTGATGGCCATGAAGGCAAAACAGGACTGGGGTACTGGCCTTCTACGCATGACCGGTAAGAAAGGGGAGACAATCTACTACGACATGAGGATTGGCAAGCAGAAGCAAATAAATCTGGAAACATCGACAGATGAAACCACTAGTGAATCTTCCAGTTCTGAGGAGGAGACCACATCCACCGACGAAAGTGATAGTTCCATTGATGTGATGGGTATCATTATGAAGGATCCACAAAGGGTAAGCACAACTGGTGATCCATCACCAAAAGGGAAACCCAATGAAGAGAGCAAATCACTTGGCCTAGGAGGAAGTAGGTTGAAGGGTATGTTGTCTACGGAATTAACACTTGAGGAGAAAGATAGTTTTTTGCAAATGTTAATGGGATTTCCTAACCTGTTCATTGACAACTATGAAAGAATCACAGGCATTACAGTGTTGGAACATCATATTAAGCTGAAGGAAGGGGTAAAACCAGTTGTGCAAAAGCTACGACGACTGGGGGTCATACAAGAAAAGGCACTCTTGGCCGAGGTAAGGAAACTGCTGGAGGCGGGATTCATCTATCCTGTAGAAAACTCAGAATGGGTGTCACCCGTAGTGGTGACGCCTAAAAAGAATGGTAAGTGGAGGGTCTGTGTTGACTACAAACCACCAAATGCAGCTACAAAGAGAGACCACTTTCCTCTCCCTTTCTTGGATGAAATTCTGAATGAAGTAGCGGATTTTGAATGCTATACCGTCTGTGATGGTTATTCTGGATACTTTCAAATAAGCATAGCCTTGGAAGATCAGCTAAAAACCACTTTTATCACGCCATGGGGTTGTTTTGCATACAGGGTTATGCCATTTGGTCTCACAAATGCACCTGCCACATTCCAAAGATATGTCACATATGTTTTTCAGCCGTTCTTTGGAACATCCATAAGAGTGTTCATTGATGATTTTTGTATATATAGCTCCCGTATTTCACATTTAGAAAAGGTAACTGAAGGTTTGGCCAGGTTGTAGAGCCTAGGTGGGCAATTAAATGTGGATAAATGCCACATTGGGGAAAGTAAAGTCATTCTACTAGGCCATGAAATTTCAGCAAAAGGTATCAATACCGACCCAAGTAAGGTGTCCGCACTCATAGCCCTACCTTCACCAACGACCGCACGTCAACTGGTCTCTTTTCTACAGAAGGTGAGGTACTTAACTAGATTCATACATCTACTATCACAACTTGTTCTACCACTGCAACAACTCACTCAAAGATCAACTTTCACTTGGGACGAGGAAAGCAAACATCACTACAACAAGGTAAAGGAGGTCTTAGACACTCTGCCAACTATCTCACCACCTAAGTGGGATGAAAAATTCTATGTCACCTCAAGTGTTGGTGATGACTCATTGGGGGTTGTGCTACTCCAAAAGGATACGACGACATCTTTCATGAGGCCAATCTACTTCTCTAGTCGAATGATGACAGCAAGAGAGAAAGGTTTCACCCATGTGGAACACTTAGTCCTAGCTCTTAGATTTGCAACTACAAAGTTTAGGTCATATTTGCTGCCTAAGAAATTTGTGATTCTAACCACGGATGAAATATTTCCCTATGTTGTACAACACATGGATGTGTCTGCTAGAATTACTAAATGGCTAGTTCATCTGCAAGAGTTTGACTACAGGGTACAGGTAGAAAGCACGACAAGGGCTAGTTTGGGGGGACTCATGACCTACCAAATCTTTGAAGGGAAGGAGAAGTCCAATTTCCTCCAGTACCACCAATGGTAGAAGGAGCATACTCTCTCTACTTTGATGGAGCCTACAAGCGAGCATCCGACAAAGCAGCTGCAGGCATAGTGGTCTTTGATGACAAAGGGACAAAGGTATTTTCGTTGGGCCAATTGTTAGATTCACATTCTAACAATGAAGCTGAGTATGCAGCACTAACCAAGGGTCTACAATGGTGCGTCTCGCAAGGTGTACAACGCCTTAATGTATTTGGGGATGCTCTACTTCTGGTAAGGCAAGTAAATGGAGCATGGACATGCAAGAATCCTAGTTTAAGGACTCACTTAAAGTGGTGTGAAAACCTTGTTGGGTAAGTTTGAAGAAGTTCAAATACACCATATCCCAAGGGCTCAAAACCAAGAAGCAGATGCCCTAGCAAGTGAAAGACTACAGGAAGTGGTGGTTGGAGCAATAAAACTAAAGCTCCCTCTATTTCAAGGCAGTGATGCCTTGCCTGACATCATTCATTTTTTGGAAACAGGGGAATGCCCATCAGATTTAACAAAGGGACAGAAGCAATGGCCGACGCGGAAGGCCACAAGGTATCGACTCATCAATGATGGTTTGTACTGTAAGGGTAAGGACCAAATACTCAAGAAGGTCCCTCTCTCTCACGAAATCACGGGAGTAATTGCTAGCTGTCACGATGGGGTTTGTGGTGGTCACTTTGCCCTAGACATAACAAGTAGGAAAATCTTGCAGGCAGGCTTCATATGGCCTAGCCTCAACCGTGATGTACACCATTGGTGCAAAACGTGTAAGTTGTGTCAAAAGGCCGGCACTAGGTCACTTATGCCTGAACCACAGACACCTATTCTCTCATATGGCCCATTTGAAAAATGGGGTATCGATGCCATTAGGCCATTACCTAGGGCCAACTCAGGAAAATTCTACATTATCATGGGGGTCGACTACATGACTAGATGGGCAGAGGCTACAGCCACCACTAGAATCACAGCGGTAGAGGTAGCTAAATTTATCTACGAGCACATATGTTGTAGGTTTGGCACACCTTTAGAGATCATCTCTGATAGAGGGCCAGGTTTCAGAGCAGACTTGGTAGGAGAATTAATGCAGAAACTGGGCATTACAAGGAGGCACTCTTCACCATATTACCCTCAATGTAATGGCCTAGTTGAAAAGGTAAATGGAATGGTTTCTAAAATTATTACCAAGCAGGTAAACAATCATCCCGGAGACTGGGATAAGTATCTACTACCAGCTTTATGGGCCTACAGAACTTCATTTCGTACATCCTTGGGATTCACACCGTATCATCTAGTATTTGGTAAGGAAGCAATCTTGCCCATTGAAGTGCAACTACAAAGTCTCAGAGTAATGGAAAGCCAACTTCAACAACCCAACATGCATTTGAGAGATCACATCATCAACTTGGAAAGACTGCAGCTGGACAGAGAAGAAGCAATAAATTATTATGCAGCACAAGCAGAGCATAGACGGCTTAGCTTTAACGAGCATCTCCGAAAAAAGAATTGAAGAAAGGAATGTTGGTGCTCCGCTACGACAATCGCTTCGACACGCGCAAGGATAAGAAACTCCTGCTCCGATGGGAAGGCCCTTTCATCATCAGGAAAAAGTATGCCAATGGAAGCTACCAGCTTATGGAGGCTGATGGAAAACTTCATAAAACCAGGGTAAATGGTTGGCGACTTAAACCTTATTTTCTTCGATTTGACCAGGCTCCACCAATTGACATTCCAAATGAGGACACACCATCAGCCGCCACCTCCGACGATAATGATCAAACAGATGAGCTAGAGACATGAATGCCTCTAGCCAAAAGGGGAGGGCTAATGATGGGGGCTTTTCACAAGCCAAGCTCCCATACCCCTCTTCTCTCGTCCCCACCCCATGAAAACCCCCTCTTAGGGAGGGAGTGATAAAAGGCATTGGAAAAAGTAAGAAAAAAATAAAGTATGATTATGTAAATATATAAGAAAGGTAAAATAGGCCACCTCATGCCTGCGGGGTAGCCCATCCCCACCTTGCCTCCTTTTTCTTCACTGTTGCCCCGCCGGGTGTCCCTTTTCCTCTCCTCCACTCAAAAGGTCAACCCTCTCTCTCTTCCCCTTGTCCTTTCTCCTTTCTCTCTCCCCTCAAGCTACCCCACCTCTCACCAATAATGCACCCTAACTCACATGCAACTTACCCTATCTTCCAAAATAGTATACCCCACCTCCTCTTTCTCTCTCCTATCATATCCCATGACCCAAATACCCCCCTCTCTCTCTAAAGGGCGCCATGTCTCTTGTCTTGTAGCTAAATAACCTCCCCCACACTCACACACACTCAGTTTCACTGAAAAAGGTGCCCACAGACCCATCCCCACCCGGTGGTTACCTGATTTTTCTTGTTTTCACACACATCTGCACACAGATTCACCTCTGAACACACTCCCCTCTCTCCCCTCTTGTAATTACTTTATTCTCCATGTCACCTCTCACTTTTTTTCATCAACCTATCTCTCTCTCTTAGTCTCTCTCTCATGAGACTGTTGTCCTGGCACATATACACACAGCGAGACAAGTGGGGCCCACAATCACATGGCCTATGTAGATAATGATTTCTTCATTTCTAAATTCTAGAATTTCTCCCCCCTCCTCCCCTATATAAAGAGGGTTCACCATCACACTAAGGACACACACCATCACCAAAGAGTACACTATGCACTGTGTGTGCCTAGTGCACACACACACACCCACACCATCACCATCACCGCAATTACCATGCTCGTCTTGAGCATGACCTCTACACCCTTGGGCTATGGAAGATGAAGGGAAACTAAATGAAGGATGATGGCCATAACCCTCGTGCGAGTCTTCGCCATCAACTCCCACCTATCCGCCATGTGCTCTACCACGCTCTCCCTTCTCATTCCCCTACCCTATGCTCCCCATTTCATCGCCTTATTCTCTAAATAAAGCTTAAGGTTTTGTGAGTATGTTTTCTTGCAATGTTTTGCCCATGTGAGGTGTGCGGAATCGCCACCTAGTCTTGTGTTTGGAGTGAGCTTGTGTATGTGTGAAGGGTGTGCGGATTCGCCATCCTTTTGTGGTGCCTAAGTACTAAGCCGCTATACCCTCTCTCTCTCTCTCTCTCTCTCTCTCTCTCTCTCTCTCTCTCTCTCTCTCTCACACTTGATCTCATTCCCTTTCCTCTTCATCATTACTCCCAAGCATCCATCTCTCTTGGATGAAAACTTTGTTATGGTGGTGTGTTGTTTGCGTCCTAGCCGCTGAAGCTAGGTGGTGCCCCCTGTTTGGTTTACCATGACAGGCTCGAGGCGCGCCATTCGGTCGCCGGTGTTTTAGAGGCCGTCGGGGTTCGGGGTTCACTTTGCTCCCGTCACTAGCATAGATTGGAAAATCAATGGTTCCCTCTCTTGGTTGTGCTAATATGCTACCAATAGAAAAATTTGAAGCATCGACATGTACATGGAAATTTTTATTCCAATCAAAATTTATCAAGATTGGAGCTAAAGAAAAATCTTGCTTGAGCTTTTGAAATGACTCTTTACATTCTTCAATCTTGACAAATTGTGTAATCATGCCATATATGAGCTTAGCAATTACAATGTACATGTAGATCAACCTTTGATAATATCCACAATGTCCCATGAAGGATTTAACTTCCTTGACATTGGTTTCTCTTACGTGCTCCTTTTTTGAGTTTGTTTGAATCCTCAATTTTGAGAGTCTACTCCTCTAGTTCATTAGTAGCATCATAGTAATGATCACAGAAAGATTTCTATGCTATAATAGCTACCATTTGGATAGGAACAATTTCATAATCCTCTTAATCACAAAATAAGGTGGGTGTGAACTCGTTGACACAATCATCCATGGTATCCAATATTTGAGCCCACTCAAATGGCTCAAACAAGTGTTCAAGAAAAGGTTCAGGAAGATAATCATCATCATTCACTTATCACTCCAAGATACAATCCTGTCACTTTAAAGTGTCACTTTTTAAAGCCCCACACAAATAGGATCTTCTCTGTTCAACCTTGATGGTAATTTAGATTTAGCTAATTTTTTTGAATTAAAATCTTAGATAGGTGTTTTCAAGACATCCTTGTAAGAATGATCCTTCAGGTTCACTCCTGTAATAACCGATCCTACTTGTTTCAAGTATAGGTAGTCATTTCTTCAACCTTGGATCAATTGAACCTGTCTCATGAAAGTTCATCCTAAAATGATTTTGTAATTTAGTTTCTTTTCAAAATCTACAATGGAAAATGTATGTTGATAGTCAATTCCACATGAGTTAACTATCACATATTTCAGTAGTCCCATTTGGTCACCATCTTCCAATTGTAGTTTCATTGTCATTTGTCTAATTGCTAGTCTACCCCAGGATTCCGATAATGCTTTAGTGGCTATGAAAATGCTCACTCCATTGTCTAGTACCGCCATAGTTTTTACCTCATTATATTCCACTGGAAGAGTTGTGTTTTCTTTGTTTTCTTCGCAGTAATCTCCTACTTTTTTCATCAAAAAATAGATTTGACAAGTTTGCTCCATGATTTTTCTTGTTGTGGTCGTTTGCAAATCTTCGTCTTTTTCCTTCATTAATCTTGTGATTCCCACTTTCTCTAAAGTATTGTGATTATCTTCCCATAAATGTGGTCTAACCTTCAACATTTCTCCCAATGTTATTGTGCAATGAATGGGTGTTGACATTATCGAATGAAGGTTCTCCACATCTAAAGTCTGCTTTGCTTGACTTAACTTTGTGGTCTTATACACCAAATATTTTTTCTTTATATCTCCTAGGTATGAGGGTAGGGCTTTGAGTGTTTGGGCTTTGAAAAGGTTTGGCTCTTTTGATCTCCAATATTCATATAATTTCTTTTTTATTAATACCATAGGTGGATGGTCTAGCCACACTTCTTCAATTGAAGTTGATTTCAAGGTCAGGCTTACTTCTTTCCATAGGTGCTCAGGCCAATTTTCCTCCACTAAGGGGACTCCGTCAAGCCCGTCTTCATTGTCTGGTACTATGATTTTAGGCTCTTCATTTTCAACTACCAAAGGTGCTAAATGGCAAGACATTTACTATGTTTATTACTGTTTTCCCTTTGTTTGCTAGGTTTGATGATCCTTAGGATAATGACCCCCTTTCCTGCTATATTGCATGCACAGTAAGCCTCGATTGGCTTAGCATTTTTATCAGGTTGTGGACAATCATTGATAATCCAATCCACAATTATGGAAATTCCCCATTCTTGGTTTAGGCATTGGTTTCATCATAAGTGTCCTAGGCCCTTGGTTGGAAATGAAGTACTTAAGTGTTGCTTCTAGAGGTGCTTGATAAACTTGTTCTTCCATGGTAGTCTATGATCGAATATACCATTCTTCTTGTGCTACCATGATAGATGAACTAGCTTCATTGTATGGTATAACCAGTACTATGGTCTACTCTTCAAATTGTCCTTTAGGATGCATGTACTTGGTTGGTACTACCTTGTTTTCCATTAGTGGTGGTTGTTGACCTAGCATGGGTTGTGGTCTCTCCATAGCTATGGATGGCCTTTGCATTTGGCCTATGCCAGTTGAATGTATATACATAGGTTATCTCTATGGTCTCATTGGTATATATTGGACTTTCTTGTTGTACTTTGGTTGGTAATAACACTCATTGCTCTCATAGTTTGTCCATTTTCCGTCAAGTGGCCTCGTTAGTCCCAGGGGTTTCCCTTGAGGTGGAACTTGGCCTGGCCCTCTCATTGCCATTATTTATTTGTCTCTAATTATGTTTCTCATTCATTTAAGCATGTCCTCTATGGCCTTTAAAGGAGCTACCACATTGCGTCCTACTTGTGCTGGCATAGTAGATGTAGTTCCCATGCTTTGAGTATCTCTCACACTTCTCTCTTTGCTAAAAATCTTGCAGTTATCTCCTAAATCTATCTCATCAAGGATGAGTACCTCTAAGGTAGTGCATTTTCTATTATAACTCCTTGTTGAGTTGACATTCAAGGAACAATGACACAAGTCTTCTCTTGGATGAAATTTCTAACTCTGGGCATCTATCAATGTATTCTCTCATTCTACTTACACAATCTCTCACAGACTCCCTTGTTTTGTTTAAAGCTATAGATTTGTGTTATTGTACTATGCGTGATTCCTATTTTCAAGCAAGAAACAACAAATATTGTAGCCAATGTTGGTAAGTATATAATGGATCCAGGAGGTATGGTTTGAAACCATGTCAAAACCTTACCTTCTAAACTCATTCCAAATCCCTCAAATTGAGTATGGAAGTCAAAAATTATTTCTACTCTTATCACTTGCTTGAAGCTTGCTAAGTGGTCATATGGATTCCTAGATCCACTGTATTTTTTGACCGAGTTTTGAAAATTTGTTGATCTGACCCTTTGGTTATGGTCGACGCCTGCTCTCCTAGCCAGTGGTGCTTCATATAAGCCTTAAAACCATTTGCTTGGTAGTGGTGACTCATTTAGCCCTTTTTTTGCTCTAGTGTCACCTGTTCTTCCTTTCTATGTGCTGGTTTTTTCTCCTCTCATCTAGTTTTTATCATTGAGGTGGGTTCCATGGGCTATATTGCCCTATTGATTGGCCATATTGCCAAAAGACCTATCCGTTGGTCCAATTTTTTTATCTATTTCAAGTCCCATTTCCATGATCATATCCTTTATCAAATAGCCCTGATATTTGGTTTGTTCTACCTCTCTTAGGATCATCACAAAAAAGTTGTTGTTAAAAAAATCTCTAAAGAGGTTCCCAAGAAATTTTGTTGCACATTTCTCCCTGATCTTGAAAATATGCATGATCTTCAAGAGTGATAAGTGTCCTAGTTTGTCATGAGCTATCCACAACAAATCTCTTATATTATTGTGCTCCCAATATTAGACTCCTAGCCTTGGGTTATCAGTTGGTATATGCTTTAGAGGCTTGATGTGAATCTGATCGTAACCTTCCAATTCTAACATAGGTGGTCCCTCATTGGTGGTCATGTCTAGAATTAGTGTATCAACTTTGAATACCCATTTTTCTTTAGTGTCTAGATTCACAATGTTTAAATATTGTGTTTTGTTTTGGTCCACATAGAAGGTTTCCTCCTTGTTGGCCATAACCTCTCTTCAAATTCAATACTATGATCATCAAGACTAATCACATATTCCTCATTAGGGTCCAGATAAATATGAGTGGTGATCTTGTAAAAGGTCAACATGTGCTTAAATAACGAGGTCCCTGCACTTAAATGAGTGGAAAAGGGTGACATCTTTGAAGTTGAGTTGGAGTAAGTGTCTGATACTATGGTCTCTAAATGCCCCCCTTCGTTAACATTCTCTCTTTGTTTGACACTTTGCTCTCTATTTAACGATTAAAACCTTGATTTTCTAGTGCATGGCATGATCTAATGTACATATAGACCCAAAATACATAATGGAATCGAGTACCTAGCCTTTAGGTCCAATACCAATCCGATTCCGTTGTTGCAATTCTTCTTTCTTGAACACTTCTCTGTTTAAGATTGATCTTGATTAGTCCTACAAAATCAAATAGTCTACTAGTCAATCTATTAGTTGCAAGTATGTACAATGAATCTTCGTTGGAATTTTCAGTCCCAAATTTGCAAAAATATCCAAAGGACCAATTTGTAACCATCAATTTCTAAAAATTGAGTTTCTAGTATGAAATAGTGTTCAAATGACTCCAAAATTTTCAAGCTATTTGTGTGATAAGTTTTCTACCCTTGGCAACCAAAAAAATTCAAAAATTCCTTCTCTACTCTAGCCTATGGTATACCCAAATGATGAAAATTTTACCTTCTCATGTCTAAACATATTTAGCACGATTACTATCTTGGAGCCAAGATTTGCAAAATTTTTAAGTTTTGGTAACTCCCATAGTAAAAATTGTTTTAAAACTTTTCAAGAGTTTTCACCCAGTTTGCATCAACTTTGGTGTACTTACCTTCTTACCTGTGGATCATAAGTGGAAGAAAATATCACAATTCTCCTATCTTGGAGGGGAAACTTCTTGTAATGAAACAAAACACTGACATCATCATTTTTCCTGCCATTTTTAGATTTTATCTTTGCTGTCTAGACTTCTTGGAGAGTCCGTTTGAGTTCACAATACTATGATTTCTCTCTATTTTGGACCATTTAATTCTTTTTCCTTCTACTCTTGTTTTGGTTTTGACATTGGTTCACTTGTTTTCTTTTTATTTGATTGTTTGGAATTCATTGTTTGTGTCTAATAAAAGCATGTTCTCTTGTCCTTGATGCAGTCTCGGGCTTCCACTAATGTAAGGTATTGATCCTAGTTTGCCAAGATTGACAAGGTTTGTTTTTATGCTAGTTTCATTATTTTCTTCTTTTGGTATCTCCTTTGTTGGCTAGGTTATTGGTTTGGAAAGTCAAAGACTTGTCCTCCTTAGTTTTGTTTATCATTTGAGCCCGCTGTCGTTCTGTGACACATACATAGTGGGAAAAAATGCAACAAGATCTATCTTGCAACTTTTTAGATACATAAGTATATTTTTTATAATGTACATATGTATATCTAAGTATAATAATAAGCTTTCTATCTCATCCTATTATTTATCTCAAGGGTAATATATTCTTACTTTAATGTTAGAAAGTAATACGAGAAAAATCGTGAATAGCTCCGCCTCTTTAACTTGGGGGAAAAAAGCATTGGTTCTTTCTTTCTACTATCTCATTATCATCTCACACCCCTAGTTAGATCATATATCTAAGGTAACTTCCAATATATATATATATATTCTATGTATTTTCCTTGTATTTCTTTTTAATAGCTACCAGGAAGGAGCCAAATCCTAGTACGACACTAGCTTGCATGATTTTCAAAGTTACATCTATTTTAATTCACTATTGCAAGGATGCTTACAAAACTTTGTCAAGAAGCAATGTCATGCTTTAATATTGCATGAGGTGTCCATTGGAATCAAATGGAAATCTAGGCTAAATGGACCACAAGAAGAATTTTGTTTTCAGAAATATATCCTATTTTGATGATTTTTCTACACAAGGTTCTAATCCTAATTGGGAAAAGTATATAAATTAGGGGTTGTAGCGTATGAGATAAGTTTTCTACTCCTATTTTGACTTTTTTATTTGGAGCCTTGGTTGAGGAGATATGATCAAAATGGTGGACCCTAGTTTGCCCACATCATGTTGGGACTACCCATTTCAAACTTTGTCAGTTCATGTTCACACTGGCTCTTCTCTTTCTTGTGTAGCCCATGAGGGATCCCTTCTTCTTTGAAAACCATTTACGATGGAGTGCGAGGATCGATGCCTAATTGTACTTAGCCATAAACATAAGACTAAGCCTACACTTGCTCCTCGAGGAAGACTAGCCAATCTTGTAAGCTATCCTTGGAAGATCAACTCTAATCAAAGAAGGACTTGAACTTGGTGCATCAAGCAAGGCTTGAAGTCTTCCCTCTTCTTCTCCCTTCATCAAAATGGTAAATAACTCCCAAAGGGATTTGTCAAAAGTAAGATGTGTTCTACTTTGATATTTTGTTGGTTTCTTGTTGTCTTCTTTTTCATCTATAATTTCATCTCCCTCTCTAATCAAATCTATCTCTCTCATTCTTAGAAAGTCATTCTCTCTACAAATTATAGGTTCTCCTTGCTACAGGTACATCTCTCCTTGCAGTATCCTTATTGCTCACGGGCAAGAATAGGTCTTGGGAGGGAAAATTCTCTTTTTTTCACTTCTCTCACATCTACATTTTTCACATACTAGAAATATCCTAGATGAATAATCCACACGATGTAAATTTTTATCGCGTCCACTCTATGCAATCTATTATAATTAACGTATGGATTAGCCAAAAAATACACTTTCAACAACGTATAGTATTTCTCTTTGGCCTAGAAAGGCTCAATGAAATACTTCTTTCACCGGATCCCATCATACTACCCTTTATAGACTATAGCTTTTCTTTTGACATAAGTGTAGTTATCTTGCTATGAACTAAGAGGATTTGTACACACAATTAATCCCAATCATTAGATAAAACATATATATTATAGTAAGCACAAAATTACAATTTTGAAGAACAATTTGTAGCCTTTTTGGTCGGTAAACATTGAAGGCCATTAACTCATCTATTAATCCTTTCATATTACCCATGATACGATACAAGCATAGCCTTGATGTTTTCATCTTTGTATTTTTTTGATATGCTCTTTTCTCTTCTTTCTTTGTGTGTGTGAGTGCAAGAAAGAAAGAGTGGGGCTTCTTTGACTGCACTTCCTTCCATGACAAACCCTAGACTTCCTAGAATCTATGGTATAACTCCTACATATAGTTTTTTGAGTTCTCTCATAAACTCTCACAGCCAAAATCACGGGCTTTCGTGGCAAGACCGCAAACTTCTTGGCATAATTTTGGTGAACCTGATGTAATCTACTAGGGTGAGAGTTTGTGGGTAACCATGGGTGATCATGTAGAGCAACATGGTATGCATTTTGACCCAGCAACAATGCAAATGTTTCAAGCATTTGTGCAATGTTCATGCAACAACAACATACCATTGAAAGAAGGAATATTTCAACAACCAAAGACATAGAAGTGATTGTCAATAGAATAGATCAGTTCAATGGCAAGTATGTGAAGGAGATGGAGCTACATTGTGTGTCAGAAGGTGAGATGATTCAAAGATTTGAGCTAGTTGCTGCTCTAAAAATTAGGGAACATGTTAGGGCAATTAAAGATGGGCATGAGAGAATCTCGAAAGGACTCAAAGTAGCTTTAAAGGAGTAATACTTCATGGAGTACTCCAAGAGAGTGACCAAAAGGACATTCTTTACACTTGGACATGCTGCATACAATTTACATGATGAGTTGTCTGTCACTCTGACCATCTAACCATGTTCTGTGTCCATTGGCCATTTACATTTGTTGTAAAGACTTTTTAACATCATATTTATGTCAAAACCATGGTCAATAAAGGAAAAAAATGGTTCTTCAAGATCACCTACCTTGATCATTGTCTCTATAGTAGCCTGTGCCCAATGGCTTCTAGAATAGTGGCTCCTAGGAATAATTTGAGATTCTTCCCCATCATCAACAAATTTCACTTGCCTTACATTCCAAGAAGACTAGTAGCATCCCTCCATAGCTCCATCACCTTCTTTAGCATGCACCTGTACTCCTCTGTCTTCACAATATAGCCTTCACCTTGTGCGCAAATAGGCTCTCCACGTGTTTGCTTCTTTCTCTTGATGATGTCAATAATTTTTTCATGGAGTTCACGCTTGGCTATGCCAAGAACCTCCCTGAAAGTATACTCAACCTTGCTATTCCAGATCCTCTCCTCTAGAACTTTCTTCAAGTCTGTAGCAAGCTCAATGTCAGATTGTAGTTTATAAGCTGGTCCTTTTGGCTTACCTTTTGTTGGCTCCTTTTTCTTCCATATTGTAGATTACTCCATGGTCACTTGTGGTGAAGGTGCCTCCTATGTTGGTGGTTCTTTCAAAGGTGCTGCATCATTCCTCCCTCCCATTCTTGTAGCTCTTTTTCAAGGTCCTTCATCACCATTTTTATGCCTATGCTTTTCTTCTACAATGGCTTCATGGCTTTTGTAGTTTGTAATGTAGGCATGCATAAACATTGAATCCACTGGATCACTCCACCCTCTTTCTAGATGTATGCAATCACCTACTTCATGTAGAATGTCTTTTGTAAGATTTCCCTTTTTAGCTTATTCGATGACATTTGACCAAAGTCGACCATGATGATCACTCACCTCTTCATCACTAAGATGCTCAATTTTTATTCCATAAGTACCTGCTTCAACTGAAAAGTTGGCATGGTTAGTTGTCATATCTTCAATTAAGGTTTGCATTCCCCCCTTCCCAAAGTTAGTTCTCAAAAGTAGACCTATCTCTCTTAAGTGGACTTACCATCCTTAAAAAAGACAGCATATTTTGTCAAAGCATCACTAAAACTATCGCAATCCCTTCTTACATGGTATGTACTATCACACCAAATACATCTATTAACAAACCCTTTTTTATGATGTTGTCTTTGCTTAGGAAGTGGCCTTGATGGTTGGCTTTTTTCTTCAATCTTTGCAAGCTTCACCTTCAAGTCATGCATTCCATTCACAAGCTCATCTAGCATGGACTCATCAAACTTAGGAGCTATAAAAGTAGGCTTTACCATTTTGTCAAAAGTTGAGGTGGAAGAACTTGTAGTGTTTACTACCATCTTGTCCCTTCTTCTTGGTTGTTTGGCAAGCAATGAGAAAGCACCTTTAACCTCATTCTAGTTGGTCTTTAGTCCTTGCTCATCATCTTTATCTTCAAGAAGAAGCTCAAAATTTTCTTGAAACTCTTTACCTACAGCTTGTAAGAAAAGATCTGTCTTCTCTGCATCTAGTCCGTCCTTGTGAGTTGTGCATAGCGTCACTCAAATTCCCTGAGTAGCTCTATTATTGATAGTCCTTGCTTGGCTTGACTACCCATTAGGTGATGTAAAGGTTGAACAAAACTTCTTTATACAAAACACTGTTGGACGGATACGCCGTGACGGCGGACGTCATCACAGCGAGAACTCACCTAACATATAATGTCAGCTAAGGACAAAGCTCGACCTGCAGGCGCATGGAAGCAAGCATAAGGTGTCAACCTACACTCGACCGACTCCTAACTAATTCCTACAGAGGTCTCTACCAATTTTCTAAGTCACAGCCTTCAAGAGTGCATAAGAGGAAACTTCCTACAACGCTTTCTAGAGCCGAACACCCATCAAACAATCTCAAAACACCATAGAACTTGAAGGAGACCCTACTAATACCAATAGGTCGCTCGCCCTAAGGTCTATGAACCAAAACCCCAACCCAAAACACCCATCAAACGCTTTCTAGAGCCGAACACCCATCAAACAATCTCAAAACACCATAGAACTTGAAGGAGACCCTACTAATACCAATAGGTCGCTCGCCCTAAGGTCTATGAACCAAAACCCCAACCCAAAACACCCGGTGCAAAATCATGTAGGATGTCTAGCCGAAATTTGCAGATCTTCGTTTCCGAAATCTAAAGTTCCTAATGTGTAGCTCTACTCAATGTGAACGCGTGGATATGCTGCAATGCAAAATCGAACAATGTATGCTCACCCAATCACCAGATGAAGCTCGTAGAAGGAGCTCGCAAAACCGGACCATACGCGTGCAATGTAGGTATCGGCGCGTAGCTCTCGTCAGGGGCAACACGCTGCACTTCTCCGCACTCGATTCCGACCACCGGTGCACATGTAGCGTCAAGATGAAGCTCACACTCTCTCTCGTACACAGTACGCTCACTCACAGACTTCAAAACTTGTTTTAAAAATGACAAAAGGTTTTTCATTAAGGTCAAAAAGTGGTATATATACCTTACAATTCTCAAACCCTAAAGTTCCAAAATCAACCATCTACTCAATCTAACTATCAAAACTGAGATACAATCTGGAAACTTTTGTAAGTCCCAATATTTACAAGGTGAAAAATCAGGTTTTCCTCAATGAATGAATAATTACAAAAATAATAATCTTTCGAGTAGTTATTAGTTCCCGTGGGGTGTGTCCAGCTTCTAACACTCCCCCCTCCTTGCTCATGTCGTCCCCGACATGGCCGTCGTTGATCCGCTTCTTCATCGTATAGTTTCTCACATCTTGATTAGTGATTCGTATCTTGCATGCAGGTTCATCATTGTTTGGCTGAAAATATCAGTGTTTATTGTGAAGAAGCCTGTGTAGAACACTTCTTCAAAGGCCTGGAGGTGATAGGATGGTAGAAACATTATCCTTTGATACAGGGCGTGTATCACCTCCTTGGAAGACTGACCAGAAAAATCATAAGCGCATCTGTAAGTATCTTGGAAGAAGAAGATACTGTCTGTCACCTGGCCTGGCTTGAATGTCTCAAATACTGCTAAGAGGGTTTTGCAGATTTTCTTCATCATAATGCACGTAAGGTTAGGTGAGCCAATGAAAAATTTGATGGCGCCCGTTAGGGTTTTCACCATGTATTGGACACTTATTCTCTCACCTGCCTTCAAGCCCGGCAGCTTAGGGTAATTCAGCCAAGTGGGTTGGCTCCTTTGCAAGATCTCCTGGGCTTTCCATGTCCTGATCCTTGGTAGAGGACAAAAGCTGAGGTTGTCTCTGATGTTTTTCGGTGCCTCTACCAAGTGGATTAGGTATTGTGGGTACTTTGTGAGCCATGCCTTCCTCCATTTTGGCTGAGAGTCAACAATTAGCCTGACCCCTTCTGGTTGGGAGGTATCTGCGTTGTAAAGTGGTACGGTCGGCTCTTCTCTTATCCGATTGTTGATGGTGGCTGCTTCATATTTCAACAATGGATATGGGAGAGAGGGTTGAAGCCATTCGCGCCTGAGGTTGTTGGCGTCGTTCTTCTGGATGGTCATGGACTTGAAAACCCTCTGCTCCCACTCCAAGGCTTCCTTTGATGTCTCTCTGATCTCCACCTCTTTTGCTTTACGCAACTTTTCTTCCTCTTCCTGTGTTAGGTCCTATGGCTCTTGAGAGGATCCTTCTAGGATTTCCTCTTGCATAGGCGTGTCCATCGGATCTACCACATTTTCTAAATCAATGCCCTCATTGGCTGTTGGCCATGTGCCCTCTTGCTCTCCTGCTTCCTGTGCTTTCAACTCCTCTATCTACCTTAGGAGTTTCTGTTTTTCTGTTTCCGCTGCTTCGCCCATATTCACAAGGAAGTCATTTAATTCGGCGTTTATCCTCTCCTCCTCCTCGAGCTTTCTTTTTATACTTTCTACTTCCTCTTGCAGGGCTTTTTGGTCTTCTTCCATTCTTGTTTGCATGATGATAGACCCTTCTGCCATCATCAATCTTTGCTTTTTCTCTAGAGTCAGCTCCTTCTAAAGTTCTTGCATCTGTTCTTCATAGAGTTGACTCTCCGTAGTAATGTGAGTCGAGCTAGTAGCTCTGACTCTAACAGGGGATGCCCGCAGCCTCTGGATGGTTTGGTCTTTCACTTTGAGCTGGTCCTTGAGATCAAGGACCTCAGGCTTCTTGATCTATCTCCACCTTTTCTTTGGCGTTTCTCATGGCTTCAACTTCTTTAGATTCCTCATCCAGCTGTAGGGTCAGGTTATCCCTTTCCCTCTCGGCATCTATTAGTGATTTGTTGAGCTGCTGACATTCCTCTTCAACTCCTTGCATTCTTTTTGCTGCTGCTTGATTTTCTTCCTCCATTGCCTGACATCTTTGTAATGCCCTTGCTAGGCTGGCTTGTAGCACAACTTCCCTCTCTTTCTGCCTTTGGCTTTGTCCTTGTAGAGTGTCTACTTCCATCTTAATCTTCACTTCAGTGGCCTTGAGAGCTGCCATCTCGCTTTCTGAAGCCATAGACTGCGCTCTCAACCCGGTTAGCTTCGTCATAACCACATCCCAGTCGTTGGAAAGCGGGTGCAAGTCCACTATATCTGTGGCCATTTCTTTTAGTTCTATTAACCGGATGCCTTGCATTTGTTCTTTAGGCCCTGTGCTTGCCAAGTCGAATGCGGCTGTGGCAGCCTCTTCCTTTGTGTATCCTGCAGCTAGCAGGTCCAAAAATGTGTGATATGAATCATCCGACTCTTGTTGCTCACTTCGAGGCTTAGCCTCTTCCTTTGGCTTTGGCTCCTGGCTCTACTCTTGCTGGGCCTCTTCTCGCTCTTCTGGTTTGTCTTCAACCTCTTTATCTTCTTGTGGAGGGCTGCTAGGAGGTGGTGGGGGCGGTGGTGAGGGCTGTGGGCTGGGTATAGGGCTGGCCGGTAGAGATGTAGGCTTGCCTTTTAAATCTCTGTCTGCTTTAGTTTTTCTTTCTCTCTCTTGGCTCTCTTGCTCATCCAACAGTTTCTGTTGTATTTGCTCCACTTCCTCCTTTGTGAAAGGGACATGCAGTATATTCCATTAGGAAAAATATGAACCCTCTAGGGGCCCTTTGGGATTAAGGTTAATTAGAGGCCAGCCAATGAGAAGAGGGTGGTGGACACACTCTATGCCCTCAAAAATGTAGGGGGACAAAGTAGTCTTACACTTTTTAAATGGGCTCTTACCTAGTGAGAAGGTGGGGTGGGGGCGGTAGGGGGGGGGGGGGCATATGGAACCTCCAACTTCCCTCCTTTTTGATCCGGTTTTGAAAAAATCCCAAAAATTTGAAATTTTTCAAAAATTTCAAAACTCAAATTTCATCTTCTGAAAACTCCCCTAAAACTATTTTATGGTCAAAAAAGCATTTTTTGATCTCAAAAAGTCAAAACGTGCATCCAAAAACCCTAAAATTCAAAATTTTTAAAAAAATCTTAAAAAATCTTTTTTTGCTATCCAGAGCTCCCCCAAAATTAGTTATTAGGCAAAAAGAGATTTTCTCTCTCTAGAACCCCTTTTCCAACCCCTCCTTGGTTGCAACCATCACACTCATCCTCTACTCCAACACTCTCTCTCTTTACACCATCTCCATTGCTGCAACAAGGAAGCTCCTCTCTCCTCCCCTACCACCTTCCATTGCCACACCAAGCAAGGCTTATCCACCTTCTCCTCCCAGTGCCACACCAAGCAAGGGTTGTCCACCTTCTCCTCCCATTGCCACAAGGGTTGACCATTTTCTCATATCACTTTATCACACCTACATTGTAGCAACAAGCAAGGTTCTTCTCCTCCTCCTAGTTTGCTTTGCTCAACCATGGCCAACTCTACTTCGCAAAGGCGACCAAAGGATGAGGTCAAAGCACTTGCATGCCACAACACTAGAGGTGTAGATGATGAGTGGGTGCCACAAGAGTTCACCAAAGGTGCTTGGGTATACATGCAACCATCTGCTATTGGCCCTCATCGTGTGCGGAATCGTGCAAACTTGGATCTTCATTGGAAAGGAAAGCTCCTTGGCTTCAAGAGCCGCAAAGACAAGGGGACCATAGCCATTGTGCAACATGTTTTCTCAATGTCAACCATGCACTTGCAACAACCACCTCAATTTCCAACACATTGTAAGTACATGTTTTGAGAATACAAAGCTAGGTGTGAAATCACAATGTAATGTTATTATGGATTCATACTTAACATTTGTCATGCATTTATAGTCATATTTCCATCCACGTTGGTGGAGGAGCAGCCACTACATAGTCTCTCCGGCACATTCAATGCTATACATGCGGATATTGGAGCAATAATGTTCCCGCATCTTTGCCCAACCAAACTGGTTCAAAGAAGGATTTTCTTCTATTCTCACTCCTATATTGTCCCTACTTCTACACAAGAATTTGGAACGCTTGAACCCATCAAAGTAACTTCCTTATTAAGTATGGAGTGGCCGGTCCCAGATTTGTGATCGATAGCATCTTTCAAGCAAAAGATGATAATGGATGTCCAAAACTCTTTGAAATACTCTAAAGCTTCTAGGTCTGTGGGCTTGAGCTGGTGTTTTTTATTCATTGTTTTGTGCACATTTTTAAAGAGTTTGGATTTGTGGAGACTACCACAATGCTTGTATGTAAAGATGCGCATTACGAGGAATTAGGAAGGCTTTTAGAAGAGGACTGGGGTTTTGTGGAGGGCATGCAGAATGGGGACCGGTACCGTTGTAAGGTTGGAGCTTCAAGTATTGGAATGCGCTATTTGAAATCCCGCACCTCCTTGTACATACGATTTCACTATGATCGTTGGATGTGCAAGCTTGGAGTGTGGACTCCCTTACAGAGTGTAGACGGCGCTATTGCAAGATTTGACATTGCAGTGAAGATGCCCAACGATGCTTTGGAGGCAGTCCAAGTGAACAAGCATTGGACTCTCAGTAATGTTCGAGAACATTTGGTTATCATGGGTTTTGAGGCCCTTCAACAAGCACAATTTCGTTTACAAGGTCACAAGGTGAGAATCCTTCCACCACATTTTCAATACATCATGGTTTGTCGATCATTAGATGCTTATTGTAATGAATGTCCGCAGATTGGGAAGAGAATGGAAGACAAATTGAAGGTCGAGGAGGACTGGGGGATAGATGGAACTATGCTATCGATCTTATAACTTTGTAACTCTTGCAATTTTCATATTGATCCCCGCTGTAATCAACATGATTTGCTTCGGCAAATCATGCCTTTGAATATAATTTTTTGCATTGGGATGAGAAATCATTTTTTGGTGAAAGTGCCTTTTTTTTTTAATGTCTTAAAATAAGGGTACATTATAAAAGGGGGGCCACCTAACTCATTCACTATTTTCACTTTTGCAACTCCTGAGCTCCTCCACTCTCTATCCACACCCTAGGCTAAACATGGATGCTGCCACAGCCTCTGCATCTGTACCCACATCCACCCCTTTGTCACGCTTCATCCTCTTCCTCGAGGACACCAAATACAAAGGGAAGTTGGACCTGCACACCTTTTTTACTCGTCTCCCTGACCTTGACGCCACAGTTTCCCTTCACATGGATGCATTTGAGGAGATTTTTGCGTTCATGGAGGAGCACATCATAAAATATTCTGTATCTATCCCCCCACATGCAGGGATCTGGGTGCCTTGCGATCTTTTGCACTATATACACAAAGGTGATCGCCCATTTGCCAAGCGGTTGCAACGATTCCAAGAAATTGCAACCAATGCAGGCCATTACTTGGACGAGCAAGCCCCTGGGGTGTCAGCGCTCAAGAAGCGCAACTGACCCAAATGCCATAACGCAGTCCCTCTTGACTGGGGAGTTGCCTTACGCGCAAAATAGATGCTAGGAAATGGTCAAAAAAATTATGAACTCCTCAGATACATGATGTAAAATCACCGTGCTAGAAGGAATAAAAAATATTTGAAATTGTCTCTCTATATTGCAAATTATTTTCAATCTGATTTGTCAATCTTGAAAATTGTTTCAATTGGTGATATGAATTGTTTTTTGACTTTGTTATTTCAAGGTATGTAATTGCAGTCAATTTGAGTATAATTGTGATTTTTAAGTACCCTAGGGGGTTAGATTAGCCTATAAGGGGCAAAAAATGCCTGGCCACAAGGGCGCGCAAATGGCCCATCCATCAGTTTTGGATGGGCCATTTGCGTGCCCTTGTGGCCAGGCATTTTTTTGCCCCTTATAGGCCAATCTACCCCCTAGGGTACTTAAAAAGCACAAATTTATTGCAATGGATTGGTTTTGCATCATTCATTTAAATGCAACCTTTTTTTGGCAATTCCAGTATATGTTCACACTCAAGGACACTAGAAAAGCTCAAATCAATTATGAAATGAAGTTTCCAGGAAACTATCACTTGCTTTAGCTCTACCTACTACACCCTTGCACCAAAAAGTCAAATTACATTGGACACTTGGTTTCACAATATGTTATTTGTTTTGATATCCTATAAGGAATTCAAAGCTTGAAATGACCAAAAGAAGGTGTCCATAAGGATCCATATAAAATATTGATGCAAAACCAATAGGTTTTAGTAAATTTGGTTATTTTAAGTACCCTTGGGGGTAGATAAGCCTACAAGGGGCAGAAAAAGGCCTGGCCACAAGGGCGCAAATGGCCCATCCATCAGTTTTGGATGGGCCATTTGCGCGCCCTTGTGGCCAGGCCTTTTTCTGCCCCTTGTAGGCTTATCTACCCCTAAGGTTACTTAAAATGCACAAATTTACTGAAATTGACTACAATTACATACAGAACTTGAAATTACAAAGATAATAGACAGAGTAGACACAACTGTTGATCATATTGTCATTGGAAAGTCAAATCATTACAAAGATAAGGGTGTGCAATACAAAAAGAGGGGTAACTTTGGCTAATGCTCGAAGTCTCGTCGCAATCGTCGTGCAAGCTGCATATCTTTTGGCTGTATTGTCACTCGCTTTGCATGAATGGCACATAGGTTGGTATCTTCGAACACTGAAATGATGTGGGCCTCTGCAGCTTCTTGAATAGCCTCTAGCGCTATTGCTTGCATTCTATACTGATTTCCATAGCTTTGAAGCACTTCCTTCACAGTGCGAGCAAAGGAGGCGCGTCGAATCAAGAGCTCCGTCGTCTTCTAGTAGTGGCGGATTTCTGCAAATGCCCTTGCTATTTTTCGGCGCCGCTGCGGTTGTCTTGGGGGCACTTGCACATTTGCTGGCGGGCGGCGTGAAGGCTTCTTGAAAAACATAGACTTGTGTCTGTTTACATGCTTAGGGGCTAGTTCTGCAGCCTGTTCTGACTCTTCCTCTTCCCTTGGTTGCCGATCTTGTCGTGTGGGGAGAGCTCCCTTGCCTTGAGGCAATGTCTTCCCCCCAACGGCCACCCAGTGTGTGCGCGGTATGTTTTCTCGCAGCCATGGTGGCTCACTCTCTGATTCGGTGTCTATATTGACCACCCGAGTCCTGGATGGTCCTGCTTGTGATTGGGGGCACGGCGGCTGCTCCCTATCGGACTCTGATGTTTGCTGGCCCTCTGCTTCTCTCCAGTGCTGGGCACGTTGCTTCATTATCTTTCTAGGTGTTATATCTTGAGGAGGTGGAGATTCAACAGTCCTTGATGACTCTCGTGCCCTACCCCCATGCCCACTACCAGAAGAGTTCCTGGAACGGCCAGGTGTTCGTGGCCGTTTTCTTGTGCCTTTAAGCCATGACGGCTTCTCACATCCTTGGAGGGTGTTTTTGTTGGTAGACGGATGCTCTTTCGCGGTTTGTTTGGTGCGCGCCATTTCGTTGGTAAGAGCTCACCTGTTCTTAAGAAATGAGTGATTTATGAGAGCATGCAATATTTATAAGGGCCCATTTAAAAAGGGCCCTGTTCACACTAATTTTTTTAAAAGAAGTATTATTTTTTAAATAAACATGTCGCTAAGAGTTGGACCCTGCGTTCACGTTTAGTGACTCACGCAGTATCCACTTTGATCCTTGTCGCACTCTGCATCACCGCCATGCAACATGCTTGGTGGGACCTTGCGACATTTGCCACTTGTTGCTATGCTCTATACGACTCCATTTGCGCACTTCAATAGCAATCTTGGATTGTCACGCACGCTCCATTGTGAGCTTACGAGCAAATGTTGTGCGAAAAAACCAGTTGAACATCTCCTCCAAATAATTGGATTGCACCATTCCACCACCATGTCGAGTATTTTTGAAGTACACTCCCCTTGCTCGATAATGGGACTTCTCCATGCCTTGAGTGCTAAAAATTTCAAGCGATCCATACTTGTGCATAAAAAATGCACCATGCGCAAACAAGATATGCTGTTCACATGAGCAAACGATCCACATTAGTAAATAAAAACAATCCCTTGTAATGAATACACCATGAATGACTTACCATGTAATGTGTGATGTTATTTTCACCCCAAGAAAGGGTGAAGACCTTGGTAAAATCCGCCAAAGCTTCTTGAAATGATTGCCGTTGTTCTTCTGTTGTGCTGTTAAGGCTCATAAGCTTGACCATTTTATCAAAATGGGCCCAAACTTGCTTGCGCTTGTTTGCAAGCTCGCCATTTGAATCATTGTCAGTAGTAGCTTTGCATAACTCCTTCCAAAGCTCCCAAAGGTTACCTGCCTGCTGGTTGGAGCTGCTTTGAGCATCATATCAACTTGGCTTTCCTTGGGAAACTTTCTTCAAAAAGTGTCTAGCTTTTTGTCCACTCATTGACACTTGTTGAGCAATTTCATGGGCCTCCCCTGTGTTCTTTGCAGCAACTATAGACACATTTCCACCATGACAGCCAATGGAATTCAAGAGTACCTCCACTCTTTCGATCGCTTCCTGGGACTTTTCCAACGGTTTCATTGTGAAAGCATAGTCAATGTGGAGCTTCAATAGCCTATCAAAAATACGCATGAATGCGTGTAATGTACAAAAATGTACATTTGATAGAGGAAATCAAAAGATTGGATTCCAAGTGTGTTCCTTTTGATCACGGTATGGGGCATTGAGCATGGGACATCTCAGAATAGACGCTTCCCATTCTCTACCTTCATCTCCGACATCATGAAAATCTAACCCTTGTTCTCCATGCCCTTGCCATGGAAGCATGTAACTGGCCTTTGCAGTGCTCTTATGTGATTTTTGTCCATTAGGTTTGTACCCTCGAGTGCAAAATGGACAAGGCATGAGAGAAGAAACCCCTTGTTTGCAGCCAAGCAAACACTTTATGGTCTTCAAATCCCCACCTAAGTGCCACTCCACATCATAACTACCAAATCCCTCAATCTCCAACTTCTCACCTGCAATTTGGGAGTGTATTACTTCTGTGATCCATGGAGTTCTCTCAAAAATCCACGAAAGTACTCCATTGGTCTCTTTGGGCACCTCAATAGCACCCAACCACCAAATGTCTTTCTCTGATTGCACGCTAAAAGATAGGGTGGGATATGGCTCGACTGAATCCCTTCGCTTGGTTTGCAGAAGGGCCTCGTTCATTAGAGTGACACTTAGCCTCTCTAACCTTCGGCCTTTCACTATTTGACACTCATCGAGTTTCAGCACAAAAGCGACTTTTGTGCCAAGCACTACAAAATAAATAGTGCTAAGACCTTAAACTTCAGCTTCTATGAAAAGAATAATACCAAAGAAAAAAGTAAAGTGTGTCAGGCAACTCGTAAAATCTAAGCATGGCTTCTTGAAGCCTTCTAAGATCCACGAAAATATTGTTCCACATTGTGTAAGGAAAGCCCTTATTCGAAGGTCTTATGGATTGTTTCTTACCTTTTCCCCTTGTCTTTGTTGCGCACGAAGCATAAAGGGAAGTTGGCATTGTGTCCTCAATGTGTAGGTATGTCCCAATGCGGGAGAACACATCTTCGTTTGTGGCCTTCTTTGCAAGCTTGACCTTGTGAGGAACGGGAAATAGGTTTTCCACAATGCCATGTTCTTTGAGGGCATCCTTTAGGAGTTGAAAAATAGCCTGATAGGCTTTGGTGCTGATTCCAGCCTCATCACAAGCTTGTTGAACGTCATCATCATTAACCACATTTCTTAATTTACGCATAAGGTCCTTGGTGACTGCATCCTTAATGTGCTTACCTCCAGGTGATTGTAAGATAGAAATAACATCCTCGGTATTGAGACAACTAGTGAGAAGGTTGACCCGAATATCTTGGCTTGTTCCACCGCATGCCTCCTGGATGAAGTTTCTAGCAACAAATAAACATAAATGTTAGAAAATAGTGTGAAGTAAGAATGCAGCATGCAAGTAAATGCCAATTCACCTTGTGGCTGTAACTCGTCGTTTGCGTGCTCCTCCGGAATGTGCAAGAGTTTCAATGGATGAATACGGGCGTTTGCGTTCCCTTGCACCAAGGGGTGTTTCTTTCAAGTATGTGATGGTGTTGGTAAGCTTCTGGATGTGGGACTCCTTTTCTTGCATTTGTTGTTCAAGACTTTTAACTACCCTCTCCGAAGAGGCAACACTCTCTTGTAATGCCGTCGTCTTGAGGTGAAGAGCTTCACATTCGTGCATCCACATTGAGGCAAGCTTTTCCATGCATGGGAACCCCCCATATATTTTTGCCCTTTTATCAAAATATTTCCCATTATATAAGTTACTTTTGATTTTTTCTTCCCTTTTTCACTAACGTTTCAACCTTTATTAAATAAATAATACTTATGCTAATCAATCACGATGTAGCATAAATAAGTAAGCTTTCTTTGTTGATCTCTCTTTTGACCTTAAATATTAAATATATATATTCTAGTATTTTCTAATATATTTTTTTCACGTATGTATATTATTCCACTCTACCAAATATTTTATTCACTAGTTTTCATTTTCAAACCTCAACCCCACTTTCAAATTTCAATAATACCTCCATCTAGATGATTGCCAATCTTTTCAACACTCTAGGTCATGTTTTCATACACATGAAGGAGCTTACACTTGAAGGCAAGAGAGAAGTCCACTCAAAGGGGACCACCAAAAGACTTTTGCAGCCACAAATAATACATTATTTGGCTGAATTTTTTAAGTAAAGAAGAACCCCGAATCTGAAGGAGCGTTCAACATGAAAGATGTAGCTCGTGATCTCAACTTTTAGCTCAATTTTTTTCAGAATTTTCGGAGTTATGAACACGGAGATATGATTTTTGTAGTGGACCCCAGTTTTCTCGTGTAATGGTGACACAGACCATCCCCACTTTTCTTCCTTCTAGAATGGCTATGGTTCTACAAGTCTTCAAGCATGATTACAAGAGACAAGGCTCTTTTAATGAGGTCTTGGCTAGTCTAGAGTAATTCTATCACCATTTTTGGAGGATCCATCCTCATCAACAAATATCCACCTTCGACAACCTCTCTTATAATTTTCTTACCTCTCTCTTCTCTCCCTAATAAGCTTATGTCTATCCAAAGCTAGACTATTGTAAATGATTTCCTATCCTCTACATCCTACCCACATTCTCTCTTTTTCTCTCTCTATTGACTCTGGTATTTTAAATAATGAGGAGACAAGATGGGAGCCACAGTCACATGCACCCCATTTTCCTAGTCACCAAAGTGGGACACTCACCTCAAATAGAAATATTGCTAAATCCTTCCCTCCTTCCCTATATAAGGAGGCCATGAGAGCTCACTTGCGGGGAGAACACACACACACACACACACACACCTATCCATACACACTCTTGTGCTACATGCTTGTAGCATGAACCCTAATCACATAATCACAACACCATCATCATCACCATCACCATGCACAAAAGATGAGCACCACACCTCCACACCACTTGTAATTAAGGGTTGAAGGCACAATTTCAAGAAGAAAAAGGGTGGACACACTCATGATATTCCTCGCCATCAACTCCCATCTCTCCATTATGGTTCCTACGATCTTGTTCCCTTTCTCATTTTCCTGCCATACGCTACCTATTGTATTCATCTTTTGCAAGCAATCAACACACTCCATCTTGGTGCCATACTTTGTGTCGCTTTGGATACATCTCATTGTGAGTATGGTATATGCTTGTTCCTTGCCATTTTTCTCTGCTTATGTTAAGGTGTGCGGATTCGCCACCACACACACACACTCTCTCTCCCTCTCATATTCCTATCATCTTGCTACTTCCATCTTAAGGTGTGCGGATTCGCCACCTTTTGTATGAGAAGTGAGCATACTTGCACGTATCCCTGACCTCGTTATCTTCCTTACTACATGCACGCGTAGCGAGCCCATTCTCACTCACTCACCACTCCTCTCACCTTATTCTCCGACCACCCCATTCCACATCTGGGCGTGGATCTTGAAATTGTTTTCCATGCATGCTTCATTGTGTATATGTATGCGTCCTAGCCGCATATCTTGCTAGGTGGTGCCCCTATTGTGTATTCCCCATGATGAGGCCATTGTGCATAGTCTTGGTGTAGAGGCCACCGGGTCTATTTTTTCCACTTCCGCCTCTCATTTGGTGCCCCCACGGAGGAGGGCTCTTGAAACCCTTCAGTTTACAAGACTGAAAACCCTAAACTATTGTGAATGGATGAATGAGTATGAAGGATTTTCTAACTGGACAACAGAAGAAGAAGAGCTCCAAGCACAACTAGACGAACTCCGCATCTCCATCGAAGCTCGAGTGCCAGGCGTAACGGTAATCGATTTGAAGTGGGAGAGTCAACCAACGCGCCAAACCCAGTGGATATACATATGCCAACTGCCAAGAAGAAGAAGGATGAGGTGGAAACCATGTCCGCAACCTACAACCAACCAACAACAACAAAATGGAAGGAGCTCTGCACAATAGAGAATCAACACTATTCTACTTTGAGAATCGAGTAACTCAAGTCACCAAGGTAATTATCATAGTCAGTTTTCAAGTCGCACCTGATGCTGCAGCACAGATAACAGAAGCATTGGCTCACACTCTCACTAGAGAAACTAGGGATCTACTGAGTTTGTTTCAGGAAAGAACACCACCCTCTCCTACAAGCTTGGACAGTGACTAAGCACCTCTAAGCTTCACATGAATCAGGACAACCTACCTCAAGACAGATCACACATACCAACACGTGTACGCTCAATCAAGGTAATATTGGACTTGAAGATTCACTACCAGCACGTCATTGACACCATGCCGGGTGGGGAGCGGTTTTTTGAGGTTCTGGCATCAGATCAGCCATTTGTTTTACCTTTGGTACAAGGCAATGTACCGTTTGAATTTTTAATCTATGTCCTAGTATAATAGGGTATACACGCCTCCTTGTAAAGAAGAAAAAATTTTGCAAGTTAAGAAGTGTGTCTTTCTAGCTCTCTCTCAGTAATCATGGCAAGTGTAGCATTTCCAACCTTTACTGGTAAGGTGGGCGAGGATGCTGCAGACTTTCTAGACAAATTGGAAATAGCATGTGTCATCTCTGCGAGAGATGATGATGCTTCGCACTTGCGCATCTTCCCACTTCTAATAAAGGTGGAGGCAAGATCATGGTACAATGCCTTGGCACAAGAAATCAAGGAACGGTGGGACTTATTAAGGGCAGGCTTTGTCAAGCATTTTGGAGAGGGCACAACATCAGAGAAACTATGGCAATTGTTGACAAAGTTGAAGCAGGGCAATATGCTGGAATACGCATCATATGAGTCAAAGTTTGTAGATTTATGGGGGCGATGGGTTGCATCGCTAAGAGAGGATGAGGGGGCACCTGATTTTCTAAAGAAGGATCGGTTTGTGGCTGGGTTATGGCCAACTCTTAAAGAGAAGGTGAAGGGAAGGTTTCCTGCTACGTATGAGCTAGCAGTTGAAGTGGCCCGCCTTAAAGACAAGAAGTTGCGCCTACAAGCCAGGAATATCGATGGAGAGGAAGCCGTTAGGACCCCACCACCTCTAGCACCACCTACAACAGTCGCCCAGAGGATTCAACCACAAGAACCAATTGAAGATCAGCAAGACCTGCTCAACCGAATCACCAATCAACTTGAGAATCTCTCAGTCCATTTGATACAAGGGCATGCACACAATCGCAACCAAGAGCAAGGGAGAGGACAACGAAGGCAAAACCAAGAATACCACTGCTACAATTGTGGGGAGGATGGTCATGGCATGTACTACTGTCCACAACCAAGGAGGTAGAATTTCAACAGAGGAGCCAGACAAAACCAGGTTTCACCACCAAGAGCAAGACCACCACCACCGAGGGCACCACGACAAGCACCACCCATGCAAATCTTACAACCACCGATTCAACCACAACCACCACCACCACCACCACAACCTCTCATTCCACCCTTACCCCCACCACCAGTTGGCAATCAAACAGTAAGCGTCATTAGTCTTGAAGGTAAGGGAAAGGAGAAAGTGGAGGAGGATAAGACCAAGGTTAAAGGAGTAGATGCCATTGGGGTAAAACGTGCTAGGCATGGTGAATCTTCCCAAAAGGAAGAAAAGATGAAGACTAAAGGGGAATCTAGCAAAAAGCCGTCCAAGTCACGACGTAAAATTGACATTGTAGATTTCTCTTTGGGTGAATGTTCTAAACCATATGATTTGGTTCAAGATGTTTCTGTGCAGGGCCCAAAAATCACCTGGCCCCAATTACTCCACCTAGCACCTAGGGTGAGGAGACAATGGACAAAGATGGTTAGCACGAGACGACCAAAGCCAAAGATAGTTGGGGCTATCTCTGGGAGGAATCTAGATGACATACTACCAGTGATGGATGCTTACATCAAAGGGCAACACATCTCCAATATCTACATCGATGGTGGCGCACAAATATGCGTCATGAGTGAAAAAATGATGCACCGTTTGGGTTTACAGGTGAGTTGGCCAGCACCATGCGGAGCCAAAATGGCAAATAATTTAAAAGTTCAATGTGTTGGTGTCATAAATGCAGTTAGGATAAAGGCATTCAACACCGAGGTAGATGTGGACATCTTTGTCATGCCACACAAAGGGGAGCGCTATCCTATCATTCTAGGGAGGCCTTGGCTTATGGCTATGAGAGCTAAGCAGGACTGGGACACCGGCATAATCCAGATGAAGGATGCAAAAGGAAGGCCAATACTTTACGACATGAAGATAGGTCAACAACGCGACATGGATCTAGAAACCTCCGAGGATGATTTTTCTAGTGGTGACTCTTCAACCACTTCAGAGGAGGAGTCAACAATGAGTGAAGAAAGTGACAGTAGCATTGAGGTGATGGGGATCATTCTCAAGGACCCTAAGAAGATGGAGCAACCTGATGCCTCATCATCAAGCCAAGGGGAGACACCAGGTATACAACCTCTGGTAGAAGCAAGTAAGCTACATCAAATGCTCTCTAGTGAGTTGTGTGGGAAGGAGCGTGAAGATTATATTTTGATGCTAAGTAATTTTACCACATTGTTCATTGATGAATATGATAAAATCACTGGCATCACAGTAGTTCAACATCACATTAAGCTCAAGGAGGGAAGTAAACCTGTAGTGCAGAAGCTCAGGCGGCTAGGAGTAATTCAACAAGACGCCCTACTCAAAGAGGTGAGGAAATTGCTAGAAGCCGGTTTTATCTATCCTGTTGAAGACTCAGAGTGGGTTTCTCCAGTGGTAGTCACACCAAAGAAGAATGGTAAGTGGAGGGTTTGTGTTGATTACAAGCCTCTTAATGCAGCCACAAAGAGGGACCATTTTCCTCTTCCTTTTCAAGACGAAATACTCAATGAGGTAGCAGGACATGAGCGCTACACGGTATGTGATGGCTACTCAGGCTACTTCCAAATTAGCATCACTGAAGAAGATCAAAAGAAGACAACCTTCATCACACCATGGGGATGTTTTGCTTACAGAGTTATGCCTTTTGGTCTCACTAATGCTCCAGCCACTTTTCAGCGATATGTGACATTGTTTTTCAGCCATTCTTTGGAAAATCAATCCGTGTTTTTATTGATGACTTTTGCATTTATAGCTCTCGCTCTCTTCATTTGGAGAAAGTTTATGAAGGTATAGCTAGGCTACAAGCTTTGGGTGGCCAACTCAATGTGGAGAAATGCCACATTGGTGAAAGCAAGGTTACTCTTCTTGGCCATGTGATCTCGGCCAACGGCATTGAAGCTGACCCAAGCAAGGTTCAAGCCTTGGTGGCTTTGACCTCTCCCACCACAACAAAGCAATTGGTCTCTTTTCTTCAAAAGGTGAGGTATTTGAGTAGGTTCATTCACTTGCTCTCCCAAGTGGTTCTCCCTTTACAACAAGTTACCCATCAAGAGATCTTCACTTGGAGTGAAGAAAATGAACAACAATTCAATGTGGTAAAACAAATTCTAGCTTCACTTCCCACCATAGCACCTCCAAAGTGGGACAAGCCATTTTATGTAAACCCTAGTGTTGGCAATGACACACTTGGGACTGTATTGATGCAAAAGGATCCTCAAACTTCTTTCATGCGTCCTATCTACTTCTCTAGTCGAATGATGACCCCATCAGAAAAGGGATACACGGCAGTGGAGCACATGGTGCTTGCATTAATGTTTGCTACCACCAAATTTCACTCTTATTTATTGTCTATACCATTCATAATCTTAACAATGGAAGAAGTATTTCCTTATGTAATGCAGCACATGGATGTTTCTTCTAGGATTTCCAAATGGCTCACAAGGCTACAAGAGTTTCACTACACAATGCAAGTGGAGAACTCCACAAGGGCTAGTCTAGGAGGTATTCTCACTCATCGCCACTATGAAAAGAAGCTAAAGATAAAGCCAAATGATCAAGATATTACACCTGTGCTAGAAATCCCTAAGGTAGAGGAGGCTCACTCTCTTTTCTTTGATGGAGCCTACAAGAGGAAAGTGGACAAAGCTGCAGTAGGCGTTGTCATCTTCAACGAGCAAGGGGACAAGGTTTTCTCCATTGGGAATCTCTTGGATTCTCACTCTAACAATGAGGCAGAATATGCAGCTTTAACTCTTGGGTTAGAGTGGTGTGTGACACAGGGCATTCAACGGTTAAATGTATTTGGTGATGCCATGCTTTTAATAAAACAAATACAAGGAACTTGGGCTTGTAAAAATCATATCTTTCTAGGCCATTTGCACAAAGTCAAGGAACTTTTAGGGAAATTTCAAGTTGTACAATTACATCATGTCCCTCGACCAGAAAATCAAGAAGCAGATGCTCTAGCTAGAGAGAAGTTGCAAGATGTTTCAGTGGTGGGTGCTATCAAGTTGAAGCTGCCTCTCTTCCAAGGTAGCGATGCTATGCCTGACATCATGAGTTTCTTGGACACAGGAGAGTGTCCTAAGGATCTTACTAAGGGCCAAAAGCAGTGGCTTGTGCGCAAGGCAACAAAATACCGCCTTATCAATGACGACCTCTGCAAGGGTAAGGATCAAATTCTTAGGCGTGTACCTCTCTCTAGAGAGATCACTAAAATCATTTCAAGTTGCCATGATGGTGTTTGCAGAGGACACTTTGCACTTGACATCACTAGTAGAAAGATTCTACAAGCCGGGTTTGTATGGCCTAGTCTACATAGGGATGTGCATCATTGGTGTAAAACATGCAAGGAATGTCAAAAGGAAGGGGATAGGAGGCTCACATATGAGCCACAGACTCCTATAATCTCATATGGACCATTTGAGAAATGGGGAATTGATGCTATTGGGCCTTTGCCAAGGAGCCAATCAGGTAAATTTTATATCATCATGGGTGTGGACTACATGACCAGGTGGGCTGAAGCAGTTTCCACCACCCGGATTACAGCTAAGGAAGTGGCTAAGTTCGTATTTGAAAACATTTGTTGCCGTTTTGGCACTCCTCTTGAAATAATTTCTAACAAGGGACCAGGTTTTAGAGGAGACCTTGTAGGAGAGCTAATGGAGAAGTTAGGTATCTCACGACGACACTCAACTCCCTACTACCCACAATGCAATGGTTTGGTGGAAAAGGTAAATGGTATGATCTGCAAGATCATCACTAAGCATGTAAACAATCACAAAAGTGATTGAGACAAGCATCTTATGGCTGCACTTTGGGCTTATCGCACTTCATTTTGCACATCCCTTGGGTTCACACCATATCACTTGGTGTTTGGTAAGGAAGCCATTTCACCCATTGAAGTACAATTGGCTAGTCTCAGGATGCTAGCTGGGCAGGTGGAACGTCCTAATGCTCATCTCCACAACCACATTCTTGATCTAGAGAGGCTTCAACTAGACAGAGAAGATGCTATCAACTATTATGCAGCACAGGAAGAGCAACGTCGACTTACCTTCAACAAGGGACTTAGGGCAAAAGGTCTCAAGAAAGGTATGTTGGTCCTACGCTATGATAACAGGTTTGACACTAGGAAGGATAAAAAGTTTTCACCTAGATGGGAAGGGCCATTTGTCATTAGAAAGCGCTACGCCAATGGCAGTTATCGATTGATGGATGCAGATGGTAGGCTCCACAAAACACGTGTCAATGGATGGAGGTTGAAGCAGTACTTTTTGAGATTTGATCAAACACCTATGATGGAAATCCCCGAGGAGGGAGACTCCTCCACCTCAATTGAAGAAGAATCAGGTACAACGCTAGAGGCATGAATACCTCTAGCCTTAGGGGGAGGGCTAATGAGGCAAGCTTTTCCATGCATGGGAACCCCCCATATATTTTTGCCCTTTTATCAAAATATTTCCCATTATATAAGTTACTTTTGATTTTTTCTTTCCTTTTTCACTAACGTTTCAACCTTTATTAAATAAATAATACTTATGCTAATCAATCACGATGTAGCATAAATAAGTAAGCTTTCTTTGTTGATCTCTCTTTTGACCTTAAATATTAAATATATATATTCTAGTATTTTCTAATATATTTTTTTCACGTAAGTATATTATTCCACTCTACCAAATATTTTATTCACTAGTTTTCATTTTCAAACCTCAACCCCACTTTCAAATTTCAATAATACCTCCATCTAGATGATTGCCAATCTTTTCAACACTCTAGGTCATGTTTTCATACACATGAAGGAGCTTACATTGAAGGCAAGAGAGAAGTCCACTCAAAGGGGACCACCAAAAGACTTTTGCAGCCACAAATAATACATTATTTGGCTGAATTTTTTAAGTAAAGAAGAACCCCGAATCTGAAGGAGCGTTCAACATGAAAGATGTAGCTCGTGATCTCAACTTTTAGCTCAATTTTTTTCAGAATTTTTGGAGTTATGAACACGGAGATATGATTTTTGTAGTGGATCCCAGTTTTCTCGTGTAATGGTGACACAGACCATCCCCACTTTTCTTCCTTCTAGAATGGCTATGGTTCTACAAGTCTTCAAGCATGATTACAAGAGACAAGGCTCTTTAATTGAGGTCTTGGCTAGTCTAAAGTAATTCTATCACCATCTTTGGAGGATCCATCCTCATCAACAAATATCCACCTTCGACAACCTCTCTTATAATTTTCTTACCTCTCTCTTCTCTCCCTAATAAGCTTATGTCTATCCAAAGCTAGACTATTGTAAATGATTTCCTATCCTCTACATCCTACCCACATTCTCTCTTTTTCTCTCTCTATTGACTCTGGTATTTTAAATAATGAGGAGACAAGATGGGAGCCACAATCACATGCACCCCATTTTCCTAGTCACCAAAGTGGGACACTTACCTCAAATAGAAATATTGCTAAATCGTTCCCTCCTTCCCTATATAAGGAGGCCATGAGAGCTCACTTGCGGGGAGAACACACACACACACACACCCCTATCCATACACACTCTTGTGCTACATGCTTGTAGCATGAACCCTAATCACATAATCAAAACACCATCATCATCCCCATCACCATGCACAAAAGATGCGCACCACACCTCCACACCACTTGTAATTAAGGGTTGAAGGCACAATTTCAAGAAGAAAAAGGGTGGACACACTCATGATATTCCTCGCCATCAACTCCCATCTCTCCATTATGGTTCCTACGATCTTGTTCCCTTTCTCATTTTCCTGCCATACGCTACCTATTGTATTCATCTTTTGCAAGCAATCAACACACTCCATCTTGGTGCCATACTTTGTGTCGCTTTGGATACATCTCATTGTGAGTATGGTATATGCTTGTTCCTTGCCATTTTTTTCTGCTTATGTTAAGGTGTGCGGATTCGCCACCACACACACACACACTCTCTCCCTCTCATATTCCTATCATCTTGCTACTTCCATCTTAAGGTGTGCGGATTCGCCACCTTTTGTATGGGAAGTGAGCATACTTGCATGTATCCCTGACCTCGTTATCTTCCTTACTACATGCACGCGTAGCGAGCCCATTCTCACTCACTCACCACTCCTCTCACCTTATTCTCCGACCACCCCATTCCACATTTGGGCGTGGATCTTGAAATTGTTTTCCATGCATGCTTCATTGTGTATATGTATGAGTCCTAGCCGCATATCTTGCTAGGTGGTGCCCCTATTGTGTATTCCCCATGATGAGGCCATTGTGCATAGTCTCGGTGTAGAGGCCACCGGGTCTATTTTTTCCACTTCCGCCTCTCAACATATGCAAAGAAGCACCTGCACCCATACACAGCCGCTTGCAATAGCCTAACAAGCCTGCTTCTCCCCTCCCAAGAAATTGAAGAAATGTGGAAAGGATATTAAACGGTGGATGGAAGCAGCTTATAGGATCGTAAGGGTACAAATGGCCATCCACCCAAATGTCAACATTGGTCTCACAAGCGGTGCGACGTTCCTGTGATGACCTTTGATCACCTTCACTAGTGGTCTTCGGTGCAAATGCCGTGGGTAAGCGAATATGTATGCTTTTGGTGTGCGGAGTACGTGGTGGTGGAAGCAAACCATTTGTGATGTCCGTGAGCACCATGGAAGTTGTTGCGTGAGGAAGCAAATGATGAAAAGATAGAGGGGGAAGGGTAGAGAGGCCGAGCAAGATGGGAGGAGAGAAGGAGGGAGGGAGGGGAGGGAGAGATTGGGGAGGAGGAGGAAGGTAGGGGCAGAGAGGGAGAGGAGATGGAGAGGGAGAGAGGAGGGAGGAGGATCAGAGAACAAAATGTTTATTACTTTTTGGGGGAAAAGATTTTTGAAAAAATGGACTTTCTAAGCTTGTGGGTTAAAAAATGGTTCAAAAAATGATTTTTGGATATGTATATATGTTGGGAGGGAGTTTTAAGTAAAAAACAAATAAAAATGAATTTTTTTTTAAAAAGTCAAATTTTGACTCTTTTTGACCCACGGAATTGTTGATGTGGACACACCCCTATGCTTCCTTCACTTTAAAAAAAGGTAGAGAGAGAAAGCAACCCTTTAGGTCCACATCCTACATTTGTCTAAAAATGAAAATTTTAAAAAAAAGTCAAATTTTGACTCTTTTTGACCCACGGAATTGTTGATGTGGACACACCCCTATGCTTCCTTCACTTTAAAAAAAAGCTAGAGAGAGAAAGCAACCCTTTAGGTCCACATCCTACATTTGTCTAAAAAAAAGGCTAGAAAAGCCTACTCAAAACTACCTTCTTCAATGCCCTTGCCCCCTAAACCCCACACAACATTAGCCTTAATCCCTAAAAATTAGGATTCCTTACAAGGCCCATGCAAGGTTCATATTTCTCCTAATGCTTTGATGCGGCATCAAGAATCTCAAAATTCTTGATATAATCCTCGAATCTGTCCCTGCACTCTTTGGGATGATCCCGACATTGACTCTAGAGATGGCTTCCAGAGTTCACTCAGATCACCTTTAAGGGCTCTCTCTGCTCTGAAGCTCTCCATCAGCCTCTCTAATCTTGCCGCTTTTTGTGACCTTGTTTCTTTTGCAGGCACTTGGACAAATTCCTTCTTTCCTTTCTTTTGCTCTGGCTGCTCCTCTTGAACAGGCTCTAGCCGTCTTTTCAGCCTTGTAGCAACCCTTGGTGCTCTTTGTGGCTCGTCCTCTTTGTCTTCTTTTAGCCTCAGCCAGTCATTCTGGGACGGGGGGTCAGGCCATCTTCCTTTTGCGTGCAGTGCCCCATAAATCACCTTAGTGATTAATTCTCCTGGCACAATATATGTTGGCTTCTTGTTACCCATCTTTACTAAGTTGTCATGTATATACACTGCATAATTGATTATCTTTGGGGTGCCTTTCGTCATTGCCCAAGTGAATGTCGTGGAAATTGCACCTGGCGGCATTCTGTACTTCTGTGGCCTCTTCGTACACATGTGGAAGTATTGGTTGTACAACTGGCTCATGATTGCCACTCTTGGGTTGGCAATATCTTCAAAGGTGTAGTTTCCTTTCTTCTCATTGTACACCTTAACCTCATCCCTTCTTTTCGTTACACTATCCCCCTTGTTGGAGAGGTCTAGTGCATCTGCTACAACCTGCTCAGTGATGATTATTTTTGTTTCTAGCCTGCCTTGTAGATCTGTTACTCTGGCCACTCCATCTTCTTTGATGGTTGTCACAAACTCCCAGACTCTCTTTATGTCCACTCCTGCCGGCACTGCTTCAAAGTAGTTGTGGAGATCAATCTTCTCCAAGTACCCGGCCATCTTGCTTCTTACGAACTCATTGAGTTCTCGCGGCAGCATTGGTAGCTCGATCACATTTCCTTCAGTGTCTTTGAATACTCCTTGGTAGGTATTTAGGTCATTGGACTCTAACAGATCTTCTTGGATCCATGTGCTGGTGGGCTTTAGTGTTCCTTCTGGTAAGACGAAGGGTCCACTTCTTCTAGGTAGTCCTTGATGGTCATTCTTTTCTTCTTTGCCGATGACTTCGCGGCTGCCATAGATCCTGTTGCACTCAGTAGTCCGAAGTTAGCGTTTTTTCCATATTAGCTGAGAAACTGAGTTTTAACTATCCAAATGACTTGAAAATTGAAAATAAAGCTTAAAAGGAACTTGTGAAGCTGTGCATGTGCTCACAGTGCAAATGTGGCCAAAATTTTCCATTTAGACATCCTACGCATAGGATGTCTTTTTCATCAAAATTGGTTCATACTTGCCATGCTGGTAGTGTATGGCTTATGGAGCATGGCTATATGCTTGGATATGGATTTGGATATCAAAAAGTGGATTTTTGGACTGATTCAGACTTTAGGTCACAAATTGGGTAGAAAGTCCATAATAGGTAGCAATTGATGTCCAAATGGGTTGAAAATTGGTATATGGGCTCATTGCACCATGGTATTGGCTCCCATGCTGTCACTCTTTGCACAGAAGGCCTAAATTATGCTGGAGACATCCTACGCGTAGGATGTCTATTTCATCAAATTGTCATGAAATTTGTTCTGTGGGTAGTCCTTGGCCTATGGAACATGGCCATGCTCTTGGATTTGGATTTGGACAAGGATTGATGCTTGTAAGAGCCTGTGTGGTGTTTTTGGGCTCCAAAAGTGTATTTTGAAGGTGTTGGGGGGTCAAGAATGATTAGAATGGCTTCAAAATTGATATATGAGATCTTGATGATGAGGTGATTGGATCTGGAACGAATAACCATCCTCTAAACAGTGAAGGCCAAAAATGTCAAATAGACATCCTACGCGTAGGATATCTACTTCATCAATTTTTGCTTCTGACCACACAGATTGGTTGTTGATGTGTTGGTGAATGTTTTGCAAGTTTCATGTGATTTGGACAAGATTTGGTAGGTCTATGGCCCATTATTGCCTCTATGCCCTAACTTTGCATTTTTTCATGCATATGAGGTCAATTTTGGTCCAAATGTGATGAGACTTGGTGGATAGCATGTAAAGGTCTTTCAGAAAATGTGTATGATGAAAAATGTTGGAGTCTGTGCCCAGAAGTGCCCTTGAGACATCCTACGCGTAGGATGTCTCCTTATGATTTTTTCATGGATTGTGCTCCTAGTGCCTGCCCTTGGTCCCCCTGAGTCCCTTTTAAGCATAATTTCAACAAAAAAGTCCAATGGATAGAAATTAACTCCTTGTGTGGACTTCAGAGCCTTCGAGCCGTTTTCTAACTTTTGGACTGATTTTTGGCGATGAAATTTCCTGACGTTGGTCTCCATAGTTTCCCGATCCCTTGGGGATCCTTGCCGTATGGTTTTTGTCGACTTTGGCTTCACCGGAGCTTCATTTGGCAATTTGTCGCTCTAGAAGCACCCGTGGTTGCGTTTACATACCTTCGATGATTTGTGGTGGTCTACCACCATAGGAATTGGTTGTTGATGGTCTAGGAAAGCCGCTCGTGAAGTTTGGTGGCAAACGGGCTTGCAGTTTGGCCGCAAGAGCAATTTGACGCTCTGTGTGTCTGATACCGTTGTGAGCGGGATGAAAACACACACAGTGCCTCTATAACGACCCGACACACACTCTTGGGAAGATACACACACACACACTATGGGGCACCACTCGGCTTAGACAACACACCTGGCCGAGACAGGGAACACACCTCTGGAGTGAGGGGAGGGAGACTATCCACTTGCCCACTCCACACAGACACACACACACACACACACACACACACACACACACCCAAAAATCTCAGCTCAAAAGAGGAGAATTTCTGATGTTTAAATACAATTGATCTTGGGCCAACACCAATGGGGCAAATAGCTCACACAATATGGGTAAAATAAGCCAGATACAATCACAAACTAGAGCAGAAACTTCGCTCATAGGAGAAACTTACACAGAAAAACAGCAGGAAAAGAGTGAGGAATTTGGCAAAATGGACAGCGCCATCGCGTCCGGAACGGCCCAAAACCTAGTCTACAATGTCAAAGTGCTCAAATCCGACCTCGGATGAGCAGTTTACGGCCAAAACAGGCTCCAAAAACCCCAAAAACACACCTGCGGCTGTTCCTCCTCTCTCTCTATTTTTTCAGTTCCCACACTTAGCTTTTTTAGTTGGGCACCCTTGGGCTTTTAGATGACCTCAAATGGACCCCGAACAGGCCAAAAACTGACCTCGTAGTGCATAGTTGTCACCCTGCTGCATCCATGCGCACACCTGGCACTCATTTCTTTTCAATAATGCGTCTCGCAACCACGTGAAGTGGCCCCAAAAAGTGGTCCTAATGATGACCTTTCTGCATAACTCTCACAAGAAAACACCACTTTGTGTCCGTATTCATCCACGTGAAAATATTGACCCCGTTCGGCCTCCTGACGCCACTCGATGCCATCTGACGCACCTGCTTACCTCATGTCGTCGACCCGCGGATAGCTTCCTCAAGAATTTTTACACGCTACCAACTCCTCCTTATTGTAGAAAAAACACAGTGGTACTGGTAATAGTGAAAATCGATGCACTATGTACACCCTGTCCTACCTGTACACATGTGGGCCCCACGTAACCACCTGGCTCTGAAAAATGGGCAATTCTTTATTTGATGCACCATGCATGTATATGTACATATGCGCAATCCCTTGCTCCAAAAAACTCATGACACCGTTTCTGACATTTAGTGCCGCCTCGGATCACTTTTTGGTCATGCGGGTCACATAGACTTGTCGAGCATGTCGAGCATGTCGAGATGCTCCTACCCATGAAATTTGGTAGCATTTGGTCGCCTTTTCACCGATTTCCCATTTGGTGGCCTCTTGCGGGATTCTAGGAATTAGGGTTTTTCCTGATGGTTTTCTACTACCTCTGGTCATCCAGGACTCGTCTCCTAAGCTAGGGTAAGCTGTCGATGAAGTCTTGTTGCTTTCGGGTTAGCCGTTAGGTCGTCGTCTCTACCGCCCGCTTTGTGTGTGAACCCTACACTAGTTTTCGCGACATAATGACAAACATGCGCGAAAATCTCAAGGTGGTGAGCCTACCTCTCATTTCTGGAGCTCGTCGTGTAGTCGTGCGCATCGTAGAAGCTGCTGGAAGGTCTGTCCGCTCTAGGTGGCAGAAGCTCTCCCCACAAGGTCAATAGTGAAAATGAGCTAAAATTGAGGTGAAAATTTCTTATAATGGAGGTCCCCGAACCACTTTTCATGAAATTTGACATGTGCTCCTATCTTCTTGCAAGATGCGGTTTAGGCTCAAAAATTTCTTGATTTGGACTCCATTTGCTCTGTTTACCAGAAATTTGGCATTTCGGTCAAAACCCGGCCAAAACGCGCTTTCCGCTCCAGTCTCATAATTGCACCCCCACTGTACCATAGGTTGTCCTATAGTCACTGATCATCCCCATATTTTTTTTTTCATTACGACCGTTTTTCACCTGCTTTTTGTACTTTTGAAGTTTTTCTGCCGAAAATTAACAAAATTAAAAGGAAAATAGCAAATCAAACCCAAAAAATGCCCAAAAATCATAATAAATCACAAACATCACCGCAAAACATTATACACTCACATGCAATTTTTATGGCCGGATTTCTCCATTTTATCAATATTTTTCCCGAAAAATGGCTATTTCTACTTATATACACACACCTAGGGCTTGATTTGGCTTTTGGCCCCATATACCTATAGATACATGCTGTATAAGGGCATATGTACTTGGGTTAGTCCAAAAAAAATTGCAATCAAACAACAACCCTTAAAATAGTCAAAAATCATGCCCTTTTTTTTGCTCTTTCTGCTATTTGGTTCCGCATTTAAGAATGCCTCCCCCCCTCCTAGCCAGAGTCCTCTCGGAGAACAAGGTATCGCCTTGGAGTATGTGCCGTGCATAGGTTGAAAAACTTGTGCTAATGCTTGGCCGATTAATGTGGCCCTATTTTATGCATACTCGGTCAATGCATGGAAAAATTAATGCTATGCAAGAGAAGGTAATAAGCAAGATGCTTATTGGCATTCGCCGTCGAGGTTTCCTGTTTTCTTTGCAAGTAACAGCTGTAACTCTACTGCTGCCAACACTGTTGATAGAGCCGTAGCTGTTTCTATGAAGAGGATTGGCCTGGCCGAAATGGCCGTGGGCCATATTTCCTTTGCTTTCCATTGATAGCTTGTTTTTGCCGGTTTTTGTAGATGTTTTGGTACTTCCTTGGTTGCCACTGGTTTGTTGCTGATTGGCATCCACATAAGTCGGTTGTCCTTTTTCAAATGCAGTTGTCTGCCTTCCGTTGTTGCTTGTACCGAAGGGAGTTCCTTTTGCTTTTGTTTTGGTATCCAAATGCGAGTGACATTTGGGTTATGGCTAAGCATTTTCTTTGGGATCCAGATCTGTTTTATGCCCTTGGTTTTTGGTTGAACTATCTGCTTCGTTGGAATTCTTTTGTTGCATTGTTGTTTGTCTGCCATGTCATTCTATCCTTCCGCATCCATACTTGTTTCCCTTGTTTTGGTAACCTAGATCTTTGCATTGCGGCCGGTGACTTTGTATGTCTGTAATTAGCATGGTTGGCTTTTACCTGTCTGTTGGTCTCGGGTATCATGTTGTTCTTTGGTGGCATTCTTGCTTTTGGCGCTTTTTCCAGTGATTGCATGGCTTGCAGCTGATTATTCTGGTATTGTTGAGCAAAGGCTATCACCTGTTGTTCTTGTCCATGCTGAATTTTGACTGCATTCGCATTTCAATCTATCTATACATTGTACTCTTTTTTCCAAGGTTGTCCCAACATCATTGGGTGTTGTGTGCTTTCATCCTCCACCACATAGAATTTGTGTGGGTAAATATATTGATGTATTTGTACATGCAATATAGTCCATTCCAATGTTTTCAACGAGTGTGATGTACTACTTTCCATCACTTGAGGTGTCATAAAATATAATATCTAACCAACCCAAATGATTTTCTCATATTAAATTGATCACTTAATGTGGGAGAATAAACGGGAACAAGTGCTAAGATATAGATATGTGCTTATAGATCTATCTCAACACGGGGCCAATAGTAAAGGGGCCCAAATGGGAGATGGTCTATCAAGAGCAAGGCTAACCAATGGAACATAAGACCTTAGGGTTAGCTTCATTGAAGACCTCCAATAATGTGTGTAAAAGTCCTTTGACCTTAGGTAAGCTAGGGCTGGGGAACCCGGCCCAAGCTCGAGGTGCTTGAGGTGCTTGTCCTGCTTGAGGTGCTTGTCATGCTTGAGGTGCTTGATTAAGATGCTTGAGGTGCTTGACTGGCTCCATGCTTGAGGTGCTTGACTTGGTGCATGATTAAGGTGCTTGAGGTGCCTTGAGAAGCTTGCCTGAGATGCTTGTGGGAACACCCCCTACTTCAAGTGCTTAGTCATGCTTGATGACTAAGGGGCTTGCTCATCCAAAGTCAAAAAGATCCCTACAAGGAGGGGGGCGAGCCTACAAGGGGGGGGGATGAGAGAGAACACACACACACACACACACACACACACACACACACACACACACACACACACACACACACACAAGGGAAGCCCCAGCTTGAAGAGGCAGCAAGGACACTTGTCAAGTTCCTCCTCATGTTGCCATCATGGTGTGCCTGAAGCCTATTGGTTGGCCACCCAAGGGGTCCAATGATAATTTAGGATATTTAATTAATTGATTTTGCATTTATCAAGTCCCCTCTCTCAACGGGAAAGGGGGACACTTGTCCCAAGGCTACCCCTGTTGCTTGTAATGGCTCCTGCTTGTGATTGGCTAGGCTTGGAAGGGTCCAATGAGCTTCAAGCATGAGCTACAACGGGGGGGTCGACCCAAGCAAGCTAGGGGGGTGCTTAGGGGGTATACTCACCTACACACACTCACAAACACTCTCATTGTGTGCTATGCAAAGTGCAAGAGCTCCCTCTCCAAGCAAGTAGAGGTTGAGAGCCTACACCAACACTCTTGGCTATGGAGTGCAAATCCAACCAAGAGCCATGCTTCAATGCTTGAGCTTGTCATCTCCTGCTTCTTCATTACTATGCTATTATGTATGCTAGCTCAAGAGTTATGATAAGTAAGGAACTAGCTCTTTCTCGTATGAAATGTTTCTTCTTCCTCTTCCCTACCCTCATTCCCTGCTAGCTCTCTCCACCTTCGAAGGTGTTTGAGGTCTTGGGACTGAGGATTGGTATAGTTAAAGCTTTCTTCAAGTTTAGGTTATGCTATGATGGTGATGCATGAAGCTTTCCATCTTCATTGCTTCACCTAGGTCACAAGGAACACAAAGAATGTATTGTAACAAGTCTCTCTTTATGGGAGAAATCATAATACAAATACCTATTGGAGGGGGGACCGGCTCCACATAAATCCGGTCCTCAACTGTTGTCATGTTCTCTAAATTCTCTCTCTTGCAAAAGTATTGTCTATGCCAAGTTAACTAATTGCTATGATTATGTTGCTATCTTCAATTATGTCTACCCGCTATGCTCACCAAAATCATTTCTTGAAATTATTCTCATTAAATTCCGTTACTCTCAAATTGAATAGGCAAATTCCATTACATTGGTATCAGAGCATTTGGTTTCTCTTTTCTTGCTTAAGAAGAGAGGTCCTTAAGTAGCCTATAAATGGTTGATGTTGTTAATTATAATAGAGTAAGTGGAACTGGGATCTAATATCGGTTTTGTTAAGCCCACTATGTGGGGGATGGTACACACCTCGGGAGCTTTGGACTTAATAATGGAGTCTTTTTAGACTTGCCTACGGGTTTACCATTATTGAGCCATAAGAAGTCCGAAAGGAGCTAGCCCTTGGCAACTCTGCTATGTTAGACCTACTCCTCTACTCTCTATAATTAACCACTTTGAGCCGTGGGTGTAGATACTTAAGAGCCGATTTTCAAAGGCTAAGAGGAGTGGCAACTAAGGTTTTGTATTGCCAAAGCATACACTAAGTATAAACATAAATTTTGTTAACATGGCTGACAATAATCAAGAGAGTAGAATGAACATTGATAGCTTTGATTTTGCACATGAAGGTGCTAATGATGATGCTCCCATGTTTGTGAATTATCTCGTCACTAGGTTGCAACAAGCTATGGGCAACCCATTTTTGCAAGCCGAAGTTACTCAACAACTTCGTGCTTATGGAATTTCCCTTCCTCTCCCAGAGGAGAGAGAGCTTAGGAGGCCTCTTGAAGAGACCCCCAAAAGAAGACTCTCTCCCATTCGAGAGGAGGAATCCAAAGAGAAAGAAAGCAATGAAAGTCTAAGTTCTTCTTAAGATGTGGCTCCACGAAGACGGAGGTCTAGACGATCGCCTACTCCTCCCAAGAGGAAAAGAGCAACCTATAGTCCTTCTCCTCATCACTCTAAAAGGCAAGAGAGGAAACAAAGGAAGAAAAGGGCTAGGAAGAGGTCACCCTCTTCTCCTTCTTCTTCACCCTCCTCCTCTTCCGATGAAAGTTATGGATATTCTCCTAAAGAATACAAGAGGGGAGGACATCGCAAATCATTTCCTACATGGCGAAGGTCACAAAAGCTAAAGAAGTTCAAGGAGGGAGGAAAGAGTAGCTCTTTTCTCACCTACGATGGCACCTTTGGTGCTACCGACAAAGTGTTGGCCTTCATCCAGCAATTTGATGTGGCCTTTGCGGATGAGGGCTTCACAGAGTCCTCCAAGCTACGCCATGTAGCTATGCACTTCCAAAAATCAGCTCGTCAATGGTGGGCTAGCCTTCATGGCAATGGAGAAGCCCCAAAGACATGGAAAACTCTACGAGTTTCCATCATGAAGCAATTTCTTCCAAGTGATACTAAAGATAAAGTTCTTACCGAATGGCGCGGCTTGAAGCTTCTCTCTCATGAGTCTATCAACAAGTATGTAGACAAGTTTTGGGATTTACATCTCAAAGCTACTGTCTTTCAAAAGATAGACTTTTCCGAGCAAAGACAACAATTCTGTGCGGGATTACCTGAACAGATGGCCGAATACATCAATTCTCAACGGCCCGGTACTATTACCGAAGTAATCCACCACACCATGGTTTCTTCACGCATCAATTTCCATCAAGGGGCTAGACGTAATGTCAAGCCCATGGAAAACAAAGATAAAAATGATGCAAAGGGGAAATCCAATGCTCAAAATAATTCCCAAGGCACTTCCAACAACAACAATCGATCCAAGGAGAAGGGAGTTTACAAAGGTAAAAACAAACTCTCTCCTGAAGAGCTTGAAGCTTTTCGCAAGGACTATAAGTGTTTCAAGTGTGGGGAGCAAGGACATGGCTATCGTTCTTGCCCCAAGAAGAATACTCGCAATGAGACTCCTAGGGCTTCCACCATTGAAGCTCCAAAAGAGGATGCTCATTGCAAAGGATCATCACTCTTCTATGCTTGGGGAAAGGTAAGAGAGCATGATGCCTTCATCTTGTTTGACCCTGGCTCTACTCTCAACTTCATATCAATAGAGTTGGCCACCAAGTTGGGCATTCAAGCTTTTGAGATGGGAGATATAGTAACAGCTGATGCAGCTTTCAAGGGACAACAAGCCTCCGTTACTCCCTTGATTGGGAAGTTGAGGCTTCGTGTCCAAAGCTATGTCGACAAAGAAGACTTCTTCATCTCTCCTCTCCAACATCAGGATGTTATCCTAGGGGCACCATGGTTTGATTGCATGGCTGCCAACATGAAGTTCCCTGAAAGGAGAATTTACTTCACCTACAAGGGAAAGAACATGTATATAGATGCTAGTGAGCGTGGTCGCACTATTCCACTTGTAAATCCTCTTTCTTTTGATAAATCAATGAAGAGCTCAGTTTCTGCGTACATGATTTATGTCAAAGAGTCTCTAAAAGCTAATAATGTTTCATCAAATGAAAATGATAGGAATCAAGAAGAGTTAGACTTGTCTACTTTTCTAAAAGTATTCCAAGATGTGTTCATCGATGATATCCCTATGGACCTACCTCCAAAACGAGGGGATGATGACCATCGTATTGAGCTCCTTCCAGGAAGCTCACCGCCTAACAAACCTCCTTATCGAGTCTCACAAGCTCAACAAGAGGAGATTATGAGGCAAGTACAGGAATTGGTAGACAAAGGGATGGTGAGGCCTAGTTCCTGTCCCTTTTGTTCTCCAGTCCTTTTAGTGCAAAAGAAAGATGGTACATACCGTATGTGTGTGGACTATCGAGCACTAAACCATATCACTATCAAAAACAGATTTCCCGTGCCTTGGGTAGAAGATCTGTTTGATAAGCTACAAGGCTCTACCTACTTCAGTAGGATTGACCTTAAGAGTGGCTATCATCAAATAAGGATAGTGGATGAAGATATCCTAAAGACCGTGTTTCGCACAACATTTGGTCTTTATGAATATTTAGTCATGCCTTTTGGCTTGACTAATGCACCAGCTACTTTCAATCGTCTCATGGAGAAAATTTTTAGACCATATCGTAAATTCACTGGAGTGTTGTTGAGAGGCACATGTTAGAAACTGACTCTGAATAGCTAAGTCGGATTTTGACTTATCAGATATTTACTGAGCTGTATTTTGCTAAGTCGGATGTAACTGTCTTTCAGTTGCAGTCTGTTGAATGTCTTGTGACTGGGTAGGTAAGTCGGATTTATCTATATAAGTGGGGAATGTATCTGCGCACGAGGTATCTGTTCTCTGATATGAATGTGATGATGATGGTGTAGTGCAGCAACTATTTAGTGTATTCTCTGCTTACTCTGATATTTTTGAGTAGTCATGTTTACTGTGTCTGAATTGTTGTTAATGAAGTATGGTGGAGTAGATGGTTATTCTTGCTGTGTGTGATGTTCATGTGTTGACCTAACCCACAACACATTTGGCGATCCGCTGGGTTAACGTTTATTTTCAAGTAATGATGCATGTCAGAGGGAGACAGGAGAGTAGGAAGAGTGTACTACACAAGGGCTCAAGCATAGGCTGGAAACATTGATCCATTTAACTATGATCATGACAATCAGCAATCACCCGATGCTCAGGGGCAGCAACCTATAGACCAAGGAGGGGTAGGATCAGGAGCAGCAGGAGAAGAGAGAGTGAGGCAATTTATTGGAGCTTTATTCCTGGCAAGAAGAACCACCAGGAGAAGGATCCAGTTTGACCCACTTCAGGGGGCTACCAGGCAAAGACCTAGGAGACCACCACAACCCATTCCAATGGCTCAACCACCACCCAACCCAAAGGTCAAGGCAGCCAAGTTTAGAGCAGGGAGTAAGGAAGATGCTGACTGTCATGTGGCACAGTTTGAAACTAAGTGGCAGGCAAGTGGCTATCAGGTGATGTATGCTGATGGAGTGAAGATGGAACAGTTTGTTGCCACATTGCAAGGAAAGGCCATGAGTTGGTTCAGCCAATATGGCATTGCACATTTTGCTACTTATAATGCTTTGAAGCAGGCATTTCTGCAGAGATTTAGAAAGGAGAAGACTCCGACTGATGTCCTGAGAAAACTCAGAGACATTAAGCAAAATAAGATGCTGGTTGAAGACTATGCACAGAAGTTCAGAATTTTAGTAGAAAGATTGCAGGGGAATGAAAGACCCACTAATGAAATGTTAGCAGGTTATTTTTTGAAAGGATTGAGAAGCAGCTTAAAGGGAGCAGTAGCTAGCATTGATATTGCTTGAGGTCTGGATGACCTTGTTACTGCTGCTGCAAGGGTGGAGAAGAGACTTGGCATGACCAAAGCAAAAGGAAAAGAAGACAGTGACTCGGATTCAGAAGAAGCATCTGAAGACACAGATTCCAGTGGGAACTCAGATTCAGACTCACCATCAGACAGTGATGAGGAAACAGAAAAAAGAAAGAAGAAACAGAGTAGTAAGAAGAAGAAAGTCAAGCAAAAGCAGAGTATTGAGCAAGATTTGGTAGGCAAACTTAAAAAGTTTGGTTATTCTGTTGTAGCACCTAAAGAAAAAGTGTATTGTCACATTTGTGAAAGGGATGGACATAGTACCGCTAGCTGTTGGTATAATCCAAAGAATAGAGGGCAGACAGCACCTAACATAGGAAGAGGAAGACCAGAAATTGGAGCAAATCAAGCAGTACCATTTAGGGGAAGACCACCATTTCAGAGGACAAGACCTCCTAGACCTCCTTGGAGAGAGCAAGAGAACAATAATAATAGGAGACCCTGTGTGTACTGTGGTGCACCAGATCACTGGGTAGGTCCCAATTGTGCTTTATGGGTGAAGCATAGGGAAGAAAGGGGAATGCCCATTGTGAGATATAATCAGCCCAATCAACCTGAAAATCAGCAACAGCAGCAATAGCAGCAGCAGCAAAATCAGCCAGCAGCTCAGGCAAATGTAATCTTGTTTGATGTGTTTTCTCAGGATAAGCAGATTCAAGATACTGACCAAGAACAGGAGCAGCAAGGGAATGAAGAGGAACATCAATGGGCTTGTGACTGTAACCAATGTGTGCAGGAGGATCATGTTGAAGTTCTAGCAGTGACTAGGTCTAAGGATAAAGCACCTTTGGATTGGAAGGAGCAAAAAGGGGTAAGAGACCAGGTTACAAAAAGGATTGCCAAACACCAGGCAAAGCAGGTGGATATTGAGGATGACCCAAAAGAAAAGGAAGAGCAGAATAATGGGAGCAAGGAGGTGGAAAATAAACAGGATAAGGATTGGTTTGAAATACTTATTAGCTCACCTCTTCAATTATCTTTGGATCAGTTGTTGCAATTGGTTCCAGCTTTCAAAGACAGATTGTTCAGAAAGCTGCAGAACCTGAATGGACTTGGCACAATGGACAGGCAGTTTTATCCAGCAGCAGCAAATAGAATTGATCCAGCAGATGTGGACTTTGTGGTACCAGTTATTAAAGTACACTTTCTTGGAGAAAATTTTGATGATGTGTTATTGGATGGAGGCTCTGGGGTGAATATTTTACCAGAGGCAGTGTACAAAAGAATGGAGTTGGGAGCTATGGCTCCAGCACCTTTTCAGGTGAAAATGGCAGACCAATCTAGGGTGCAACCTTTGGGAATTCTCAAAGCACAGGAAATTCAGGTGTCAGGATTATCCTTTTTTGTTAATTTTGTGGTACTCAGAATGTCAGACTCAGCAGCTGCATATGAAATGCTATTAGGAAGGCCTTGGTTCAGATTGGCTAAAGTAAGACAGGACTGGGGAGAAAATGTTGTCATATTGAAAAAAGGGAAAAAGAAAGTAACCATACCTATGAGGGGAAGGAAGATGGTTCCATTAAGTGAGAAACCACTGTTTGCTCAGACTATTAATTTTGCTGATGAGGTCACAGATGACCAAGAGGAAGAGTTCTTGAAGGCCAATCCAACTGTTGTACATGTGTTTGAAGTAGATGTGGAAAGCATGTTACAGCAAGGTAAGGAACAGGATGAGCCAGATACAAGTTTAGCACCAGGACAGACAGGGCAGGGTAAGGAACTGTTACAGTTGGTGGACCAGAAATATGCTATGTCTGATAAGGAACAGATTCAGCAGGAAGAAAAGGAGGCCAGGGATATGGCTGAGAAAATTTATGAAAAGAAGTTTGGGGCATCAAGCAGGGTAGAAAAGGAGGAGCTTCAGGAGCTGAATTTCGGAACAGAGGCAGAACCAAGAATGGTCAGAGTGAGTGCACACATTCAAGGGGAATTTCTGGCACAGCTGTTGCAATTATTGGTTGATTATAAGGATGTGTTTGCTTGGGATTATTCTCAGGTGAGAGGCATTGACCCAGCACTACATCAGCATAGGATTAATTTGAAAGAGGGTGCAAAACCAATTGTGCAGCAAAGATATAGAATGAATCCTAACTTTGCCAAACAGGTGAAGGAGGAGCTTGATAAGCTCCTGGCAGTAGGGTTCATTAAACCTGTACATGAAGTATCATGTTGTCTCCTATACTGGTTGTGCCAAAGAAAAATGGAGCTTTAAGAGTATGTGTGGATTATAGAAAATTGAATGCAGCAACCATTACTGATCCCTTTCCTATGCCATTTTGTGATGCTGTGTTGGATGCAGTAGCTGGTCATGAAATGTACAGCTTTTTGGATGGTTTTTTTGGTTATAATCAGATTAGTGTTGCTGAGTCGGATCAGCATAAAACAGCTTTTATAACTGAATGGGGAGCCTTTGCATACACAGTGATGAGTTTTGGGTTAACCAATGGACCACCTTCATTTAATTTTGTTGCTCATAAGGTGTTTGAACCTTACTTACAGGACTTTATGAGAGTCTTTGTGGATGATTTCTCAGTGTTTGGAAAGAAGGATAAACATCTGCTACATCTGAAGCTCTGTTTTGAAAGATGCAGACAATTCAGGATGGCTCTGAATCCTTATAAAAGTGTAATTGCTGTGAGGAGTGGAATACTTTTAGGACATGTGGTGTCAGAAGCAGGAATGGCTATAGATGTCAAGAAAATAGAAGCCATTCAAGCAGCACCAGTTCCTACCAATGTTAAAGAGTTAATGAGGTTTGTTGGACAGACAAAGTGGCACTCCAGATATTTGAGGTATTTGTCTAATGTATGCTTGCCATTAACTCAATTAACAAAGAAGGATGTGGCATTTGTATGGGATGAACCTCAGCAGAAATCATTTCAGATGTTGAAGAAAATGATATCAGTAGCACCAATTTTGCAGCCACCTGATTGGTCATTGCCTTTTCATGTGTTTGTTGATGCGTCGGATATAGCAATAGGAGCTGTATTGATGCAGGAGAAGGAGAAGGGATGGTTCAGACCTGTGTACTATGCAAGCAGGGTTCTCACAGGTGTAGAAAGAAACTATCCTGTGACAGAAAGAGAAGCTTTAGGGATGGTATATGCATTGAATAAGTTCAGGCATTACTTGTTGGGAAACAAGATAGTTTTTCATGTTGATCATCAGGCCTTGTTGTATTTGATCAAGAAGCCACTTCTTACTGGAAGGCTTGCAAGATGGATGTTGTTGTTGCAGGAGTTTGACTTTCAGATTGAGCATACTCCTGGGAAGGAGCATGTAATTGCAGATTATCTAAGCAGGATTGAAACAGGTGAAGCACCTAGTGGGGTAGATGATGCACTTCCTGATGCTCAGCTGTTTGATGTGCAGACTGCTGTGACTGAGTCTTGGTATGATCAATTGCTGATGTTTTTGACTGATGGAACTATACCAAGGGAGTTCAATGCTGATCAGAGAAGAAAATTTGCACTGAAAACCAGACCCTATTTAGTTATTGCAGGGGCACTATATAAGAAAGGCATTGATCAAGTGATAAGAAGATGTGTGCCAGAATTTGAGCAAAGTGCAGTCTTGCAGGAAGCACATTCAGGCACAGCAGGAGGGCATTTCTCTGGAGATATTACAGGGAAGAAGATTTTGCAGGCTGGATTATGGTGGCCCACAGTTTTAAAGGATGCACATGATTATGCCAAAAGATGTGTAATTTGTCAGAAAACAGGTCAACCTGATTCAAACAGGGATAGGATGGGGGATCATCCTATTTTGCCTTTGGAACCTTTTCAAAAGTGGGGTTTGGACTTTGTAGGACCTGTCAAACCAACTTCCAAGAGGGGATGCAGATACATTTTAGTGGCTACAGATTATTGCACTAAGTGGGTAGAAGCAGTAGCATTGAAAGATAATAAAGCTTCAAGTGTGGCCAGATTTCTTTATCATAACATTATGACCAGGTTTGGGTGTCCAGTGGAGCTAGTAAGTGACAGAGGAACTCATTTTTTGAATGAAGTAATTTCAGAGCTAACAAGGACACATATGATTATGCACAAGAAGTCTACAGCATATCATCCACATGCTAATGGTCAGGCTGAGAGCTCCAACAAAACACTGGTAAGGATTTTGAAAAAGATTGTGACAGAGAATCAGAAGGATTGGGATGATAAGTTGGATTCTGCCTTATGGTCCTTTAGAACAGCTTTCAAAGTCACTACTGGTATGACACCATTCAAGCTGGTGTATGGGCTGGAAGCTATGGTGCCTATGGAGTTTGTGGTACCAAGTTTAAGAGTCTCAGCAGAGAAGCAGTCTCCAAAGTTGTCAGTACTACACAGGAACAAGTATCTGATGCAGCTGGAGGAGGATAGGTTGGTAAGCTCTTACATTACTGAAGTCATACAAAGAAGAAGACAAGCATGGGTGACCAAGAATGTGAAGTTCAAGATCTTTCAGGTTGGAGATTGGGTAATGTTGTACAACTCTAAGCTGGGACCACATCCTGGTAAATTGTCATTAAGATATCAGAGACCATATCAGATTGTGCAGGATAAAGGACAAGGGACATTCATCATAGCTGATGTGTTTGGTACAAGAGTGGAAAAGGCAGTTAATGGTTTCAGGCTGAAGAAATTTCAGGGAAAGCCACCTCATTTGGACTGGCCAAGTGTAGCCTGTATGACTGTAATACCCCTACAGCCAGGAGATTCAGAATCAGCAAAAGGAAAAGGAAAAATGCTGGCTTGCATGGATTTGAGGAGGTCTTTTCATAGTATCCCATATAATTCACGGGTTGGAGGAAGTAGGCAGTTCCAAAGTGCACATCCGATTCAACATTGTAGATGTTGGAAGAGTACCTGTGTCGGAACTGACCAAGTCGGAATTTTTAATAAGAAATTATTAGGCCCGATTAATAACTTCGGGGAGTGTGCTGAAAAGAAGTTTCGTAGCACTTCAAGGATACTGGGTGGAGATATGTGTGCATGGTGCAGCGAGTATAATCATACATGCAACAAAAGTTCAGTACACATGCAGCAGCGCGGAGCATTCGGGTTTTCGCTTGAAGAAGCTTTATTCAGTCCTGCCATGCCGAAAGCAAAGCAATTGATGGCCATGCAACCACAGCCTGATGAGGAGCAGACCGAAGGTTCGGGGCGACGTTTGAGAAGCAAATCTTTGCCTATGCGGCTTGACGTTAGTAGTGCAGACGAAAACAGTGACTCTGCAGAAGAGGAAACGCCAACGCCGACTCCTGTGTCAGAAGGTAAGGTGATGCAAGCATTAATGGACCCTTTTATGGATTTCAAAGTTGACATAGATTGTCAGGCAGAGCGCAACGCCATATGGTTGCAGCAGGTAGGATTGTATGAGTTTGCCATTCTGCCTTGGGAAGAATGTAGAAACAATGTATATGCAAAGTCTCATTTGGAAATACTTAGGAAGACTAAGGGGAGAGTGTCACCGCATGTGGTACTCAATGTGGAGTTGGTGTCTGAGGTGTTCAAGCTGCCTTTGCATCCTAATACACCTATTCCAAAGTGTTCAGAGGAAGCACTGAAAAAGGAGTTTGGTCCAAGAGAAGGAGGCAGGCAGTATTACATGTTAAAGAATGTGGCATATGCTAGGAGAGATCAGCTTAAGTGGTACTTGGAGAGGCTATGCTTTATTGTGAAGTTTGATTATATGTCAAAAGAAAACTTTGCACCATTAAGCTATGCAGAGTAGGGAGGAGAAGTGAGCTGGGCTCACTGGGTGTATGAAAAGTTGGCAGCAGAGATTCATTCTTCAGACAAGAGGAAGACACAGGCAAATAGTAGGTTATGTGGTTACTTGTCAGCATTGTTTTTTTTTGCACAGAGAGTACAGAATGGTGAAGCAAGGTGGCCTGTGAAAGCAGAAAAACTGGTGCAGGAGAAGCAGCAGCCAGTTCAGATTGAGCATCCCATCATGGTGCATTCTGAAAAGACAGGATTTGTGAAGTTTAATGCTAAGCATATGGAGGCTTATGAGGATTTGGTGAAAGCCAAATATACTCCAGGAGAGGCCTTTGAAGAAATCACAGCAAAAATGCAGTTTGCAGAATTTGGTACCATGGATGTTGATTCACCAATGCAGGTAAAAGCAGAGGAAACACCAATAAAGCTTGGTAAGGCTTTCACATTATCCAACAAGAGGAAGAAGTCTGAACCAGTCAGCAGAGTGTTTTCCAGATTAGACTTTAGTGCTGAGGAAGTCTCTGGAGTATCAGTAGATACTGGGAAATTGGACAGTGATAAAGTAGTTCAGATGCTGCAGCAGGTGCAAGAATTTGTGAGGCAGCAGAATAATATGCTGAAGGTTCAGAGTATGCAAGCTGAAAGGAATGCAGAAAAATTGATGGAGTTTAAAGGACAGGTGTCACAGGTGAAAGAGTTTGAAGAGCAGATAGCTATGATGAAAGTAAAGTATGAGCAGGATATGGAGGAAACAGTGGGGAAACAGAAGATGGAGTTAGCAAAAGTGAAGAGATCATTGGGGGAGTTTAAGCAATGGACTGAGAAAGTGGAGGCAGCGGTTGCTTTGGAATTGGAAGACATGGCAAAGAGGAATGCAGAGTTACAGGTCACTGTGGAGATGCAGAGGTTGAGATTGGAACCTTTGCAGATACTAGAGCAACAGATGTTGGCACAGGAGGAAATTAGCTTGAGTGCAGTATTAATGAAAGAAGGAGAAGTGTCTATTCTCAAGCAGTAGTTAGCTTTGGTTGCACAGAAGATGTGGCAAAAGACCAAGGAAAGAATGAGATTTGTCATTAAGTATCCATATGAGGTGCTAAAGGTAGGGTTAGTGCATGAGGTAGAAGCACAATTGTTGAAGGAAGTGGAGGAATTGCAAAAGGAGCGAGACTGTTTGAAGCAGCAGGTTCAGCAGATGGAAGAGAATAAGAGACAGTAGCTTGCAGAGGCAGAAAAGAAAGAGGAGAATTTTACTAATAGTTTTTTGATGCAGGATGTAGCTGAGGAGAAAGTGGCAGAAGAGCAGATTGATACTGTGATTGTAGATAGAGCACAAGAGGTGGAAATGGGAAAAGCTGATGCAGCAGAATCAGATGCAGTAAAGGAAGCAGAACTGGTGGATTATAAAGTGAATGCTGAGGACCAGAGTAAGGAAGAAGCTGTGCAGCAGAGGGTGGATTCCTGATCAAGGGATATGTGAATCCGGGTCAGATTTCTGCGAAATCTACCACCGGGGCGTGCCATGTGTTGAGAGGCACATGTTAGAAACTGACTCTGAATAGCTAAGTCGGATTTTGACTTATCAAATATTTACTGAGCTGTATTTTGCTAAGTCGGATGTAGCTGTCTTTCAGTTGCAGTCTGCTGAATGTCTTGTGAGTGGGTAGGTAAGTCGGATTTATCTATATAAGTGGGGAATGTATCTGCGCACGAGGTATCTGTTCTCTGATATGAATGTGATGATGATGGTGTAGTGCAGCAACTATTCAGTGTATTCTCTGCTTACTCTGATATTTTTGAGTAGTCATGTTTACTGTGTCTGAATTGTTGTTAATGAAGTATGGTGGAGTAGATGGTTATTCTTGCTGTGTGTGATGTTCATGTGTTGACCTAACCCACAACAAGTGTTCTTTGATGATATCATCATCTACTCCAAGTCTTTGGAGGAACATAAGCAACATCTCCAAGTGATTTTTCAAGCCTTGAGGGAGAACAAACTTTTTCTCAACCAAAAGAAAAGTGAATTCTTCCTTCAAGAGATTCAATATCTAGGTCATATTATCTCTCACGATGGTATTCGTATGGATCCATCAAAGTTAGAGGTAATAAAATAATGGCCTAAACCAAGGAATCTACATGAGCTAAGAATCTTTATTGGTATGTGTGCATACTATAGACGCTTCATAGCAAAATTCTCTCAAGTAGCAGGACCACTACACGACTTAACAAAGAAGAACGTTAAGTTTGTATGGACTGCTAAGGAGCAAAATGCTTTTGAAAAACTCAAAGAGAAGCTTACTTCCCAACCAGTCCTCGTGCTTTCGGATCTCTCAAAGCCATTTGAGGTCCAATGTGATGCTTGTGGTGATTGCCTTGGAGCGTTTTTGCTTCAAGAAGGGCATGCCATAGCATATGAGAGCCGAAGGCTCAATAGTGATGAACGAGTCTTGGGCATTTATGAGAAAGAGCTTTTAGTTGTTCTACATGCCCTAGACACATGGAAGCACTACCTATTGGGGACTCCATTTATCCTACGAACCGACCACCAAAGTCTCAAGTATTTCATGACGCAAACCAAGCTTTCCGACAAACAAATGAGGTGGGCAAATTTTCTTTCGCAATTTAATTTCCATATTGCTCACATAGCTGGTAAGCACAATCAAGTTGCCGATGCACTTTCACGAAGACCAAAAGTTAATGCGGTGTCTATAGCTAATCACAATGATCTATCCTCTATGATATATGAGTATGCTACTGACCCTAACTTTAGAGACATAATGTCAGCCCTTGCTTTGGGGAAGAAAGAGGAACCATTCACCTTGCAGGATGGTTATCTTCTCCATGACAATAGGCTATGTGTTACCCATTCCCTTCGTGAGAAGGTTATGTATGAATCCCATGCTCCTCCATATGCAGGGCATAGAGGTATTCAACCTACTCTCCGAGGAGTAGAGACGTATTTCTATTGGCCTACCCTGAAAGTGGACATACAAGAGTATGTTTCAAAATGTGTAGTATGCCAAAAAACCAAGTATGATAGAGGGAAGCAACCTGGATTACTCCAGCCATTGCCTATTCCAAATTCACCATGGGAGAGTATATCCATGGATTTCATCTTTGGATTACCCAAGTCTATCCATGGGAATACAGGAATATGGACAATAGTCGACAGGTTTAGCAAGCAAGCACATTTTATTCCTGTCAAAAAGACTATTAAGGCACATCAAATGGCAACTCTCTTCATATCTCAGATTTTCAAGCACCATGGATTACCCACATCCATCGTGTCAGATAGAGATCCTAGAATGACCAGTAATTTCTGGAAAGGTCTCTTTGAAAATCTAGGAACAAGATTGAATTTCTCTTCGGCCTATCACCCACAAACGGATGGCCAAATTGAGATAGCCAATCTTACGATACTCGATCTACTCAAGACTTATGTTACCGAAGTAGATCAACGCTCACAATGGGAAAAGTATTTACCTCTAGTAGAGTATGCCTACAATAATACTGTCCATACTTCTACCGGGAAAGCACCTTTCGAGATCATAGAGGGAAGACCTAAAAGTCCCTTGCTACTCAAAGTACATGGGAAGATCTTTGCCGCTGATGAATATAGCCGTGACCTACAAGAATCTTTTCAAAAGATTAGGGAGGCTATAGCCATCTCTCAACAAAGGCAAAAAGTTGCTGCTGATAAGCACAGAAGAGCCTTAATGTTCAACGAAAATGATTGGGTCTTACTCAAGTTTCCTAAGGCTCGATTAAGGCAAACGACGGGAAAAAATCCTACGGGCCATCAAAAGTATTATGCTAAACTAGCAAAAAGATACTATGGTCCTTTCCAAATCTTGAAGCCCATCAATGAGACGGCTTATCAACTCAAGTTGCCCAACCATTGGCTTATACACGATGCCTTTTTGCTAAACTAGCAAAAAGATACTATGGTCCTTTCCAAATCTTGAAGCCCATCAATGAGACGGCTTATCAACTCAAGTTGCCCAACCATTGGCTTATACACGATGCCTTTCATGTAAGCCTACTTAAGCCCTACAAAGGAGAGCCACCAACTGAACCAATTATTGAAGACCCTCCCGAAGTTGAAGACCAAGAAGAGGTGCTACAACCCAAAGCTGTCCTTCGGCATGAAGACAAGGTACTACGACATGGTAAGATAATCCGACGGTATCTTATTAAGTTCAAAAATTATCCTTTTGAAGATGCTAAATGGATGCAAGGAGTACAACTTAAGGATAGTATGAACCTTGTCAATGCTTACAATGCTACATTAGAGTAAGCAAATGTACAAATCTCTTTTAAATGACTCATGTTTTTGTCTTATAAGACTAATCCTCTTTTTAATTGTGCACAAATTTAACTAGTATGCATGCTTAGAATCATGTTTGTGATGACGACGTCTCTCAAACACCAAGTAGAATTTGTCACTCTACTTTGGGAGAATGAAATGGACTAAAGAGCAGACATGCTTGCGGAAGCTATGTCTCCCAAGCACCAAATGGATTAGTCATCCATCTTGGAAAGATGTTGTAGGGTAAAAAAGGGATCCTCTACCCGCTAAGTAAGATTGACTAATGACTAAGCCTTTATCTCTTCTACCTCATAGTTGAGGACGACTATGATTTCAAGAGAGAGGTAATGTCATAAAATCTAATATCTAACCAACCCAAATGATTTTCTCATATTAAATTGATCACTTAATGTGGGAGAATAAACGGGAACAAGTGTTAAGATATAGATATGTGCTTATAGATCTATCTCAACACGGGGCCAATAGTAAAGGGGCCCAAATGGGAGATGGTCTATCAAGAGCAAGGCTAACGAATGGAGCATAAGACCTTAGGGTTAGCTTCATTGAAGACCTCCAATAATGTGTGTAAAAGTCCTTTGACCTTAGGTAAGCTAGGGCTGAGCTTGAGGTGGGAACCCGGCCCAAGCTCGTCGAGGTGCTTGTCGTGCTTGAGGTGCTTGTCCTGCTTGAGGTGATTTTCATGATTGAGGTGCTTGATTAAGATGCTTGAGATGCTTGACTGGCTCCATGCTTGAGGTGCTTGACTTGGTGCATGATTAAGGAGCTTGAGGTGCCTTGAGAAGCTTGCTTGAGATGCTTGTGGGAACACCCCCTACTTCAAGTGCTTAGTCATGCTTGATGACTAAGGGGATTGCTCATCCAAAGTCAAAAAGATCCCTACAAGGATGGGGGAGATCCTACAAGGGGGGGGGGGATGAGAGAGAACACACACACACACACACACACAAGGGAAGCCCCAGCTTGAAGAGGCAGCAAGGACACTTGTCAAGTTCCTCCTCATGTTGCCCTCATGGTGTGCCTGAAGCCTATTGGTTGGCCACGCAAGGGGTCCAATGATAATTTAGGATATTTAATTAATTGATTTTGCATTTATCAAGTCCCCTCTCTCAAACGGGAAAGGGGGACACTTGTCCCAACGCTACCCCTGTTGCTTGTAATGGCTCCTGCTTGTGATTGGCTAGGCCTGGACCCGGGGACTTCACTAAGGATTAGCGTATGATGTCACGTGAGTGTACAATAGGGGAGGTTAATAAGGCAAAAAAGGTAGATTTTACAAGGGAGGGGCCCGTATATAGGGGGTAAAATGGCAGTTTTGGTGCACGCAGGTGACGTCTTCCTAGTACTACTAGTGAATCCCCCGGGGGCCTGGAAGGGTCCAATGAGCTTCAAGCATGAGCTACAAGGGGGGGTTGACCCAAGCAAGCTAGGGGGGTGCTTAGGGGGTATACTCACCTACACACACTCACAAACACTCTCATTGTGTGCTATATAAAGTGCAAGAGCTTCCTCTCCAAGCAAGTAGAGGTTGAGAGCCTACACCAACACTCTTGGCTATGGAGTGCAAATCCAACCAAGAGCCATGCTTCAATGCTTGAGCTTGTCATCTCCTTCTTCTTCATTACTATGCTATTATGTATGCTAGCTCAAGAGTTATGATAAGTGAGGAACTAGCTCTTTCTCGTATGAAATGTTTCTTCTTCCTCTTCCCTACCCTCATTCCCTGCTAGCTCTCTCCACCTTCGAAGGTGTTTGAGGTCTTGGGACTGAGGCTTGGTATAGTTAAAGCTTTCTTCAAGTTTAGGTTATGCTATGATGGTGATGCATGAAGCTTTCCATCTTCATTGCTTCACCTAGGTCACAAGGAACACAAAGAATGTATTGTAACAAGTCTCTCTTTATGGGAGAAATCATAATACAAATACCTATTGGAGGGGGGACCGGCTCCACATAAATCCGGTCCTCAACTGTTGTCATGTTCTCTAAATTCTCTCTCTTGCAAAAGTATTGTCTATGCCAAGTTAACTAATTGCTATGATTATGTTGCTATCTTCAATTATGTCTACCCGCTATGCACACCAAAATCATTTCTTGAAAGTATTCTCATCAAATTCCGCTACTCTCAAATTGAATAGGCAAATTCCATTACATGAGGAGTAGGATGAAGTTGACCTGTGGATTTGAGCTATTGGTATAATCCGTAAGAGATCAAATTTGCTTGAGCTCCCAAATCAAGCAATGCTATGGATTCAACTTGATTGTTGCCCACTTTGACTGCAATTATTGGCTCCACTGTGTCTTCATCAAACTTCGTCATTCGAATGGCATTGATTCGCAATGGTGCTCCACTTTGTTGTTGTTATCGCAGAAGTCTTCGTTTTGCAATGCGTTCTTTTGCCTCTGCTTGAGCTTCCTCTTATACTCACTGTTTTTCCTTCATTCGTTGTTTTCCTTGATGAATTTGTTGGAGCATCTCCTGTGTGAGTGGTAGATGATATTTCTTCAATCGACATCCACTAATCCAGTTTGGTATTTCTTCACCTGCTAATGTAGCAAGCTTGACAGCTCCACTTTGTGATAGATCACTAATCACAAAGGGTCTCATCCCTCGCTTTTTAATTTTCTTGGCATGTTGCTTCAAATTATAAACAAGTACGTAATCACCTGTTTTGAACTCTTTAGTGCGCACATGTTTGTCAAAAAACTCTTTTTGTCTCCTCTTTTTAGCATAGATTGAAGCTACAGCTCTCAAGCGGAGTTCATCTAGTTTTTCAAGATCATCTATTCTTGAAGAGAGCTCATGCGCTATCCATTCTAAGCGTTTTGCTACTCGTAGAGTTGGAATTAAAAACTCTATGGGTAGTATAGCATTTAGGCCAAACACCATGTTGTATTGTGTTGTTCCTATCGATGTTTTGTAAGCTACCCTGTATGCCCATAGTGTTGAGTGTAGCTGTTGATCCCAATCTATTCTTGATTCTGACACTATTTTAGTGAGAACCGTGCATAGTGTTTTATTTGTGGCCCAGCTTGTCCATTGGCCTGTGGATGGTATGGAGCAGATTTCCTATGTATGACCACGAATTCCTCTAGCAGATATTCAATGACTTCATTAAGAAAATGTGTTCCACGATCACTGACAATTTCTATTGGCAATCCGTATCATACAAAAACATTCTCATACAAAAATTGCAGTGGTGCGTGCATCTGCTTTTTGCGTTGCTTGGCTTCCGCCCATTTTGTGAGATAGTTCGTAGCCACAATGATATATTGGGTATGGGTGCGATATGCAGGGGGTGAGATAGGTCCCACAAAATCAATGCCCCATTTTGCAAATGCTCTTGCTCCCATCATTGGCCATAGTGGCATCTCATCTCTTTTTATTGGCACCTTGGTGCGCTGACATGCGTCACAACGCTTTACAAACTCTTCAGCATCCATGTGCAATGTAGGCCACCAAATTCCTACGGTTAAGACAATTTTTGCCGTCTTATCGTCCGAAAAATGGCCTCCACTTATTCCACTATGTGCATGTTCTAGAATCAGCAGGTATTCGCTTTCACTTGCATAGATTCTAAGTTGATTGTCCTTTCCTCGCTTATAGAGTTGGTTCCTAATCAACTGAAAGTCACGAGCTTCCAGCTCTATAGCTTTTTTCCGTGCTCTTGTGATGTTCTCAGGGAAATTCCTGGTGGTTAAGAAATCAATGATATATTGACTACATGCAGGTGCAATTTTTACCTGAAACAATGTCACGTAATCCACTGGTCGTTTGGCACTACATATAGTACAATTGGTAACATAAGAATGTGAGTCCGCATACATAGTTGGCCAATAAAACCCTAACTGTTTCAGTCTCTGGTGTGTTTTCATTGTTGAACAATGAAATGCACAATCCTGGACATGTGCTTCTTCAAGGTAGCACTCGAATTCTTCCGGACTTATACATAATTGTAGGATGTGGTCCGATCCTAGATGATACAGCCGTCCTTCTATCAACTGGAAGTTTTTTGTTTGTCGAATCGTTTGTTGTTTGTAACTGTATTCCATATTATCAAACCCACATCCAAAGGAAAGAATGCTAACAATTTCCTGAGACCATTTGGGTACCAATTCAACATTGAAAAGATAAGCATCTGGTATGTCATCATCTACTCCTTCAAGAGCTTCCCCGTTATGTATCCTTGAAAGATGATCCACTCGTAGATGTGTTTTTTACCCTTTTTGACCACCACTGTGAAATCAAACTCTAGCAATATAATAAACCAGCGTACAATTCTCCCTGTATTGCATGGTTTATTTACCAGATACAAAAGAGCTTGATGATCTGTGAAGAACACAAATTTGTTTGCGAGTAAATAATGCCAAAATTTCTTTACAGCATAAATCATTCCTAACCCTTCTCGTTCAGTGGTTGTGTAGTTCTTTTGCGCACTGTTTAACTGTCATCTTATATAACATACTGAAAAATCCATTGTTCCGTCTCCTGGTTGAGCCAGAGTACTCCCGATTGCATATGCAGAAGCATCAATGTGAACATGAAATATCTTTTCCCAATCTGGTGCCTTCAGTACAGGTGCTGATATAAGGTTTTCCTTTAGCTTTTGTAATGAAGTTTCACACTCCTCGGTCCAATCAAAACTAGCAAACGATACAGAGGCTGTGCGATAACCGCATACATGTATATGAATCTTCGATAATATCTGTAGTGTCCCATGAAGGATTGCACTTGTTTAGCATTAGTAGGCCTGGGTAGGTCCACTATTACTTTGACTTTGTCTAGGTCAGTGGTTATGCCATTTCTTGAGACAATGTGTCCTAAGATGCGACCTTGCTTAACCATGAATATACACTTTTCCGGGTTAAGACAGATTCAATATGTCCTGCATTTTTCAAAGACCTTTTGCAAATGGTCAATATGTTCCTCTCGTAGAAGAGAGTGTACACAAAGATCATCCATGTAAATTTCTAAGAATATTCTTAGGTATTCTTTGAACGCGTGCGTCATTAACCTTTGGAAGGTGGTTGGGACATTAGTTAAGCCAAACGGCATAACTCGATACGCATAAATTCCTCATTCTATAGCAAACGCTGTTTTGTGTTGATCCTCCCTTGCTATTGCCAGTTGGTTGTACCCATCCAGAAAGGAATAAGCCCGTTTCTCGGCCACCCGCTCAAGTACATGTTCTGTGATTGGCAAGGGATAATTATCCATTATGGTGGCTGCATTTACCTTTTTGAGGTTTACACACACTCGCAGTTTTCCATTCTTTTTGGGAACTACCACAATGGGTGACACTCAATCTGTATGTTCGATTTCATAGATGAATTCAGCTTCCATCAGTTTATCAATCTCTTCTTTGATTCGTTTAGCAAATGTGTCATTATATGTATAAGGACGTTGTTTGTTAGGTTTTGCATCTGATTTCAAAGGAATTGTATGTTGGCATATCGATGGATCAACTCCCTTGAGGTCTTTATAGGACCATGCAAACACATCTTTATACTTCTTGAGAATTTGTGTTAGCCGTTCTTCTTCTTCAGACTCTAAATCGTTTGCTATATAGACCGGATGAGGCTTTTTACCTGGTTCTGCAAGGTCTATTCTTTTTGCATTTTCTGGCCCATCGTAAGATTCTTGGTTGGTTCTTTCCCTGACTGGTGGTGTCATGATGATTTTTCTGTCCTGGATAGTAAATTTTCGATAGTGTGATGGTACATTCATGTTTCCCTTTTCGGACTCTCCTTTACCATCACTATCTTCTTCAGTAGTCCATATCTCACGTAAAGACCGTTTCAGTTCTTGGTATTTCTGTTTACTCTCCAGTTTGGTCCACTCTTGGCCTTTTGTTGTTTCTTTTTTCGCTTTTTGAGATTTTTGTCATTTTGTTTCTGTTTTAGCTTTTCGTTCCTGTTTTATTTCCTCTCGTGTTCTTTCCCTTCGATCTTTTGAGAATCTTCCTGATATGTGATCTTTTACACAATCCTCTGCTTTTACAAGCATCAAATAGTGAGTTTTACCTTTTATCATGGGCATCAGGTTCTCTCTCGCTTTGTTTCTTGCTCGTTTCCTCCTATAGCGTTCCTGGCGTCTAGGGTGTTGATTAGCAAAATCATAAAATCTGATATTCTCGGCTTCCTTTCCACGCTCACTCGAGGTGTCTGAACACTCATTATCTGCATCATCATTTTGTTCCAGATGTTCAGAGGAGTCATAAAACTCTTCTTGTTCTGGTGGTTCTATTGTCTCATCTTCTCCTGGTATAATGCTTACCATGTAATAGGGTAGCACATCATAGCCGTCCTTATCGCAAAATTTTGTTGTTGGACTATCTATAATGGTACAGACATCCAATGTTGCTAGTATGTGTTCCCATTATAGAGGTTCCAAGGCATCTTCGGGGAAAGGTTCCGAAATATACTCCTTGTCCTCTATCGCTCTTTCTAAAACGCATTCCTCTCTTCTTAGGCTTCCACAATGTGAAGCTCCGCACATCCATAGCTCTTTTTGTTGCCCTAACCATGCTGGGAGTTCTGATCCTGCTACTGTAGCTGAATCAAACTCTTCCACAGGTGTTTGGTTCACATCTTTGTAACTATGGTCTTTCAGGTGTATTTTAGTTGTTGTCTCGCCATGTCTGAGGTATATGTGGTCGTAACCCCAATCTTGGACCATCTTCAATTGTCTCATGAATGGTCTTCCCAAGATGATCTCATAATTTTTCTTTTTGTCGAAATCGACTATTGCAAATATATGCTCATACTCGATTCCGCACGAAGTGACAATCACTTTTTCTAAGAGTCCTAGAGGCTTCTCCATGAACCCGTCTGCCAATTGCAATTTCATTCTGGTAGCTCTCAAAGCTGTTTTTCCCCATTTTTTCCAAATTTCCTTAGTGGCGATAGCAACTCCCGCTCCACTGTCAAGAATAGCTTTGGAAACTACTCCTTGGAATTCTACAGGTAGCGTGGTGTTTCCATCTTCTCCCTCGCAATACTCTCCAACCTTGTTTAATGGTACTGGCCTAGTGTTTAGTTGAGGCCTATCCAACTCTCTGATCCCTTCCTGTAGCCTCAAGGTGGGGTCTTTCACTCCAAATTTTTCTAGGCATTTACCTACTATGGTCCACATGTTTGGTCGTAACCTTAGGAGTTCTGCTAATGTGATTGTGCATGCCACCGGAGTGGACAACACTCAATCAATCCTTGCAAATCCATCACTTTGTTAGAAGAAAGTCTTTCAGATGGGATTGCTCTCACTTCCGACTTGGCTTCATACACTCCTAGGTAAGAGGGTAAAGTTCTCAGCGAGTCTGGTTGACTGTGCCCCGAACTAATTGATCCTTGGTCTCCCCCTTGTGAATGTATCTCAAAGTTCATTTGTGACCTTGCCTCAAATTCTTCAATAGGAGGTAAGGTTACATTATTTTCTTTTCTTGTGCTATCCATGTGGTTACTCATCCTATTAGCCTCGTTGGCCTCACGGATTTTCTTCCACAGATCGTTGAGACCGTTACAGTCCTCACCCATTTCTGTCAATATTTTAGGCTCGAACCCATTACTTGCCTCATCTATTGTATTTGGCACTATGATAGGCTCTCCTCTGGACTCATAGGCATTAGTGAGTCTTTCCTTTGTTTCTACATGTTCCTCTAAAGTTGGTTGGATAGGGGAGCTAGTGCCTCATGCCAATTTTCAAGTTTACCCAACGTTCTTCCATCAATGATTGAGCTGTTTCGATCATCTTTTTACACATTTTCAACCTTAGTGCATCCAAATACTCATTTACCTTGTCTGCCAGTACAGATCCTTCTGATCATGCACTTTTGGGCTCTGCCATTTCCTTCGGTGCTATGGTTGCAGTGGTGTGTGAGCTTAAGCTAGCTAGATCCTCTAACCGCTCTAATCTATCCTTTGTATGTTTCAACTCCTCGGATAGAGTTGTTTGCTCTCGTTCCTTCTTGGCTTTCATACACTCCTTTCTAGCTTTCCAAGTGCTTCTCTGATCTTTCGTTTCTGAACTTTGGGCATCAGTTTTTGGCTCTTCAACTATGGGTTGGTTCGTCATTCTTTGAGCTTGGGCTCGTGTTACTGCTTGAATAGGTATGATTGTTTCATTTTCTGACCCTCCACTGGAAGGTACTGTTTCTAGCATGTTCAAGGTGGTTTTTTCTCCTTTGCTCGGGTTTTTAGAGCAATATGGAATCAAATGAGTAACTCCACACTTAGTGCAGTATGCATTGACTCTAATGATTTCATCATGAGGACAGTCTCTTAGCCAATAGTCTCCACCACACTTGTAGCAAGGTCCCTTGGGTTGTTGAGGTGCTCCTTGAACTCCTCTTTGTTGGTATGCATGTCTCTGTCCGCCCATGCCTCCGTTGGCTATGAACAATAATGTTCGTTCATGTAAGCTATACCTTCCTTCTCTTGCTGCCTGTGCAGCTGTTGGTGGTCCTGTACGTCCTATCATGCTCCATGGTTCTGGTGTCGAGGGTTCTTCCGGTGGATAATAGACAGGGTTTTCTGCATATCCATTTGGATCTGCATAATATGCATGCATAGGAACCAAAGCCTTATCCTCTGATTCGGTTACGGTTGGTGTGTATCTTATACCGACTGGTCGTAATCCTGGTAGGGGTGGTTGTTGCCCCAACACCGGTTGTGGTCTTTCTACACCTACAGGTCCTGGTAGGTTTCCTGCTTGATACCTAGGAATCGGTGGAACTTGAGGAGAAGCTACCGGAGCTTGGGGAGCGTAAGATCTCTCTCTCACATATCCCTTGTTATAATAACATTCCTCGGTCCCATGGTTTGTCCATTTTTGTTCAATAGCACACCACTTGGGCTGTTTAGCCTGGGGTTTGGCGTACAAGTTAATCTTTTTTAGCACTTCATCTACCAGCTGCTCTTGGTTTACAATTACTTCTTCTCTCGGTGCTGTCTTAGAAGACTTGCTTCCACTTTGTTGTGAAGATGAATCGTCGTCAAGGTCCTTGAACTCCCCCTCTTTGTAGACCGCACAATTGTCCACAAGGTATAGAGCCTCCTTGGTCAACTCATTCAACGTCGTGCTCCTCTTCATATGTAAGTCTTTCTGGAGATCCGCATTCCTTAGTCCTTGGATGAATATTAGCATGAGTCTGGACTGATTTGGCAGTTCTTCCACAGTACAGAACTTAACATATCTTTTTAGTCTTAGGGCTGCCTTTCGTACAGATTCCCCATTTTTCTGTTTGAATTTATGGATTTGTGAGATTGTATTATGAGCTATTCCCCTTTGTGAGAATTCCTCAATAAACTCATCAAACACTTCCTCCATAGACTCAAAGTCTCTACGCTCTACAGAGTCAAACCAAGTATCAGCATCATCCTCTAGGGTTAGTCCAAATCCTGCAAATTGGGTAGGAAAGTCTAACACCTCTTCGGCTCTAATTACACGCACGAAGGCTGCTACATGATCTCTTAGGTCTCTGCTTCCTGTGTATTTCTTGTTTACCCATTTTTGCACTTGAGAAGGTCTAATTCTATGATGGTCTACAAACCTCATCATTGGATCTCCACGTCCTAATCGACATACCTCCTCAGGTCTTCTATAATAGGCTGGTTCCTCTCCCAGTGGTGCTCCTAAGCCATAATTTCTAACAGTTCTCGCCAGAGATGGTTCATCTCTTCAAACTCATTCTATGGGTGGCCCTCCAAGCTCTGTTGACCCTTGAGTCTTTGGCTTACTCTCTCCTTGATACCTTGAATAGAGTGGTGGTTCTTGCAGATCCCTTATCCCTTATGCGGCCTAATGACCATCTTGGTTTCGGTCTTGTTCCATTGTCACACTCTGTCGAAGCCATGCCTGCAATGATGGCTGGTTTGCTGGTTGGTTTTGGTTGTTGAATGCTTGCGATCGGGTGGAATGTGAGGTGGCATCATAATCTTCTGAAAAAGGATTCGTTGACTTGCTTGGGGTGTAGGTGGCTCTTGGCACTTCCTCAGGGGCATATGCTGATGCCCCTGGACCTGTTGCCCTTTCTACCTCCTCTAGGAGAATACGTTGGTATTCTCGCCCGTATCTATCAACAAAAACTATACCTTTTCCCATGGCAGTTTCATAAGAGAATAAGTAAACTTACCTTGTCTTTGCTTAATTCATTTAAGTATGGTTCTTTGCTACGAAAGTAAGCGACTATACCCTCACTCTCATGCTTGTAGATTCCCACGTTCTCGTTATAAGTTGGAAACCTTGTTGTTTTCTTATCATACATAAAAATAGCTCCGGGCCGATCAATGTTTGGTGGCGGTTCTTGAGCTTCTGAAACCATTTTCCCTTTTGCGACATTATCTCCGTATCTGTTGTAATCTTTAGGGTTACTAACTATCAAATAGTGGTTCCCCTTTTCGTCTCGGAATCTATCTCCATCATCATAGACTCGGATTATCTCCAATCTCTGAGCCGGCCTCTCTTCGATACAAATGCACTTGCGTCCTCGATAGTCAAAATAGACTAGGGCTCCCCTCAAGTTTATTCCCTCTAAGAAGATCACAGTGAGCTTGGAATCATTCAAAGGATTTTGGGAGGTGCTTCCTCCTGGCATTGGTCCTCATAGGTGAAACCTCCTCGCTGTTGACTACCCATCATGAAGAAAGATTTGTCTGACGAAGTGTCAGTATCACTACCTTCCTCAATAATCGGTGCTAGCGGATCTAAACTTGCCTGAGTCACACTCTCTTCGGTGGATAGTCAGGTACCTTGGTCACCTGCCACCTTCTGGTCTCTAACAATGTATCTTCATGATCTTAAATTCATCAAACTTATCAATGCAATTTATCACAAATCCAACCACTCACCTGGCAAAGGGTCAGTTTCCGCACAACTTCTTGCTTTGTTGCTGAGTATACCTGTACACAAGCGTTTAATTTCGGCAATCGAATCAAAGCATTTATCTGCTAGAGGTTATCTTAGTAATGATTGGTATAACTGGAGAGTTAATCTCAACCACTGCTCTATTTTATACACTGCTGATGTTTTGGATTAGGTCTGCTAATCTGAAACTGTACTTTCCTCGGATATTGGTCAATTTACACGAAAAGGTCTGAATTCAGTCTTTGCTCCGTCAAATGGACAAACAAGGTCCAAATTCACTTCTGAAAGAAGTTCTGGAACCCTTAAGCCAAATGGAATCTCACTGTCTAAACCCAGTCAAATTTTCTCTTCAGTAAGCCCTAATAGACATCCTACGCGTAGGATGTCTCCTGCTTAGTTTTGCCTGGATTTTTGCACTATGGTTTCCCCTTGATGTACTGAGCCCACAACAGTTTTTACTTTTTGATTTGGGCACCTATAAGCTGGTCAATGAGTCAGAAATCTGTTCCGACAGCCTGTTGCTGATCTTGATCAGTCTAATCAACTCCAATTTGGACCAAAATTTACGTGGCGGCTTGCCTTAGGTTATACAACACCTTGTTATGCTCACAGTCAGTATCTGGCTTCAAATTCTTGCTTTAGACATCCTACGCATAGGATGTCTTTTTCATCAGAATGGCTTCAAACTCAAAGCACAGGCTCCCCTTGAGTTTCTGATCACTTTGGTATACTCAAAATTTGGTTTGGAGTCCCAAATCATACAGAAGACATCCTACGCGTAGGATGTCTTTTTTGGCCTGTTTGACACCAGACTTGTCCCACAGCTTCCCCTTGATGTCAGTAATCCAGTGGTATGCTTAGATTTTGGTTTGGATTTCAAAAGTCCCCAACTTTAGCTGTTCTTGCTTTTTTCAGTCAAAAGTGTTAAAGTCCACTTTGAACCCAATTTTCTCACCCAAATGAGAAGAAACCCCTCTCAGTCACTCAATATATCATGCAAGACATGATCATGCAGCCATCTTATGGTTTTGGTCTCAAAATAATGTTTTGGCACAATTTGGATAGGATGTCTGGCAATTTCAGTCTATCTGGCCTTATCCTGTCAAGATATGGTCAAATTTCCACTTTCCAGTTGAAATTAGGGTAAACTCCACCTTCTGACACACTGGTCAACTCAAAATCCCAAAATTCCCACCAGATTAGCCTGTAGACATCCTACGCGTAGGATGTCTCCTCTCTTGAAATTAATTTTTTTCCTGACAGAAATGCTCCTGATGCTCTGTAGCTCTATCAGAAACACTCACAGTAACTTTTGGACTTCACTTAGGCTTTCAAACACACTTTTGCATCTTTTACAAACTTGTGATGACTTTACCAAGCAAGCATACATACATGAAATGCTCTAGATCCTGAATCATGATGTCCTACTTACTCTCCTCCTACTTATCATGTGAAATGGTGATAATGGTGTTTTGGTTGCTTTCTGGCCTCTCTGAACTCTCAAGCTCTCCTCTCACCACTTCTACCACTCCAATTCCTACTCAAGAACTCGACTACTACTTAGAACTAACTTGGTCTACCTAATCTACCTAAGTCGAAGGATCTAGGCTAGACACATGCTTCCTAGACTCCCTCTAAGACCTAGAGAGTCCTCCACCCCTGATCCTATCTAAATGTAAAACAAGACTTTTGGCAAGCCAAAAATCCCTATCCTCAAGGATTAGTCTCGGTCACCTACCTAAGGTTTTTGTCCCCGGCATCAGCGCCAATGTTGGACGGATACGTCGCGACGGACGTCAGCACAGCGAGAACTCACCTAACATATAATGTCAGCTAAGGACGAAGCTCGACCCGCAGGCGCGTGGAAGCAAGCATAAGGTGTCAACCTACACTCGACCGACTCCTAACTAATTCCTATAAAGGTCTCTACCAATTGTCTAAGTCATAGCCTTCAAGAGTGCACAAGAGGAAACTTCCTACAACGCTTTCTAGAGCCGAACACCCATCAAACAATCTTGAAACACCATAGAACTTGAAGGAGACCCTACTAATACCAATAGGTCGCTCGCCCTAAAGTCTATGAACCAAAACCCCAACCCAAAACACACGGTGCAAAATCACGTAGGATGTCTGGCCGAAATTTGCAGGTCTTCGTTTTTGAAATCTAAAGTGCCTAATGTGTAGCTCTACTCAATGTGAACGCGTGGATATGCTGCAATGCAAAATCGGACAACGTATGCTCACCCCAATCACCAGATGAAGCTCGTAGAAGGAGCTCGCAAAACTGGACCGTACGCGCACAATGTAGGTATCGGCGCGTAGCGCTCATCAGGGGCAACACGCTGCACTTCTCCGCACTCGATTCCGACCACCGGTGCACACGTAGCGTCAAGATGAAGCTCACACTCTCTCTCTCGTACACAGTACACTCACTCACAGACTTCAAAACTTGTTTTAAAAATGACAAAAGGTTTTTCATTAAGGTCAAAAAGTGGTATATATACCTTACAATTCTCAAACCCTAAAGTTCCAAAATCAACCATCTACTCAATCTAACTATCAAAACTGGGATACAATCTGGAAACTTTTGTAAGTCCCAATATTTACAAGGTGAAAAATCAGGTTTTCCTCAATGAATGAATAATTACAAAAATAATAATCTTCCGAGTAGTTAGTTGCCGTGGGGTGTGTCCAGCTTCTAACAGACACATCTTCATATCATCTTATCCTTGGACAACCCTACATTGTGGGAGTTCAAATGGAAACAAAGGTATCGGATGATGGTTCAACTTATGCCAGGGTGGCACCAAGCAAAGATGGTAAACGTTGTGAGCGGGATGAAAACACACACAGCGCCTTTATAACAACCCGACACACACTCTTGGGAAGATACACACACACACACTATGGGGCACCACTCGGGTTAGACAACACACGTGGCCGAGACAGGGAACACACCTCTAGAGTGAGGGGAGGGAGACTATCCACTTGCCCACTCCACACACACACACACACACACACACACACCCAAAAATATCAGCTCAAAAGAGGATAATTTCTGATTTTTAGATACAATTGAGCTTGGGCCAACACCAATGGGGCAAATAGCTCACACAATATGGGTAAAATAAGCCAGATACAATCACAAACTAGAGCAGAAACTTCGCTCATAGGAGAAACTTACACAACAAAAACAGCACAAAAAGAGTGAGGAATTTGGAAAAATGGACAGCGCCATCGCGTCCGGAATGGCCCAAAAACCCACTCTACAATGTCAAAGTGCTCAAATCCGACCTCGGATGAGCAGTTAAGGGCCAAAACAGGCTCCAAATACACCAAAAACACACCTGCGGCTGTTCCTCCTCTCTTCTCCACGTTTTTTCTGGTCTTCTCTCTTTTAATTCAGTTCCCACACTTAGCTTTTTTATTTGGGCACCCTTGGCCTTTTAGATGACCTCAAACGGACCCCGAACAAGCCAAAAATTGACCTCGCAGTGCATAGTTGTCACCGTGCTGCATCCATGCGCACACCTGGCACTCATTTCTTTTCAATAATGCGTCTCGCAACCACGTGAAGTGGACCCAAAAAGTGGTTCTAATGATGAACTTTCTGCATACTCTCACAAGAAAAAACCACTTTGTGTCCGTACTTCTCCGCGTGCAAGTATTGACCCCGTTCGACCTCCTGACGCCACTCGATGCTGACGGGAGCAAAGCAAACTCCGAACCCCGACGGCCTCTAAAACACCGGGGACCAAATGGCGTGCCTCGAGCCTGTCATGGTAAAGCAAACAGGGGGCACCACCTAGCTTCAGCGGCTAGGACGCAAACAACACAGCACCATAACAAAGTTTTCATTCAAGAGAGATGGATGCTTGGGAGTAATGATGAAGAGGAAAGGGAATGAGATCGAGAGAGAGAGAGAGAGAGAGAGAGAGAGAGAGAGAGAGAGAGAGAGAGTATAGCGGCTTAGTACTTAGGCACCACAAAAGGATGGCGAATCCGCACACCCTTCACACATACACAAGCTCACTCCAAACACAAGACTAGGTGGCGATTCCGCACACCTCACATGGGCAAAACATTGCAAGAAAACATACTCACAAAACCTCAAGCTTTATTTAGAGAATAAGGCGATGAAATAGGGAGCATAGGGTAGGGGAATGAGAAGGGAGAGCGTGGTAGAGCACATGGCGGATAGGTGGGAGTTGATGGCGAAGACTCGCACGAGGATTATGGCCATCATCCTTCATTTAGTTTCCCTTCATCTTCCATAGCCCAAGGGTGTAGAGATCATGCTCAAGACGAGCATGGTGATTGCGGTGATGGTGATGGTGTGGGTGTGTGTGTGTGTGCACTAGGCACACACAGTGCATAGTGTACTCTTTGGTGATGGTGTGTGTCCTTAGTGTGATGGTGAACCCTCTTTATATAGGGGAGGAGGGGGGAGAAATTCTAGAATTTAGAAATGAAGAAATCATTATCTACATAGGCCATGTGACTGTGGGCCCCACTTGTCTGGCTGTGTGTATATGTGTCAGAACAGCAGTTTCATGAGAGAGAGACTAAGAGAGAGAGATAGGTTGATGAAAAAAAGTGAGAGGTGACATAGAGAATAAAGTAATTACAAGAGGGGAGAGAGGGGAGTGTGTTCAGAGGTGAATCTGTGTGCAGCTGTGTGTGAACACAAGAAAAATCAGGTAACCACCGGGTGGGGATGGGTCTGTGGGCACCTTTTTCAGTGAAACTGAGTGTGTGTGAGTGTGGGGGAGGTTATTTAGCTACAAGACAAGAGACGTTGCACCCTTTAGAGAGAGAGCGGGGTATTTGGGTCATGGGATATGATAGGAGAGAGAAAGAGGGGGTGGGGTATACTATTTTGGAAGATAGGGTAAGTTGCATGTGAGTTAGGGTGCATTATTGGTGAGTTATAATGCATTATTGGTGAGAGGTGGGGTAGCTTGAGGGGAGAGAGAAAGGAGAAAGGACAAGGGGAAGAGAGAGGGGGTTGACCTTTTGAGTGGAGGAGAGGAAAAGGGACACCCGGCGGGACAACAGTGAAGAAAAAGGAGGCAAGGTGGGGATGGGCTACCCCGTAGGCATGAGGTGGCCTATTTTACCTTTCTTATATATTTACATAATCATACTTTATTTTTTTCTTACTTTTTCCAATGCCTTTTATCACTCCCTCCCTAAGAGGGGGTTTTCATGGGGTGGGGACGAGAGAAGAGGGGTATGGGAGCTTGGCTTGTGAAAAGCCCCCATCAGCATCACTGCCTTGAAATAGAGGGAGCTTTAGTTTTATTGCTCCAACCACCACTTCCTGTAGTCTTTCACTTGCTAGGGCATCTGCTTCTTGGTTTTGAGCCCTTGGGATATGGTGTATTTGAACTTCTTCAAACTTACCCAACAAGGTTTTCACACCACTTAAGTGAGTCCTTAAACTAGGATTCTTGCATGTCCATGCTCCATTTACTTGCCTTACCAGAAGTAGAGCATCCCCAAATACATTAAGGCGTTGTATACCTTGCATTTAGTGGTTTGTAGTCAACACAGACCCTCCACTTACCATTCTTTTTAGGCGTCACCACTACGGGTGACACCCATTCTGAGTTTTCTACAGGATAGATGAATCCCGCCTCCAGCAGTTTCCTTACCTCGGCCAAGAGTGCCTTTTCTTGTATGACCCCCAATCGTCGTAGCTTTTGCACAATTGGTTTTACCCCTTCCTTCAGCTTAATATGATGTTCCACCACTGTAATGCCTGTGATTCTTTCATAGTTGTCAATGAACAGGTTAGGAAATCCCATCAACATTAGCAAAAAACTATCTTTCTCCTCAAGTGTTAATTTCGTAGACAACATACCCTTCAACCTACTTCCTCCTAGGCCAGGTGATTTTCTCTCCTCTTCATTGGGTTTCCCTTTTGGTGATGGATCACCAGTTGTGCTTACCCTTTGTGGATCCTTCATAATGATACCCATCACATAAATGGAACTGTCACTTTCGTCGGTGGATGTGGTCTCCTCCTCCCAACTGGAAGATTCGCTAGTGGTTTCATCTGCCGATGTTTCCAGATTCATTTGCTTCTGCTTGCCAATCCTCATGTCGTAGTAGATTGTCTCCCCTTTCTTACCGGTCATGCGAAGAAGGCCAATACCCCAGTCGTGTTTTGCCTTCATGGCCATCAACCATGGCCTTCCCAAAATTAGTGGATAGCCCTCCCCCTTAGTAGGCATTACAAAAACATCTACCTCTACCTCAGTGTTGAAAGCTTTGATTTTCACGGCACTTACCACACCCACACACTTTACTTTTGCGTTGTTTGCCATCTTTGCCTTACATGGAGAAGGCCTGTCAACCTCGAGCCCTAATCAAAGCATCATAGCTTCGCTCATTACACAGATTTGTGCACCTCCATCAATGTAGGTGTTTCCAACCCTCTTTCCTTTTATGTTTACGTCGACAATTTGAAGGATGTCATCCATGTTGCATCCCGAAATTGCTCCGGCTACCTTTGTTTTGGAGCGTCTTGTACTTACCATTTTAGACCATTGTCGCCTTACTTTTGGTGCAAGATGTAGCAGCTGTGGCCATGTAATCTTCGGTCCTTGCTCTGCCACATCCAATGTTAGATCATAGGGCTTAAAACTTTCCCCTAGCTAGAAGTCGGTGATGCCCAATTTTCGTCGTGGCCTGGATGGCCTCTTGCTAGTTTCTCCTCTCATGCTTCTCTCATCATCTGATTGTGTAGCTTTCTCCCTCCTAGCTCTTTTCACAGTCATGGCTTCAAGTGGTTCTAAAACGGTTACCTTCTCCTTACCCTTGTCCCTCTCCTTTGCTCTGGGTGGATCCACTACTATGGCTTTTCCTTTCTCTTCTAGCCTTATGATGTTTACAGGGCGATCAGCTGGTGGGGCTGGTGGAAGAGGTGGGATGGATGCTTGTAGTGGTGTCTGGGGTGGACGTAGAATTTGTGTTGATGGGGTGGTGCTCGGGGTGGGGGTGTTCTTTCTCTAGGGGGTGACAATTGGTTCCTCCTACCTCCTCTATTATAGTTTTGTCGTGGTTTGGGACAGTAGTACATACCGTGACCGTCTTCTCCGCAGTTGTAGCAATGATACTCCGTGTTTTGTCGTCGTGCTCTTATAGGGTCTTGATCTATTTCTTGACTCCTCCCTTGCTGTATTAAGTGGACAGACAAATTCTGCGGTTGGTCAGTAATATGGGCCAACATATCTTGTTGGTCATCTCTTACCCCAAGAGCCGGGGGTGGTGGTGGAATGGTGGTTGTCGTAGTTGCTGGTCGACGCGATGTTCCTGATTCTGTTGGCTCGGTTTCTTTGGCTTTCATTCGCAGCTTCTTGTCTTTAAGGCGAGCAATCTCAACGACTAACTCGTACGTAGCCGGGAATCTACCTTTCACCTTCTCCTTGAGAAGCGGCCATAAGCCATGCGTGAACCGATCTTTTTTTAGGAAATCGGGTGCAGCTTCCCCCCTAGCCAGTGACTCAACCCACCGTTCCCACAAATCCACAAATTTGGACTCCTAGGTGGCATATTCTAAAAGACCCTCCTGCTTCAAGTCTCTCAACTTGTCCCATAACTTTTCTGAAGTGGTACCTCCCCCAAAGCGCCTCTTAAAACCGGTTTTTAAGGGTTCCCAGTCATCCTTGGTTGCTTGTGGAAGTGCATTGTACCATGATCTAACTTCTAGCTTCATGAGATGCTTAAAGATTCTAACCCGGGATTCATCCATATCTTTGTTGCTCACTACACATGCTACTTCAATGTCATCTAGGAAGTCTGTTACCAAATCCTCCCCCTTTTTTCCTTTAAATGTTGGAAATGCTACACTTGCCATGATTACTGAGAGAGAGCTAGAAAGATACACTCCTTAACTTGCAAAAGTTTTTTTCTTCTTTACAAGGAGGCGTGTATACCCTCTTATACTAGGACATAGATTAAAACTTCAAACGGTACATTGCCTTGTACCAAAGGTAAGACAAATGGTTGATCGGATGCCAGAACCTCCAAAAACCGCTCCCCACCCGGCATGGTGTCAATGACGTGCTGGTAGTGAGCCTTCAAGTCCAGTATTACCTTGATTGAGCGTACACGTGTTGGTATGTGTGATCTGTCCTGAGGTAGGTTGCAATGATTCATGTGAAGCTTAGAGGTGCTTAGTCACTATCCAAGCTTGTGGGAGAGGGTGGATTTCTCTCCTGAAACAAACTCAGTAGATCCCTAGTTTCTCTAGTGAGAGTGTGAGACAATGATTCCGTTATCTGTGCTGCAGCATCAGGTGCGACTTGAAAACTGACTGTGATAATTACCTCGGTGACTTGAGTTACCCGATTCTCAAAGTAGAATAGTGTTGATTCTCTATTGTGTAGAGCTCCTTCCATTTTTTTGTTGTGGGTTGGTTGTAGGTTGCGGACATGGTTTCGACCTTCTCCTTCTTCTTCTTGGCACTTGGCCTATGTATATCCACTGGGTTTGGCGTGTTGGTTGACTCTCCCACTGCAAATCAATTACCGTTACGCTTGGCACTCAAGCTTCGATGGAGATGCGGAGTTCGTCTAGCTGTGCTTGGAGCTCTTCTTCTTCTGTCGTCCAATTAGCAAATCCTGCTAGCCATTCATCCATTCACAATAGTTTAGGGGTTTCAGTCTTGTAAACTGAAGGGTTTCATGAAAAGATCCTCAGTGGGGGCACCAAATGACGGGAGCAAAGCGAACCCCGAACCCCGACGGCCTCTAAAACACCGGGGACCGAATAATGCGCCTCGAGCCTGTCATGGTAAAGCAAACAGGGGCACCACCTAGCTTCAGCGGCTAGGACGCAAATAACACACCACCATAACAAAGTTTTCATCCAAGAGAGATGGATGCTTGGGAGTAATGATGAAGAGTAAAGGGAATGAGATCAAGTGAGAGAGAGAGAGAGAGAGAGAGAGAGAGAGAGTGAGGGAGGGGGTATAGCGGCTTAGTACTTAGGCACCACAAAAGGATAGCGAATCCTCACATCCTTCACACATACACAAGCTCACTCCAAACACAAGACTAGGTGGCGATTCCGCACACCTCACATGGGCAAAACATTGCAAGAAAACATACTCACAAAACCTCAAGCTTTATTTAGAGAATAAGGCAATGAAATGGGGAGCATAGGGTAGGGGAATGAGAAGGGAGAGAGTGGTAGAGCACATGGCGGATAGGTGGGAGTTGATGGCGAAGACTCGCACGAGGGTTATGGCCATCATCCTTCATTTAGTTGCCCTTCATCTTTCATAGCCAAGGGTGTAGAGGTCATGCTCAAGACAAGCATGGTGATTGCGGTGATGGTGTTGGTGATGGTGTGGGTGTGTGTGTGTACACTAGGCACACACAGTGCATAGTGTGTTCTTTGGTGATGTTGTGTGTGTATTTAGTATGATGGTGACCCCTCTTTATATAGGGGAGGAGGGGGGAGGAATTCTAGAATTTAGAAATGAAGAAATCATTATCTACATCGGCCATGTGACTGTGGGCCCCACTTGTCTGGCTGTGTGTATATGTGCCAGAACAGCAGTCTCATCAGAGAGAGAGATAGGTTGATGAAAAAAAGTGAGAGGTGACATGGAGAATAAAGTAATTACAAGAGGAGAGAGAGGGGAGTGTGTTCAGAGGTGAATCTGTGTGCAGATGTGTGTGAACACAAGAAAAATCAGGTAACCACCGGGTGGGGATGGGTCTGTGGGCACCTTTTTTAGTGAAACTGAGTGTGTGTGAGTGTGGGGGAGGTTATTTAGCTACAAGACAAGAGACATGGGTCTCTTTAGAGAGGGGGGGGGGGGTATTTGGGTCATGGGATATGATAGGAGAGAGAAAGGGGGGGTGGGGTATACTATTTTGGAAGATAGGGTAAGTTGCATGTGAGTTAGGGTGCATTACTGGTGAGTTATAATGCATTATTGGTGAGAGGTGGAGTAGCTTGAGGGGAGAGAGAAGGGCAAAAGAACAAGGGGAAGAGAGAGGGGGTTGACCTTTTGAGTGGAGGAGAGGAAAAGGGCCACACGGCGGGGCAATAGTGAAGAAAAAGGAGGCAAGGTGGGGATGGGCTGCCCCGCAGGCATGAGGTGGCCTATTTTACCTTTCTCATATATTTACATAATCATACTTTATTTTTTTCTTACTTTTTCCAATGCCTTTTATCACTCCCTCCCTAAGAGGGGGTTTTCATGGGGTGGGGACGAGAGAAGAGGGGTATGGGAGCTTGGCTTGTGAAAAGCCCCCATCAGCATCACTGCCTTGAAATAGAGGGAGCTTTAGTTTTAGTGCTCCAACCACCACTTCCTGTAGTCTTTCACTTGCTAGGGCATCTGCTTCTTGGTTTTGAGCCCTTGGGATATGGTGTATTTGAACTTCTTCAAACTTACCCAACAAGGTTTTCACACCACTTAAGTGAGTCCTTAAACTAGGATTCTTGCATGTCCATGCTCCATTTACTTGCCTTACCAGAAGTAGAGCATCCCCAAATACATTAAGGCGTTGTACACCTTGCGAGACACACCATTGTAGACCCTTGGTTAGAGCTGCATACTCAACTTCATTGTTAGAATGTGAATCTAACAATTGGCCCAGCGAAAATACCTTTGTCATCAAAGACCACTATGCCTGCAGCTGCTTTGTCGGACGCTCGCTTGTAGGCTCCATCAAAGTAGAGAGAGTATGCTCCTTCTACCATTTGTGGTACTGGAGGTAATCGGACTTCTCCTTCCTTAGATTGCTTCTCCTTCCCTTCAAAGATTTGGTAGGTCATGAGTCCCCCCAAACTTGCCCTTGTCGTGCTTTCTACCTATACCGTGTACTCAAACTCTTGTAGACGAACTAGCCATTTAGTAATTCTAGCAAACACATCCATGTGTTGTACAACATAGGGAAATATTTCATCCGTGGTTAGAATCACAAATTGCTTAGGCAGCAAATATGACCTAAACTTTGTAGTTGCAAATCTAAGAGCTAGGACTAAGTGTTCCACATGGGTGAAACCTTTCTCTCCTACTGTCATCATTCGACTAGAGAAGTAGATTGGCCTCATGAAAGATGTCGTCGTATCCTTTTGGAGTAGCACAGCCCCCAATGAGTCATCACCAACACTTGAGGTGACATAGAATTTTTCATCCCACTTAGGTGGTGAGATTAATGGCAGAGTGGCTAAGACCTCCTTTACCTTGTTGTAGTGATGTTCGCTTTCCTAGTCCCAAGTGAAAGTTGATCTTTGAGTGAGTTGTTGCAGTGGTAGAACAAGTTGTGATAGTAGATGTATGAATCTACTTAAGTACCTCACCTTCTGTAGAAAAGAGACCAGTTGACGTGCGGTCGTTGGTGAAGGTAGGGCTATGAGTGCGGACACCTTACTTGGGTCGGCATTGATACCTTTTCCTGAAATTTCATGGCCTAGTAGAATGACTTTACTTTCCCCAATGTGGCATTTATCCACATTTAATTGCCCACCTAGGCTCTGCAACCTGGCCAAACCTTCAGTTACCTTTTCTAAATGTGAAATACGGGAGCTATATATACAAAAATCATCAATGAACACTCTTATGGATGTTCCAAAGAACGGTTGAAAAACATATGTGACATATCTTTGGAATGTGGCAGGTGCATTTGTGAGACCAAATGGCATAACCCTGTATGCAAAACAACCCCATGGCGTGATAAAAGTGGTTTTTAGTTGATCTTCCAAGGCTATGCGTATTTGAAAGTATCCAGAATAACCCTCACAGACGGTATAGCATTCAAAACCCGTTACTTCATTCAGAATTTCATCCAAGAAAGGGAGAGGAAAGTGGTCTCTCTTTGTAGCTGCATTTAGTGGTTTGTAGTCAACACAGACCCTCCACTTATTATTCTTTTTAGGCGTCACCACTACGGGTGACACCCATTCTGAGTTTTCTACAGGATGGATGAATCCCGCCTCCAGCAGTTTCCTTACCTCGGCCAAGAGTGCCTTTTCTTGTATGACCCCCAATCGTCGTAGCTTTTGCACAACTGGTTTTACCCCTTCCTTCAGCTTAATATGATGTTCCACCACTGTAATGCCTGTGATTCTTTCATAGTTGTCAATGAACAGGTTAGGAATTCCCATCAACATTTGCAAAAAACTATCTTTCTCCTCAAGTGTTAAGTCCGTAGACAACATACCCTTCAACCTACTTCCTCCTAGGCCAAGTGATTTGATCTCCTCTTCATTGGGTTTCCCTTTTGGTGATGGATCACCAGTTGTGCTTACCCTTTGTGGATCCTTCATAATGATACCCATCACATAAATGGAACTGTCACTTTCGTCGGTGCATGTGGTCTCCTCCTCAGAACTGGACGATTCGCTAGTGGTTTCATCTTCCGATGTTTCCAGATTCATTTGCTTCTGCTCGCCAATCCTCATGTCATAGTAGATTGTCTCCCCTTTCTTACCGGTAATGCGTAGAAGGCCAGTACGCCAGTCCTGTTTTGCCTTCATGGCCATCAACCATGGCCTTCCCAAAATTAGTGGATAGCCCTCCCCCTTAGTAGGCATCACAAAAACATCTACCTCTACCTCAGTGTTGAAAGCTTTGATTTTCACGGCACTTACCACACCCACACACTTTACTTTTGTGTTGTTTGCCATCTTTGCCTTGCATGGAGAAGGCTTGTCAACCTCGAGCCCTAATCGAAGCATCATAGCTTCACTCATTACACAGATTTGTGCACCTCCATCAATGTAGGTGTTTCCAACCCTCTTTCCTTTTATGTTTACGTCGACAATTGGAAGGATGTCATCCATGTTGCATCCCGAAATTGCTCCAGCTACCTTTGTTTTGGAGCGTCTTGTACTTACCATTTTAGACCATTGTCGCCTTACTTTAGGTACAAGATGTAGCAACTGTGGCCATGTAATCTTTGGTTCTTGCTCTGCCACATCCAATGTTAGGTCATAGGGCTTAGAACTTTTCCCTAGCTGGAAGTCGGTGATGCCCAATTTCCGTCGTGGCCTGGATGGCCTCTTGCTAGTTTCTCCTCTCATGCTTCTCTCATCATCTGATTGTGTAGCCTTCTCCCTCCTAGCTCTTTTCACAGTCATGGCCTCAAGTGGTTCTAAAAAGGTTACCTTCTCCTTACCCTTGTCCCTCTCCTTTTCTCTGGGTGGATCCACTACTACGGCTTTTCCTTTCTCTTCGAGCCTTATGATGTTTACAGGGCGATCAGGTGGTGGGGCTGGTGGAAAAGGTGGGATGGATGCTTGTAGTGGTGTCTGGGGTGGACGTAGAATTTGTGTTAGTGGGGGTGGTGCTCGGGGTGGGGGTGTTCTTTCTCTAGGGGGTGACAATTGGTTCCTCCTACCTCCTCTATTATAGTTTTGTCGTGGTTTGGGACAGTAGTACATACCATGACCGTCTTCTCCGCAGTTGTAGCAATGATATTCCCTGTTTTGTCATCGTGCTCTTCCAGGGTCTTGATCTCTTTCTTGACTCCTCCCTTGTTGTATTAAGTGGACAGACAAATTCTGCAGTTGGTCAGTAATATGGGCCAACATATCTTGTTGGTCATCTCTTACCCCAAGAGCCGGCGGTGGTGGTGGAATGGTGGTTGTCGTAGTTGCTGGTCGATGCGATGTTCTTGAGTCTGTTGACTCGGATTTTTTGGCTTTCATTCGCAACTTCTTGTCTTTAAGGCGAGCAATCTCAACGGCTAACTCGTACGTAGCCGGGAATCTACCTTTCACCTTCTCCTTGAGAAGCGGCCATAAGCCATGCATCAACCGATCTTTTTTTAGGAAATCGGGTGCATCTTCCCCCCTAGCCAGTGACTCAACCCACCGTTCCCACAAATACACAAATTTGGACTCATAGGTGGCATATTCTAAAAGACCCTCCTGCTTCAAGTCTCTCAACTTGTCCCACAACATTTCTGAAGTGGTACCTCCCCCAAAGCGCCTCTTAAAAGCGGTTTTTAAGGGTTCCCAGTATTCCTTGGTTGCTTGTGGAAGTGCATTGTACCATGATCTAGCTTATAGCTTCATGAGATGCTTAAAGATTCTATCCCGGGATTCATCCATATCTTTGTTGCTCACTACACATGCTACTTCAATGTCATCTAGGAAGTCTGTTACCAAATCCTCCCCCTTCTTTCCTTTAAATGTTGGAAATGCTATACTTGCCATGATTACTGGGAGAGAGCTAGAAAGACGCACTGCTTAACTTGCAAAAGTTTTTTTCTTCTTTACAAGGAGGCGTGTATACCCTCTTATACTAGGACATAGATTAAAACTTCAAACGGTACATTGCCTTGTACCAAAGGTAAGACAAATGGTTGATCGGATGCCAGAACCTCCAAAAACCGCTCCCCACCCGGCATGGTGTCAATGACGTGCTGGTAGTGAGCCTTCAAGTCCAGTATTACCTTGATTGAGCGTACACGTGTTGGTATGTGTGATCTGTCCTGAGGTAGGTTGCAGTGATTCATGTGAAGCTTAGAGGTGCTTAGTCACTATCCAAGCTTGTGGGAGAGGGTGGATTTCTCTCCTGAAACAAACTCAGTAGATCCCTAGTTTCTCTAGTGAGAGTGTGAGACAATGATTCCGTTATCTGTGCTGCAGCATCAGGTGCGACTTGAAAACTGACTGTGATAATTACCTCGGTGACTTGAGTTACCCGATTCTCAAAGTAGAATAGTGTTGATTCTCTATTGTGTAGAGCTCCTTCCATTTTTTTGTTGTGGGTTGGTTGTAGGTTGCGGACATGGTTTCGACCTTCTCCTTCTTCTTCTTGGCACTTGGCCTATGTATATCCACTGGGTTTGGCGTGTTGATTGACTCTCCCACTGCAAATCAATTACCGTTACACCTGGCACTCAAGCTTCGATGGAGATGCGGAGTTCGTCTAGCTGTGCTTGGAGCTCTTCTTCTTCTGTCGTCCAATTAGCAAATCCTGCTAGCCATTCATCCATTCACAATAGTTTAGGGGTTTCAGTCTTGTAAACTGAAGGGTTTCATGAAAAGATCCTCAGTGGGGGCACCAAATGACGGGAGCAAAGCGAACCCCGAACCCCGACCGCCTCTAAAACACCGGGGATTGAATGGCGCGCCTCGAGCCTGTCATGGTAAAGCAAACAGGGGCACCACCTAGCTTCAGCGGCTAGGATGCAAACAACACACCACCATAACAAAGTTTTCATCCAAGAGAGATGGATGCTTGGGAGTAATGATGAAGAGGAAAGGGAATGAGATCAAGTGAGAGAGAGAGAGAGAGAGAGTATAGCGGCTTAGTACTTAGGCACCACAAAAGGATGGCGAATCCGCACACCCTTCACACATACACAAGCTCACTCCAAACACAAGACTAGGTGGTGATTCCGCACACCTCACATGGGCAAAACATTGCAAGAAAACATACTCACAAAACCTCAAGCTTTATTTAGAGAATAAGGCGATGAAATGGGGAGCATAGGGTAGGGGAATGAGAAGGGAGAGCGTGGTAGAGCACATGGTGGATAGGTGGGAGTTGATGGCGAAGACTCACACGAGGGTTATGGCCATCATCCTTCATTTAGTTTCCCTTCATCTTCCATAGCCCAAGGGTGTAGAGATCATGCTCAAGACGAGCATGGTGATTGCGGTGATGGTGATGGTGTGGGTGTGTGTGTGTGCACTAGGCACACACAGTGCATAGTGTACTCTTTGGTGATGGTGTGTGTCCCTAGTGTGATGGTGAACCCTCTTTATATAGGGGAGGAGGGGGGAGAAATTCTAGAATTTAGAAATGAAAAAATCATTATCTACATAGGCCATGTGACTGTGGGCCCCACTTGTCTGGCTGTGTGTATATGTGCTAGAACAGCAGTTTCATGAGAGAGAGACTAAGAGAGAGAGATAGGTTGATGAAAAAAAGTGAGAGGTGACATGGAGAATAAAGTAATTACAAGAGGGGAGAGAGGGGAGTGTGTTCAGAGGTGAATCTGTGTGCAGATGTGTGTGAACACAAGAAAAATCAGGTAACCACCGGGTGGGGATGGGTCTGTGGGCACCTTTTTCAGTGAAACTGAGTGTGTGTGAGTGTGGGGGAGGTTATTTAGCTACAAGACAAGAGACATGGCGCCCTTTAGAGAGAGAGGGGGGTATTTGGGTCATGGGATATGATAGGAGAGAGAAAGAGGAGGTGGGGTATACTATTTTGGAAGATAGGGTAGGTTGCATGTGAGTTAGGGTGCATTATTGGTGAGTTAGAATGCATTATTGGTGAGAGGTGGGGTAGCTTGAGGGGAGAGAGAAAGGAAAAAGGACAAGGGGAAGAGAGAGGGGGTTGACCTTTTGAGTGGAGGAGAGGAAAAGGGACACCCGGCGGGACAACAGTGAAGACAAAGGAGGCAAGGTGGGGATGGGCTACCCCGCAGGCATGAGGTGGCCTATTTTACCTTTCTTATATATTTACATAATCATACTTTATTTTTTTCTTACTTTTTCCAATGCCTTTTATCACTCCCTCCCTAAGAGGGGGTTTTCATGGGGTGGGGACGAGAGAAGAGGGGTATGGGAGCTTGGCTTGTGAAAAGCCCCCATCAATGCCATCTGACGCACCTGCTTACCTCATGTCGTCGGCCCGCGGATAGCTTCCTCGAGAAGTTTTACGCGCTACCAACTCCTCATTATTGTAGAAAAAACACAGTGGTACTGGTAATAGTAAAAATCGATGCACTATGTACACCCTGTCCTACCTGTACACATGTGGGCCCCATGTAACCACCTGGCTCTGAAAAATGGGCAATTCTTTATTTGATGCACCATGCATGTATATGTACATATGCGCAATCCCTTGCTCCAAAAAACTCCTGACATAATTTGCCCATCCCCTAACCTGCTAGATCATTCATGATCAACAGTAGCAAAGAGCGATATGAGACTCGCCGCATCACAGGTCTCCTCATCCTTCACCAACATTGCTTGCTCCACAGACAGTTCATCTTGCTCCACCATCATCAATCTAGCATGATACAATTTAAGACGCAATCCATTTACCCTTGACTTATGTAGAACACCATCCAGGTTAGCCAGCTGATATGTGCCATTCGAAAAACACTCCACTACCTTGAAAGGGCCTTCCCACTTAATTTGAAACTTCTTTTGGAAGGTGTTGTCCAGCTTACTGTTGTAGCGCAAAACCAAGTCATGCTTCTTGATACCCTTACTTTTGACCTTTTCATTTATCTTTGCTAAAGCCCTATCTTGCATCTGCCCATAATGTTCCAATGCACTCATCCTATCCAGCTGAACCTCTTGTAGCTGTAAGAGCCTCTCTTCGAATGCATCACTAGGCGACCCAAGCAACTTCTCTAACATCTTGACCGCAGGCAACTCTACTTCCACAAGCAATAGTGCTTATTTTCCATACACCAAATGAAATGGAGTAAACCCTGTACCTGTCTTCACCGAAGTACGGTAAGCCCATAATGCACTAGGCAATTCCAAATCCCAATTCTTTCCTTGGTGCTCTGTCACTTTCGAAAGAATCTATACCAACTCACCATTGAATCTTTCATTTAGGCCATTACACTGTGGGTAATAAGGAGTGGTATGCTGGTGCCTAATCTTCATCTTTGCATATAAAAAATCTAGCAGTTTAGCTCTAAAGCCAGGCCCCTTATCTGAAAGTAGCTCCAGTGGCACCCCAAACTTGCAACATATTTCATCATACACAAATTTTGCCACATCCTTTGCAGTGATCTGTTTTACTTCTATAGCCTCTGCCCATCTAGAAAGATAGTCCACTGCCGTCAAAATATAGCTTTTGTCCCTGCTTGTGATAGGTAACGGGCCTATTGCATCAATCCTCCACTTTTCAAATACATCAAACGCCATAATGGTTTTTCGTAGCTCTGGCTTCAACACTCTCTTCCCAAATGCTTGACACCTATTGCAAGACCTACACCAATGGTGAACATCCTTGTGCAAACTAGGCCATACATACCCCTATTGCAAAATCTTATGCAAGGTGATCTTTAGAGCAAAATGGCCACCACATGCGCCTTTATGATTCTCTTCCAACACTCTGTAAAGCTCCTCCCGCCAAGGTACACGTCTCAACACGAGATCAGCCCCTTTCATGTATAAGACATCACCAATCAATTTGTACCTGTATGCCCTACGCACAAAGACATACTTCTTAGACTTCTGAATCTCCTTTGGAATGATTCCTGTTAGCAAAAACTCCTCTTCTTGATCCAAACTTTCCTGGCCATGATAAAGAGGTAAAGTGGTCCTCAACACAAATAGCTCCCCAATCATGCCTTGAGCTGCTTCATGTGCCTCTCCATTCAGAGCACGTTCAATGTGTCTGATGATCCATGCTTCGAACTTTTTTAACAGGCCTTTAATTCTGAAGCACATTTCCTTCAATGAGGTGTTCTTGCTCTTCCACACACCCAGCACTTGCTTCACCACTAACAAGGCATCACCTTTTATGCTCAACCTTCAAACCCCATGCTTCAAAAAAATGTATAATCCGGCTTCCAGAGTAGCATATTCAGCCTCATTGTTACTATGAGCATCCAATTTGAACCCTCTCTTGCATACTAGCTTCCCCTCTGGATCATAAAGTGCTATACCCCCTGAAGCTGCATCATGGCTCTTTCTGTATGAACCATCAAAGAACAACACATGTGCATTGCTGATCTGTGGCACTTCTTCAACTACCTTTCTCACCACCTCTTCCTTAACAATAAGGGGATTCTCCTTGTAGGTCAACAAATCAGCTAGGGTAGCCCTTGTACTATCTTCCACTAGAAAAGAGAACTCAAACTCTTGCAGCTCAATTACCCATTTCTTCACCACATTTGACATGTTAGTATCATTAATTAACTGTGGCAAAAAGGCATAACTCGTCAAGAAAACAAAAGGGCGTGGTAGAAAGTAATGACGAAATCGTCGACAAGCAAATATTACACTGGCCATCACTAGCTCTACTTCCGAGAACTTTCTCTCCGCTACCAACTTCACTCGGCTTGCACAATACACTGGCCTCATATAATGGCTGCCCTTCCCCTTTTGCAATAGCATGGCTCCAATGGAATCATCCCCTACTGAGGGATTTACATAAAAAACTTTCTCCAAATCAGGAGCCTGCATGGCTGACAAACCCCCTAACACCTCTTTCACCTCTTGAAACACTTCTTCACACTTGTCATCCCATTGCAATGGATCATGCTTTGCCACTTGTTGTAATGGATAAAGAATCTGAGAAGACAATGGAATAAACCTTGCCATGTACTTCACTTTGTGTATAAAGGTTGCCAATTGCTTCGTACTCGTAGGTGATGGAAGAAGAATAATAGACTTAACCTTGTCTGGATCAGCCTCAATGCCATTTTCTGACACCATGTGGCCCAATAACTTCACCCTTGGCTGTGCTAGATGACATTTCTTTGGATTTAGTTGTCCTCCACATTCATCATATCGAGCCAATACCATCTGCAGCTTCTCATGGTGTTCAGCCCTACTGCTATAAACACAGAAGTCATCCATAAAAGCTTTAACACAACTACCAATGAATGGTTCCAACACCCAATTTGCTCTCTCTTGATAGAAGGAAGGTCCATTTGACAACCCAAATGGAAATACTATGTAGCAATAGCAGCCCCATGGCGTAATAAAAGTTGTCTTTGTGCGGTCTTTAAGAGCAATCTTCAATTGAAAATAGCCTGAAAAACCATCACACACACTGTACCTCTCATAACCTGCCACTGAATCCAAGATCTGATCAATGAATGGAAGAGGATATGGGTTCTTCTTAGTGGCTGTGTTTAAGGGTTTAAAATCTACACAAATTCTCCACTTCCCATCCTTCTTTGGACTGACTACAACTGGACTCACCCATTCTGTGGTCTCCACAGGGACTATGAACCCTTCCTTCAATAACTTGTCCACCTCTTCTCGCAAGGCTTCCATTTTCTCTTGACCCATCCTTCTTAGCCTTTGCCGCACTGGCTTAGCACCTTCTTTCAGCTCTATATGCATCTCTTTGCCCTTGAACCCTCTGATCTCTTCATATGAAGTAATGAACAAATCAGGAAAACTAGCCAGCATGTGCAAATATATATCCTTCTCCATAGTTGAGAGGTCTCCACTGATCATTTGTGTCATCAATTCCTGCTTCTTTGACAACTCAACCTTGGTTTGCATCAGCCCTTCAATCACTTCATAAGGCCCTTCACTTTCATCTTCAACCTCATTCGCAAATGCAACTAAACCAAACTCCTGGATTTCTTTGTCCATCAAAAGAAATGCAACATCAGCATCCTCATCAGTGCTGGTAGTGCTATCACTATCCTCATCTGTCACCGTGGAAGAGTCTTCATCACTAGACTCATCCTCATCTTCATAAAGCTCATCTAATCGTTTCCTTGTGTCCATATTATAAAGCTTCTTGGTACTTGTCTTTCCATAGAGGCTAATCGTACCATGTCGCCAATCTTGAACAGCTCCCACTGCACGTAACCATGGTCTGCCCAGTATAATAGGATATGCTCCCAACCCTGCTGGCATCACATGAAAATCAACCACTGCCTTTGCATCATATGCCTCCACTTCTAAGCTCTTCACAACACCCAAGCATTTTACTTTTTGATGGTTTGCCAATCTGATCCGAAACCCTGACACCCCAGCCACTGTGAGACCCATCTTCTCAATGCATGAGTGTGTTATGACGCATATTTGGGCTCCGCCATCCACATAACCTTGTCCCAAATTTTTCCTTTTATGCCACACATCTACTATTGGACAAATGTCTGGTAGCTCATCCATTGCCAACACCTTTACTGAACCTCTCTCTGACTCTTTCTCCATTGGGTTAACCATCCTCTTCCACTGTCGCTTTAGCTTAGGCACCATCTCTATAAGCTGCCCAAAAGTAACATCTGCCTTCCTGCTCGTCAGATCCTCCTTCAAGTCATAGCTTAATTGCCCATCCCCTAGTGGAAAATCTGAAACATGAAACTTTCGACAAGCTCTCCTTTTCCTCTTGGCCTTGACATCCTCGCCTTCATGGCTCTTTCCTTTCTTCTTACTAGGACCTGGGGCACTTCTTCCTTCCTTTTCCTCTGTGGTCCTCTTCCCAATAGGCATCACTAATGTATCCTCTAGCTTTGATTCCTTCTCCAAGGTGACTACACTTAGCACTTTTGTCTTTCCTTTTTCCTCCTGGGTCAGTCCACTGGTTCCTTCTTCTCCCTTAATTTCGATGCCATAATCATTTGACCTAGTTAACACCTGTCTTGGCAATGGATACATGTCTCCCCCCATCCTTGGTGGCTTATCACATTGCAGGCTGATGTGACCCAACTCTCCACAATTGTAACAGGTGGGCGTCTGCCTCCAAAACCTACCATTGCTTTGTCCAACACCATTCCTAGGTCTTTCTTCACCTCCTAGCTGATTTGCATACCTCCCTCGACCTCGATTATTTCCCACTTGACCTAGCATGTTTAGGTTGAGATTCTTCATCAAATCTACCATTTGCCTCATGTCTTGCCTTAGCCCATCATCTTGCACTGCTGTAGTGACCACTGCTGGCATAACCTGAGTAGTAACAAGAACCACTGGTTCGTGATGAACCCTTGACATGCGACCTTGTAAAGATTCTATAGGCTGAAATTCAGACCTCATTGGCAAAGACTCCACCCCTAACTGGCTCATTTCCTCAACTTCCACTCTTTGTTCCTTGCTACCTTTAGTGCATCTTCATATGTCCTAGGCTTCTTTAGCTCCACTCTCCAACGTATATTCTCCCAAAGACCAGCCAAGAACCTGTCCTTCTTCATCATGTCAGGCGAGGGTACCTGTGGTTCTAAGGCCTTGCACATTCGCTCCCATGCAAATGAAAACTTACGTATGTACGCATCTACTGGCTCACCTTCCTTCTGCACCAAACCTTGTACTTCTTGCCACACTTTGTCAGGATCTTCTATCTTCACAAACTCCACTTCCAATCCATGCCTTAGATTGTCCCAACTCAATCTTACAGGTGGATCCGCTGCACGCATGCATCACTCTTCAAACAAATTTGGAGAAGGCGTAACATTTGCGTAGGGTCATGAATCTGATTGCTAATGCAGGCAACCTCCATTTTTTCCAAAAATTCTTCCACATGTTCATCACTTCTTCCATGAAACTCCGGATAAGAGAAAGCCATGGCTACCCAAGTTTCAATGCTTTGAGAACCCCTTTGAACACACGTGCAAGAACCCAAAACTTTTGACTACCCAATCCCCAGAAACTTCAATGGAGCTCAAATTTAGATAAGGACAAACACATGCACATCAAATGAGTTTTCATAGTTGATCATCGGAATTACAACAGGCAAAGGACATTCCAAGATCTCTCGTAATCTTCTTGGCCCAAACATAAAGACTATGCGCTGCTAGAAAAAAATCTTCCTGGACACATGAACATTTATCTGGATTCTTTGAGTTAAATGAAATGGAGTGAATTGAGGGCCATTTTGATCATCCATTAAAGCCAACCATGAAGCTCCCAAGAAGGCACACCTTACTTAACCTCTGATTTTGCCAAAATTTCAGCAGCATAACAGCATAAATGGCTCAAAAGACAAAAAAACCAGCCATCATAACTTGGAAAATTTTTGGCAGATTTTCCCTAAAAATAGAGCAGTAGGAACCCAAAATATAGACTGTATATGTATGCATAAACTGTCAACAATAGAACCCGAGCATCAAGTAGGACTCACTAGTACATAGCCTATGGCGAGGTCACAAAAAGGGTGCTCCAGCTACCTGTATCACCGAAAGGATCTCCACATTTGAGAATCCCCCAGCTCAATAAAAACCTCACGCTATAGACCCTCACACGAAGGCTAATGCAAATCGCGTATAGTCAAGTCTCAGAAATGACTATCTTCCAGACCGAGTCTCAGAAATGGCTGGGACTGCCAAATACAACCAAGTATGGCTCCACAAATGCGTACAATGGCAATTTCCACAAGTAACGTACAATCCAGCAGACAATGCGCTCAAATAGGCGCCAAGTGATGCATACCCACAACAACTGCAAGTGACACCAATGCTAGTATATCACTGTACTCCAGCTACCTGTACCTGTGTGAATCACATGTACCTGTACCTGTCCCTGTAACCTATAACGTGTAACCTGTAACCTGTAATCTGCAACCTGAATCTCGAAGCTTGAAGCTCGAAGTAGAAGGTACTCGAAGAAGATCCTCCGTGGGGGCGCCAAAAGAATGTGAGCGGGATGAAAACACACACAGTGCCTCTATAACGACCCGACACACACTCTTGGTAAGATACACACACACACACTATGGGGCACCACTCGGCTTAGACAACACACCTGGCCGAGACAGGGAACACACCTCTGGAGTGAGGGGAGGGAGACTATCCACTTGCCCACTCCACACAGACACACACACACACACACACACCCAAAAAACTCAGCTCAAAAGAGGAGAATTTCTGATGTTTAGATACAATTGAGCTTGAGCCAACACCAATGGGGCAAATAGCTCACACAATATGGGTAAAATAAGCCAGATACAATCACAAACTAGAGCAGAAACTTCGCTCATAAGAGAAACTTACACAGCAAAAATAGCACAAAAAGAGTGAGGAATTTGGCAAAATGGACAGCGCCATCGCTTTCGGAACGGCCCAAAACCCCACTCTACAATGTCAAAGTGCTCAAATCCGACCTCGGATGAGCAGTTTAGGGCCAAAACGGGCTCCAAAAACACCAAAAACACACTTGCAGCTGTTCCTCCTCTCTTCTCCACGTTTTTTATGGTCTTCTCTCTATTTTTTCAGTTCCCACACTTAGCTTTTTTAGTTGGGCACCCTTGGCCTTTTAGATGACCTCAAATGGACCCCGAACAGGCCAAAAACTGACCTCGCAGTGCATACTTGTCACTCTGCTGCATCCATGCGCACACCTGGCACTCATTTCTTTTCAATAATGCGTCTCTCAACCACGTGAAGTGGCCCCAAAAAGTGGTCCTAATGATGACCTTTCTGCATAACTCTCACAAGAAAACACCACTTTGTGTTCGTACTTCTCCGCGTGCAAGTATTGACCCCGTTCGACCTCCTGACGCCACTCGATGCCATCTGACGCACCTGCTTACCTCATGTCGTCGGCCCGCGGATAGCTTCCTCGAGAAGTTTTACGCGCTACCAACTCCTCATTATTGTAGAAAAAACACAGTGGTACTGGTAATAGTGAAAATCGATGCACTATGTACACCCTGTCCTACCTGTACACATGTGGGCCCCACGTAACCACCTGGCTCTGAAAAATGGGCAATTCTTTATTTGATGCACCATGCATGTATATGTACATATGCGCAATCCCTTGCTCCAAAAAACTCCTGACAACGTGATGTTCAATTTCTCATGGTTTGTGTAAACCATGAAAGAAATCATAACAACCTCATAGATCATCCTCTACCAAGGTGAGCAAAGAGTTACATGAGGAAATGATGGGTTTTGGATAAGTACCATTGTAAAGAGGGATTGCAGTGGTACAAAAAGAAAAAGAGTCTCGCCTTATCCAAAAATAAGTAAAACTTTCTCAACAGGCTCCTTGGTAACAGGGAATGGATCAGTATGTTTTACAAAACTTGAAGATTTGAAGAGATGTGAGAGGCAATATGTACATAATGTACAAATAGGCATGAAAAAGAGTGGGTTGATAGAGCCTACTACTGAAAATGTTTTGGGTTTGTGTGAGCGAGTTTCTTTTGTAGATACTATGGGTGAGCTTGCTGCAATCTAGTTTGCATCGTGAAAATGAAATTGTGGAAGTATGCTCTATGGAAATGTATCAAGTCATAGAAGTCTTTAATTGAAACCAATGTTTTAAGCTAACAATTGGCCCAAAAGTCCATGTTGAAACTAAATACAAGAGTGGAGCAAAGAAGGTAAAACCAGTAGCTTCACCCTTACCACCCAACAACAGGGAAAAGATTGAGCAGGCTTCTTTGCAACCAAGTTTAGGGAATCCTAAAAATATTGGGCATACCTTCACAAAGGAGTCTTTTCAAGAGTTGCATCTTGGTTGCGAGGAGTTTCTAACACAGGAGGAGACAAAGTGCTTTAAAGAAATTCTTTCAAAGCATGGTAAGGCTTTTGCATTTGATCCACATGAGATGGGATGTGTTCACCCTTCTATTGTAGCTCCTATGGTAATTTTTAGAATACCTCATGTGCCTTGGAATCTGCGGCCTATTTCGGCTCCCAAGGCTCATTTGCCCAAGTGAGTAGAGCTATTGAATGAAAATATCAAAATGGGGATCTTGGAGCCTTCTTGTGCTCCATACTCAAATAGGTGGTTCACAATTCCAAAGAAGAATGGTGCTCTATGCTTCATCCAATATATGCAACCAGTGAACAAGGTGACAATTAGAAATGTAGGTACATGTCCAATTGTGGATGAGTTTACAGAGACATTTGCAGCGAGGGCAGTCTACTCAATGGGGGACCTCTACTCAGGCTATGATCAATTTCAGCTTGCAATAGAAAGCAGAGACTTGACAACCATGAGGACACCTTTAGGTTTGATAACAATGTGTACCTTGCCATAAGGAGCAACCAACTCGGTTGCACATTTTATGATTGGGATGAATAAGGTCTTACGTGACTTTATTCCTCAAACCGCAATGCCTTTCATTGATGATTTTCCTATCAAAGGATGTGAAAATAGTGAGAAAGATAAAGCTTTGGATCTCAAGGGATGTCGTAAGTTTGTGGTAAATCACATAAATGATTGTGATAAAATTTTGTCTAGGTTGGAAGAAGTGAATCTTAATTTGTCATGAAAAAATCTATGTTTGGTGTCTTTGAAGTGCTCATTGTGGGGCACACGTATGGGCCATAAGGTAAGAAACCTTGTCCAACAAAGGTAGATGACATCCAAATAATGAAAAAAAAAAAGCACTATCATCACTAAATTTAGAAAATTTCTGGGAGCATGTGTCTTTTATGTTATTTGGATTCCACATATGTAGTTGATCCTCTTTATCAACCGCTTAGAAAGAATCAAAAGCATAAATGGACAGAAGCACATATAAAAGCCAAGAAAAAGCTAAAGCAGTTGCTCCAATTAGCACCAACTTTGAGAAAGATAGACTATGAGTATAAAAGGCCATTAATTGTGTGATAGTAGACACCAGTCCTACAGGAATTGGATGGGCAATAGGGAAAGATGATGAAGAAGGACACATGTATGTGGTGATATTTGGAGCAAAGGGAATGAGTGCTTGCCAAAGAAACTATCCACAGACAAAGAGAGAATTATGGGGTATGGTTACAGCCTTGAAAAATGGGAAAGAGTACCTAATTGGTGCATATGTGGTTGTAGAAACAGATTTTCTACCACTTCTTGGGATGATTACAAGCTGCTCAATGCCAGACATTTCTACATTGCGGTGGATTGCTTACATTAAGTCCTTAAATCTCAAGTTTAAGCACATTGCATGTAAAGACAATACAATGTTAGATATGCTATCAAGGGCAAGGTATGAAGATGAGTCACACATGACTGATGAGGGAGATGATGTGGATACAAAGTTATTTTCTATCTCTCATGTCAAAGGTAACATTGTTTGCATGACTAATCCACTTGAATTGTTCTTAAAAGAGATTTATGAAGGTCATTGGCTTCTTATTGGAAGCTACTTGAGTACTCTAACAAAACAAGATGATTGGCCTTAGCAGAATTCAAGAGGATATGTAGGAAATCATATGTACTTTTTAAAAGATGGCTACTTATGGAAGCATCCTAAACAAAAGGATGTTACACCACAAAGGGTTATATGTAAAAAAGAGACTCAAGTAAAGCTCAAGAAAGAGTTTCATGAGAGTCTATGGGATCGACACAGGGGTGTGTGGGCAACCTTCTCCAAGTTTCAAGAAAAATAATGGTGGAAGGTTATGTATAAAGATGTATCTCAATTTGTAGAGTCATGTGTAACTTGTCAAATGTATTCAAATGTCCAACATCATGATGGGTTGCAACCTGAGAAGAATGATCATGTACCAATCTAAATGTAAAGAGATTTTCATCTTGCTATCCACATAGGGAAATATGGAATACAATGACACCTAATCAACACCCACAACTTTATACTTTAAAACAGAAAATCCAATACCTAGACATATTATCTTCTTTGGTACTTCTCTAATTAAGGAGCCCTAGTCATAATTCATTTTAATTTTTTTGGAATCCTTGCATTTCAATTTTAAATAGTACCTTTTGTACTTTAGTGCGGCCTTGAATTTCTCGAGAAAAAAAATTATTTTAGCATGCTTGACGTATATTGATTCTAGAATGTCTTTGTCTAAGTGTTAGTGTTTAGTGCTAGTCAAAACATCTCTCCTCAAACCAAACTATCTAAAAAGTAGTTTAAAACTATGGGAAAAGACCCATTAATAAGAGGATGCAAATATTAAGTCCCTTAAAAATGAGAGAGCATCGTATATCACACTTGTCCACCCATGGAAAGCATTGCTTAACTTCACCATAATGGGTTGTGGATCCATCCACAATGCCTTTAGTACTCTGGCAGATGAGATACTTAGTTCCTGCATGAGACCAGGTTGAAGGGCGAGCATTAAGAGCAAAAACCACGGAAGCTGTATGCAAATTCCTTCTTGATGAGGTGATTTGTGGTTGTGTGGGAAAGATCATTGCATATAGAAGTGAACTGGATGCCAGGGAAGCAAGGGAGTTCTTTTCCAGATTAGGAATCAAGCTTTCTCTTACTATAGCTTACAACCCTGAAGGAAATGGAAAGAGTGAAAGAGGACATCCTCCTATCATCAAAGATTTGGCCAAGTCTTGCAAAGGGAGAATTGTTGAGTGGCCAAAATTGTTTCCATATGCTTTATGGGTTGATTGTACAACACATAGCTCATTAATTGGCTATATACTTGCAGAGCTGATGTATGGTCAAAAGCTAGTTATTCCAATTGAAGATACAATTTCCATATGGAATGCACTACCTTGGCAAGACGGGCTTAACAAGGAAGATCACCTTGCATTGCATATAAGGCAACTAGAGAGAAGACGTGGAGACATTGAGGCTGCAAAAGAGCAACTAAAAAATGCAAGGTTGACAAATAAGGACTACTTTGATAAGCGACATCGGCTCAGGAGCAAAGCAACTGACAAAGGTGACTGGGTTTTAGTGTATGATAGTAGCCTTGATAACCAGCACACAGTCATGCGTAAGTTCTCAAGATGGTTTGGATCATATGTTATGAAGCATGTGCATGAAAAATGATACTGACAACTTGTCTGAACTAGATGGTACAAAAGTAAAGGTTCCCATTGCACGAAAAAGGATCAAAGTGTTTAAGAGAAGAGGAAACAATGATCCAAAACATGCTGAGGAGGAGTAAAAGAAAAACACAGGTGAAAGTGAAGATGAAGGGTATGAAGCTATCAATGAAGATGAAATCATAAAACATCTACAAGGGAATTGAAACTACAAAAAATCATATGTGGCACATATTAGAGGATGTGCACATTTAGAGGGGGTGGAAGTAAGGTCCCTAACCCGCCTATACCAAGATCGGGATGGAATCCTTGATAGGTCTCTAGGTCTGAAAAAAATCAGAGTATCTAAACAAGAAAAATCCAAGGAATAGACATTTACCATTGACAATGGCTTGGGTCTATAGCCTTAGAAGAAGACCTAGTCCTGTCTCGCAGCGGAAACGGGACAATGTGTTAAAAGTCCAAAAAACTATTTCGGCCCTATAACTACCACAATTGGGCTAAGGTATCCTCAACCAATGCTTTTTTTCCCCTAACAGATGTGTGGGCACAGCCGTTGGTGGACTCCTCTTCCAAGTGAAGAAGTTTTCTAAACGTTTTTAGTGTGCGGGGATGGAGTTACCTGACTAATCATGTCCACCCGTCCATGATTGACAACCTTAGTCAATCCCCACTTACCACCCCGCACTCACAAATGATTCTTTTGTTATTTAATTACTACCACGTTCTTATCACAATTAAAATAATGATTCCTTTTATCTTTCATAACAGGATTTTATTAAAACACCCCTTGAAAACAATATTGAAAACATTCTTTTAGCAAACAGACATCTTTAAACTTAAGACAGGGTACTGTCAATCAAAACATTATCCATAATAACCATGACCAGTACTCGTTTTGTCTCAAGACCACCTAAGGGTGAAAAAAACGGCACCCATTCCTTATTCATAATCCGGAGTGGATAAACCCACATCATTAGTGCCTTTATTTCTTTTGTTGCTAATATCCTCTTCCTTGGTAAGAGGATTTCCTCTGATTCTCTTTGGAGCCATTTCGGCAGCCTTATTAAAAGACTTAATCAATTAGAGGTTTAATTGAATAATTTCTTTTCTTCCTTTTTACCCAAAAATAAGGATTTTTGGAGTAAGTAAGTATCCTTGATAGTTAATCGGATGAGATATTCCTCCAATAACTTCCTTGTACTATAAGTAATTTCCTATAATTACCATTTAATTTGGGAAGCTCTTCAACTAGGTTTATCCTTAATCTATATTCCATTTTAGCCTTAGTAATTTATAAATTCCTAAAGATAGAAACGGATAACCTTTCCCTCCTATACTTATGGTCTAATTTAGGCAAAAAAAATTTGATAATTATCATGGTTTCCCTAAGGTGTAACTAACCTCTAATAAATAACTCGAAGCAATTTGAATCAATTTACTAATTTTTCCCTTTTAATTTGACCTAGAAACAGAGTATTTCTACTAAATTAATTAGGTAAATTAATTATCTGAGCTTGACATAATTATCATGGGTTCCCTAACATATAATTAACCTCTAATAAATAACTCAAAGCAATTAGAATCAATTTACTAATTTCCATCTTTTTATTTGTCCTAAAAATAGAGTATTTCTCCTAAAGTAATTAGTTAAATTAATTATCTAAGTTTGAAATAATTATCACAGGTTTTAAACATGTAATTAATGTCTAATAAATAACTCAAAGCAATTAGAATCAATTTACTAATTTTCCTCTTTTAATTTGTCCTAAAAATAGAGTGATTCTACTAAAGTAATTAGGTAAATTAATTATTTGAGCTTAACATAATTATTATGGCTTTTCTAACATGTAATTAACCTCTAATAAATAACTGAGAGCAATTGGAATCAATTTGCTAATTTTGAAATTTTAATTTTTCCTCAAAATAGAGTATTTTTGCTAAAGTAATTAGGTAAATTAATTATCTAAGCTTGAAATAATTATCACAGGCTTTCTAACATGTAATTAACCTCTGATAAATAACTCAAAGCAACTGGAATCAATTTACTAATTTCCCCCTTTTAACTTGTTCTAAAAACAGAGTAATTCTTCTAAATTAATTAGGTAAATTAATTATCTTAACTTGCAATAATTATCACATATTCTCTAGCATGTAATTAACCTCTGATATCTAACTCAAAGAATTTTGAATCAATTTACTAATTTCCCCCTTTTAATTTGTCCTAAAAATAGAGTAATTCTGCTAAAGTAATTAGATAAATTAATTATCTGAACTTGACATAATAATGACTGGTTTTTCTATCATGTAGTTAACCTTTGATAAATAACTTCAAGCATTTTGAATCAATTTACTAATTTATCCCTTTTAATTTGTCCTAAAAGCAGAGTATTTCTACTTAAGTAATTAGGTACTTTAATTACCTGAGCTTGACATAATTATCATGGGTTTCCTAACATGTAGTTAACCTTTAAAAAATGACTCAAAGCATTTTGAATTAATTTACTAATTTCTCCCTTTTAATTTGTCCTAAAAATAGAGTATTTATGCTAAAGTAATTTGGTAAATTAATTATCTGAGCTTGACATAATTATCACGAGTTCCCTAACAAGTAATTAACCTCTGATAAATAACTCAAAATATTTTGAATCAGTTTGATTATTTTTCCTTTTAATTTTCTATAAAAACAATGTAATTATACCTAATTAATTATGAAAATTACTCAAAAAATTATAAGATAATTTTTCTAGATTAATGATTGTCTGATGCAGCTCTGATAATTACCTCAACTTAATCTAAACTTAATTAATATATTTTTCATTAATTTATGGTTAATTTGGATGATTTCAATCCTAATATGATAGGATAATTAATTAGCTTAATACTCCAAGATTAATTACAACAATCAGCAGAGAATATTTAATTTAAGAGAGGATTTATGAGTATACATAGGCCCAATCTCTAATTTATTAAGAAAATAGATTAATATAGTCTTGCTAATTAAGAAGGATTAGGCTAATTACCGTTTAAGTTAATCACTAGAGCTTAATCTCTAGTGATTTCTCCGTAGCGGTCTCTCTAGATGAGAGAGAGTGTGTCAAGGCTCCGAGTCTGTCTGAAATTGTGAAGCAAGGGTCATATTTATAGGTTTCTGGGCACTCACAGGCTGAAAAATGGCAATAACTTGCAGCCCTGCAGGTCAAAAAATGCCCCCTGCTCCTAAATCTAGTTCGGGAGAGTTCATCATTACCCCACACAACCCCCCCTCAGCTTCCAGAATCAATTTTTACTATTTTCACTGATTTTTAATGATGAAAATTGGAAATATAAGTAATTTCTAGAATCTTAGGATAAAATGTCTTTGTTAATAATAATTCCTGAAACCATCCAATTTTTCTTAACTAATTGAATTCCTAGTGTAACCTTTCAGGGCCCGTAACTTTTCCAGATTTTATCGAAATTCTATTCTGAAAATTTCTAGCCCGGGATTTGCTGTGCTTAAGATTCCAAAAATACCAATATTTGCCATGGTCGGACAATTCTACATTTCTTTTTCAATAACCATATCAGTTTGATTAAGCTTTATACAATCTTTAAGGTTTCAGAAATTGGAAACCTTACAATCACCCCAACTTAAGAATTTGAGATGCCCTCATCTCAACCGAAATTGGTAAAATCTTTGAGAAGAGAAATTCATCCTCCCAAGTGGAATCTTCGAAGGGATAACCTTTCCACTTTACCAAATGTTTCTGATTACTCTAAGAGTTCTTTCTAGTTTCTGGTTGGAGTTGCTTTCTAGTCAATTTTTCCTCAAGAAACTCTTAGTGTTAAGCCCATCTTAAAAACCTTTACAACCCATTTGTATCATCTCAAAAACCAGGTTAAATCAATTCCATAAAAGATTCATATATCTACCTGGTCAACATGAACGCGCTCGGTCTAACTGACCATTCAGAGCAATCGGCGTTCGACAAGTATTATGTATTTCAGCTTTGCCAATCTGAACGCGCTCGGCGTGTTCTTGCCATTTTGAGCAATCTGCGTTCGGCACAAGCTTCCACCATTGCACCAGAGGTACCCCCTTTGTGCTCTAACTTGGTTGACCAACAATATGTAAAGGGTTTTAAAAAGTATCATACCAAGAATTCTTTTCGGCTTCCTATTAGTCTCGTACCTTAATACTTTCATATCTAGGTCATTTTCCAAGGAAAGTTATGGTATGCACAAGGAATGTGAGTTGGTTACTTAATAACTATCTCAATCTCAAGATTCAATTTCTTTTCATACTATCGAGAACCTCTGTCTCATTTTCTAGATCAACCCTTGATTTCTTGATTAAATACCAACTTAACTTTAGATTCCGTAAATAATTTCGGAAAAGAAACTCGTGTATACCTGTGATGTTCCCAATCCCAAGAAGATTGGGCGACTTGAATATAGATGGCCTTCCTTAACTCTCGTTTTCCGTCGACGACACCCTACTCCATTTCCACAAAGTAGAGATACGAGCAACAGAAGAGAGGGAGTCCTCTATCCATCGTTTACGTGGTTATAAGGGTCATACACCACAAGCCAGGTCGATAAATCTAAGATTCCAATGAAAATTGTTTCCTAACATAAAGATGAACTCCCATTGACATATTTACAATCCATAAACAACGCCTTTTTCCCCACGTTTAAGAGGCACGGCCGCCATCCATAAACCATAAATGTGATATGAGACTTAGTCCAAACTAACTGGTAATCTTGTGGGCACGTAGATTTAGGTCATCTCGACTCTTGGCACAATGAGTCTCTAATTACTCTTCTCTTAATAAGAGGGAGTGGAGAGTTTCTCGACTAATCGAGACCACCCATCCTTGACTGGCAACGTGAGCCAGCCCCCACTTTCCACCCCACTCACACTTTTTACCACACTGTTTTAACATATACAATCAGTATTCCTTAATTAATTCCAACACATATTCTTTTATACAGCCCTTCAAACAATACCAAAACAATTCAAACAAGGTCTAATGTAATAGCCCTATTATTCAACAAAAATAACTTTTCCAATTTCTCATGATGTTTGTCGCTACCCGCGGACTTTCTCTGTCTAACCAACAGAGCCTTTGCAAAGGATTTATTCGCTAACCGCGAATTGTGCAACCTTCCCATCTTGCTAACCGCGAGGCATCTTGCTAACCGCCAGGCATCCCGCTACCTGCGAGGCATCTCGCTAACCGCGAGGAACAAAAGAGAGCCAATAACCTCAACTTAATCTCTGCTAACCGCGGAATCATCTCGCTACCCGCGAGAACAAAATATATTCTTTCAACAATTCTTCTCATTAAATGATTCATCAAACATGATCAACCAATTCTTCATATCAATCAAAAACCACTTATCAAACAATAACAATTTATTAAACAATAACAATCCAACAACAGTGACAATTTATCAACCAGTTCTTTCACTAATCTATGAAAACATATGCTTGTTTCATGTGATTGAACAATCACGTTTTCGGTCGGTTTAAAGTAAGGTCTAACTTCATCTTACCGGTCAACTATGCATAATTATAAATTGTCTTACCGGATTTGGAGCGCGTGCGGCTAACTCCTGTGCTAGAGGTTGGACGGCTTCGATTTCTTCTTCAATTGATGCTTCCGCATGAGGTACGTTCGGAGTTGACACCTTTCTTCCCAGCTTCCTTGGTGGTGCAACAGCATGGGCATCCTTAGAACTTCGCGTTACACGCTTCGGAGCCATAGCTTCGGAATGGAGAAAAGAAAAGCGAATTGTTTGAGAGAGAGAGAGAGAGAGAGAGAGAGAGAGAGAGAGAGTGTTCACAAATAGGGAGACGGCACGTCGACGATTGGAGATGGAGATGGCTTGAGAGTGAGTGGTTAAGGGAGAGAGGCTTCCTCCGGCGCGTCGTTGCGAGAGAGCTTCCGCTTCTGTAGATGTGTGATTTTAAAGTGAGAGGAGAAGGGTCCTTTATATAGGCCCTAGGGGGGTGCTAAGAATACTGAGAGGTTTGAAGAATAGGAGAAGAAAAAGCTCGCACGTCGTCGCAGTTCTTTTTTAAAAATATATATATATATATATATATATATATATTTTTTCTCTTTTTGCGTTCGCGAATTGTATGCGCGATTTTTAAAAAGCTCTATACTCACAAGTTCCCATTTTATTTTGGAAGAGAAAGAAAGAAGTATCATAATTTTGACTCACCTCTCTTTCTTTCCTAAAAATACTATCTCTAAGCTTTTTCTTCACACATAGATTAGGTTCCCACATAAACCTATTGTTCCACATAAAAAAAGATCATAAATAAATAGATTTTGAATCCGATTTTCAATCCGATTGCTCTGATAAACTCATGATGACTCACAAAATTGAGAATCTCAATTACTTTGCAAAATATCTAAAATGATTTATATGGATAAATGTTGGGTACATTACAATCTCCCCAACTTAGGGATTCGAGATGTCCTCATCTCGAGAAAAAGTGAGGATACTTCTACTCTAATTACTAGTGACCATCATTATCTCTAAAAGGGTAATATTCTTAGTCTGCTTCACTTACTTCTGCTGCTCCGTTATTCAGTCGTGGGCAAGAGTTTCGATAATGTCTCAACTCTCCACATTCAAAACATCGAACATTCAAGCGTCGAGAATCTTGTGCAGTAGTGGCATAAGCTCTCTGTGGCTGACTATCTATGAAGCTCTGATTCTGTTCAATTCTTCTTGTAATCCCTTGTTCCTTCATCAAGGGCTTAGCTCGTAGTAAAGCATCTTGTACTGTGGTAGATTTCATGGCTTCCAATCGCGAGCTAATTGGTTCTCTTAAACCTTGACAAAAACGAGCTACCTGCTGCTCTATGGTCATTGATGGTGCGTAACGTCTTAGTTTTACAAACTTTGAGTAGTACTCTTCCAAGGATAAATTGTTTTGTTTCAAGCTAAAGAACTTGTTCATCTTTATCGCTTCATGGACAGGAGCCCTCTCCTTTAAAAGAAGGTGGTTGCATTTGTTTGAGCAACAACTTCTTCTCCTGAATCTCCGTATAGAGAGCATCGTTCTGAGGTTTTCCAACGTAGAAGTGATCTGAGGATTCCCCTGAGTGTACATCAATGTTTGTAATAACTCAAATCAATAGGGTACTTTCGAAACTTAGACTTATCCAATCCACTAAAAGCTCAATCGTATGACTTAATCAATCCTTACTTATCCGATTCATTAAAACCCAATCACATGACCTAACCAATCTTGACTTAACCAGTCCATCAAAACTTATTCATATGACTTAACCAGTCATGACTTATCCAATCCATCAAAACTCAATCATATGACTTAACCATTCATGATTATCTCAATCACATGACTTAACCAGTCATGGCTCATTCAATCTACACAAAAAACTCACTTACATGACTTAACCAGTCAAACAATTTCTTTGTAGAAAATAACTCAATTTTTTAATCATAAGGTCATCAAAATGTCATATAGGGGTCTACAAAAGATCTCTCCAGAGAAAACATAATAGAGACTTCAACCATAACTATGATACATATAAATCGGCATATTGCAATATCCCTATGAGTCTCGTAATGGATATAGAAAACCATACACATGAGGAAGCTTGAAGTAGCCAACTAAATCTTTTTAACCTAAGCTCTGATACCAATTGTGATGTCTCCAACCTTGAGAAGATTGGGCGACTTGATAGATGGCCTTCCTTAACTCTCCTTTTTCGTTGACGACACCCTACTCCGTTTTCACAAAGTAGAGATAGGAGCAACAGAAGAGAGGGAGTCCTCTATCCATAGTTTACGTGGTTATAAGGGTCATACACCACAAGCCAGGTCGATAAATCTAAGATTCCAATGAATGCTTTTTCCTAACATAAAGATGAACTCTCATTGACATATTTACAATCCATAAACAATGCCTTTTTTCCCACGTTTAAGAGGCACGGCCGCCATCCATAAACCATAAATGTGATATGAGACTTAGTCTAAACTAACTGGTAATCGTGTGGGCACGTAGATTTAGGTCATCTTGACTCTTGGCACAATGCGTCTCTAATTACTCTTCTCTTACTAAGAGGGAGTGGAGAGTTTCTCGACTAATCGAGACCACCCATCCTTGACTGGCAACCTGAGCCAGCCCCCACTTTCCACCCCACTCACACTTTTTACCACACTATTTTAACATATACAAATAGTATTCCTTAATTAATTCCAACACAGATTCTTTTATACAGCCCTTCAAACAATACCAAAACAATTCAAACAAGGTCTAACGTAACAGCCCTATTATTCAACAAAAATAACTTTTCCAATTTCTCATGATGTTTGCTGCTACCCGCGGACTTTCTCTGTTTAACCAATAGAGCCTTTGCAAAGGATTTATTCGCTAACCGCAAATTGCGCAACCTTCCCATCTCGCTAACCGCGAGGCATCTTGCTAACCTCAAAGCATCCCGCTACCCGCGAGGCATCTCACTAACCGCGAGGAACAAAAGAGGGCCGATAACCTCAGCTTAATCTCCGCTATCCGTGGAATCATCTCGCTACCCGCGAGAACAAAATATATTCTTTCAACAATTCTCCTCATTAAATGATTCATCAAACATGATCAACCAATTCTTCATATCAATCAGAAACCACTTATCAAACAATAACAATCCAATAACAGTGACAATTTATCAACCAGTTCTTTCACTAATCTATGAAAGCATATGCTTATTTCATGTGATTGAACAATCACGTTTCCGGTCCGTTTAAAGTAATGTCTAAGTTCATCTTATCGGTCAACTATGCATAATTATAAATTTGTCTTACCGGATTTGGAGCGCGTGCGGTTAACTCCTGTGCTAGATGTTGGACGGCTTTGATTTATTTTTCGATTGATGCTTCCGCATGAGGTATGTTCGGAGTTGACACCTTTCTTCCCAGCTTCTTTGGTGGTGCAACAGCATGGGCGTCCTTAGAACTTCGCGTTACACGCTTCGGAGCCATAGCTTCGGAATAGAGAAAAGAAAAGCGCGTTGTTTGAGAGAGAGAGAGAGAGAGAGAGAGAGAGAGAGAGAGAGAGAGAGTCCACAAATAGGGGGACGGCACATTGACGATTGGAGATGGAGATGGCTTGAGGGTGAGAGGTTAAGGGAGAGAGGCTTCCTCCGGCGCGTCGTTGCGAGAGAGCTTTCTCTTCTGTAGATGTGTGTTTTTAAAGTGAGAGGAGAAGGGTCCTTTATATAGGCCCTAGGGGGGTGCTAAGAATACTGAGAGGTTTCAAGAATAGGAGAAGAAAAAGCTCGCGCGTCGTCGCAGCTCTTTAAAATTTTTTATTTTTATTTTTATTTTTATTTTTTTTTGCGTTCGCAAATTGTATGCGCGATTTTTAAAAAGCTCTATACTTACAAGTTCCCATTCTATTTAGGAAGAGAAAGAAAGAAGTATCCTAATTTTGACTCACCTCTCTTTCTTTCCTAAAAATACTATCTCTAAGCTTTTTCTTCACACATACACTACAAGAGGTTGTGTGCTCTTGTGACGCTGTTAGCAACGGAAATACACTGGGTTTTTATAACCCCTGGCGTCGCTAAAACCGTCGCTAATAGCGTCGCTACGAGAGCGTCGCTATAGGCGTCGCTATATGCGTCGCTATAAGCGTCGCTATATAGAGACACTCATAGCGACGCTCATAGCAACGGTTATAGCGACGTTTACACAGAAGTCTATAGCGACGGTTATAGCAACGCCCGAGAGAAATTTTTTTTGGTGACAGGGCATTGAATGCCCTGCCACCCATCAACCATATTGTACTTGATTCACTTTTTTAAAAAAAGTGCAAGGGTAGATAATAGACCCAAAATAGTCACCCACAAGACGCATTGTTTGCAAAATTGACAAGAGTAAAATTGACAATTGTACACATCATAGGCAAAATGAATTGATTGGCAAATGTAATAATGACAATTGAACAACATCATAGGCATAAAGAATTGATTGGCAAAATGAACTGCGGTGACAAATGTAATAATATACATGGTTCAAAAAGACGTATAAAATCCGTCTCATGATACATAAGCTATGAGAAACCCTAAACTAATGCTATCTAGCTACAGCTAAACTGACGTCGTCTAGTCAGACGTCTCATCGCGTCCAAGCGGCATATCTGTCGGATTCTGCAAAAAAAGACAATAAGATAGCTTTCAGTAAGTATAAACATATAACGACATTTATAAAACAATACAAAAAATAGAAAAGAGTAAACCCTAATACTAACCATGCCGCCGCGAGAACTGAGAATGTCCATCAGGGCGTTTAAGCCCTTCCTGCCTGTGTACTCGCGCTCGTACGGTGTGGGATCACGTCCTGTCATCAACCACTGTCAAAACATACAAAGATTTCATTATGTTAGAATTAAAAACTCATAAACCCTAAACTATCGAACATAAAGAGCAATGCGAAAACACTTACAAAATCGGCCTCAAATGATGCCCATCCACCGCTCCCCAAGTGGTGCGATCTCCCTGCCTCTACTCGCGCTCTGGCTGCATCCTTTTGTTGCTTCCACTTGTCGGGATTCTCGCGCGCTGCTTTCTTCGCATTCTTCCAATCTTCTTTGGCCAGCCAATCTGGCCTGTTCCACCCATGCTTGATTGCTTTTTGCACTTCGGAGCGCTTGTGTTTGCAGTATTCGCGCATTCGAATTTTCATCAGGTCTTCATTGAAGCGCTGATTCCGTGTTGGAACGGGAAACTCATCATGAAGTATGATGATGACTCTGTCTTTTAAATCACTTGGTACTTCACTCCATTTGTTTAGTATGCAGTGTCCAAACAGCTGAGAGCAAAGACCACGCATGCGCGAGATCACCTTCTTGCCGTCATCATCCATGATGATGCCGCCGCTGAAGTCGACGGAGTAAGGCAAGCCCTCTGGCCGGTGACGCGTGAACCTGGGTGTCCCGACAGGGGTCTCTAGCGGCATGTCAATGGGGGTACGGACGTCAAGTGTCTCCACCGACGTCTGGGCCCCGAAGCGAGGAGTGTCGAGTGGGGTGGCTCCTGGCGGAGTAGGTAGAGGTGTGTAGCTGCTAGGAACAGTCAGCCTCTAGATCTTCCGTCATCTTCTTCTCAACACCGAGATTGCACATGAAAATCCCAGATATGCGCTCATCATCTATGGTTCGACATAGCGTGTCCCGGGCTTTATCAAATCCGTCTAGCCACTCTCCAATGTACACTAGGGACTCTGATACCAACCAACCTTCTGCCATGATACCCTCCGAACGTGCCTTTTGACGCACATATCCCTTAAGCGTTTTCATGAAACGTTCTAAGAAGAACATCCATCTGGAATGAACTGTGCCAGCTATTTCCACCTCATCAACTATGTGAACAAGAAGATGCACCTGAATGGTTAGCATGGTAGTAGAAAAATGTTTCTCAAACATGCACACAAGCTCCGCAGCATTTAGTTTGGTGAATGGTATGGAGTCTACGTTGATCTCCTTTTGTGAGATCCATTGCACCAGCTTTGCAAGTTTGTAGATTGTGTTACGGATGTCGAGAGACAAACATCCCTCAATGGCAACCGGTAAAATAAACTGTAAAGTATTTGCAGCAATGATATTAAAGTCCACATTTTATGCAATGATATTAAAGTCCACTATGAACGTACCTGACACATTTTATGCCAATCGTGTGACTTCAAACCGGTAAGCTTTCCTTCTTTAGTAAAACACGTTCGGAGCGAGTGCATTACGCCAGTGGGGGTCCGCAAAGATCAAATGGTCTCTTTTACTTTGCATTCTTGGGCTCCTGTGAAAATCCATGGTGCTTTAGGGAGTTTTATTGATCCATCAGACGCTGTTTGCGGCCAATATTGCTCCATACGATCCACATTTCTAAGGTCAACTCTGGCTCCCAAAGTATCTTTCTTGCCGGTCAGATGGTCCCATAGTAGATTACCCACATTCTTGAATATGTGCATTGGATCGAGCAAGTGATTGATCATGAGTCGGGGCCAGTATGGTAACTCGTACCATAGAGATAGTCTCTTCATCCCTGGAGGCAATCCATCATCGCACATCTCCTTCGGCTCTAACCATGCTTGTGCAGACATCCTTGGTGGCTCTCTTCCCAAAAAGCCGTCGCGTAACACATGATTCTCTGGAAGATACGCTTGATGACCTTCATAGATTTGCTTCTTCAGTGAGGGCGCCCTACGTGCATTCAGTCTAGGTCCACATGTGACACATGCTCTGTATCCGCTTGTTTGAAGCCCTGCATGTATACACATGATAATAGATCAACTATGGGAAAAAACAAGATTTACAGTGTCCGAGTGAGGAGTGTCAATAGATCACCTGAGCATTCTGTTAGCCTGGGATATTCATGCATGGTCCACATTAGAATGCCTCTGATCAAAGCATTCCGTCGTCCTGTGTGTCGGCTCATATCCACCACCTCTATGCCAATCCACAATTGTTGTAGCTCTTCCAATAGTGGACGAAGATACACATCCATATTCTCCACTTTATATCGCCCTGGCACAATCAAGCTTAGCCATAGGTGCCCCTTCTTCGTAGTCAACCACGGGGGAATGTTGTAGTTGACGATGACAACGGGCCATACACTGTAAGATGTTGATCTTTGACCAAATGGATTTATGCCATCCATAGCCAGGCCTAAGCGCAAATTTCAAGCTTCCCTGGCAAAATCCGACCATGTTCCATCTATATGTTTCCAGGCTGCGCAATCTACAGGAATTCGTAGCACACAACCCAAAGATTTATTCTCCTCATGCCATGATGCTAGGGCAGCCATGGACTTACATTCGAAGAAATGCTTGATGCGAGGAAGCAGAGGAAAATGTCGCAAAACCTTTTGTGGAATTTTTGTCCCGTGGAGATCTACTCGATATCTTTCGGAATCACATTTCGGACACTTCTCCATGTCTATGTATTCCCCTCTGAAAAGAATGCAGTCATTAGGACAAGCGTGGATAGAATTGTAATCCATCCCCAAGTTTCGCAAAATCTTTCTTGCTTCATCTCGGGAATCTGGCATCACATTGTCAGCTGGTAGTATGTGCTCTTTAAGCAATCTACACAACATAAAAATACGATACAGTCGTGTAAAAATCTATCAGATCATTATACATTTAGAGTTTTATTAAAGTAAACTAATTGTAATAGATCACCTGAAAAGCGTTGTGACGCTAGTGTCACTCCATCCAAACTTTGCCTGCATGTTGAGAAGAACCAGGAGTGCTTTCAATCTAGACATACGTGCTCCATTATACAATGGCGTATCGGCTTCACTTTTCATATCATCATAGATAAGCCTTTCTGAATCCATGATCGTCTCGATCATTTCATCAATCTCGGGCTCAAACATTGCCTCGTTGAGAATGTGCTCTGCATGATCATCCCCTGAGCTGTCAGAGGCTACATCTTGTGGCCTCACATATGCTACTTGACCAAAGCGCCTGCGAACACGTCTATTGGGTTGCAAGATTGCTGCTTGTTGACCAGCGTCAGAGTCCGACGAGTTATAATTGGAAACAACTCGATCTATAATAGATGGATCAAACTCGCCAAATTCGCGAACGTGCTGCAAAGAAACACGTCTTGTCCGTCGCACAGCATGCTTGCATTGATTACAAGGACATAAGACCCTCGTTGAGAGATAGGTGTTTTGGTTGGACAGTCCCACATCCTCGTCACTACTCATAATGAGGATAAAAATCTTATAACCTGGACAACAAATTTAATATTCTATTGGCATTCTTCGTCTTATCTCTCTCTCTCTCTCTCTCTCTCTCTCTCTCTCTCTCTCTCTCTCTCTCTCTCTCTCTCTCTCTCTCTCTCTCTCTCTCTCTCTCTCTCTCTCTCTCTACCTCACATTCTCTAGTCATGTCCAATCCCCGCACACCTCGGTCTAGAGGTGCACGGAGATCAGAACCACCGGGTTATAATCTCGTCTTTATTGGTCAATACCTATATTTGTGGGTACAAGAAATCTACAGACCCACGTCTACATGATACTGCATGTATTGGACAAAACCCCTTTGCCTCTTCTCTAGCTGTAGCACTTCACAGCATCTTAACATCTTTTCACAGTAGATCTTTTCACTGTTCGTCTAACTCTAAACCCTAAACCGTAAGTAATTCTTGCGTGGACTCGATCTAACGTAAATAAGCGTAAATCTGAATAAACGTAAATCTAACTAAAAATAAACCTAAATCTAATTTAACGTAAGTCTACATCTAACCTAATCTTTAACGTCTTTTGGGATAGTTTCCTACGACGTTAAAACTCTCTTCTTCTTGTGTGTGTGTGTGTGTGTGTGTGTGTGTGTGTGTGTGTGTGTGTGTGTGTGTGTGTGTGTGTGGGTAAACCTAAATAAACCTAAGTCTAATCTAATATAACATAAATCTAAATCTAACGTAAATTATGTTATATTAAAAAAAAAGAACTAAACTAACAGGGATTATAAGAACCTTAAAACTGATTTAACACATAATTTTTCACATAACTCGGCAAGAGTTGGCATTCTCATCACTAAAGATGTGAGAGTTAACTTCCGGCGGTGACGCTGCCTCATCTCCATCCACATCTGACGACAGCAATTGGCCCTTTGAACCGTTCTTGCTCTTGTTACTAACTTTGAAGTTGTTGTTGAATGACTAGAGGTTGTCTAGATGGTCATTGTCGGGGATGTAGTGACTCTTGCTGCCCTGAAGATCCACCTTCTTCCCTATCTTATGAAGACATTTCACCAGTACTTTTGGATCAACAGAGCCCACCATGAGTGAAGGCAGCAATACCCTATATTCCATTGAGGGCTTTCTTCACCCGCTTCATGCAGGCATCGCAGTCTATGGAGACCTAAATCTAATCTAATATAACGTAAATCTAAATCTAGCGTAAATAAACGTAAATCTAATCTAATTTAACTTAAATAAACCTAAATCTAATTTAACGTAAGTCTACATCTAACATAATCTTTAACGTCTTTTAAGATAGTTTCCTACGACGTTATAACTCTCTTCTTCTTGTGTGTGTGCGCGTGTGTGGATGTGTGTGCCAATAAAAAGAGATAAATGGTATAACCTTTCTATCACCCATGCCAAGTATGATAGATTGGTTATGCCATTTCCGTCTTGAATAATAGGTCTTGAGTTCAACTCCTCGTCGGCTAGATCTTTAGGTCTTTTAATTTTAATTAGTTTCCTACGACGTTAAATTAGTTTCTCTCTCTTTCTCTCTCAATGTGTGTGCGTTTTTTTGTTTATGCATGTTTTCTCTCTCTTTTCCTCTCTCAATGTGTGCGTTTTTTGTTTATGTATGTTCTCTCTCTCTTTTCCTCTCTCAATGTGTGCGTTTTTTGTTTATGCATTCTCTCTCTCTCTTTTCCTCTCTCAATGTGTGTGTGCATTCTTTGTTTATGTATGTGTGTGTGCGTTTTTGTTTATGTTTGTACTCTTTCTCTCTCTCTCTCTCTCTCTCTCTCTCTCTCTCTCTCTCTCTCTCTCTCTCTCTCTCTCAAAAACACTATGTGTGTGTGTGTGTGTGTGTGTGTGTGTGTGTGTGTGAGAGAGAGAGAGAGGGAGAGAGAAAGAGGGGAAGGGAACATGAGAGTGAGGAGAGGGAAGGAGCATACCTAGCTCTCCTTCCTCTCCTCGTGTGTGTGTGTGTGTGTGTGTGTGTGTGGAGAAGAAAGAGAGAGAGAGAGAGAGAGAGAGAGAGGGAGAGTGTTACCTGCTCCTTGCTTGAGGGCGCCGAAAAACTCAGATCTGAGATCTGAGTTTTTGGGCGCTCTCTGTTATTTTTTTTAGCCCAGCCGGCGTCGCTATGAGCGTCGCAAATTTACTTGTAAATTTGCGACGCTCATAGCGACGCCGGGAAATATTTTTTTTTGAGCGTTGCTCTGTGAGTGTCGCTAATATGAATAGCCTCTTGTAGTGATAGATTAGGTTCCCACATAAACCTACTGTTCCACATAAAGAAAGATCATAAATAAATGGATTTTGAACCCGATTTTCAATCCGATTTCTCTGATAAACTCATGATGACTCACAAATTGAGAATCTCAATTACTTTGCAAAATATCTGAAATGATTTATATGGATAAATGTTGGGTACATTACAATACCCTTATATAAGTAACTCAAAGTTTTACATTATCGACTTATAGTGGTTTACAAAATTGCCTATTGTTGTTGAGTTCTAGGATTACTAACTGTAGCCAAGCAAGTGGCTTTTTTGTCTTCCTCGTTCATTAAGGTTGGTTTTCTCATGATCGTATAGGCTCTGGCTCCTCTTGCTCTTCCTCTACGTCGTCCTCTATTTCTACCTCCTCTTAGATTATCTCCTTGATTTTGAGGAATGGCTCTAGCAGTAATTCGAGGGTTTTGTTCTTCTGGACAGTTATTTCTATAGTGCCCCATTTGATTGCATCCATAGCACCTAACGTTTGGGAAGGTCTGCTCTAAGTTCATTGCTGCAGTTACTCCACATTGTTGATTTTCTTGGTTGGAATTTTTCCCTAGCTCTTCCCCTAAAGTTACTAAATCCATTATAGTTCTTTGTAGAGTTGGTTCCTTCAGCTGCAAGAGGCTTAGCCCTGAGAAGGGCATCTTGTATTGATGTTTGCCTCATGGCTTGGATCCATACCTCTGCATCTCGTTCCACGTTGACCCCTTTACCTTTGAAGTTGGGGGTTGCGCCTGTTTGAGAAGAAACAAGCACGGTAAAGAACAGAAGCAGGTATCTACATGATTTCATAAGATCGATGGATTGACAATTTAAAGACTTATGACATGGCTAAGATTTAACTTCAGAATAGATACAAGATCAAGATACTCAATTCAAAAGACTTGGTTCTTTATTTATAAGGTGAATATTTATAAAGATAGCCTTACAAAAAAAGCTTAGCATATCTCATCGTAACTTGTTGTAAAAAAAATTCGGCCTTTAAAGAATCCGCATAGCTGGCTGATTTGGAATATGGTGATACAAACGATGGGTGTTTGTAGTCAGATTTCTACAATCTTCTAACTGATTGGTATAATAGTTCTTATACTCATTGGAAATCGGAAAGTAAATTATAAGATCCAAATTCTTAGGGGTATTCTGAGAAAAATTTATGATTCTTTGATATGGAATTATCTCCGCCACTTTATCCCATACCCATTCATTCAGGGGTTTCCCCGTGCCTCCTGGATAAGTGGGAACAGTGATACTTGAGTTTGTACTCAAGAAGTAGTACAACTAAACCACTCTCAGTTCCTCAGCCCAGCGTAGTTTCTTTAAATCCGTGGTAAGACATCCCAGCTTCCAAGCATTGATGTAATAGGTCCCGCATTCATTGCTCCATTCGAGCTCCCAGCCTTTATCTATCCGAGTCGAATGAGGAGTGTGAGCCTTCATTAGTAGCTCCATCACGCTCCGTCGGACAAAATAGTTTGGAGAACGACAAGCACTCTCATAAATAGTTTGGAGAACGACAAGCACTCTCATAAATAATCTCAAAGACTTGGAACTTGCGATATTCAGCCACAGGATCTCCCTGAATTATCGATGCATAAGCCTTAGATTAGCTAATCAATTTTTCTTGTTTCTTTTTAAATTTTCAGACATTACAAATTTTTTCCAAACTAACCCAGGCTCTGAAACCCAGTGCTCTGACACCATTTGTAAGGTCCCCAACCCGCCTATACCAAGATCGGGATGGGATCCTTGACAGGTCTCTAGGTCTGATAAAAATCAGAGTATCTAAACAAGAAAAATCCAAGGAATAGACCTTTACCATTGACAATGGCTTGGGTCTATAGCCTTAGAAGAAGACCTAGTCCTGTCTCGCAGCGAAAATGGGACAACGTGTTAAAAGTCCAAAAAACTATTTCGGCCCTATAACTACCATAATTGGGCTAAGGTATCCTCAACCAACGCTTTTTTCCCCCTAACAGATGTGAGGGCACAGCCATTGGTGGACTCCTCTTCCAAGTGAAGAAGTTTTCTAAACGTTTTTAGTATGCGGGGATGGATAGTTACCTGACTAATCAGGTCCACCCGTCCATGATTGACAACCTTAGTCAATCGCCACTTACCATCCCGCACTCACACATGATTCTTTTGTTATTTAATTACTACCACGTTCTTATCACAATTAAAATAATGATTCCTTTTATCTTTCATAACAGGATTTTATTAAAACAACCCTTAAAAACAATATTGAAAACATTCTTTTAGCAAACAGACATCTTTAAGCTTAAGATAGCGTACTGTCAATCAAAACATTATCCATAATAACCATGACCAGTACTCATCTTGTCTCAAGACCACCTAAGGGTGAAAAAAATGGCACCCATTCCTTATTCATAATACGGAGTGGATAAACCCCCACCCAAGGTTGCGGGTGCCCATACACCAAACCAGTTGCCCATACAACTGGGCGGCTCCCCTAGGATAAAAAACGGTATCCTAACTTATGTAGAAACATCAAGACATGACACGGAGTAGAAACTCAACGTTCATGGGGATAACCGACTTATCCGTGGCTAGAAATCCAATCATTATCATCAAAATATACCAAGGAGTCGGAGGTGTCTTGAGACAAGCTGTCTTAAGGATGATCAATCATATCTTTCCTAATTCAACCAATTTTAACCCAAATAATTCTTTCCTACATTATAAACAATGCACGTTGGAAGTTACCCTCCGTTTTTGGTCAATTATTTCTTTTCTTATTCGTACTCACTCCTTACGTATGCAATGCTAACTTAAAATTAAACTTTAAAAGATTTAATTAAACAACATAGAAATCCACCTGGGACAACTCGGCCATCTACTGCTGTGCTGGAGCTTGCAAACTTTCCTCCGTCGGCCTATGGCTAGGCCCAACCTCATGGTCATTAGTGCCTTTATTTCTTTTGTTGCTAATATCCTCTTACCAAGTAAGAGGATTTCCTCTGATTCTCTTTGAGCCATTTCGGCAGCCTTATAAAAAGACTTAATCAATTAGAGGTTTAATTGAACAATTTCTTTTCTTCCTTTTTACCCAAAAATAAGGATTTTTGGAGTAAGTAAGTATCCTTGATAGTTAATCGGATGAGATATTCCTCCAGTAACTTCCTTGTACTATAAGTAATTTTCCATAGTTACCATTTAATTTGGGAAGCCCTTCAACTAGGTTTATCCTTAATCTATATTCCATTTTAGTCTTAGTAATTTATAAATTTCTATCGGCTAATGGATTACTCACCCTAAATTGCAATTGAATATGTTCTATCTTTAGGAATTTTCATAAATTTGATTTATAACCTTTTCCTCCTATAATTATGGTCTAATTTAGGCAAAATTTTTCTGATAATAATTTGTTATACTAACCATTGATGCTGAGGTAATTTTCCCAACCTTCAATAGTGATTTTGAACCTAAGGTACTTATTTGGTAATTAGATTAAAAAAAATTCTCTATTTTATACGCAAAATTGGTTACTTTTAATAAAGATAAGTATTTAAACTATTTATCTAAGGTTGGGGTATTTATCACAAATTCTTCAAGGCATGTTCTACCTCTGATATTTCTCTCAAAGGTTTTTGGATGATTTTACTATTTTTCCCTTTTCATTTTTCCTTGAAAATAATGTAATTTTACGAGGATACTTAGTTAAAGAAATTATCTAAGAATAACATAATTATCACAGTTTTCTTGAGGTGTAACTAACCTCTAATAAATAACTCGAAGCAATTTGAATCAATTTACTATTTTTTCCCTTTTAATTTGACCTAAAAACATATTATTTCTACTAAACTAATTAGGTAAATTAATTATCTGAGTTTGATATAATTATCACGAGCTCCTTTACATGTAATTAACCTCTAATAAATAACTCAAAGCAATTGTAATCAATTTACTAATTTCCCCATTTTTATTTGTCCTGAAAATAGAGTATTTCTGCTAAAGTAATTAGGTAAATTAATTATCTGAGCTTGAAATAATTATCATGAGTCCTTTAACATGTGATAAATTTCTAATAAATAACTCAAAGAAATTGGAATCAGGTTACTAATTTCCCCCTTTTTATTTGTCCTAAAAATACAGTATTTTTGCTAAAGTAATTAGTTGAATTAATTATCTGAGTGAGAAATAATTATCATAGGTTTTCTAACATGTAATTAATGTCTAATAAATAACTCAAAGCAATTAGAATCAATTTACTAATTTCTCCCTTTTAATTTGTCTTACAAATAGAGTAATTTTGCTAAAGTAATTAGGTAAATTAATTATCTGAGCTTGAAATATTTATCACGGGTTTTCTAATATGTAATTAACCTCTAATAAATAACTGAGAGCAATTGGAATCAATTTGCTAATTTCCACATTTTAATTTGTCCTAAAACCAGAGTATTTTTACTAAAGTAATTAGGTAAATTAATTATCTAAGCTTGAAAAAATTATCATGGTTTTATAACATGTAATTAACCTCTAATAAACAACTCAAAGCAATTGGAATCAATTTACTAATTTCCCCTTTTAATTTGTCCTAAAAATAGAGTAATTCTTCTAAAATAATTAGGTAAATTAATTATCTGAACTTGAAATAATTATCATGAGTTTTCTAATATGTAATTAACCTCTAATAAATAACTCAAAGTATTTTGAATCAAGTTACTAATTTCCACCTTTTAATTTGCCCTAAAAACAGAGTAATTCTGTTAAAGTAATTAGATAAATTAATTACCTGAGCTTGATATAATTATCGCGGGTTTTCTATCATGTAATTAACCTTTTTCAAATAAGTCAAAGCATTTTGAATCAATTTACTAATTTTCTCCTTTTAATTTTTTCTAAAAGCATAGTATTTCTGCTAAAGTAATTAGGTAGTTTAATTATCTGAGCTTGACATAATGATCATGGGTTTTCTAACATGTATTTAACCTTTGATAAATGACTCAAAGCATTTTGAATCAATTTACGAATCTCTCCCTTTTAATTTGTCCTAAAAATAGAGTATTTATGCTAAAGTAATTAGGTAAATTAATTATCTGAGCTTGACATAATTATCATGAGTTCTTTAACATATATCTAATCTCTAATAAATAACTCAAAACATTTTGAATCAGTTTGATTATTTTTCCCTTTAATTTTCTCTAAAAATAGTGTAATTATGCCTAATTAATTATGAAAATTACTCAAAAAATTATAAGATAATATTCTTAGCTTAATGATTGTCTGATACAGCTCTGATAATTACCTCAACTTAATCTAAACTTAATTAATATATTTCCCATTAATTTATGGTTAATTTGGAGGATTTCAGTCCTAATATGATAGGATAATTAATTAGCTAAATCTAGTTTGGGAGAGTTCATCATTAACCCACACAGCCCCCCCTCAGCTTCCAGAATCGATTTTTACTATTTTCACTGATTTTATAGGATGAAAATTGGAAATATCAGTAATTTCTAGAACCTTAGGATAAGAAAGTCTTTGTTAACTGAAACCATCCAATTTTTTAAACTAATTGAATTCCTAGTGTAACCTTTTAGGGCCCGTAACTTTTCCAAATTTTATCAGAATTCTATTCTGAAAATTTCTAGCCCGGGGTTTGCTGTGCTTAAGATTCCAAAAATACCAATATTTGCCATGGTCGGACAATTCTACATTTCTTTTTCAATAATCATATCAGTTTGATTAAGCTTTATACAATCTTTAAGGTTTCAGAAACTGAAAACCTTACAGTGGATGTCGTGCTGCAACATGTACATAGTGGGAACAAATGCTACAAGATCTATCTTGAAACTTTTCAGATACATAATTATATTTTCTGTAATGTACATATGCATATCTAAGTATAATAATAAGCTTTCTATCTCATCCTATTATTTATCTTAAGGGTAACATATTCTTACTTTATCGTTAGAAAGTACTACAAGAAAAAGCATCAATAGCTCCGTCTCTTTAGCTTGGGGGCAAAAACATTGATTCTTTCTTTCTACTATCCATTATCATCTCACACCCTAGTTAGATCATATATCTAGGGTAGCTTCCAATATATATATATATATATTCTATGTATTTTCCTTGTATTTCTTTTTAATAGCTACCAGGAAGGAGCTAAATCCTAGTAAGACACTAGCTTGCATGATATTCAAAGGTACAACTATCTTAATGCATTATTGCAAGTATGCTTACAAAACTTTGTCAAGGAGAAATGTCATGCTTTAATATTGCATGAGGTGTCCATTGGAATCAAATGGGGATGAGTCCATAGGGTGTGTTTTAATACAAAGTAATTCCCCCATCATGATGGTATATTTAATGGGTGTGGACAAAACAGAATGCAAGTCGTTCACATCCAAGGTCTTTTTCATTGTGTGCAGTCTTGTATTCTTGTATAATATTGACTTCCATTCATGTTTTCCTAATTATGAGGGTAGGGTTGTGAGATTTCTTGATTTAAAATCTTTGACAATTCAATTCCCCAATCCTTATATAAAGATTTCATATCTACCTCTAATGGAGTTTGATTCAAGAAAAAATCCTAAAAAGAAGCCAATTGTTTGTTCCCATTTTCATTTTCTTCACCCCTACTCTTTCCCATAGTTGTATTGGCCCAATATTCATCTATGAGTGGAACATCTCCCATCCCATCCTCAAAATCTAGCACTATTTGAATAATTTCCTTTAATGGCTCAATAGTGAATGATCTCCCTGAACTTTGACTCTATGGTTTCCTTCCCTTCCATTGTTTTTGAGAGATATTTATAAGGTTCCATGAGTTCTCAAGTTATCTTGACCAATCTTACAAAAGCTTCAAGTTTTGTGGCTTCAATTTTTGGATGTGGATAGTTTTTCCTTTTTTTTTTGAATTTTGCCCAGATTTAGGACCACTTGGTATGCTTCTAAGGCTACATTTATGGATTCATAAATAATGTTTAATAAGGTGGTTCCTCCATATTTCATTTAAGGCTCCATTATCTTTTTCGTCTCAGATTTGGTTTGTTTTTTATAATTTCATGGGCTATAGCCTCTACTTGAGTGTTAAGTTTTTGTTTTCTCTCTTCATAATTTTTCCTTTTAGCCTTTTGATTTTCTAGATTTGACACTCTCCCCCATACTCTTAGTTTGCAATTTTTCTTTTTCCCTCATTACTATTGTGATGGGTATCATTGGTTCTTGAACTTGATGGAATTAATTGTATCAAATTCATATGCATCATTTCCTTCTTATTGGGATTTTTTACACAGTTCTCAAGGAAATGTCCCCCCTATTTGCTACAATCCATGCAATAGACTAGTGGTGGTACTATTCCCTCTTGGTCTTGCGGACACTCATTCTTCCAATGGTTGGGTGATCCATACTTGTGTCGTCCCCCAATCCTTTGTTGAAGTGTTGAAGCTCTCATCATAGGTGGTTTGGTCCCTTCATTTTCAATAATTTAAACTTCAAGGTTTTTTGGTTGTGCATAATATACTAGCTCATACAAAGGAATTGGTTTTCATTCATACCAACCTTTGTCCATCGCTCTTGAAGAAACTAGCTTCCTCAAAGGGAGTTATAGCCACAAATGCATGCTCTTCCCTCCAACATTTCAACCCAGTAATGGAGGTTGTTGCCCCAATACTGGTTGAGATCTCTCCATTCCCCCTGTTTCCACTGGACCCCTTGTGTTGGGTTTGGTGGATATTTGTAGATAGGTTGTCCTTGTCTTGTGGGAACATATTGTACATTTCCATCATACTTTGGTCTATAATATCATTCATGTGTCTAATTATTTGTCCATTTCCCCTCTATGGCACTCCATTTTTTGTTTTGATGGGGAGCCATAGGTTTTTCTAGTGGTGGAACAAGGAGTTACCCTTGCCCTTGAGTTTTCATAGGCACCTATTTTTGTAACTATGCCAAATTTTGTGTTATTATCTTTAAGACTTCCTCTAAACTCAAACTACTACGCTAATATGGCATTTCTTACAAGGCCCAAATTTGATTCCAAACTTTTCCTAATGTAGTTTGAGGTACACCGTTGGAAACTATAGTATTAATGACGGAGTCCCTCGGGGCTTGCCTTTGGCTTTACCATTATTGAGCTACTAGCAAGCTCAATAGGAAGCATAATCAAACGAGCAATGTTAGACCCTCTCCTCTAGTCTTTTCAATCAACAGCGTCTAAACCACGGGTGTGGCTGCTTGAGAACTAATTTTCAAAGGTAAAGAAGGGTAGCGACTAGGTTTTTGAGGGTACCAAAGCACAAAGTAGTTTATACATAAGTTTAATTAGCATAGCTGACAATAACCAAGAGAGTAGAATGAATATTGACAACTTTTATTTTGCACATGAAGGTGCTCATGATGATGTCCCCATGTTTGTTAATTACTCGGGGGGTTCACCGTTCAATACCCCCGATATAATGTGCATTTGTGGGGTATTAAAAAACCCCCTTTTTTAACATGTCTGAATGAATAAAATGACCCCTTATTTTATGATTTTTTCTCAAAATTGAATATAAAAATCCCTTATTTTATTGTATCTTTGTTAAATTGCCTAAAATTATTATATTTTAAAACCTCTCCTTTCGAACTCACATTATACATTAACATGATTACATAGTGCAAACCCCCCCCCCCGGTTAATTATCTTGTTAATAGCTTGCAACAAGCTATGGGCAACCCTGCTTTGCAATCCAAAGTTACTCAACAACTTCGTGCTTATGGGATTTCCCTTCCTCTCCAAGAAGAGAGGGAGAGCTTAGGAGGCCTCTTGATGAGACTCCCACAAGAAGAGACTCTCCATAAGAGAGGATGAATCCAAAGAACGAGAAAGAAGTGAACCACTAAGTTCCTCTGAAGAAGTGGCTCCACAAAACGGCAGTCTAGACGGTCGCCAACTCCTCCCAAGAGGAAACGGTCAACCCATAAACCTTCTCCTTGTTATTTTGAAAGGGAAGAGAGGAAACAAAGGAAGAAAAAGGCAAGAAAGAGGTCACCCTCTTCTCCTTCTTCTTCACCTTCCTCCTCTTCCGATAAAAAAAAACGAATATTCTCTTGGAGAATACAAGAGGAGAGGACATCACAAATCCTACCCTGCGTGCAGAAGGTCTCAAAAGCTCAAGAAATTCAAAGAGGGAGGAAAGAGTATCTCTTTTCTTACCTATGATGGCACCTTTGGTGCTATTGACAAAGTATTGGCCTTCATCCAGCAATTTGATGTGGCCTTTAAAGACGAGGGCTTCCCAAAGTCCTCCTAGCTACACCATGTAGCTATGCACTTCCAAAATTTTTCTCGTCAATGGTGGGCTAGCCTTTGTGGAAACAGGAGGCCCCAAAGACATGGAAAACTCTATGAGTTTCCATCATGAAGTAATTCCTTGCAAGCGATGCAAAGGATAAAGTGCTTACCAAATGGAGGAGTTTGAAGTTGCTCTCCATTGAGTCTATCCACAAATATGTGGACCATTTTTGGATTTACATCTCAAGACTACCGTTTTTCAAAAAATAGACTTTGCCGAGCAAGAGCAATAATTCTATGTGGGATTACCTAAAGAAATGACCAAGTATGTCACCTCCCAACAGCCTGGTTCTATCATTGAAGTAATCCACCATACTATGGTTGCTTCCACATCAATTTCCAACAAGGGGCTAAAAGGAATGCCAAGCCCATGGAAAACAAAGATTAAAATGATGCAAAGGGAAAGAAAAATGCTCAAAACTCTTCCCAAGGCAATTCGAACAGCAACAATCGGTCCAAGGAGAAGGGAGTTTACAAAGGTAAAAATAAACTCTCTCCTAAAGAGCTAGAAGCTTTTCATAAGGACCACAAATGCTTTAAGTTTGGGGAGCATGTAAAGAATGAGGATGCAAGAGAGCTACACAAGACAAGCACAAAGCACACAGAGATGGAAAGCTTCTTCTTCTTCTTTACAGAAAAGAGAGTACAAAATGACTAAGTGCTAAAGCTGAAAAGTAGCACATATGTACATGCGGTCACTAAGTGTGAACTCGCTAGAAGCGTACTAGGCTGGCACTATAAGTGTAGTCCAGCTGTAGAATCACTGGCAGAGATCCTCCGTGTGGGTCACCTAACGCGCCAGTGAGTAAATGCCGTAAGCGGCCAAGACCCGTAGTGGATGCCAGCTCAAGGTGTAGAGCTCGACATATCAACACTCCCCCTCGAGCTCTGCATGTCGCAGAGTCCAAGCATAGTCCGGAAACATCGAAGCTTCTCAGCTCCAAGGGCCTTGGTAAAGATATCCGCTATCTGCTCCTCTGTGCTGACGTAGACCAAGTCGATGTCGCCCACCAACACTCGCTCTCGAACGTAGTGGTAATGGACCTCTATGTGTTTGGTCCTAGCATGGAACACTGGGTTCCTAGCCAACTGCATGCTGCTGAGGTTGTCACAATGAATGGCAATCTGCTGGTCCACCTGCACTCCCAAGTCCTCAAGTAATGTGCGTAGCCAAGCTACCTCGCACGCCGCAACAGTTGCACCTCTGTACTCGGCCTCTGTGCTCGATAAAGCAACTGTAGGCTGCTTTTTGCTACTCCAAGTAACAGCAGCACTCCCAAAAGAGAACATGAAGCCACTCGTAGATCTCCTATCAACAATGCTACCTGCCCAATCTGCATCTGTATACCCATACAATGCTAATGGTGCATCTGCTGCATAGAACAATGCATAGTCAAGAGTCCCTTGCACATACCTAAGTGTGCGTCGTACTCCATCCAAATGTGGCTTCCTCGGAAGCTGCATGAACTGACTCTCCAAGCCTACTGTGTAGCTCAAGTCTGGCCTTGTGATAGTCAAGTAGATTACACTACCCACCATCTTCCTGTATATATTGACATCCTCAACAACATCACCCTTCTCTGCACTCAGCTTTGCATTCACATCCAAGGGAATGGAAATCGGCTTACAATCAGCCATACCATACTTTGACAACATGTCCAAAGCATATTGTCTCTGTGACAGCCATACACCCTCTGGAGTCCTGATCACCTCAATGCCAAGAAAGTAGCGCAACTCGCCCAAATCTTTCATTTCAAACTCCTGTTTGAGAAGACCCTTCACATGGTCAATCTCCATAGCATTGTCACCAACAATAATAAGGTCATCTACATATATGGTAATGACCACAATCCCCACATCACTCTCACGTACATAGAGTGAATGATCAGCATGAGCTCTCCTAAAACCAATACTGACAAGATACTTGGCAATCCTGTCATACCATGCTCTAGAGCCCTGCTTCAAACCATACAAAGCTTTGAGAAGTCTGCATACATAATCTGGGTAACCTGGATCGACATAACCAGGTGGCTGATCCATATACACTTCCTCTTGCAACTCACCATTCAAGAAGGCATTCTTTACATCCATTTGATGCATAATCCATCCTCTAGATGCAGCCACTGCTATGACAGCTCTCACAGTCGTCATCTTTGCCACTGGAGCAAAGGTCTCCTCATAGTCTATGCCATATGTCTGTGCATAACCCTTTGCGACCAGCCTTGCCTTGTGACGCTCAATGTTACCATCAGCCTTATGCTTGGTTTTATACACCCATTTACAGCCAATAGCTTTCTTGCCACTTGGCAATGGAACCAACTCCCATGTGTCATTTGCTTCCAATGCAGCCATCTCTTCATTCATTGCATCATCCCAATGCACATTTCCAACTGCATCCTCAAAACATGTGGGCTCCACATCCTGTATCACCTTAGCCATGTAGGCTTGGTGATGCGCTAGATACCCATCATAAGTCAATTTTTGAACTGGATTTCTGACTCTATTAGATCTGCACGGTCCTTGGTCACTCCTTTGCCCTCTAGCATCTTCTTGTACTTTCCTTACACCAGGTGTCCTGACAGCCGGAATTCCAAATTCCTCATCAAGACTTTGTTCAGAACCATCTGAATCCATGTCTACATGTGAAAAACCTGATGATGCATCAACCATAAAGGGAGGTTCATCAACCTTTTCCTTTCCTTTTCGTGATACATTCCCTGTACCTGTTGGTGGAGTAACCTGCGTACGTAGTCTACCATTCCATGGTTTCTCAACAGAGCCACGAGAAGAGGACTCTTGTGGTCCACTCAAAACCTGTGACTATGGCCTCACATTTTGTACAACCACATCATCTTTTACATCAGCCCCAATAGTGCCATGTGCATTACTGTACCAGCTGCTCATCTCATCAAAGACTACATCTCTGCTCACTCGTAATTCTCGTGTAGTAGGATTGTAGCACCTGTACCCCTTTTGTCCAAGGGAATATCCCACAAGAATACATTTCTCTGCTTTAGGATCCAATTTCCTACGCAACTCATCTGGTACATGCACGTAAGCTATGCAACCAAACACTTTCAAGTGTGCCAAATCAGGCTTTGTACTTGTAAACTTTTCCTCAGGTGTTACATCATGCACCGCAGCTGTAGGTGTCCTGTTCATAATGTACACAGCTGTATTTACAGCTTCAGCCCAGAAATAATGAGGCATGTTCTTCTCATTCATCAATGCACGTGCAACCTCTGCAATGTGCCTGTTTTTCCTTTCTGCGACCCCATTCTGCTGTGGAGTATATCTGCATGTAAACTGCCTGTGTATACCATGCATTCGCAGAAAATCTGAAAAATCATTGGAGAAGTACTCTCCCCCTCCATCTGACCTCAATGTCTTGATTTGCATATCTGTCTCCTTCTCAATCATGACTTTGAAGTCTTGAAAGTGACCAAACACTTCACTTTTGTTACGCATGAAGTAGACCCATACTTTCCTTGTATGGTCATCAATGAAAGAGACATAATACCTGCAACCATGTATACTTGCAGTATCGGTTGGACCCCAAACATCTGTGTGCACCACCTCAAGTGGCCTTTTACATACATTGCGCTCATGTGGAAATGAGCCCTTTGACTGTTTTCCAAACTGGCATGCTGCACACACTTTATGCATACCATCCACCTTGAATTTGGGCAAACCTTTTACAATCTGTTTTGATTGCATGCTGCGCAATCTCTGCTCATTGACATGGCCAATGCGTTTGTGCCAAATGTCAACATCAGCCACAACACCTGTGCCCTGTGCAAATAATGCAGCTTTTACCTCAGGCATGTCTACATTCAGCGTAAACATTCTGCCCACACATTTGCCCTCTGTGATCAGCTTACAGCCATTCTGGAAATCTTCTACATAACAGCCATTTGGATTGAAGCGAACCTGCAAACCCTGCTCAACCATTTTTCCAACAGAAACAAGATTCTTTGTAATGTTTGGGACATGAAGTACATCTGCTAAGTACTTTGATTTCCCACTCTTCGTATTTAGAGGTATGTCCCCTACATGAGCAATGGGGTGAGCTGTATCATCTCCTGTCTGCACATAGCCTGACACATCTGGTTTGCGCATATCTCTAAACCACTCTCCACGAGACGTCATGTGATTAGAGGCACCTAAATCCACATACCAAACATCATCTTGGGTGGAATTCTCTGCAGTCATTGTATTCATTACATGCTGCATAACAAACATGCGCTCATTTTTGCTGTCATCTGCATCTCTGCTAGTAGATGCATAGTTGCCCTGTTCTCTCTTTCTACTTGCTTTTCCCTTTGGACAGTCACGTGACATGTGACCTCTTTCACCACAAGTCCAACATTCTCTACTATCTGGAGTATGTTGCTGCCTGCTTGATCCTGCACCACGACCTCTTTGACTCCCCCTGCCTTGAGACTGGTTTCCCCTGCCACCTGTATTGTTTTGATTTGATTGACCTTCCAGAAATTGGCCCCTGCAACCCCTTGGGCCTCGACCACGACCTCTACCTCTACCTCTGTTGGAGTTAGAATAGAAGGCCTGTTCAGAATTATTTCTGCCATGAGAAGAAGATGTGTCAAGGTTCTTCTCCTCAAGAATAAGCATAGAAATCAAATCTTGGAACACGGGGATGTCGTCTCTTGTATTCATGGAAGACCTAAAATGTACATACTCATCTCCTAGACCATCCAAGCATGCACGGACAATGTCATCGTCTTCCACTGAGACTTTAATAGATCCAAGAGCCTCAATGATACTCTTGATCTTCAAGGCATAATCATTGATTGAGAGGTTGTTCCTCTTAACCTGATTTAGCTCCAACTTTAGTTGAAGCTTCCTGGCCTTGGTGTTCACCTCGAACACTCTGCCTAAGTTTCTCCATGCAATGGCGGGGGTTTCAGCATCCTGTAGATAGCCCATCATGCCATCTGTGATGCTCATAGACAGCCAATACATCACTTTGCTCTGGCCTTGTTGCCAGTCCCTCAAAGCTTTCCTTTGTTCTGCTGTAGCATTTGCCTCGGGAATCTCTGGTTCCTTTTCATTGTCTCCTTCTACATAGTCCCAATAACCTTTTCCTTTTAGGAAATTTGTTATTCTGAACTTCCATGCAGGGTAGTTATTTTTCTCAAGCTTCTCAGTAACAATCTGACTGACACCGTCAGACATCTTGAAGCACTAAGACAAAATAGCTGCAATCTGCAAAAACCTGCAAATCTGCTGAACCTGCTATCGTGGTTCCTGTAACGCTTTCTACACTCAACGAGTGTCCACAATCAAGCGTTTCACAACCACTGTACTTGTACAGTAAATCTCTGTATACTGCACTTTGGAGACCTGTTCAGAACCTTCGGCATCTGGTCGTGGATTGCGAACGAAGGGATGGTGATGCTCGTGCTCTCTTAGCCTCTCTTGCCTGCACCAGGCTCTGATACCATGTAAAGAATGAGGATGCAAGAGAGCTACACAAGACAAGCACAAAGCACACAGAGATGGAAAGCTTCTTCTTCTTCTTTACAGAAAAGAGAGTACAAAATGACTAAGTGCTAAAGCTGAAAAGTAGCACATATGTACATGCGGTCACTAAGTGTGAACTCGCTAGAAGCGTACTAGGCTGGCACTATAAGTGTAGTCCAGCTGTAGAATCACTGGCAGAGATCCTCCGTGTGGGTCACCTAACGCGCCAGTGAGTAAATGCCGTAAGCGGCCAAGACCCGTAGTGGATGCCAGCTCAAGGTGTAGAGCTCGACATATCAACAGAGCAAGGACACGGCTATAGTTCTCGCCCCAAAAGAAATACCTGCAATGAGACTCCTAGAGCTTCCACAATCAAAGCTCCAAAAGAGGATACTCATTTGCAAAGGATCACCTCTCTCCTATGCTTGGGGAAAAGTAAGGGAGCATGATTCTTCATCTTGTTTGACCCTGGCTCTACTCACAACTTCATATCAATGGACTTGGCCACTAAGCTGGGCATTCAAGATTTTGAGATGGGAGATACTGTAACTACCGATGGAGCTTTCAAGGGATAGCAAGCCTTTGTTACTCCCTTGATTGGGAGACTGAGGCTTCATGTCCAAAGCTACGTCAACAAAGAAAACTTTTTCATCTCTCCTCTCCAACATGAGGATGTTATCCTAGGGGCACCATGGTTCAACCTCATGGCTGTTAACATGAAGTTCCTTGAAAGAAGAATCTACTTCACCTACAGGGAAAAGAGCATATATATAGATGCTAATTAGTCCGGTTGTATTATACCACTTGTAAATTTACTTGTTTTTGATACGTGATTTTTGTCAAAGAGTCTCTTAATGATGCTAATGCTTTAATAAAACAAAGTGGTAGGAATCAAGAAGAATTAGAACAAATGGATTCCAAGATGTTTTTATCAATGTATCCCTATGGACTTACCTCCAAAACAAGGGGATGATGACCATCGAATTGAGCTCCTACCAGGAATCTCACCGCGCCTAACAAGCCTCCTTATCGAGTTTCCCAAGATCAACAAGAGGAGATCATGAGGCAAGTACAAGAATTGGTAGACAAAGGGATCGTGTTTTCAAGCTTTAAGGGAGAATAAGCTTTTTATCAATCAAAAGAAGAGTGAATTTTTCCTTCAAGAGATTCAATACTTAGATCATATTATTTCTCAAGATGGTATCCATGTGGATCCATCAAAGTTGGACGTAATAAAAGCATGGCCTAATCTAAGGAATCTACATGAACTACAAAGCTTTATTGGTATGTGTGCATACTATAGATGCTTTATAGCAAAATTATCTCAAATAGCAAGACCATTACATGACTTGACAAAGAATAACACTAAATACTCACGGACTGTTAAAGAACAAAATGCTTTTGATAAGCTCAAAGAGAAGCTTACCTCCCAACCAGTCCTTATGCTTCCGGATCTCTCAAAGCCATTTGAGCCTTCCAATGTGACGGTTGTGGTGATTGCCTTGGACCAGTCTTGCTTCAAAAAGGGCATACCATAGCATATGAGAGGCGAAGGCTCAATGTCCATGAATGGGTCTTGGGCATATACAAAAAAGAGCTTTTAGCTGTTATACATGTCCTAGACACATGGAAGCACTATCTATTGGGGACTCCTTTTATTTTGCGAATGGACCACCAAAGTCTCAAGTATTTCATGATGAAAACCAAGCTTTCCGATAAACAAATGAGGTGGGGAAATTTTCTTTTGCAATTTTATTTTCATATTGCTCACATTGCTAGTACGCATAATCAAGTGGCCGATGCACTTTCACGACGATCAAGAGTCAATGCGGTGTCTATAGCAACTCATAATTATCTATCTTCTATGATAGATGAGTATGCTACTTACCCTGACTTTAAAGACATAATGTCAGCCCTTTCATTGGGGAAGAAAGAAGAACCATTCACCTTGCTAGATGGTTATCTTCTCCATGGAAATAGGCTATGCGTTACCCACTCCCTCAATGAGAAAGTCATGTATGAATCCCATGCTCCTCCCTATGCGGGGCATAGAGGCATTCAACCTACTCTTTGAGGAGTAGAGACATACTTCTATTGCCTACCATGAAAGTAGACATACATGAGCATGTTTCAAAATGTGTGGTATGCCAAAAGACCAAGTATGATTGCAACCTGGGTTACTCTAGCCATTGATAAAACATTGCCAATCCCTAATTCACAATGGGTGAGTATATCCATGGATTTTATCTTTGGATTATCCAAGTCTATCCATGGGAATACAGGAATATGGACAATAGTCAACATGTTTAGCAAACAAGCACACTTTATTCTTGTCAAAAAGACTATTAAGACACACCAAATGGCAACCCTCTTCATATCTCAGATTTTCAAAAACTATGGATTGCCAACATCCATCGTGTCAGATAGAGATCCTAGAATGACCACTAATTTTTGGAAAGGTTCTTTGAAAATCTAGATATAAGATTGAATTTATCTTTGGCCTATCACCGACAAATGGATGGCCAAATTCAGATAGCCAATCTTACAATTCTTAATCTACTTAAGACTTATGTTACAGAAGTAGATCAACACTCACAATGGGAGAAGTACTTACCCCTTGTAGAGTATGCGTACAATAATATTGTCCATACTACTACGAGAAAGGCACCTTTTAAGATAATAGAGGGAAGACCTAAAAGTCCCTTGCTACTTAAAGTACATGGGAAGATCTTTGCTACCGATGAGTATAGCCGTGACCTACAAGAATCTTTTCAAAAGGTTAAGGAGGCTATATCCATCTCTCAACAAAGGCAAAAAGATACTGCGGGTAAGCACAAAAGGGCCATCAAAAGTATTATGCTAAACCAACAAAAAGATATTATGGTCCTTTTCAAATCTTGAAGCCAATCAATGACATGGATTATCAACTCAACTTGCCCAACCATTGGCTCATACACAATGCTTTTCATGTGAGCCTACTTAAGCCCTACAAAGGAGAGCCACCAAGAGAACCAATTATTGAAGACCCACTAGAGATCGATGATCAAGAAGAGGTGCTACAACCCGAAGCTATCCTTTGGCATGAGGACAAGGTGCTACGGCATGGTAAGATTATCCGACGTATCTTATTAAGTTCAAAACTTATCCTTTTGAAGATTCTAGATGGATGCAAGGAATACAACTTAAGGATAGTATGAACCTTGTCAATGCTTACAATGCTACATTAGAGTAAGCAAATGTAAATGTTTCCTTTAAATTGATCAATTTTTTTGTCTTTTAAGACTCATTCTCTTTTTATTGTGCACAAATTTAAGCAGTATGCATGCTTAGAATCATGTTTGTGATGACGACATCTCTCAAACACCAAGTAGAATTTGTCACTCTACTTTGGGAGAATGAAATGGACTCAAGAGTAGACATGCTTGCAGCAGATAAGTCTCCCCGTGGCCCCAAATGGATTAGTCATCCATCTTGGAATGATGTCATACGATAAAAATGGATCCTCATAGTCGAGGATGACTATGATTTCAAGAGAGAGGTAATGTCATAAAAGCTAATATCTAACCAACCCAAATGATTTTCTCATATTAAAATGATCATTTAATGTTGGATAATAAACAAGAACAAGGGTTAGAATATAGGACCAAAGTTGAATATAGGACCAAATTAAAATAGGGGTCCAAATGAGAGATGGTCTGTCAAAGATCAATGCTAGCTAATGGATCTTAAAGACCTTAGGTCTAGCTTCATTAAATACCTCCAAAGGTTAATGTTAAATTCATTAGACCTTTGGAAAGTTAGGGCTATGTTTGAGGTGGGAACCCGGTCCAAGCTTGAGGTGCTTGTCATGCTTGCTGTCTAATGTGCTTAATGACTAAGGTTCTAAGGTGCTCCATGACTAAGGTGCTTGAGGGGCTTAAGGTGTTCCAAAAGCCAACAAAGATTCCTACTCATAGGGGGGCAAGCCCTAATTGTAGGGGCATGAGAGAGAACACACACACCCTCACACAAGGCAAGCCTAGTCTAAAGAAGCAACAAGGACACCTGTCAAGTTCCTATCCATGTTGCCCTCATAAGGTGACTAAATCCTATTGGTTGGCCTCTCAAGGTGTCCAATGATAATTTAGCTAATTAAATTAATTATTTATGCATTTATTAAGTCCTCTCTCTCAAAGGAGGACAGTTGTCCTAAGGCTAGCATGATTGCTTGATATGCACTCTGCATGTGATTGGCTAAGCTAGTAGGGGTCCAATCAAGTTGAAGCTTGAGCTACAATGAGGGGTCGACCAAGGAAGCTAGGGGCTTGCTTGTAGGGTATACTCCCCCCCCCCCTAACACACACACATACACACTTACTCATTGTGTGAAGTGTAAAGCGCAAGAGCTCCATCTCCTTCTCCAAGCTTGTTGAGAGAAGTTGACAGCCTATATCAACACTCTTGGATATGGAATGCAAATCCAACCAAGAGCCATGCTTCACAATGATTAAGCTTGCCATCTTCTCCATCTTCATTACTATGCTATTATACTATGCTAAGCAAGAAGAGTGATGATAAGTGAGGAAGCCCAAACTAAAAAAAGCGATGAACCAATGGATTAGACATTAGTCGTGCACAAATACACATGTCCATAAATGAGATGGCACCTTTTGTGTTGATTAAAGATGAAGTGCGCTCCCTGAGCCTCCTCCAACACTGACAATAGAAAATGATCATGCAAATTAGCAAGGGTCCAATGCTTAGCTATTGGCACAATTTCAACTTGATCATTTGGCAAGCAGATATCCAAATTGAAAGTAGATGTTTTGAATTCCAAAACTTGAAGTGGAATCCATTTTTCCTTTTTGCGTTCACATCTATCATAACTAAACCACACGTAAGAGCGGACCTTGTTTTTATGTATCTCATACAATAATGGTGATCCAACATAGTACTGGCCTATTTGAGCAATATGTGGCACTATGTCTAAGGACAGAATTACCAAGGTAAGAAATACTATCATCATTGTTTTTGGAAATATTACTCAGCAAAAACTTGCATGCTAGCCTATATAGTATGAAACATGCAACACTAAACTTTTTCACATGAGATGCAATCAATCTGGGGGATTATTGCGAGATCTATTCTAAACAAGAGGAAGGTTCTAACACCAAGAGTGAGTGGACCATAGTGGCTCTATCCACATAAGTTGGACCAGTTGTAAGAACCTAGAGAGAGATAATAGAAAATTCATTTTAACCCTTTTTCATACATGTTTTCTAAAATTTGGATATCTTATTCATGCAAGGTACATTAAAAAACCCAAAAAGTATTGCAGTCATGATAACACTTCATTGTGCGTGGAAGCTACCAAATTCAATGCCAAATATCTCAATCTTCTGCATTTTTGAAAACTAAGCTTTGTTTCCACACCTCCTTCTTCCCCCCCATTCCCTCCTGCATTCTCTCACCCCTAGATATTTGTGTGGCATAGGCCCACATAAATTGCTATGAACCAAGTCTAGAGGGTTTCCCAACTCTCGATGTAATGGTGAGGAAGTTTGCCTAGTTTGCTTGCCATAGATGCAATGCTCACATAAGTCAAAATTAGAAAATTTTAACACAAGTAAGTAGCCCAAATGTTGAAGGATTTTCATTCCTTTTTGGCTCATATGGCATAGCCGGCTATGTCACAACTTAGTAGAAGGTTGCTCCGCTACATAGATAGAACTCTCTTTGAGTGAAGAGACATATAAAGAGGACAATGATCCAAATTTGTGACCTTTTATGAAAACCAAATTTGCCTTGCGCACCATCCAAGAACCATTTCCAAAAATAGTAGTATAGCCTAGAGCATCAAGCTGACCGACTGACACCAAACTCTTAGTCAGTTTAGGAACATATTTGACTCAAGTAAAGCATAAATTTAGTGCCATTTGTCATGCATAACTTAGCATCTCCCATACCATATATATCAAGCTAATAGGAATATCCAAGCTTGATTGAACCATGCATAGAAATATATGTGGAGAACCATTCCCTATGGGGAGTAACATGGAAATTGGCAACTAAAAAAATGATCCAATTTTGCACATAACACTCATCAAGATCCAATAACTCATCTAGACTCAAATCAAAAGTGAAAACAATCACATCTGATGGCTATTGCACGTCAGGAACAACCTCTGGATGTGGAGGTTCAACCACATTGAACTCCTCTATCTTTACATTGCTCTTTGGAACGTCCCACTTCACAATAGCTTTGACCTTTTCACACTGCAAGGAACGACAATATTTCTTTAAGTGTCCTTTCTTGCCACAATGATAGCATTCTACATTTCTGAAATCACGGCCTCAACTCTTGCTACGACTCTAGCAATCCTTACGATCTTGTGAACGACCGCGCGGCTGTGACTACATCCACCTCTTTTCCTATGGCAGTTATGGTGACTTTCCATATATGCATCTCCATGCCCACCATTGTTAAAAGATTGATGTCTAATCTCTGCAGTGAGCAATGCACTAGTAACATCACTGAACTTCAGTCTACCACCTGGTGTGGAGTTACTAGTCGTATTATTGAATGTATCCCAAAAATAAGGCAAAGAGCATAGCAAGAAAATGGCCTTCATTTAATCATCAAAATCCAACCCTTTTGATGTCAACTGAGACAATATTCTATTGAAATCATATAAGTGTGCATTAACACTGCTACCTTCTTCATATTCAAACGCATAAGTTTCTTTATTGAGAAAACTTTGTTAAAGCAATTTTTCCATCCCAAACTGCACATAAAGAGTCCCAAAGATCTCGTGTTGTAGTCTTGTCCATAATTGTGAAGAATATGGTCTTGCCAAGATGCAATATAATCATGGCCATAGCATAGGAATCTAATTCTTCCCATTGATCATCAGTGTAAACGTGCTCTCTACGCTCTTTCGATGGCACTACCAGGCCATTGTTGACCAAGACATCAAGTATATGTTGCTTCCAAATTGTAAAATTTGTGCCATTGAACTTCTTAATATAATAGTCTTCCCTTTTCGAAGCACTACTAGTAGCATCCATAACTCAAGAGAAAATGACCAAGGACTTATGGCAAAAAGTGCTTGAAGAATTTTGATAGAGTTTCCCCTAGAATGGGAGCAGAAACTCAAGACAAAATATAGCAAAATCATTGAGTGTAATCAATCAAAAGTTCCAAGAACGCATAGGATCGACTCATGGGAAAACTTCGATAGAGTCTCCTCTATACGGGGAGCAAAATCTCAAAACCTGACAGGACAAAATCAACGCATAAATTGATAGAAGTAGCCATTGGACATAAGACTGACGTAACAAACTATTATGTGATCGCCATTTCAGCATCAAAAGAAAAAATTCCCGTCCAGATACATAGCATATGATGAGGATACCAAAAGAGGGGTACTCTAGCAACCTGTATCACCAAAAGTATCTCAACATTCAAGAACACCTCAGCTCAAGAAAACCTCACGTAAACGACCCTCCAAAGGCTAAGCAGACTCAAGACTAGCCATAATCTCAAGGGCTCTTCCAATCCGAGTCTCAAAAAACAGCCCGAAAAACTACCAAAAATGCCAAAAAATAGCTCCACACAATATACAATGGGCAGTAATCGCAACTCAACGTACATGAGAAACCGCACACAAACAGGCACCAAAAAACTATTGCATGCAATAGACAAATCCTTGCGGGGATATCTGCTCTCAAAAGAGATCAATGGCATTGTGTGTGATTAAAAATGTTTGCATATGTCAATGCATAACCATACGTAGAGAAACTACTGCCGAAATGACTATCAAAATTTCCTGAAAGGTGATGTACTTGTACGTATTTGGAAACCTATAAACCTATAAAACTCCACCTGTAATTTTCTTCAAAGAACCTCTTTTCTTGCAGACTGTAGTGCTCCTCCACAAATTGTGTAATCTTCTTATTGTAAGGCTTTGAGCCTTAGCTAAAAAATGAGAGCTCGTGCCTGCGTCGCCGTCAGACTCGAGAGAGTCGTCGTTCTCTAAGACCACTTGTGAGGCAAAGCGGATGCATGCGAGTGCGAGTGTAGGAGTGTAGTGTGCAGGAGAGTGTGCGCTCTATGTGGGTAGAGCTAAAGTGGATAATACACCACTGTTCCTTATTGTTTTTTTATTATAAGAATAAGGTTGAAGTTAGATGGGTGACGCCCGGCCAGTATGGCATACACCCTTACAATCCATGATGTAAACAAGAGATACCTCTTTAGTGCTATATAAGCACCTCTTTTGTACTCATTTCCACCAAGTAATCTAATTCATTTTGTACCTACATTCTAATCTATTTCCATTGAGCAATTAGTGTTGTGATTAGCATGTCACTAGCATGAATTCTACTCTTTTTTTATCCTCCTTAAACTTAACATATGGTATCAAAACTATGAAGAGATTAGCATCTCCTAATCTTGCTAATTAGATCCTCTTAGTTTCATCATACTAGAAAATTAATCTTTAACTCTAGTCAATGTCTAATTGATTATGTAAGAGCACATTCTTGGAAATCCCAATGAGCCACTACTCTCCATTTTTAATGAGCATTGATTAGGAATATAGTAGGTTCTTTTTTTAAGCATTTTAGGTTTGCATTAATCACCTTTCTTGCATTTAGGATTTTTCTTTATCATTAAGACTTGCATTACTTGAGTTGGACACTCTAGGAGAGCCAAATTTGGAGTTGTGCCTTGATACTTATTCTTAAAAAACCAAGTTTTTTCAATGTATGTGTGAAAAGCCCATGAGTAGAGATCTTTGTTGCACCCATTTTATGCACATTTTGGCCAGCCATTGAAGACTAAAGTTGTGATCAAGTTGAAGATTTTTGGGAAAATTTTCCATTTTCTACTAATTTCTATTCTAAGGTCACTACACAGCTTGGTTTCCCCCTTTTCATTTTTGGTGTGTCTAAAAGCATTTAAATCTCAATCATATCATTGTAGAGATAAATCCCTATCACTGCAGAAATGGCAAGGGAAGACCCTCCATTTTTAGGGTTCAAAAGTCCAAAGGTCCCCACTATTGGGATGCTCACCAAGTGGTCATTACCAAATCTCAAAGGCCCTTTTAATTGGGGCTCATAAGGTGCCACTTTCAGCCATCTTAACAAGAAGAATGCGCTCAATCAAATTTAAGTAGAGCATTATGTCCACCAACAACAATAGTTGCCAATCGATCGTTAGTTGCCCATTTCAACCAATGACCAACTCTGCTTGAGATCTTGCTTCATCCATCTGGCTCCTTGTGAACTTCACCCACTAATCACTCTGTCAGTCCGTTCCAAACCCAAAAAATATTGCAATATAGCTTGGCACCCAAGCCAAGTTCACCTAAGCAGCATTTCTCAAAGAAGCGCCAGTTTGAGACCCGATTGTGAGATCATTAAGTCCGATCCACTATGTCTTTAAGTCCACCACTCTAACATGCTACCTTTCACATGCCACTACCCCTTACAAGTAGCTCAAGCAAATCAAGCAACCTCAAGTGCTCCAAAGGAAGGTTCTCATAGGCAAAGAAGTAGCATTTTTTTGCTAAGAGCTCTTTCTCCCGCAAGCTAGCAAGGCATTGAAGATCTTTGAAGAAGATTCAAAGCTACACACAGTAAAGAAGAAGAGCATGAATGGTGACTTCACTTTTGAGTGAAGAGGTATGTGTTACCATACACATGTGGTAGTGATGTGTGTGAACACACCAGGACCGCCAGGGCATTTTTTCCCTCTTTAGGATTTTTTTTCCCCCGTGCATTGTATATACGCCCATCACTCTAGGGCTATCTATCTTTTCATTGCACACTAAGTAATACACACTCAGTTGTGTGCCTTGATCTTCCTTCGTCTTCTCCAAGATGTGTGTATTTTCCTGCAACCCTAATTCCAACAATTGGTATCAGAGCAGGTTGCGTCCTCCCCCGCTTAGTCACTAGCAACTCCAGCACACGTGTGGGACAGGTGTCTAACCTCACTCCTGTCTTATTGCAGATGTAGCGAGAACCACGATTAAATTGCCAATCCATGGGACGAAGCTGACCCGACTAGTGCATAGAGGCTACAAGAGGTTGTCAATCTCTTGGAAAACAACAAAAAACTCACATCTAACTCAGGCTACAGTCAAGTGGCTTAAATCACCAAAAGCCAATCGCTCATCGGCAAACAAATCACATCCGTTACAGCATCAAATGACATCCAAACATAACAAAACTTCTAGGACATGTTTATAAGGCCTAAGCACACATGCTTATGGTCTCAAATCTCACTTTAGGTCAAGTGCAAAAATCGTGATTATTAACAGCAGTGGATTTTTGACCTAGTTGTTTCGACCCAGATGCATCTAAATGCTTAGCAATGATGCCCCAATACCCCGCCTATGCTTAGTCTTTTTATTTTAAAGTGTAAAAATTTCTATTTATGATGAAATTAGACCGCAAGTCAGCGATGCCAAAAGCTATAAAATATCGTGAAATGCTTACGTTAATGCGTAGAGCTCTTACCTGCGGTTGCAACGCAACAAACGTGACTGCAATGTGACAACCGGGGAGGGATTAGTGAAGAGTACGAGCGGAAGTGTGACGCGAGAGAGAGTGCGAGAAGAAGAGCACGACGATATGGTGAACTCGCTCTACTGTAATGTGTAGAGCATAGTGAGTTCTTATTAGTTTTTTACAAAAGAATATGTGTACATACGTGGCAGCCCGCCCACTTACCTGGGCGACCACATTGGGCTTTATACCCCAACAACCTCCCACTTAAAGTCCAATGTGGTACTTTAGGAGTGAGAGAAGCTACTATACAAGCTAATATACAAGAGATGTAGAGAAGTGATGTACTACCCTACACCTAATTGCTTGCGAAAATGCGCAAAGCTCTCTGAGGGAAGTCCTTTTGTAAATCAGCAGGATTTTCTGTGGTGTGAACTTTGAAAACCTAAAGTTGCTTATCCTCGAGCATTTCCCTGATGAAATGATACTTCACATCCACATGCTTTGTCTTTGAGTGATAAAATGGATTGCGAGCCAATTGTATAGCACTTTGACTATCACAATATAACACAAGCATCTCTTCTTTGATTCCAAAATCTGTTACTAGTCGATTAAGCCAAGTTGATTCTTCGCATGCCTCTGATGCTGCAACATATTCAGCCTCTGTAGTAGACTGAGTAACACAATCTTGTAATCTAGAACGCCATGATACTTCTCCACCAGCCAATGTAAAGACATACCCTGATGTAGACCTTCGGTTGTCTAAGTCACCTACATAATCTGAGTCTGTAAAACCCTTTACACTTAGCTCCTGACTCCCATAGAATATACGCATACTCTTTGTAGCTTTCAGGTATCTCAATATTCCTTTCACTGCCTCCCAATGTTTCTTGCCTAGGTTTGACATGTATCGACTTACTACTCCCACTACAAATGCAATGTCTGGGCGAGTAGCAATCATTACATACATCAAACTACCCACTGCAGACGCATATGGAATCTTATCCATTTCAGCCTGTTCTTCCTCAGACACAGGACAATCTTGTTTGCTAAGTTTCACATATGGTGGCAATGGAACACTCAATGCCTTTCCCTTCTCCATATTGAAACGTTGCAAAACCTTGTCAATATACTCTGTTTGAGATAACCAAATGAACTTCTTTGATCTGTCTCTCTCAATGCGCATACCAAGTATATGACTTGCCTCACCCATGTCTTTCATGTCAAACGATTTTGCCATCTTTGACTTCAAAGCTGAAATTTCTTCCAAGTGCTTGCCAGCAATCAACATGTCATCCACATACAAAATAAGGATCAACCAACTGCCATCCTTAGCCTTCTTTGTATATAGACAGTGATCGAACTCACTACGTTTGTAGCCTTGAGAAAGCATAAACTTGTGGAATTTATGGTACCATGCCCTCGGTGATTGTTTTAAGCCATAAAGACTCTTTAACAATTGGCATACCCAATCTTCCTTGCCTTTCTCAACAAACCCTTCTAGCTGCTGCATGTAAATTTCCACATCTAAATCACCATGCAAGAACGTTGTCTTGACATCCATTTGGTGCAACACCAAATCTAATATGGAAACCAATGCAAGAAAGCATCTCAATGTAGTCATCTTGACCACCGGAGAGAAGACTTCATCAAAGTCAATGCCTTGTTCTTTCTTAAAGCCCTTGGCAAAAAGCCTTCCTTTGTACTTTGGCTGACTATCATGAGCGGTGATCTTATACCAGTAAACCCATTTACAAGGTAGAGCCTTTTTGCCCTGTGGTAATTTAACTAGCTTCCATGTCTGGTTTTTATGCAGAGTTGTCATCTCTGACTTCATGGCCAATTGCCAATTCCCGGAGTCCTTCATTTACACTGCTTCCTTGTAACACGAAGGCTCATTGCAATCAGTCAACATGACATAGTTCATAGATGGAACAAACCTATCAGGAGGTCGCGTGATACATCCACATCTATGCACAATAGGTGGCTCAGGCTCAGCCACAACCTGTGGTTCCACTCTATCCTGTCCTTGCTCCTCTTGAGCCCTGACATTTTGTCTTGCACGTGCAGGTCCATATTCTTGGAAGACAACTCTTCTAATATCCTCAACCCTCTCTGGTTTAGAATGATATTTGAATTCATTAAAGTGAACATCATTGTTGTGGATAACCTTTCTGGATTCGGGATCCCAAAGTCTGTACCCCATCTCACCAGAATTACCATAGCCTAGAAAGATGCACTTTCTACTCTTTGGCTCAAGTTTGTTCCTAAATTCCTTTGGAACGTGAGTATATGCCTCACAGCCAAAGACTCTGAGATGCTTGTATGAGGGCATTTTGCCTGACCATACCATCTCTGGCACTGAATCCTTCTGCAAAACCTTGCTAGGAGATCTATTTATAAGATGAACAGTTGTTGATACAGCTTCAGCCCAAAACCCATTTGGCAGTTGTGCATTAGACAACATACTTCTGACCTTCTCTTGTATGGTCCTATTCATCCTCTCAGCAACACCATTTTGAGGAGGATTGTAAGGAGCATTAAGTTCACGTTTTATACCTTTTGACTCACAAAAGTCCTGAAAGGCCTTTGAAACATACTCTCCACCATTGTCAGTGCGTAAGCATTTAAGCTTCTTGCCACTCTGATTCTCCACAAGTGTCACAAACGTTTTGAAAACACTAAACGCTTCATCCTTGTGCTTGAGAAAGTAAACCCATACTTTCCTCGAGTAATCATCTATAAATTTCATAAAGTAAGAAGCTCCCTCTAGAGATAGGTTAGGCATAGGTCCACACAAATCACTATGAACAAGTGCCAATTGTGTATCTCTTCTACTGCTTCTATGCTTATGTGGCTGCTGTGTTTGCTTACCATACAGACAATGTGCACAGAATTCAAAATCATTAAATGAAAAGCTAGGAAAATAACCAAAACGAGACAATATTTCCATTCCCTTCTTGGACATATGTCCTAACCGGCTATGCTACAAAGAAACATTCGGCTGCTCGGTTACATTGATTACATTTTTAGAGACATTTGATACATAAATCATGTAAAGTCCTCCAGACTTTACTCCACGTGCTACTGTCATCGAACCCTTGGATATCTTCCACATGTTTTGTCCAAAAGTGGTGACGTAGCCAGCATCATCAAGTAAACATGTGTTGATCAAGCTCTTTGTAATTTCGGGAACATGTCTCACATTCTTCAGCGTGAAAGAAGAGCCATTCTGAAACTTCAATTGAACATCTCCAACGCCTAAGATCTCACATGTCTGTCCATTTCCTAGCCGAACATGATCTTTAGTGGTCCCATAAGAGGTAAACCACTCCTTGTTTGGAGACACATGAAGTGATGCCCCTGAGTCTATAATCCAGTCACTCAGTGCATTTCCATCAGATGCTATAAGAAGAGCTGAGTCCATTGTATTCTTCAAGGAGTAGATGTCTCTTGACACTAGACTGTCATCCTCTGCAACAGTGTTTGTCACATTTATTTCTTGAATTTTCACTAAGGACTTGTTCTTCTCACCATGGTCTTCAACTTTCTCTTTGCCTTTTTCTGCTTTGCATTCTCTGCAGTCTCTTTTCATGTGACCCTTCTTGCCACAATGGTAGCATTCTATGTCACTCTTGCCTTTAGCACTGTGGGACTTGCTAGGAGACTGATTCCTCTTTCCACCTTTGTACTTTTCTTTGGTCCTTCCCCTGACAACTAAGGTTGTTCCTTTGCCTTTGTCTATTGTCTTTCTATTGGTTTCTTCATTAAGCAGACTTCCTTCTACACCTGCTATGTTCAAACCATCTGGAGGTGCAGAATTACTCAAAGCTGTGCGAAAAGTGTCCCAACTTTCCGGCAATGTGATCAACAGGAACATAGCTCTAACAGGGTCATCAAACCTGACACCTTGAGCTGACAACTGACTATAGATTGTGTTGAATTCATTCAGATGATTGGACATAGGTGTCCCTTCTTTCATCTTCAAGTCAACAAGCTTCTTAACCCAGTATACCTGTGAAGCTGCACTCTGCTTCTCATAAAGATCACTCAGCTTTAACCATGCTTGATAAGCCGACATCTCGTCTGCTACATTGAATTAAACGCTTTCTGCCAAAGTCAGCATAATGGTAGAAAGTGCCAATTCATCCATTTCACTCCATTCATCTTCGTCCATATCTTCTGGTTTTATCCCCTTGAGCTTTATAGGTTTTATCTGCTTCTTTTGTACCAACACGTGCCAAATCTGCTTCTTCCACAATGGGAAATTGGTTCCATCCAACTTCTTGATATTGTAAAGAGCAGTGTCCTGTGATCCAACCATAGCTACGCTTCACAGTAGTTTACTTTCCTGGGAAAAATTCGGCAGAGTTTCCCCTGTAAACTGACCTGTGAACCAATATCAACCTGTCAAATGAACCAAGAAAGCTTCAGATTCTGTAGAAATTTTGGCAGAGTCCCCTTTGTAAAATGGCTCTGGTGTACTCAAAAACAGCTCAAAAAACCACTATCTCTCTAACACTGTAAGCTGTGGGTAAACCTGTCCTGCACCTGTACTGTCTCTCACTGTCATGCACTGTCCTGTCTCTCACTGCCCTGTAAGCATAGACTGCGACAATGCCTCAATGGCAGTAAAGCAAAGATGCAATCCCAACTGTCTAACTCACAGTCAATACATCCTAGCTGCCTATCTAAGGGTGCTCGAGGGATCGCTCCAAGACCTGTATCACTGAAAGGATCTCAACATTTGAGAATCCCCCAGCTCAATAAAACCTCACTCGACCCTCAACAAAGGCTGCAGAAAATCTGACAATACATAGACTTCCCACAAAGTCATGCATCCACAAATTTCCCACTGTATGTTGTAACCGTTGCGGCGGTTGTTTGCTGCGTGACTCACAGCCAGCAAACCCTCAACAGACATACATCATCTCTGACAATACATCCCATGTGGAAGTACCTGCAATGTCAGGATGAAATCTAGAATATCAAGCAGCAAACACAAGCTACCTGATGAACTAGTGGATGTCACCTACAGTCTGTATGTAGGTGCGCCGGTGTCGTATGTGACACGCCTCCAAGAACTGTGAGCCATCCTTTGTTGTGTAGACAGCCACAAATAAGCACTCTGGGAGTGCCGATATCCTCAGCACCTACAGTCGTAGGCCGAAACCCCAAATTTGGAGAGTCGGATCTGCACCCGCCGAGACCACGTAGTCGAAAATGGCCTGCGCAAAACTCTGTCGAAGCCAAACGGGGCCGTGTCTTCGCCTATCAAATCTCACTCCAATCTGAGCAGGTGACTCTGGCTACCTGCAAATGCTGCCTTGAGCCTCGATCTGAGCTCTGATACCAATTGAAGGAGTACGAGCGAAAGTGCAACGCGAGAGAGAGTGCGAGAAGAAGAGCACGACGATATGGTGAACTCGCTCTACTATAATGTGTAGAGCATAGTGAGTTCTTATTAGGTTTTTACAAAAGAATATGTGTACATACGTGACGGCCCGCCCACTTACCTGGGCGACCACATTGGGCTTTATACCCCAACAAGTAGGAAGCGCAAGAAGGAGAGAAGTGAGTGTCGCTAGCTCACGCTGTGTATTTCATTATTCAAAACTTGAAAATAACTTACAAAAATTGTCTTTTATACCTTAGCCAAGGTTTTTGGTGGTCAAAACTAATAATCTAGGAGCTCTAACTAAAGACAGGTTGATACGATATGGAAGCTTGTAGCCCCGGCTCATCAATTACAAAGTTTATCTGGAAAATAGGAGTTACAATATTCCCAATTCGTCAAAATAATAAATGTTTTTACAATGAGATCTCTGAAAAATGTTATCCGAGTTAGCTTCCTGTTAACATTTCCCCCCTCCTCGCATGTGTCGTCCCTTGACACAGCTTTATGGGCTTAAATAATCTTCGGGTTGACGGGGGCTGGCGAGGCGGTCTTTAGGTGCATGTAAAGCTTTCTCGTATCTGATCTTTCTTTCTTTGTCTGGAACCTGCAAAAATTACATAGTGACTCTGTTCTTTAGCTCGATGGCGTCATAGCCTACGAATCTGGAAGTTAGGTTGCTAATCACTGGCCCAAAAATCTTCATTCGCCAAGTTAAAAACCCTATGTAGAACGCTTCCTCAAATGCCAACATATTATGAGATGGCAAGAACATGCAGCGGGTGTAGAAGCCATAAAGGACTTCTTCTAAAGGTTGGCCACTTAGGTCATAGCATAGACCCTTATTGCCCTTGAGGAAGGACATCCACGGTGCTCCTGCTTGCTCTGGCTCATGAAAGGCTTCAATGCATGTGCGCAGCATTCGGCAAATTTTATAGAGCATAGCACATGAGAGATCAGGGAGACTTTTGAAGAATGCCATGGTGCCCGTTAGGGTTTTCACCATGTATTCCTCTGTCGGCGTTCCCTTTTCTGGAGCTGGCAATCTCGAATAATTCAGCCATGTAGGCCGCTTCTTTGTCATTGCCTCATGTGCTTGCCACGTCCTTACTCTTGGTACAGGACAAAAAGTCGGGTCTTTTTGAAGTATCGCATGTGCTCTTGTGAACAGAATCAAGTATTTGGGATTCTTGTTCAACCAGCTCTTTCTCCACTTGGGGTGGACTTCATATGCACCTTCTGTTTGCATGTCTTTATATAGTCGTTCCTTAACCTAAAAGCATCTTTACCTTGATCAAGGGGTATGGTAGTGATTGCTGATGCCATTGTGCATTGATTTGATTGGGAGAGAGTTGAGTAACATTGATAAAATGAAGAACTCTCAATTCCCAATCCATCGCTGCTTTCCATTGCTCATCCGATTCTTGAGCAACCTGCTCCTTAAGTGCATATTCTTTAGCTTTTGACAGCTAGACCATTGGCACTTGATCGGTGTGTGTTATTGGAACTTGAAATTATTCTTCTCCACCTAGCTCTTCTGCCGGCTGTGTTTCCATCTCAGCGAAAGAGACTGAGGGAATTTCAATGTGGGGTTGTTCTGATGTACTTGCTTCTTCTTGCATCTCTTGCTGTCCATCTCGCAGTAGCTGATTAACTCTCTTGAGTTCTGCTATCTTCTTGAGCAGCTCTTCTTCTCTTTGTACCCACATTAATGCAAGGTATCTATGTTGTGACTGCTCTAGCTTTAGCTCTAGCTCGAGATCTTTATTCTTTTTCTCCAGTGCTTGATACATTTCGTCTGTATCTTTGATCGAGGTAGCTGCGGGATTTTCTCTTATCTGTTGCAAGAAGGTTTCCTGATTTTTGATCCTCTGCTCCGAATATTGTACTGAAGCATTTGCCACATTGAACTGTACTTGGATCTTTTGAACTGATAGAGTTTTAGTTAAGAGTTCGTTGGTAACCTCTATCAGCTGTTCGTCTTTTGTTTTGCAGGCGTCTGATAACTTCGTGAGAAGTTCACCTAGTTCTTCCATTTCTTTTTGTTGCCTTTCTCTGGCCAGCTTGTATTGTTTAGCTTTAGCTTTCAACTCTTGGATTTGTCTCTACAGATTGGTGATGACATCCAATCTCCCATCTAGCTCTCATTGAAGCGCGTCTATCACCATTTCTAACTCTCTAGCCTTAGCATTGCAGCTAAGTGCTGTTGGTCGCATTTTTTCTGTCATCTCTTGTATCTTCTTTGCATATTCATTAACTTGCAGAATAACTTTATCATTTTTCTGCCAATCTTCTTGCTCTGTGAGCTACCTAGAAGTTTCAGTAGTCTCTTTGTGTGGTTCCTTGGGTGGGACTGTGGCAGTTACTAGTTGCGGCGGGGCTTCTACCTCTGTTTGTGGCTGTGTGGTTGCCTCTACTTCTTTGTCTTCTTGATGCTTTCTGGATGCCTCGGCCATTTCTTGTTGGGTGATGGTAGACGGTATAGCCTCTCCTTCTTGTGCCTTTGGCTGCTCAAAACTTGTTGCCTTTTGCGGTCTGGTTCTTTTGCTTTGGCTTGCTCGGAAGTAGTTGTTGCCTGTTGTTCAAATTCTGCTACTTCTTTTGGTTCGCGCTCTTTTTCTTTAGTTTGCTCGCCCTCATTGGATCTAACTGTTGGTGATGGGGGAGGGCTTGGCATGGGGTTCTCTTGTGGTTCCGTATAGCAGGTGATGATGGTATGGGAGACATCTCACTCTGTTCGTGTTGGGCTTCACTTTGTTGTGTCGCTTCAACTTGTCTTTCTTGCTAGGCCGCATATTCCTTAGCTTTTCTCTTAGCTTTTTGAGCTTCTTTTAGCTTTAATTCTTCTGCTTCCGCATACATGCGTTCCAAAAATTTAGTGGGATCTTCTGTCTCTTTCCTTGCAGGGTGCTTCGTTCTAGGTCGCTTTATTTCTTTAGGAACCCACTTTTCAGGGTCTTCTCCTGCAGCTTGGTGGCTTCTTTCATAGGTGTGCTTCTCCCTTTCAAATCTTGACTTTTTCTGTTGAGGCTCCTCTTGATGAGCAGCCATGTTAACCCTCACGGCTCACGGACACCCCATCACCTACGACGGACGTGTATTATGTATTTGGTAGAGTCAGGTACCGGGCTTGTCGGACCAATAGGAAAAGGGTAAGAGTGATCGCCGATGAGAGGCGCACTCTAACTGGGACATTCGAGGGATTAGTTGGCTAAGCATGGGCGCCCAAGTGTGAATGGGGTGAGCTCATATAAAATCCAACTAAACCTAAAATTCACTCATTCTCTCATTTGTGCAATAGAAGAGTGCTCTTGCTCCATCTCCATCTCCATCTTCTTCTTCTTCACCTCCTCGTGTGTGTGTGTATGTGTGTGTGTGTGTGTGTGAGAGAGAGAGAGAGTGCGATTGAGCATTGCGGCGGCACGACGGCGGTGAAGCGGTTGAGCGTGACGTAGCGGCGTCTCCTTCTTCTTCGCGGCGAGGAATCCTCCACGGCAGGAGCATAGAGCGGTGAGCGACACACCATTGCCCTCTTTTGAGCTTACTAGTTCAGCTAGTTGTGTGCTTGGAGCCGTCTATGGCTCGCACACGGTGTAACGGCAAGTCCCTTGCTTCGACAGTGCGGCAAGGAGCGCACATTTTTGGCGCCGCTGTCGGGGAATCGCCCTGCACTAAGCCGAAGAGGCACTTTGTGCTTCTCCTATGAGTTGTTTGTAGTAGGAAAGAAGAGGAAGAGGAAGAGGAATGAGTTGTTTTTCTGCAAGTTATTAATTTCTGTATTGTCTGCAAGTTCTGTGATTTTTGCATAATGTTGTGTTTTCTGTTTGCACACAGTCAGTCTTTGCACAATTAGTAGTCGTTAGCTTGTTTGCAGTGAATGAATACGTAGGAAGGCAGTTAGCAATTTCTGTTGCACACAGTCTGTACACAGTTTTCTGTCAAGGTTTGCCTGCACACAGTCTTTGCACAGTAAGGTAGTGAGAGAGGAAGTAGGTGGACAGTTAGCGCCAGATTAGTTAGTAGATTAGTTAGTGGTTAGCAGCACTGTTAGTAAGTAGATAAGGTAGTGAGCTGTTTGTGAGCTGTGAGCTGTTGACTGGGAGGTTAGGTAGGTGACAGTGTGTGTGGCCAAGAAAGGGTCACCAAAACCGCGCGCGATCGTCGCCCAAAAAAAAAAAAAAAAAAAACCCGAAAATATTTAAGCGTGAGTGACTGGGGGGCTACACTAAAATTCTGATTGGGATCGGGATCATTTCCCCAAGCCCAAGCCTGAGTCCTCAGTCTTATAATATATACTAGACTCACTCTTATATATATACCCTACCCCTCAAGAGGGAATGAGAGCATGTGGGGCAAGTCCTCCACTCTCCTCCCTTCTCTTCCCACTTGTACCCTTAGACTTTCTAATTTGGGCCTAGCTCCCTACTAGAAATTGACGGTTTTAGGGATTCCGAGGGCATAAAGTGACCAAACGGAGGGCTGTAAAGCACGGCACGGCTGGGTCAGAAAAAAAGGACCAAAAAATCAAAAAATAAATAAATAAGAAAAGACTTGGGTTGCAAAACACCCAAAATTACTAGGTGAGCAGCCTTCACGGGCCCTCACTGACACTTCTAAGGGATCCAAGTCATATGAACCTACGCTCTGGACGAGTGTTAGAGCACGAGAATATTGGTAGTGCCTCCATTTACGCGGGCACCCATTATTCCTCCACCCTAGGTTCTGGACCTTCGACCGGGACTCAAGGTAGCGCGACCCAAGATCCTCATATCGCGTCTAGTGATTCTTCCTCTGACTACGAAGTCATGGAGGGGTATCCTACACCAAACCCTGATAGTTCAAGTCAAGACATGCATGCCATGGGCCCACAGCCCGGGTCCAGCGTGTTTAGCCGCTTAAAAGAGACCCTTAGTAGAGCTACTCGCTCCGAACATGCGGTTAATGAAATAAATGAAGGGAGTGGGGAAGTAAATTCGTCATTCATGCCTAAAATGGACCCTATGCTTCTTGAGAGTGTGCATGTGAATGTTCCATCCACTGCACCTCCTGATCCTTTAGGACTATCTCCCTCTGAGGTTTTACTACCTGATGGTAGGAGTCTTGCCGAAGTACAAGAGATCGAACGCTATATGCAAGCAACAAGGGAGAGGGAAATTGAGAACCTACGAAGGCTAGAACAAAGTCGAGCCCTGAAAGAAAAGGCTCCTATGACAACAATCATGCCAGCCGAGCAACCGAGTGCTCCCAAGGTAGCAGTCACGGAGGGGCAAGCTATAGGGAGCAATAATGCTTCCACTTCAAGGGAAACCTCTAGCACGCCAGGCCATCATGGAAAATAGACCGCCTATAGCTTGGGCAGACTCACCTCGAGGCCCTGCATTGATGCCTACCCCACCCATGGAGCAACAGTTGCCATTACAGCACATGGTCCCTAGAACCCAAAATGTGGTCCAAACCACACCGTTGCCACCTCCAGTGCTAGGACCGCAACCCCCTCATCCAAGAGTTACACCTATGAACCAAATAGGTTGCGAGTCATCTAGTACTTATGTAGATTGCGAAGAGGACATAGACTCTAGTATCACCTATGGAGTCAACATGCTTGAGGAGTGTCCCATGTACTATATGGAAGACCATTGGGGACAAATCAAACCGGTATATCAAGCTACTGTGCTAGCAGCAAGAGGCCAAAACATTAATAGTTTTTCCAGGAGACCACCTCTTCAGTGCTACGAATGTGGTGGACCACATCGAGTAGCTGAGTGCCCCATTAGAATGCAAAAGAATGCTGCACTAATGCAAACAAGTCAAGGGAGTGCATTGGCAATGCCAATACTCACTTGTAATCATTGTGGCATAGATCATTTGATCGCACAGTGTCCTAACAATCCAAACGCACCGAAAATCACACCATTGAACATAATAGAGATTGTTGATGGGACACCACCAACTATAAACATAGCACCAGTGAATGCACTCACACGGTCGATGCTCCAAAAGCAAAATTACATCCTCGAAGAGAGAGATGCTGCATCCATTGGCCGAGCGAGAAAGAAGAAAACACGAAGAAAGAAATCCCTTAATGCTTCTAGCTCAAAACCTAGTTCAAAGACTAACATAGGGACAGGAGAGGATCCCGTGTATATGAATGACCCTGAGGATGACTCAGATTCGATAGAGACCACGGAGACCAAAACTGTTACTACAAAGGAAAAAGCCAGTGAGGAGGATCACGAGAGGGGATTACGACGAACACCAAAAGAGTATTCAAAGTTAAACTACCCAGTTGCGAACCCCCAAGATAAGCCACGAGAGACAAAAAATGAGGATTGCAAGAGAAAGATTAGAACCTATCCAAACCCAACAGTGGAAATTGAACGAGTCCAACAACTGAGGGGTTTGGTGGAAGAAACTCAACGAACATTAGAACCTGAACCCAAACACATCTAGATGTCGGACACAGTGTTTCCCACACAAGTTCAACCTCACAAGAACTACAGGCCGTTAGCTATACCCAGTATCATTCGGGAAGAGAGTGAGGGTAGGACATCTGAAAGTGGACACACACCTTTCCTACTAGAGAGAATGTTTGGTGAGGGAATACCCGACCCCCTAGAGGAAGTGGAGATTCCATCTTCACCATTCTCTTGTCAGGGTCCTACGTCCCACAAGATGCCATTAAATGTTGCCAAATTGATGGATTTCATGTCTTCAGAAGTTAGAACCACCATCATGTCCAAACTATATAAAGACCCCGAGCTAGTCTCAGCTCTTCGAGCCTTCCTCAATGGAGAATTACAAGCCGGATTACCATAGTTTGCACATATGAACAAACCTGACTCGGTAATGAATGATGAGGAACATTTAGCACCACCATCTGACCTAGCGGGACATGAATCTGTAATTGAAGTACCCGTTAACAAGTTGGGGCAATACTTTGAAGGTGATGAATCTAATGCTACTCTGCCAATCACTACTAAAGGATTAACTGTAAAGGGAGTCCTCGACGGTGGTGCGGGAGTCAGCATAGTGACAAAGAGTTGTTGGGAGTCTATGGGGCGACCTCACCTTGAAGCCACAAGCGTAGTGGTAAAAATGGCTAATGGATCTATTGTTACGCCTATTGGAATGCTTATGCTAACTCTCGGTTTTGACGTCTTCTTATAGTTCGACTCAATTTTGGCTCTGTAACCTTCAATTGAGTGAGGTCAATGGGTCGCGGGCTGCACCACATGACACTCCGGAGATGTTCACCCCAATTGTCTACTAGCTTTCGATGAGCATCACATGCCCCTAGATAGCTAAGCCATTCTGCAGTAGATCTTTCCTTGTTTATCCTAGCTCTCACATTTGCTCGATATCGTCGTCTCTTATATGACCTTTGTTTCTTGTTAAGGTTTTGATTTTGGTAAATGTTTGAACTCGACTCGCTTGATAGGTCTTCGCTTGTATCTTCTTCACTCTCATATAAATTACCATAGATGGTCGTACTAGACCTTGAGTGTTCAGTTTCTATACTTGGCTCACTCGATGTTTCCTCAGGTTCTGAATCCATTTCTCCCTGAGATTCCGTTTCTGATGTGTATTGGCCTGAAGCCTTTGAGGAATCATCGGTTTCACTCTCAGGTAGGTGTGCCTCTTTCTTATCATCGGATGTTACATGCGCTACACCTAACATGTTTACTGGTGCAATGTGTGGTATCTCTTCCCCATCTGGTGTTACCCAGGTTGTTCCTCTAGCTCCCCATGTATCTATAGTTGCCGCTAGGTGTACCCAATCGACATTGTCTGACTCAGCCATTCCGGGTAGGATATCCATATAAGGAGAGTTCTCCCCAATATCCGTGTCTTCGTTACACGTGTAACAATACTGTAATGGAGCTGAGTGAATTGTTGTGTTTGATCGATTATCAATGATGAATTTATTTCCTAGAGGATGCGTTCGACCACTTAAAAGATCAACTCGAATGACAGAGTCTTGGAATTGTAAGTAGACGTGGTTTTTGGACCAGTCATGCACCATTTTTTCTTCCCTCATGAATGGACGCCCTAAGATCATCTCAAATGACATAGGATGCTTGGAAAAATCATAACAATGAAAGTCTGCCTTACCTTGTGTCCCAAGACCTTGATCCTGAGATCCATTTTTTGAGGACACAGGTGACGACTCATTAGAATCTGAGCCACCCCTACGATACCCAATTGAGCTAAATAGCCCCTATGGGAAAGTACTATACAATGCCTTATTAGATACGGGAGCTAAACACAATTTGTTATCCTATGGAGTTTGGTGTCAATTAGGGAAACTGACCTTATCCCCGAGTACGATGCAAGCCAAGGGCATTAATAAAAAGAAAACTGCTATTCTTGGAGTCCTTCAGACCCCTGTTGTCTATGACAATGGAAGCATAGTGCAGAGGTTTCTACTCATGCCCGCGGGAGCTATGGAAGGCAACGTAAACCTGGGACGCACGTGGATGTTGGCAACCAAATGCACTATTGATTGGGATACTGGTAGTGTCACGACGCGACCACCGACTCTTACCTCTATCATTCAAGCAAAGTCACCTACGTTGCAAACTCTAGCCAAGGTGGTTAACTCGTCTTTGCCAGCTACCCATGAACCTAGCACTTCAACACTTGTAGTTGCAGCAAGCCGTAATATTGCAAGTACCCAACCTTCACGACCTAAGAGTACATATCAATGGGTCCCCAAGGCCTTACTTCCAACTACCTCAACCCTCCCATCCATTCCAAGAAAAAATTTCCTGGGAAAACCAAGAGCGCGCCCTAGGAGAGTCAAGACCAAATCACGATGGATTCCAAAACAACTATTAGAAGCCCAAGGCTACTATGATGGAAATGAGCAAATTTGGGTACCTAAACGTAAAATTTGTCCTTCCCTATCGACAACAAACCCATATGAGTCAAACAGTGTAACGCTAAAGCCAATGGCAGACCGTGGGAAGGGAAAGATCATAGAATGCTACACACCTAGTCCAGAGCTAGTTTGGGCTCTAAGGCAAAACCAATTTATTCCACCTAGGTCAGGAAGGGGGGAGTTCCATGAAGCTTCTAGCTCCTCATGTAATACATCCATAGAGGTAAAAGCTTCTACACAGCCTCCATCTATAGTAGTGGACCTCCATGAAGCTACAAAAGAATCCACACCTCCCAGTGTTCAAGAATCACCTGATGAACCACTTCAAGTTCGATCCTGGGAGAGTACCTTACCACCCTTGCAACTTGATGAGGCACCTAGGGTAATAGAAAACTATTGGCAAAAATCCTCACCTATTACCAACTGGAACAATTGGTTTCAAAGGGTGACGACATCATTTCAAACGGTATGATCTACCCAAGGAAGACGGGAGTGTTTGTGGACATCCATCATTCACTTGCTTCCCTCTCAACCTTTCTCCCTGACCTCTTAATCTCCAATCTTAGGGAATGTATATATAAAGCCTTATACTCACAAAAACAAGATAAAAAATTAAAAGAGCAAGAGCCATAACACAAATCATAAAAACAAATTATGCACAAGAACACGACCCTTGTAATATTTGCACTCTAACCATCATCTATTTGCGTGTACAGATATGGCTAGTACGCTAGAGTCATCCATCCTTGCCTTGGGTGAGAGGTACCCTCGTTACTTTTCACAAATATTTCACATGGTCTTTCCAGTGCTTGCATGTGAATGGGATTTGATAGGTACGCTAGCATGTGAGAGGAATTTTGAGGAGTTAAAATGGCTGATACGTCTCTTGACCACGTCTGATCCATACTTAGTAGAGAGCGTTTCTCCCATTGCACAAGCCTACCCTTTTGACCAAGATGACTATAGGCGTCTAGTGACCTTCTTAGTAAACATGGGCACCTATGATGAAGAAGAAAATTTACACGAGTACACGGATGGCACATATGGTCTCATGGATGATGACTTTGTTTATCTCGACGACGAAGATAGGGGTTTAGCCTTAGGGTTTCCCCCCAACCTCTACAATATCCTATTCCCTTGACTCTCTAGGGGGGTGCAAATAATTAGGTTAGGGTTCCTTATGTTTTTTGTTGTGTTCAATAAGTGTTGGTACCTTTCCACTAATGTGCGTGTGTACAGGAGCGTGTTGCTATTGGTAGGATTTGGACCTTCATGGAATCTTTATCTCGACTCACTCTTCAAATCAAGCGCGACCATCGACACAAACAGGTGTTTCTTGTCCATTAGCATTGCCCCTTATCTTTTTTGCATCTATGATTGTCAGCTTTAATTGTGATTGGTAGCCTAATATTCACCGCATTTGCTTAGTATCAAACATTTAATTCAATGTAATTTTTTGTCATAATCACTTGTCTAGGTTTAAAAATCAAGCAGTCCGACAAACTAGTTTGACCAAGTTAGGTGTTAGAAATCTTCTCTTAATACCATGGGGAATGCCTTCTTAATAATTAATGGTTACTTAAGTTCTTAATCCGATTTAGGCAGCATTGTGTGAAATGTACTAGGGCTTTCTAGTGGGCTTGACCCTATTGACCTTTAGCTTAAGTATTATAAAGGGAGTTTACTAGTGTGATGAGCCTGGGGAGGTGTATCAGTGTTATATGACCCCCCAAAGTTACAAAATTAAAATGCTGAAAATGAACAAACAAAAAATCAAAGTGCCACACTGTAAAATCTTAAGCTGGAAGAGAAATCTCAGCTTGATTTGGTACTTCACTCACATGTATTGCCTATGGTACTAGAGCCCTAGAGGTTCCCAGTATGGGCGCTTTTACTTGAAAAGCAAAAAACCCAAGGCATACAAAATAAGCACACACATCAAAATTGAATCACTGTGAAAAGACTTTGGGGGGTCAAAGAAAAAGTAATCAGTCAGGCGATGATTTCATGAGAAATTCCTTTTATGGTATCTTAACTACAAGGTCTTCTAGATATAGCCTGTAGTCAGCCCTCGAACATGAATACTTGGCTCTCACGATTAAACAACTTAATTGACCATAGAAAACTAAGAAGCTTACCCATGGTATTAATATTCGATCTCTAGTGCCTTTCGACCGTCAAATTAGCGACCCCAAACTTGTTTAATTTTTTACCTTTACATCTGTTTATGCATTTGATTACATTGCAATTTAATGTTCATTGCTGACAAATTGTTTGAAATTATTTTACCAATCAATTTGTCTACCTAAAATTGCATATGCTTTTTAATCACTTGTGAGAATGCAATTACTGTGCCAATGTTGTTTGATTTTGCAGTGACTGAAGAAGGCTAAGGACATTCATCTCAAATGCTCTTCCACCTCGACGAACGAGCTTCAACTCAATAGCTTCTGAGGACGGAATCTACATCACGAAGGGGGGCATGTTAACCCTCACGGCTCACGGACACCCCATCACCTACAACGGACGTGTATTATGTATTTGGTAGAGTCAGGTACCGGGCTTTTCGGACCAATAGGAAAAGGGTAAGAGTGATCGCTGATGAGAGGCGCACTCTAACTGGGACATTCAAGGTATTAGTTGGCTAAGCATGGGCGCCCAAGTGTGAATGGGGTGAGCTCATATAAAATCCAACTAAACCTAAAATTCACTCATTCTCTCATTTGTGCAATAGAAGAGTGCTCTTGCTCCATCTCCATCTCCACCTTCTTCTTCTTCACCTCCTTGTGTGTGTGTATGTGTGTGAGAGAGAGAGAGAGAGAGTACAGCGGCATGACGGCGGTGAAGCGGTTGAGCACGACGTAGCGGCGTCTCCTTCTTCTTCGCGGTGAGGAATCCTCCACGGCAGGAGCATAGAGCGGTGAGTGACACACCATTGCCCTCTTCTGAGCTTACTAGTTAAGCTAGTTGTGTGCTTGGAGCCGTCTATGGCTCGCACACGGTGTAACGGCAAGTCCCTTGCTTCGACAGTGCGGCAAGGAGCGCACAACCCACTACTTTTCTTTTCATCTCTTCAATCCAGGATCTTCTTTCCTAGTTGTCTGAGCTTTTGCTGCTATGTACTTCAGGAGAGCTCTCGGCAGATTCTTCATTGGATTTGTAAGCTCTTTTTGTGGACCTTGTGGCTCGAGGGGATGGTTGTGCAAACACAATCCATGTGTTCTGATCTAGGACAGGTGGCAAATTGTCTGCCATGCCGATAGCATGGTATGCTATTCTTATGAGTACCTCAGGTGCGCCCAGATAGATTATCTTGCCCTCTTTCTTTGTACCCTTCAGTGTGGAAAGCACATATTGTGCATGATGATGGATTGCCTGGTTGTCGACTTTAACACTTGTGTGAATGTAGTCGCAACTGCATGATTGGGTGTTGTGTACCTTGGCGGTCTCTTTGCTAGAAAGTGGAAGTGTTGGTGATATAACCGTGCTGCTTCTTCCACTTGTTTTTGGATGAGATCAGCAAAGGTTGCCACAACGGTTTCCTTGGTGAAGGTACCTGCTGTCTTTCTGTCTCTAGCTCTCATTGTCATCCCCTCTGTCAGCAACTCGCGAGCTTCAGCCACTATTTCTTTCGTAATGATTACTTCTACTTTATGCCCTTGCTGGTCAGTAATTTGGGTTGTTCCATCTTCTTTTATTGTAGCCAAAATCTCACAGGCTTTCTGGAAGTCTACACCACATGCCTTCTGTTAGCTTCTTTTGTTTCAGGCTTTGCTACGACATCAAAGACCTCTTTCGGAACAGCAGCTGTAGTTCAACCTAATGACCTTCTACACTTTTAAATCTACCTGTGAAAACCATTGTGTTGTTCTCCTCAAGTTGTTCTTTCGACAGATAGGTTGCTTTGGCTGTCTTTACTGAATTGGGGTCCAGTTGGTATCGTGGCAACTCTTGCAGCTTCTCTTTTTGAGTGACCCTCTTCTTGGCCTTCTCCGTAGCTTGCATTGCTCTTGTTAAGTGAATAGAGTACTTAAGTTAGAAAATTTGGCAGATTCCACTATGAAATGTCCTTCAGTCTGAATTGCTGACAAATTGAGTCCAATTTGCTTCAAATCAATTTTTGAACATGCGTAGATGCATAAAAACATGTAAAGATCAAAATCATAAAGTCCAAGCAAAAATTTGTAACAAAAGTAAATAATCGCGATTATTTACAGTTGATGAATTTTTTCAACTCTCTGCAATTTTGGCATCATAGGCTTGAAATACATATCAATTAGATACTCTAAATGAAGTGTGGACTCATTTAAGTGCACAGGGTGAGAATGGTACCAGATTTAGGCTTTCAGTCTCTGAAACAGTAGATATAAAGGAATTTTGAGATTTTGAGCTCCAAATTTGTTCAAACTTGGTTAGTAGGCTTAGGACATCATTTGCTTTGGTCCCATGAAGGCAAAGTTGCAATTTTCCCCCATCTTGGCAAAAAAGTAAATAATTATGATTATTAACTTTTTCATCAAAATGAACATTTTTTTATGAAACTTGGTTCTAAGCGTGATGTAGACCCTATGTATGTGATATGAGGTGATTTGGATCAAAAAATGTGACTCATAACTCAGAAATTGCTTTGAGAGGACTTCTTTGCGTTTTTTGACAGTTTTCCAAGTTATCATTGATCAATTTGGCTCATACTTGAAATGTGGCATGTAATAGGTGTGCACAAGTGATAGGTGAGGTGATGGTATCATTTTCAAGCCAAAAAATTGCAAAAGTAAATAATCGTGATTATTTACAGCAGTCAACTTTTTTTTTGCAAAACTTGAAAATTTTGACCTAAACATATTCTATACACCTAAAACAAGTCCTAAATAGAATTTGGTAAAGTTTCGTCTTGCTGGCATCACTTCATGCTTTGTCGACTCTGAAATCACCGATTTTTGTGACTACATGGCCTGTGGAGTTGGTTAGTCACTTTTGAGGCTATGGACTTGTCCACTACATAGTCCTGAAGCAACCATCCAATTTTGGCCCTGTTAGCGGGTACGCCGCGACAGACGATGGAGCACAGCGAGAACACAGACCAACAAATTGTCAATCCGAGGACGTAGCTGACCCGACTAGGGCATGGAAGCAATCTCTGGGTTTTCAACCCTGATCTAGACATGAACAACACTCTACAGTCACTAATCCTACCACAACACTACCATAAAGCAAAGAAACAGACAACGCATCCTACGAAACACTACAAGCTCGAAATAGTCTCAAATCATATCGGAATGACTCGAAATCGGAGGGTAAGACTCACAAGGACATATCCTATGTGGCCAAACACCTAAACCCTGAACACCATAACTGTAAGACCTCTAATCGTTGTCGCGATAGACTAAAAACAACAATTTTCAAAGTGTCTGAAACTGATCTACAAAGACATCAACACGAAGAGCTTCTCGCCCTGATTCTAACGACTACTCGATCATTCAGAACGGATGTCGTTTGAGGTATTTACGACCAAATATAGCTCGTAGCAGGCGGGCTCGCAATGTGGTCCTCGGCTTGCATTGCTTGCGTCGACGCGGAGAGCTCCTCGATACTAACACGCTGCTACTCTCATACCTACAATGTGATTAGTGTGCGCGACGGTGTGTGTGCGTGAAGCTCACTACTGTGTGCTGTAGAACCCACGACTGTATATTATTTGAGATAACGTAATGTCTCCTTTACAAAGCCTTAGGTTTCAGCTTATATACAAAGCCTTCAAACCTAATGTCCGGCCAAATGACCTGAATTGTCCCTAGGCTTCTACAGAGCTTAATTACAAGAAACTGGGTTGGCTTTACTCATGGTACAAGCATCTGCGGCCAAAATACAAGTGCCAATTTAAAATATGAGGTTCCCGTAAACATTACAAAAGTGGCCATAATGGCTCAAAATAATAATAACGGGATATTTGATGACGTCCATGAACTCGTATCTTCATGTTGCAGCATCCATCTTCATCTTCATTACTTCATTACCATCTTCATGTGGAATCTTTACAAAATCTTTGAGGAATCTTTAATGGAATCTTTATGGAAACGTTGTTGAAAGGGCGTCCTTTCAACACTCTCCCCCTCCAAATTCTTGTCGTCCCCGACAAGACCCTATGTCTTTGCTGGCCTTGACGAGTTCTTGATGTCTTGGTGTTGGTTGAAGTTGTTGTGGTAGCCTCTTCTGCAGTTGGTTGCTTTGCGTGATGTTAAAACTGCCTTGAAGTTGTACCTGTAGTGTATCTGAAGCCTGGAACTCTCCCCCTCTGATTGGTTGTTGTATCTTGAATTGCATGAGGTTGTATCGACTTGTTGGTGCAGCAGTTCGTTGTCATTGTAGCTCGAGTTTGCTTTTCCTGTGGTTGTTATTTGGAATTCATACCTATAAGTTGACTTGAAGCTTTGTCAAGGTGTTATTTGGCCTCTCCCTTTTGACTTGTCAGTAGATTTGCAATTAGTAGTCTGGGGATATTGTGGTTCTCCTTGTTTTTGTTGTTATAAAAAATAAAAGAGTAAAAGTAAAATGTAGCGTATATACAAAATAAAGGTCTTAGATACCTGGATAAGACTAAAGGGAAAAACCCAGTGGGAAAAAATGTCTTTAGTCATAATTAAATGCGAGGCTATATGTACATAGGTTCTGATGTTATAGAGTTATGCTGAGTTAAAGTACATATGGCCATATGGCTACTAGTATGGACTTGATATACATGGATAAGTGTTAGTAGCTTGAAGTCAGAGTCATTGTTGTTGAGCAAAGGCTTATAAAACCTGTTTTCGCTTGGTCATCGTCATTTGTTTGTGTAAGTGCATGGGTGGAATAAAAAAGAGTGCCTAATGCATATGTCCAATGATGGGACATCTATATGCTTGCACAGAGTTATGCATGTTAAACAAGATGCGGTGCGAGAGAAGAGTATTGATGGGTTCTTCATGGAGTTAGTGTAGCAAGCAAAACATATATCATGAGTGCTTCAAAAGCTTTCACTACTCACAAGAAGGGTTTTCGTTGTTGAGGTTTTTCACTCTTCCTCACTGTGTCAAGTGCGTGAGTGTTTTTGTTTTGGACTACTCCGCCTTCTCCACCTTATATATTATATGGACTTTGACTCTTATGCTCACCTCTACCAGCATGAGCGACATGACTTTATGTATGCTCAACTCTCCAGCTTGATCTTATACCTATTAGCTAGACTCATAGACCACAGAAAAATATTAACTTGAAGCTTGGGCCTGACACTTTGCTCATTTAGTGGCTTAGCTGCCCGACTCTAGACTCTTATGCCATGTAAGTTTAATGGCGACTTGGACTTACCTGATCGCGGCCTGAAATCCAATTCCATATGCTTTTGATGTTTAGGCCTTTCTCGTTAGTTTCTATTTGAGATGCCATGTTGTCCAATACATTGGCATATATCTACTCTTCATTCCTTGGTAGCAAATTGTGGTCGCCTAATGAGACAGGTAATGATGTTGAAGCAATGGTTGATGAAGTCTTCTTCTTCCAGATAGTGTTCTTCAAAACTGTGACCTCCGCATTTACCGTTGCTTTCTTTTTGTTGTTAAGAGGCTGTAAAGGAGTTGTGTATCTTTCTTGTTGTTGAGCCTCAATCGTGGATTTTGGAACCCACATTGTTGTTTTGCCTGGTGTGATCTCCTTTGCCACTTGCCTTGTTTGTTCTTTGACTTGATGGTACCTTGTCTTTAATTTCCAAATATGGCTGTTACTTTTGTAAAAGCCTTGCTCTTGTAGTAATTGACGAGGGATCCATCTATAGGTTGTAGTACTCTTGGGTGTAGCGGGTGGCTGCTCTTGATTTCTTGATGTTTCTTGCTTTTCCTGGGTGATTCCTTGATAAGCTACTACCTTAGGTAACCAGATTTGAAAGTTACCCTCATAGAATCCTTGTGCTTCAAGTAACTTGACTGGAATGAATCTTTGGACTTGCTTGGAGGTGATCACTTGACTTTGTTGGGTAGTCTGGTAGAATTCTGATTTCATTACCCAGACTTGTCGTATGGTTTGTCCAGTGGAAGACCTTCTCTTTTGCTTTTTGTACCTATCCTTTCTCTTGGTTGAGTTATGTGATTGACTTTGACGGCTTTGTTGATGCCTAACTGAGTGGTTGTCATGGGATGGATATCGCCAGGCTGTTATCTTGGGCTTGTTGACCCAAACATCTGAATTTCCTTTCTTGTAGCCTTGTGCAATAATTGACTCGCTTGATGTGATCCATCCTGTTACCTTTGCTTGTTGAGGTTTTTCCTGTGATTGTATCCAAATTGGATCATTAACTTTAATATGTGCTTTGGATACTAGCACTTGGTTGACGTGTTTTGACTTCCTTTGGAGACTTTCGGGCGATGGAAACTTCGGTTGATAGACTTTTTGCTTGGGTTTCCATTGTTTTGTTGATGGTTTGGCTTTTGATTTAGAGGCTTTGTCTTGCACTTGCATTGGCTGGGCTTGAGACTGTGGGCTTACTTTAGTTTTGCCTTTTTCAATAGACAAGAATCTTTGAACTGTTGTAGGCTTGACCTCTATTGCCACTTGATAGCTTGTCGTGATGACCATTGTTGAAGATTCAGGCTCGTCTTCAAAGACTTGTGCCCATGGCTTGGACAAAATCAAGTGTGTTCCCATTTTTCGAGAATCTACCACCAAGAATTTTTCTTTGACATTCTGTGAGTGTAGTTGGACAGTAGCTTCTGCGATCCCCATACTTATAACATCCACTTCAGGTGAGAGATTTACCTTTATCTGAATATCATAAAGCTTTGGCTTACCTAGAAGTAACCACATGCCATATGACATGACATTAGTCGTGGAATTTGTATCAATTTCTGCCATAAAATTCATCTTGACTCCGTCTTGTGCACTTAGCAAAAAGTTGATCTTCTTTGGTACTAGATTGCATGTGTTCTCTTGAGTGACTTGAGCAATCTTTGCCCTGGACTCCTTGTCGTCTTCTTCTTCATTGTTCACACTTCTGAGTTCATCTGTGTGTTCTAGCTCCTGCTTGATCACCATTTCCTCTGATATGTCTTTTGGAGAGACAAAATCAGCATTTGGTTCCTGTAGAGTCATAGGCTCTTCTTCCTCGACTTCAGCTATTGAAATGTCACCAATAGTGTCTAAACTTCCTGTCACTTGCTGCACCTCTTCTTTGATTGATTCCAAGTCTTCATATTGCTCGTTCGTAGGCGTTGGACCTGAAGTATCTTCTTTGAATCTTAGCCCTTCTTCCTGCAACTTTGCTTCGTTGACTTGTGGCTCCTCCTTTGTACTATGCATTTGAGTTGGACAGTTTGTAATCAAGTGTGTTATCGCACACTGATCGCAAAGAGCACCTATTTCTATATGACTAGTATTCGGGCTAGGTATCTGGTTTTGTGTTATCCCCATAGCTGATAACCCTGTTTCGAACTCATACTCAGATTCTTTATCTGTCTCACCCAGAACCCTTAGCATGTAGTAGGGGACTATGTCATACCCATTCTCATCGCAAAATTTTGTTGGTGTGGTCTCATTAACATAGACATCCAAAGTAGCCAATATCTGAGTCCACTCTAGCGGTTCTAACACCTCTTCCGGAAAAGGTTCTCTTATGTAAGCATCATCTTCTAAGACCCTCTCTAAGGCATTCTCATTTCTCCCAAAGTCACTACACTCCGATGCTCCGCACATCCAGATTTCTTTATTTTTGCCCATCCACGGATGGTCTGTTGATCCACTTTGTGTTGCAGAATCAAAATCTTCCACGGGCGTTCTAGTTACATCTTGGTAACTATGATTTCTCATATTTTCACGTGTTGTGGTTTCAGCATGTCTCAAGTATAGATAATCATAACCCCAATCTTGTACCATCTTGAGTTGCCTCATGAATGGTCTTCCAAGGATGATTTCATAGTTATTTTTCTTGCCAAAGTCAACTATGGCAAAAGTATGCACATACTCTATACCACAAGAAGACACCACTATCGCTTCTAGCAATCCCATGGGTCTTTCCACATGCCCATCAGCTAACTGTAATTTTATTCTGGTTGTTCTAAAGGCGGGCCTACCCCATTTCTCCCATATTCGTTTTGTTGCTATGGCAATTCCTGCTCCGCTGTCAAGTATAGCTTTCGTTTCAATCCCATTGTACTTGACAGGCAAAGTGGCATTACCATCTTCTCCTTCACAGTACTCTCCTACTTTGTTCAGAGGTACCGGTCTTACATTTGATCTAGGCTTCTCGATCTCATCTAGCTCTTTCTCCAGGAACCTTAACGGGCTTTTGATCCCAATTTTTTCCAAGCATTTTCCTATATCCGTCCACATACTTGGTCTGATTTTCAAATGTTCTGCCAACGTAATTGTGCACTTCACTGGCGTGGATAGCAAGTCAGTCAAAATTTTTGTGTCCAATTCTTTTGTCCCCCCTAGCCTCTGTGATGGAACTCTCACAATCTCAGACTTTGCCTCAAAATCTCCTATGTACTGTGGCAAAGTTCTTAACGATGCAGGTCTACTGTCTTCGGAGGCTACCAATCCTACGTCACCATGATATGACCTCACATCAACACTCATTTGTGGTCTATCTAATGTGATTTCAGGAAATGGTGTTGGTCCAGCATCCTATTCTCTTTTTCGGGCATCTCGGACAGCCTTCCATAACTCCTCTGGCCACTGCTCCTCAACTATAGGAACATAAGGTGGGAAATCCCTCATTGATTCATCTGTTGTATTTTGGACTACCCTCGAGTCTTGCGACCTTGGCAGTGGTTCTTCCCTATGATCTACCTCTTCTCTAGGCAATTCGTCTACTTTAATGCTCTCATCTTTGTGCATTGGGGTGACTATCCTATCCTTCAATTCTGGTGGAGGTGGTTCTAGCAATGCTTGAGCAGTTTCAATGAGCTGCTTACACATTTCTAGCCTCTGCTTCTCTAGTTCAGGATAAGGATGGGTCATCCATCTTTGTTCTAAGGTCTGTCTATTTGCCAATCTAGCCTCATAAGCCTGTAAAATCGCATCTAAAGGCTCATTCACTTTGTCCACTAGGACAGATCCTCCTGAACTAGCACTCTTGGGTGCTTCAGCAGGTTTAAAGGTTTCAGCTTCCCTTTGCTGTGTTTGTTGCTCTTGAGTTGTTTCCAACTCAGCTGTAACAACCTTTTCTTCTCCTTTCTCCCTTTCTAGTCTCGCTTTCATTCTAGTCCTTCTTGCTCGTCTAGAGTTTCTACGGCTTTTGGAACTCTTACTAGTCTCTCCATCTGTAGGCTTCTGCTCTTTCACTTTTGCTTGTGCTCTTGTGACAACGTTTACTGGAGCAACTTGCTTACTTTCATCTTCTTGTTGTTTAAGCACCTGTTCTTTTGCAATGGTTTCTTGCTCTCTTGTTGTTGTCGCCTCTCCTTTTGTTGCGGCTCGTTCTTTCTCTGATTTGCTTGTAGAAGGAAAGGTAACATGTGGTTGCATTTTACCTTTCTTTCTTGGATGCTTAGGACAATCCAAAATCATATGTGTGACTGCACACTCATTACAATATACATTTATCATGATATCATGGTGTGGACAATCCTTAATCAAGTGATCACTACTACCACATATGTCACATGGACATATTGGTTGTTGTGGCAATACTTGATATTGACCTTGAAGTGACCTCTGATCTACCACATATCTTTTTGTTTGAAGCTCATGATTCGCATATGCATTTCTAGCAGTTATGGGTCTTTCACTTAAGAACACTTGTTCTGCTAAAGGATGATATCTAGGCGGTTGAGACATAACATGCTCAAACCCTGGTGGAGTCTTAGGTCTATAGTCAGGACAATGTTGCGTCGGATGGTCCCCTCCACATGTCATGCACCTTCGTCGTTGAGGAATTCTATAGGCTAGTACTCTGTCAGAGTGGTTGATGCGTTGCATCACATTCTCTATGATTTACTCCTCAACATTTACTTGGTTTTGTCCTAGATTCCCTCTTTGATCCTCAAGATCAGCGGTTTTCTTTTTCTCACTCGCATCATTCATCTTCTGACCATCTTCATAGAATTTGCAATTGTCAACTAGGTCAACTGTCGCTTTGGTCACCTCTTCCAAGGTTTGGTATCTTTTCATGTATAGGTCCTTTTAAAGATTCTCATTCCTAAGCCCTCTGATGAAGCATAGGATCTGACAATCTGGCGTGGGTAACTCTTGGGTAGTGAGAGCGGATTTTTTGAGATGGGGCTCAACTCAAGGCTCCCACCAGACAACCACTCTGTAAGACCCTACACACGCATATTTCTTAGGGGCACTACCCTCTTTTATGGAGAAAGAAGGAAACCAAAACAAACCATATACAACATACACACACACACACACACACACACACACACACACACACTCACACCTTCCTTATGTGCTTCAACACAAAATGCCCTTCAACCATTCAACACACACTCCTTAAGCAATCCCTTTGAACACTGCACAAACTCACATGTAAAGATTGACCTTCACCATATTAGTGCTCATATACTTCTAAGAAAAGAAAGCACAAAACCTCAAAACTCAAAACACCATAATGCACAAATACTTGACAACTTCTTTCCTTTCCCAAAAGAAGAGACTACTTACACACATAAGGCGGCATGCATAGAGAGCTCTTCTCCATCTATGCAGCCCCAAGAATTACTTACATACAACATAAGGAGAGAAGCCAATCAAATAGACACCATGGTGCATAAAAACTTTCTCAACAAACAAGCAACCCAATGAGCACAAAATATGAGAAGCTGCCAAGATATGCTTACCAATTTTACATGCGTTTAGAGCAAAAGTGTGACGACGACACCCCAATTGCAACAATTTGTTGATTAAACCATGAGATAGATCATTGAACTTGATATCCTTGCTCTCATATAGAATCTACAATCCTTATTTAGGGATGAGTATGGTAAGAGAAATATTTGCAAGAGAATGGTAGCAATAGCATATTGATGCTCTCTCTATGGTGCCGCTTATGAGAGCGAGTAGGTGTGTGTGTTTTTGTGCTTGCCAAAGGGCCTTTTTATAGCTGTACAAGACCTTGGGTTAGGTTAAACTTGACTAGGGTAGATGATTAACCATAGTTAGGTTCCCTTTTGACCATTCCTTCAATTATGCAAATAAGGGACTTATTTTTTCATTAAAAATAGCCTTTTAGGTCGTGTAGGCTCCATAAGGGTTGATAATGTATGTGGGCCCCACCATGATGTCCCTCCAGTGGCTCCTGCAGAGTGTCTCCATCCTGTTTGTTGTGTCTCTGGAAGCATCTTGAGCCGACCCCTCCACATGCAAGTGGTTTTTAACTCCCCATTGGTATTTTAGAATGTTGGAGAAGTCAAGAAAACTTTTCACCTTTGTGGTTTACCTGATTGTAACTTTGACCTGCAGTAACAGTGTCCGCAGCACCTTGTTTTCACCATAACTTTCAGCCTGTAACTCAGAATTGGGTGCTGTAAAAGGCAAAGTTGACCTTCTCAAAGTGTTTAAGCTGATTTTGGAGTGTTCCTCAAGTATACCCACGAGCTAAGGCCTTCAAGATGCATCCAAAACACCTTTTGAACCAAGTCTCCTTGTAGGGGGCCCTTTAGCATGCATCCAAGGTGTAGCATGCTTTTTTCAAAAGGGAATCCACCTTAAACAAATGAGATAGGCTCCAATAAAGTTTGATTTATTGGGGATATACATTATATTTAAGATTTGTTGACCAACACAAGTAAATGATCCAAGACTTGGGTCACATAGTGGTGGGGAAGGGAAGGCCTACAAGGTTAACCCTACCCTTGAGAGAAGATGGGTAAGATAAGTGCCCATAAATTATTTATTTGCAAATTATGGGATGTAGATAGCTATTTAAATTAGTAAAGGTAATTAGTTGAAAGAATGTGCAGTAAAAAACTAGGAGAGTAGAATTAAGTTTACTATTTACATTTAGCATGAAGAGAGAAATATGATGTAAATGCATAAAGATCTGAGAAGGGTAAGGTGTTTGTATGGAAAAAGGCTATTACTAGGTTAAAACTTTGATAAAAAATATATACATTTAAGTAGAAATGTAGTGCAAATGCAAGGTTACCATTTAACGCTACTCATATTAGCCCTCCCCCTTCATCTAGGATCATTCATGCTCTTAAATGAAACAAAAGGGTTTTTTTTTTCTTTTTTTCTTTTTTTCTTTTCTTTCTTTTTTTTCTTCTTTTTTTTTCTTTTTTTCTTATTGTTCTGAAAAAAGGAGGAGCGATATACACTCTTTTACTCCATTAGACCTGCTTTTCATTACCTCAATCCCATAAATCGGAGATGGGAGGGTTGCCTTGGGTATGTTGAGATTCCAAGGCTGGTTCTTCTTTGCACATCACAGCTTTAAAAATAGGTAGAGCATTTGCCAAGCCGAAGGGAGCCATGCCAATTTGGAGCTTAGACGATGTAGGTAGATGACTTCCTATCAACGGATTGATACGTTGAAAGTAGGGCTTTAATCTCCATATTGACTCTGGTCTTGTGGAGTTTTCCTGATAAATCTGCTAATCTGTAACTACCATTCCCAAACTTTGTTTTTATCATGAAAGGTCCCTCCCATCTTTGCAAAAACTTTTTGTCAAGTCGAGTATCAAGTCGGTTATCATAGCGAAGAACCAACATACCTTCCTTCAATCCTTTCCCCTTGAGCTTCTTGTTGATTTTGTCCCTTTGGCTTGTGGCTTGGACAATGTAATAGTCGATGGAATCTTCTCTATCAAGCTCAAGTCGTTGAAGATCTAAAATTCTTTCCTGCAAAGATTCTTTTGGCCTCTTTGCTCCCCGTGAGAGAATGCGTAGGCTTGCAATCTCCACCTCAATAGGAAGGAGTGCCTCCTGTCCATATACCAAATGAAAAGGAGTGAATTGAGTGGATACCTTGAAAGATGTTCTGTATGCCCATAGAGCTGCGGTCAAATGACGATCCCAGTCGTTTGTTCGGTCTGCAACCTGCTTAGAAATGATCTTACATATCATTCCATTCACCTTTTCAACCAACCCATTGCACTGAGGGTAGTAAGGTGTAGAATGCAAATGTTTGACTTTAAACTTTGCCAAAAGATTATCTAGGAGCTCTGCTCTAAACCCTGGACCACGATCTGACAAAATCTCTAATGGTGTGCCGAATCTACTGCATATGTGATCAAAGATAAATTTTGATACCTCCTCGGCTGTAATTCGTGTTGTACTTGCTGCCTCCGCCCATCGTGTCATGTAATCTACTCCCACAATGATGAAGACCTTCCCGGTAGATGTGCGAGGTAAGGGGCCTATTGCATCCACACCCCACTTCTCAAAAGGACCATACAAAATTATTGAAACTCGAGGTTCGTAAGTGAGTCGTCGATTTCCAGCAATCTGACAACCTTTGCATGACTTACACCAGTGCTGGACATCATGGTGTAGACTTGGCCAAACAAACCCTGCTTGCAAAATCTTCCTGTTTGTAATATCATGAGAAAAATGACCCCCACAGACATCATCATGGCATGAAAAGAGGATTCTCTCTATTTCTTGAACAGAGGGCACCCTTCTTAGCACCAAATCTTTCCCTTTATGATACAGATCATCTCCTATGAGTTGGTAAGTAGTTGCCTTTTTTACCAACCTATACCTTTGCACTTTATCCAAGTGTTTAGGGCACTCACCAGTTTGGAGGAAAAATATGATGTCCTTCAATTCCTCTTGGCCTTGGTACTTTGGTTCGTAGAGCTTCACACCTCCCACCATGATCTGAAGTTTCTCATTGGCGAGATAATCTGCTTCCTTGTTGAGGGTTCTCACAACATGCTGTACCTGTGTAGCTTCAAAGTTCTTTATCAAAGCCTTCACCTGTCTAAGCCACTCCACTAGAGTAGGGTTCTTGCACTTCCATATCCCTTGGATTTTCCTAATAACTAGTAAGGAATCACCTCTTATTATAAGTCTTTCGATGCCAAGTTTTCTGCATTCTTCAAGCCCCAACTTTAAGGTGACATACTCAGCCTCATTATTAGAATGAACATCTTCCAAGGTGATACCTTTCTTAACAAGAACTTCCCTTTGTGGACTTAGAATAAGAACCCCCCCTGCTGCCTGATCGTGTTGTCGTCGGTAAGCTCCATCAAAGCACAAAATGTGTGCATTGTCCATCTCCTCCTCATTATTTTGTGGTGTAGCTTTGTCTCCTGCCTTTGGTGACTCTTTCCTTTCTCTCACTTTGTATGTGAGAATGTCTGCAAGACCTGCCCTTGTGCTATCTTCCACAAGAAAAGTGTATTCGAACTCTTGAAGTTCTAGAACCCATTTGGCTATCCTAGATGAGAGGCTCATGTGTTGCACAACATATGGTAAATTATTTTCCATGGTGAGAATGACAAATGGTGCAGGTAAGAGATATGATCGGAACTTCCTTACCGCAAACATAATTGTGAATACCACCTTCTCCATATCGGTGTAGCCCTTTTCTGTAGCGGTCATGACTTTGCTTGCAAAGTATACTGGCCTCATGTAGCATGTTTTTGGGTCTTTTTGCATGAGAACTACACCGATGGCCTCCATTCCTACACTTGGCGTGATGTAATATGTATCCTTTGGATTTGGTGGCATTATTGTTGGAAGAGAGTTGAGAATACCCTTTACTTCAGTAAAGCATAATTCGTGTTCCTCTCTCCATTCAAATGTGGGTTTGTTTGCTAGCTTGTGCAAAGGTGCAATAGCTACCGCTAGAAGGTGAATGAAACGAGACATGTACCTTACTTTGTGGTTGAAAGTCATGAGCTCCTTGGTTGTCGTTGGTGGTTGTAGTGACAAGAGAGCATTTACTTTTGATGGATCCACTTGAATTCCTTGCAAAGAAACCACATGACCTAGCAATACCACTTGTGACTCTGCAATGTGACACTTCTCAGGATTAAGTTGTCCCCCAGATTGATGAAGCCTCCTAAGCCCCTCCTCAACTTTTTGGCAATTAAGTATTTTGCTACTATAGATACAGAAATCATCCATAAAAACCCTAATTGACTTTCCAAAGAAGGGCTGAAAGACAAGAGTTGTAAACCTTATAAAGGTACTAGGAGCATTTGTGAGCCCAAATGGCATCACTCTATAGGCAAAGCAACCCCAAGGTGTGATGAAAGTGGTTTTTAACTGATCTTCTTCTGCTATTCTGATTTGAAAATACCCTGAATACCCATCACACACTGTGTAACATTCATAGCCGGCTACTTCGTTTAAGATTTCATCTTGGAAAGGAAGAGGAAAATGATCCCTCTTTGTTGCAGTATTGAGCGGTTTGTAGTCAACACAGACCCTCCATTTTCCGTTCTTTTTAGGGGTTACTACAATTGGGGACACCCACTCAGAGTTAGACACAGGGTAAATGAAACCAACTTTGAGGAGTCGGTTAACCTCTGTCAAAAGTGCCTCTTGTTGTATTTTTCCTAGGCGCCTTAGCTTTTGAGCCACAGGTTTACTACCTGGTTTTAATTCTATGCCATGCTCTATAACATCCACACCTCTAATTTGTGAGTAATCAGTGATAAACAAATTGGGATACCTCTTGAGCATATCGATGTAGGACCGCTTCTCCTCAGGGGTAAGATCTTTTGCAAGCATCCTCTCAAAGTCTTCAAAGTGCTTGTGGTCACCTTTGTCATCCTTTGTTTGCTCCTTTGTTGGGTCAACCTCTATTGATGGAGTTTTTGATGTGTTGAAGATGATTCCCATTACCTCCAAAGATGATTCTTCTTTGCTATTGGATGTAGTGGTTGAACTTTCCTCATCGCTTGAGCCAAAACTCTCTTCACTTTTTTCATCAGCCGTGGTCTCATAGTTGATGTCGATCTGCTTTCCTTCATGCCAATCGTATACTACATGTTGCCCCTTTTTGAGAATCAATTGTCCTCGTCCCCTTTTTTTATCTGCATTCACAACAATGAGCCAAGGCCTCCCTAGGATGATGGGATAGCCCTCCCCCTTGGCCGGCATAACATACATGTCCACACGTGCATCTATATAACATACAAAAACTTTTACATTCTTGATGATCCCTAGGAACTTCACACTTGCATTGTTGGCCAGCCTAGCTTGACAATTAGAGGATTTCGTGATTTCAAGCCCTAGTCTATTCATGGCTCTTTCCGTGATCACACACATTTGTGCTCCACCATCAACATACACATTGGATACCTTCCTACCCCTTACATAAGCATCTACAATAGGTTCCACATCTTGTTGTGGCTTTGAAGTCAATGCCTTTACTGTCACCTTTTCTTTCTTTCTTGGGAGTCTTGTGCTTACAAGTTTGGACCAGTGCTTTCTCACCTTGGGTGATAGATGTAGGAGTTGAGGCCAAGAAATATTGGGCTTTTGAGTTTGCAAATCTTCTAAGATGTTGTAGGGTTCCATATTCTTTCCTAATGGAAAATCATTGATGCCGATCTCCCTTCGCCTTGACCTCTGCTTCTTACCTCCTTCCTCCTTCTTTGACTTTTTCTTCCTCTCCTTCCTTGCAGGTTCTGACTCTTCATTCCTTGTGTCTTCATCCTTGTTGTGTGCTCTTGTGCGCTTTTCTACTGGCATAACATCAAAATGTATAGGGCTCACCTATATCTCCTCTTCCATCTTTATGACATTTACTCCCCTCTCTTCCTCCACTGGTGGGACAGGAGGGATGTTTGCCACTGGAGGTGGTGGTGGTCGACGAAGAATTTGCGGGGCTTGAGCATGCTCTTGCTGCACCATGAGCGGAGGGGGTCTAGGAGGGTATATGTCCCCTGGAAGCCTTCGAGGGTGAGGGCAATTATACATGCCATGACCAACTTCGTTGCAATTCCAGCATCTCAACTCTTGTGCTTGACGTCGTTGATTGCGATTCCCTTCTCTTGGTTGTCGTTGTTGGGGTAGGCCCTGCACTAGATTCAAGGTGAGACTCTCTAGTTGTTGAGTTAATCTTTTCAAGATCTCTTGTTGTGATCCTTCCCCTATTTGTGAAGTTTGGGCAAGAGAGCCCCTAACTTGTGCTCCCATGCTTGGTGAAGAATCCCTCTCAATGACTTCATTTAGGTCCCTTGTTCTATGTGCTTGAAAATTTAACTTTTTGAATTTGACCATGGCCACCTCACATGCTTCCTCAAATGTTGATGGGAATTTTAACTCTACCTTGTTCTTCAAAATTGGATACAAGCCAGCCATGAACCTATCTTTGTTTAGAAAGTTTGGTGCACCACCTTGGTTTTGTAAGGTAGCCTCCCATCTATCCCATAGGTTAAGGAAAACGGCCTCATAAGATGGGTAGTCTTCAAGGAATACCTGTTTATGTTGAAGTAGACAATTCCAAAGACCCTCTGGAGTATCTCCTTGCCCAAATTTGGCAAGAAAAATTGCACATAGCCTCTCCCAATTGGTTTTGTTTTGAGGTTGCAAGGCCTCGTACCATGCCTTAGCCTCCCCTTTGAGAACGAGTGGAAAAGCACGCAGCTTTACCTCTTCTTGATCCCTCCCAGAGATGAGGTGTGCCATCTCCAAATTATCCAGAAATTCTTGTGCATCCTCACCATTTTTAGAATGAAAGGTAGGAAAAGTGCTTGACATTTTTACAATACAAGTAGGTTTGTGTACCACAAAGTTTTGACTACGATGAGTGATCACATCAAAATCAAAATATATACATCAAGTGTTAGTTCATAATTTATCATAGGCAAAATAAAAGGGTTGATTGAGGCATTAATTTCATTAAGGCGAGTGGGTCCAAAAATTCTCCTAATGGTTTCTTGAAATCTAAATTTTGTAGCAATTATGATGTGCACAGATTGATGAGCTATGGGTGTAAAAGGAGAAGCAGCTCCAGGTCGGTTCATGTGACAATGTGTTCTCCTTTTTCTTTCTCTTGAAGAAAGTTTCCTTTGAGTGGATCGCTATCTAAGCGCCTCTTGTCCCTGCCTCAAAACAAAATAAAAACATGGACATCAAATGAATCATCATAATTAATGAATGGAAGAATGATGGGATTTGGAGATGCCAAGATTTCACCAAGTCTTTCTGCTCCAAACATAAAAACAATGCGTTGTTGGTAAAAAAAATTACGATCTACACAAATGTTAATTCTGATGTGTTGTGAAAAATGAAAAGCATATGGTGCAACTCTATTGTTCATGAGGAGAATAGAAGGCAATTAGGAAAGTTCCTCAGTGGGGGCACCACTTTTATGAGAGCGGATTTTTTGAGATGATTCTCAACTCAAGGCTCCCACCAGACAAGCACTCTATGAGACCCTACACACGCATATTTCTTAGGGGCACCACCCTCTTTTATGGAGAAAGAAGGAAACCAAAACAAACCATATACAACATACACACACACACACACACACTCACACCTTCCTTATGTGCTTCAACACAAAATGCCCTTCAACCATTCAACACACACTCCTTAAGCAATCCCTTTGAACACTGCACAAACTCACATGTAAAGATTGACCTTCACCATATTAGTGCTCATATACTTCTAAGAAAAGAAAGCACAAAACCTCAAAACTCAAAACACCATAATGCACAAATACTTGACAACTTCTTTCCTTTCCCAAAAGAAGAGACTACTTACACACATAAGGCGGCATGCATAGAGAGCTCTTCTCCATCTATGCAGCCCCAAGAATTACTTACACACAACATAAGGAGAGAAGACAATCAAATAGACACCATGGTGCATAAAATCTTTCTCAACAAACAAGCAACCCAATGAGCACAAAATATGAGAAGCTGTCAAGATATGCTTACCAATTTTACATGCGTTTAGAGCAAAAGTGTGACGACGACACCCCAATTGCAACAATTTGTTGATCAAACCATGAGATAGATCATTGAACTTGATATCCTTGCTCTCATATATAATCTACAATCCTTATTTAGGGATGAGTATGGTAAGAGAAATATTTGCAAGAGAATGGTAGCAATAGCATATTGATGCTCTCTCTATGGTGCCGCTTATGATAGCGAGCTTAGGAAATTGATAGGGAGACAAGAGGAAAGAGAGATTAAGGCTTCCCTAACCTTAGAGGAGCTTATTTAAAGCAATGGAGTAGGTGTGTGTGTTTTTGTGCTTGCCAAAGGTCCTTTTTATAGCTATACAAGACCTTGGGTTAGGTTAAACTTGACTAGGGTAGGTGATTAACCATAGTTAGGTTCCCTTTTGACCATTCCTTCAATTATGCAAATAAGGGACTTATTTTTTCATTAAAAATATCCTTTTAGGTCATGGAGGCTCCATAAGGGTTGATAATGTATGTGGGCCCCACCATGATGTCCCTCCAGTGGCTCTTGCAGAGTGTCCCTATCCTGTTTGTTGTGTCTCTGGAAGCATCTTGAGCTGACCCCTCCACATGCAAGTGGTTTTTAACTCCCCATTGGTATTTTAGAATGTTGGAGAAGTCAAGAAAACTTTTCACCTTTGTGGTTTACATGATTGTAACTTTGACCTGCAGTAACAGTGACGCGCAGCACCTTGTTTTCACCATAACTTTCAGCCTGTAACTCAGAATTGGGTGCTGTAAAAGGCAAAGTTGACCTTCTCAAAGTGTTTAAGATGATTTTGGAGTGTTGCTCAAGTATACCCACGATCTAAGGCGTTCAAGATGCATCCAAAACACCTTTTGAACCAAGTCTCCTTGTAGGGGGCCCTTTAGCATGCATCCAAGGTGTAGCATGCTTTTTTCAAAAGGGAATCCACCTTAAACAAATGAGGTAGGCTCCAATAAAGTTTGATTTATTGGGGATATACATTATATTTAAGATTTGTTGACCAACACAAGTAAATGATCCAAGACTTGGGTCACATAGTGGTGGGGAAGGGAAGGCCTACAAGGTTAACCCTACCCTTGAGAGAAGATGGGTAAGATAAGTGCCCATAAATTATTTATTTGCAAATTATGGGATGTAGATAGCTATTGAAATTAGTAAAGGTAATTAGTTAAAAGAATGTGCAGTAAAAAACTAGGAGAGTAGAATTAAGTTTACTATTTACATTTAGCATGAAGAGAGAAATATGATGTAAATGCATAAAGATCTGAGAAGGGTAAGGTGTTTGTATGGAAAAAGGCTATTACTAGGTTAAAACTCTGATAAAAAATATATACATTTAAGTAGCAATGTAGTGCAAATGCAAGGTTACCATTTAACGCTACTCAGTAGGACATCTAGCAACATATCGTTTGAAATGCAGTATTGCATGTCGCAATGTTTCTGTTTTGCCTTGTTTAAATTCCTGAATCTTAGGAAGGGTGTTATGTTTTATGCCCCTCTTGGTGAATTCTTGAGCAAATTCATCCAACATTTTCTCAATGGTTGTGAACTCTCTCCGGTTTAATAGTTCAAACCATGCTTGTGCATTGTCCTCCAATGTATGTCCAAAAGCCTCATACTGCGTGTGAAAGTCCTCTACTCGTTCTGCACGTAGAACTTTCTTGAAAGCCGAGACATGGGCGTATGGGTCTCCTATGACATTGTACTTTCTATTTACCCATTTTCTTAGCTGAGATGGTCTTATACTTTGGGGTGCAAAGTATGGAACCATACTCCTCTCTGGTATCATTTCATCTCTCGTTATCGCTCTAGGGGGAAACCCAGGTGGTGGTCCCGTCTTTGGAATTCTCTTAGAAGTTCATGTGTTTTGTGGATGTATCTGAGGTCCTTCATTGACCAAATATCCACTCATCTCTAATTTGATTCGCGGATTTGTGCTTTCTACAGCTCTATATTCTCGTCCATACTTGTCAACAAATAAAGATGTCCATTGTCGATCGACCTCGTATGTATAGACATATAAGAGCTTGTACTCTGTCAGCTCATCTGGGTAAGGTTCTAAGCAACTGTAAAGGTTGAATTGATTTCCATTAATATACCTATATAGTCCTTCACTTTCATGGTTATACGTTGTCGAGAAATTTGCGGTCTTGCCAGGAAAGCACCGGGCTTATGGCTGTGAGAGTTTGTGAGAGAACTCAACAAAAACTATATGAAGGAGTTAAACCATAGATGCCATGAAGACTAGGGTTTGGAAAGAAGTGCAATCAAAGAAGACTCACTCTTTCTCTTTTGCACTCACACACACACAAAGAAAGAACGCAAAAGAGAATGTCAAAACAATACGAAGATGAAAACATCAAGGCTATGGTCATATCGTAGCATGGGTAATATGAAAGGGTTAATGGATGAGTTAATGGCATTCAATCTTGGCTGACCAAATAGGCTACGAATTGTTCTTTGGAATTGTAGTTTTGTGCTTACCATAATATAGATATTTTGTCTAGTGATTGGGATTAATTGTGTGTACAAATCCTCTTGGTTCATAGCAAGATAACTACGCTTACATCAAAAGAAAAATTATAGTCTATGAGAGGTAGTATGATGGCATCTGGTGATAGAAGTATTTCATTGAGCCTTTCAGGGCCGAAGAGAAACACTATACGTTGTTGAAAGTGTATTTTACAGCTAATCCATACGTTAATTCTAATAGATCATACAGAGTGAAAGCGATAGAAATGATCATCATGTGGGTTATTCATCTAGGATAATATGTGAGAAATGTAGATATGAGAAAAATGTAGATATGAGAGAAGTGAAAAGATGAGAAGTTTCCCTCCCAAGCCCTATTCTTGCCCGTAGGCAATAAGGATACTGCGGGGAGAGATGTACCTGTAGCAAGGAGAACCTAAAATTTATAGAGATGATGAATTACTAAGAGTGAGAGAGATAGGTTTGGTTAAGGAGATGAGATTAGATACATATATATATGTTTTGGATTAGAGATGAAAATGAAAACAACAAGAAATCAAGAAAACATCAATGTAGAACATATCTTACTTGACAAACCCTTCGGCACCATTATTGATGGAGAGAGAAGAAGAGTGGATAATTCCACTTTGATTGATACACCAAGTGCAAGACCTTCTTTGATTAGAGTTGATCTTCCAAGGTTAGCTTGTTGCAAGAATGGATAGTCTCCCTCTAGGAGAAAGTGTAGGCTTGGGCTTATGTTAATGGCTAAGTACAATTAGGCATTACTAATCACTCCCTCGAGAATTCCTCTCATCAATAGCTTGAATGCTTGAGTTCCTTCCAAGGAAGAAGAGGTTCCCTTTTATAGGTGAAGGGAACCCCCAAGGGTTTACACAAGAAGAGAGGAGCCAGTGTGAACAGGAATTGGAAAAGTTGGAAATGAGCTGCCCCTACATGATGTGGGCAAACTGGGGTCCAGTATTTTGATCATATCTCCTCAACCGTGGCTCCAAATAAAAAAGTAAAAATATGGACAGAAACTTCAGCTCATTAGATACGATTTTCATTTTAAAATCATTCTCCAATTCGGATTGGAACCTTGTGTAAAAAATTCATCAAAATAGGGTCCATTTATGGCAGCAAAAGTCTTCATGTGGTCTCCTTAGCATAGACTTTCATTTAATTCCAAAGGACACCTCATGCCATATGAAAGCATGACATTGCTCCTTGACAAATTTTTGTAATCATGCTTGCAATAATGCATTAAAATAAGTGTATCTTTGAAATCATGCCACCTAGTGTCCCACTAGGATTTGATTCTCTCCTAGTAGCTATTTAAAAAGAAATATAAGAAAAGTATAAAAAATACATAGAATATATATATATTAGAGTTTACCCTAGATATAGGATCTAGCTAGGGTGTGAGATGATAACGAAATAGTAGAAATAAAGAATCAATGCTTTTTGCCCCAAGTTAAAGAGGCGGAGCTACTGATGCTTTTCCCATAGTATTTTCTAATGGTAAAGTAAGGATATGTTACCCTTGAGAAAAATAATAGGATGAGATAGAAGGCTTATTATTATACTTAAATATGCATATGTACACTATAGGAAATATAATTATGTATCTAAAAAATTACAAGATAGATCTTGTAGCATGCGTTCCCACTATGTACGTGTCACAGCACGACATCCACCCCCTCTAAACCTGCACATCCTCTCGTATGTGCCACATTGTCTCTTTGTAAGATTAGACCTCTTGTACATCTTCCTTGTCTTCTTCTTCACTGGATGATTGCAGAGCTTCATGTTCACTTTGATCTTCACCTGTGTTTTTCTCTTCTTCCTCATCAATATCTTCTAGATCATTATCTCCTCTTCTCTTAAACATTTTAATCCTTTTTCCTGCAATGGGAATCTTTACTTTTGTACCATCTAGTTCAGACAAGCTGTAAGTAGCATTTTCATGCACATGCTTTACAACATACGGTCCAAACCATCTTTTTGAGAACTTACGCATAACTGTGTGCTGGTTATCAAGGCTACTATCATACACTAAAACCCAGTCACCTTTGTCAATTGCTTTGCTCCTGAGTCGATGTCGCTTATCAAAATAGTCCTTGTTTTTCAACCTTGCATTTTTGAGTCGTTCTTTTGCAGCTTCAATGTCTCCAGGTCTTCTCTCTAGCTGCCTTATACGCAGTGCAAGGAGATCTTCCCTACTAAGCCCCTCTTGCCAAGGTAGTGCATTCCATGTGGGAATTGTATCCTCAATCGACATCACTGGCTTTTGACCATGCATTAGCTCCACAGGCATGTAGCCAGTTACTGAGCTATGTGTTGTATGATCAGCCCATAAAGCATATGGTAACAAATTTGGCCACTCACCAACTCTTCCTTCGCAAGCCTTGGCCAAAGCTTTGATGATAGGAGGATGCCCTCTTTCACTCTTTCCATTGCCTTCAGGGTTGTAAGCTGTAGTAAGAGAAAGCTTGATCCCTAATCTAGAAAAGAACTCCCTTGCTTCTTCGGCATCCAGTTCACCTCGATCTGTAGTGATTTTTCCCACACAACCATAACGGCAAATCACCTCATCAAGAATGAATTTGCACACAGCTTCTGTGGTCTTAGCTCTTAATGCTCTTCCTTCAACCTGGTTAGTTAGGTCCTCTCGTGCAAGAACCAAGTATCTCATCTGCTAGAGTCCTAAAGGCATCGTGACTAGATCCACAACCCATTTATAGTGCATGGCTAGTGGATATGTAGGGTGCAATCCATCACGATGTCAAACATTTGAATACATTTGACAAGTTACACATGACTCTACAAACTGTGATACGTCTTTATACATACCCTTCCACCAGTATTTTTCTTTCAACTTGGAGAAGGTTGCCCACACACCCCTGTGTCCAGCCCATAGACTCTCATGAAACTCTTGCATGAGCTTTACTTGAGTCTCTTTTTTACATATAACCCATTGTGGTGTAGCACCCTTTTGTTTAGGATGCTTCCACAAGTAACCATCCCTTAAAAAGTACCCATATGCTTTCCTGCGTATCCTCTTGAATTCTTGTTCAGACCAATCATCCTGTTTTGTTAGAGTACTCAAGTACCTTCCAATAGAAATCCAATCACCTTCATAAAGATCTTTCAAGAACAATTCAAGTGAATTAGTCATGCAGACATTGTTACCTTTGACATGAGAGATAGAATAGAATTTTGTGCCTACATCATCTCCCTCATCAATCATTTGTGACTCATCTTCATACCTTGCCCTTGATAGCATATCTGCCACTGTATTGTCTTTACCTGCAATGTGCTTAAACTCGGGATTTAAGGACTTAATGTAGGCAATGCACCGCAACATAGCAATGTCTGGTGTTGAGCAGCTTGTAATCATCCCAAGAAGTGGTAGACAATCTGTTTCTACAACCACATATGCACCAATTAGGTACTCTTTCCCACTTTTCAAGGTTGTAACCATACCCCATAACTCTCTCTTTATTTGTGGATAGTTTCTTTGGCGAGCACTTAGTACCTTTGCTCCAAATCTTACCACATACCTGTGTCCTTCTTTGTCATCTTGCCCTATTGCCCATCCAATCCCTGTAGGACTGGTATCTACTGTCACAATCACTGGCCTTTGACACTCATAGTCTACCTTTCTCAAAGTCGTTGCTGACTGGAGTAACTCCTTTAGCTTTTTCATGGATTTTACATGTGCTTCTGTCCATTTAAACTTTTGATTCTTTCTAAGCAGCTGATAAAGAGGATCAGCTACATGTGCATAATGTGGAATCCAAATAACATAGAAGACACATGCTCCCAGAAACCTTCTAACCTCAGTGATGCTAGTGTATGTTTCTTTCATTCTTTGGATGGCATCTACCTTTGATGGACAAGGTTTCCTACCATATGGCCCGCACATGTGCCCCACAATGAGCACTTCTTTGACACCAAACATAGACTTTTTCCCTGACAATGTAAGATTCACTTCTTCCAACCTAGACAAAATTTTATCAAAATCATTTATGTGATTTACCACAAACCTGCGACATCCCTTGAGATCCAAAGCTTCATCTTTGTCACTTTCTTCACATCCTTTGATAGGCAAATCATCAATGAAAGGCATTGTGATTTGAGGAATAAAGTCACGTAAGACCTTATTCATCCCATTCATCATATGTGCAGCTGAGTTGGTTGCTCCCTGTGGCAAGGTACACACCCTTACCAAACCCAAAGGTGTCCTCATGGTTGTCAAGTCTCTGCTTTCGATTGCAAGCTAAAATTGATCATACCCTGAATAGAGATCCCCCATTGAGTAGATTGCCCTCCCTGCAAACGCCTCTGCAAATTCATCCACAATTGGACCTGTACCTACATTTCTAATTGTCACCTTGTTCACTGGTTGCATATCTTGGATGAAGCGTAGAGAACCATTCTTCTTTGGGACTGTGAACCACCTGTTTGAGTATGGAGCACAAGAAGGCTCCAAGATTCCCATTTTGATTTTCTCATTCAATAGATCTACTAACTTTGGCAAATGAGCCTTTGGAACCGGAATAGGCTGCAGATTCCAAGGCACATGAGGTATTGTGAAAATTACCATAGGAGCTACAATATAAGGATCAACACATCCTATCTCATGTGGCTCAAATGCAAAAGGCTTACCATGCTTTGAAAGCATTTCTTTGAAGCACTTTGTCTCCTCCTGTGTTAGAAACTCTTCGCAACCAATCTGCAACTCTTGAAAGGACTCCTTTGTGAAGGTATGCCCGATCTTTTTAGGATTCCGCAAACTTGGTTGTAAAGAAGCCTGTTCAATCTTTTCCTTGTTGTTGGGTGGTAAGGGTGAAGCTACTAGTTTCACCTTCTTTGCTACACTCTTGTATTTAGTTTCAACATGGACTTCTGGGCCAACTGTTTGGCTTTCTTTAAAGGCTTCTATTACTTGATACATTTCCATAGAGCAAACTTCCACAACTTCATTTTCAAGATGCAAACTAGACCTCATTATAGCATCAAGCTCACCCATAGTATCTACAAAAGAAACTTGTTCACACAAACCCAAAACATTTTCAGTAGGCTTTAGCAACCCACTCTTTTTCATGCCTATTTGTACATTATGCACATATTGCCTCTCATATCTCTTCAAATCTTCAAGTTTTGTAAAACATACTGATCCATTCCTTGTTACCAAGGAGCTCATCGAGAAAGTTTCACCTATTTTTGGATCAAGCGAGACCCTTTTTCTTTCTATACCATTGCAATCCCGCTTTACAATGGTACTTGGCAAAAACCCATCATTTCTCTATGATCATGAAACTCTTTGCTTACCTTTGGTAGAGGATTTTCTCTGAGGTTGTCACGATTTCTTTCATGGTTTACACAGACTGTGAGAAATTGGACAGCTCGTTTACCATCTTTGCTACGTATTCTAGCATATGCTGAACCATCGTCCATAACCTTTGTTTCCATTCGAACTCCCACAATGTAGGGTTGTCCAAGGATGAGATGATATGAAGATGTATCCTGTACAAAGAAGTTTTGGTCAATCGTTACATCACCTATTGTTACCTTCACACCTGGACATGCTGCATACAATTCACCGGATGAATTGTTTGCCACTTTTACCATCCAACCATGATCTGTGTCCATTGGCCATTTGCACTTGTTGTAGAGACTCTTTGACATTATGTTTATTTCTGAACCATGGTCAATCAAGGCAACAAATGGCTCTTCAAGATCACCTACCTTGACCAAAGTTTCTGTAGTAGCCCTTGCCCAATGACTTCGTGAATAGTAACTCCTAGGAATATCTTCAACTTCTTTATCATCATTTGAGAAATACACTTGCTTCACTCTCCCACTAGATTGGTAGCATCCTACCACAGCTCCATCATTCTTCTTATTTTGTAGTTGCATCCCTTGTGTCTTTGAGGTTTCCCCTTCAACCTGTGGACGAGAAACTTCAGCAAGGGTTTGCCTCTTTCTCTTGATGATGTCAATGATCTCCTCATGGAATTCACACTTTGCAATGCCAAGAACTTCTCCCAGAGTAAACTCAATCTTGCTATTCAAGATCCTTTCCTCCAAGACTTTCTTTAAATCTGTAGCAACCTCAATATCAGATTGTAGTTTATAAGTTGGGCCTTTTGTCTTACCTTTCGTTGGCTCTTTCTTCTTTCCTGTTGTAGACTCCTCCATGAGTACTTCAGGTGGAGATGCTCCTTGTGTTGAGGGTGTTTGAGAAGGCATTGAGTCGCTTCTTCCCCCACTTCTAGAAGCTCTTTTTGATGGTCCTTCATCAGCATTCTCACGTGTGCGCTTCTCTTCTACAATTGCCTCATTTTGTTGGCATTTTGTAATGTAGGCATGCACTGACAATGAGTCCACTGGATCATTCCATCCTGTTTCTAGACGTATGCAATCACCTGGTTCATGTAGAATCTCTTTTGTAAGCTTTCCCTTTTTAGCTAATTGCATGACATTTGGCCAAATTTGACCATGATGGTCACTCACCTCTTCATCACAAAAATGTTCAATTTTTACTCCATAAGTAGCTGCCTCAACTGAAGAGGTGGCATGCTTGGTTGCCATATCTTCAACTAAGGTTTGCATTCCCCCCTTCCCAAAGTTAGTTCTCAAGGGTAGACCTGTCTCTCTTAAGTGGATTTTACCATCCTTAAAAAAGACAACATCTTTTGACAAAGCATCACTAAAATCATCACAATCCCTTCTTACATGGTCTGTACTATCACACCAAATACATCTATTAACAAACCCTTCTTTGGGCTGTTGTCTTTGCCTAGGAAGTGGCCCTGATGGTTGGCCTTTTTCTTCAAGCTTTGCAAACTTCACCTTCAAGTCACGCATTCCCTTCACAAGCTCATCTAGCATGGACTCATCAAACTTAGGAGCGATAAAAGTAGGCTTTACCATTTTGTCAGAAGTTGAGGTGGAAGGACTTGCAGTGTTTACTACCATCTTGTCCCTTCTTCTTTGTCGTTTGGCAAGCAGTGAGACAGCACCTTCAACCTCATTCCAGTCAGTCTTTAGTCCTTGCTCAGCATCTTTATCTTCAAGAAGAAGCTCCAAATTTTCTTGAAACTCTTTACCTGCAGCTTGTAAGAAAAGATCTGTCTTCTCTGCATCTAGTGTGGCCCTTTCTGTCCTAGTGAGTTGTGCATAGCGCCGCTCAAATTCCCTAAGTAGCTCTGTTATTGATAGTCCTTGCTTTGGCTTGACTACCCATTCTAAGAATGTCCTTTTGGTCACTCTCTCCAAGTCCTCCATGAAATATTCCTCCTTTAAAGCTACTTTGAGTTCTTCCCAATTTCTCCCATGCCCATCTTTAATTGCCCTAACATGCTCCCTAATTTCTGATTCAACAACTAGCTCAAAGCTTTGAATCATCTCACCTTCTGACACGCGATGCAGCTCCATCTCCTTCACATACCCGCGTAAGTACTTGGTTACATCTTTGCCATTGAACTGATCCATTATGTTGACGACTGCTTGTATGGCCTTCGTTGCTGAAATCTCCCTTCTTTCAGTAGCATGTTGTTGTTGCATGAACATTGCAAATGCTTGAAACATTTGCATTGTTGCTGGGCCAAAATGCATACCCTGTTGCTCAACATGATCACCCATGGTTACCCACAAACTCTCACCCTAGCAGATTCGCGTCGGGTTCACCAAAAATATGTCGAGAAATTTGCGGTCTTGCCAGGAAAGCACCGGGCTTATGGCTGTGAGAGTTTGTGAGAGAACTCAACAAAAACTATATGAAGGAGTTAAACCATAGATGCCATGAAGACTAGGGTTTGGAAAGAAGTGCAATCAAAGAAGACTCACTCTTTCTCTCTTGCACTCACACACACACAAAGAAAGAACGCAAAAGAGAATGTCAAAACAATACGAAGATGAAAACATCAAGGCTATGGTCATATCGTATCATGGGTAATATGAAAGGGTTAATGGATGAGTTAATGGCATTCAATCTTGGCTGACCAAATAGGCTACGAATTGTTCTTTGGAATTGTAGTTTTGTGCTTACCATAATATAGATATTTTGTCTAGTGATTGGGATTAATTGTGTGTACAAATCCTCTTGGTTCATAGCAAGATAACTACGCTTACATCAAAAGAAAAATTATATTCTATGAGAGGTAGTATGATGGGATCCGGTGATAGAAGTATTTCATTGAGCCTTTCAGGGCCGAAGAGAAACACTATACGTTGTTGAAAGTGTATTTTACGGCTAATCCATACGTTAATTCTAATAGATCGTACAGAGTGAAAGCGATAGAAATGATCATCATGTGGGTTATTCATCTAGGATAATATGTGAGAAATGTAGATATGAGAAAAATGTAGATATGAGAGAAGTGAAGAGATGAGAAGTTTCCCTCCCAACCCCTATTCTTGCCCGTAGGCAATAAGGATACTGCGGGGAGAGATGTACCTGTAGCAAGGAGAACCTAAAATTTGTAGAGATGATGAATTACTAAGAGTGAGAGAGATAGGTTTGGTTAAGGAGATGAGATTAGATACATATATATATGTTTTGGATTAGAGATGAAAATGAAAACAACAAGAAATCAAGAAAACATCAATGTAGAACATATCTTACTTGACAAACCCTTCGACAACATTATTGATGGAGAGAGAAGAAGAGTGGATAATTCCACTTTGATTGATACACCAAGTGCAAGACCTTCTTTGATTAGAGTTGATCTTCCAAGGTTAGCTTGTTGCAAGAATGGCTAGTCTCCCTCTAGGAGAAAGTGTAGGCTTGGGCTTATGTTAATGGCTAAGTACAATTAGGCATTACTACTCACTCCCTCGAGAATTCCTCTCATCAATAGCTTGAATGCTTGAGTTCCTTCCAAGGAAGAAGAGGTTCCCTTTTATAGGTGAAGGGAACCCCCAAGGGTTTACACAAGAAGAGAGGAGCCAGTGTGAACAGGAATTGGAAAAGTTGGAAATGAGCTGCCCCTACATGATGTGGGCAAACTGGGGTCCAGTATTTTGATCATATCTCCTCAACCGTGGCTCCAAATAAAAAAGTAAAAATATGGACAGAAACTTCAGCTCATTAGATACGATTTTCATTTTAAAATCATTCTCCAATTCGGATTGGAACCTTGTGTAAAAAATTCATCAAAATAGGGTCCATTTATGGCAGCAAAAGTCTTCATGTGGTCTCCTTAGCATAGACTTTCATTTAATTCCAAAGGACACCTCATGCCATATGAAAGCATGACATTGCTCCTTGACAAATTTTTGTAATCATGCTTGCAATAATGCATTAAAATAAGTGTATCTTTGAAATCATGCCACCTAGTGTCCCACTAGGATTTGATTCTCTCCTAGTAGCTATTTAAAAAGAAATATAAGAAAAGTATAAAAAATACATAGAATATATATATATTAGAGTTTACCCTAGATATAGGATCTAGCTAGGGTGTGAGATGATAATGAAATAGTAGAAATAAAGAATCAATGCTTTTTGCCCCAAGTTAAAGAGGCGGAGCTATTGATGCTTTTCCCATAGTATTTTTTAATGGTAAAGTAAGGATATGTTACCCTTGAGAGAAATAATAGGATGAGATAGAAGGCTTATTATTATACTTAAATATGCATATGTACACTATAGGAAATATAATTATGTATCTAAAAAATTACAAGATAGATCTTGTAGCATGCGTTCCCACTATGTACGTGTCACAGCACGACAACGTCCAAAATCTCTCCACAAAATTGGTCTTTATGTACTGTAGGTTTGGAAGATCTATTCTGGGCGGGTGTTCATCTATCCTTGCAATCCATGTGCTTGTATAAGCTGAGTCTGAGTCTGATGTAGACATGACTTCTCGGCTTAATAGCTCTATCTTGCTATAGTAATACCTCTCTCGGTGTGTTCAAGTGTTTTGGTCAGGGAAAATCCAAAACTATGTCCAAAACCGTGAGTGTTTTCTCACAATTCTCTCAAATTGTCGGTTTTAAACACCCCTAACTTCCGAATGCATTTTGAGGCCTTAAAAAGCGTTTTTTTCAAAATTGACCAAAATGTATTCCGTTGGAAACCATTTTGGTCAATTTACTCTAAGATCTGTAGTGCTGCTCTCAAGCTACATTTTGATAAAAAAAAGTTTTGGAATCGGAGTCCGTATGTGAAAGTTATGACCAAAACAGTGAGATGTAATTTGGAAAGTTTCTCTATCTGATGTTTTTGCAAGTGGTCAGTTTGAGCCTAAAATTGGTGTGTGCACTCCTTAGGCAATGATAAACCCAGTGGTATACTTGGTTTCAAAAAATTTCTCAAAATTTTTTTCTCAGTTGTCTATCGCGATAGACTCACCAAGTACCCCTTGCAGATGTCCAAATGCACTCAAACTTTGTGTACAGGGTATAATGGGCCTTCTGAACCCAAATATGAAGTCAGATTTGAATTTTGAATTTTCTACAGTGAATTCCTAAGTCTATCGCGATAGACTCACCAAAATGTTACTGGGATACAGTTTTTCAATTTTTTTTACAGATTTGAGTTCTCCCTTCTCTTGAGATACTACTCACCAAGTTTCAACCAATTTGGAATACTTTTCCTTTGTAACTTGTATCAAACAACAGTCTCTTTTCTGATCTTATGAAGCAATCCACTTAGATGCACTTCCAATGCTCCAAATTTACTCAAATTTTAACCATAGGCTCACAACAACATGTAGAACAAGGCCTTAAGGTCAATTTTCAAAAATTTCAATTTTTGTGAAAAAACCCTAGTCTATCGCGATAGACTCAGCAGATTCTTCAGTTTTGAAAATTTTCCAGATTTCTCTTTACCACTGTGTTCCCTATGCTCTATACACCTTGCTCACCAATTTTCACTTGTTTTGGACTTTTTCTAAGGCTCTAACTCCAACTCTAGAATTCTTAGTCTATCTGATCACTAGAAAATAGACCTAGGATGACTTCCCAATGTCCAAAATCCACCAAATTTTGGGTGTAACCTCCTGAGAGGCTAAACAAGCTATGCTCTAGAGGGTTTTGAAAATTTCAATTTCTTTGGCCCTGCTTTGAGTCTATCGCGATAGACTCAGCAAGTACCCCTTTTATAGGTCAAACTTGAACTTTGACTATACCACTATGTTCCAACACCTCTCCTTAGTCCTCCTGCCAATTTTCAAGTGGTTTAGACTTTTACTTTGTCAGTTAGATCAGATCTGGTGTTTTCTACAAGCTGAATCCTCTCAAATGGTCTTAGACCCACTTTATGATGTCCAAATGACTTCAAAAATTTTATGTGTCCTTGATAGCACCTTTCCAAGCTATGCCATAGAGGTTTTTGAAAAATTCTGTTTCTATCACTAGGTTCTTAGTCTATCGCGATAGACTCGCCAAGTATGCTAAAATGACATTTTTTTCAAATTTTCTCTTCATAGATGTGTTCCCTACCCTCTGTAGATCATGTATACCAAGTTTCACAAGGTTTGGAAATTTGGTCAAGTCCCTTTACCCAATTTGTCTCTGAAGTCTGACTCAAAACACCAGACTTGAGGTTTAGTGGTCAAGCAGGTGTCCAAGTACACTCAATTTTTGGGAGTAGCCTTGTATTGATGTGTTTTACCTGTGGTATGAGGGGTTTTGCCTGATTGTGAATCTATCTCCAATTCACCAGTCTATCGCGATAGACTGGGCAGAGAGCCACTGGGAAGTGCTTTTTTTCTCTGTTTTTGGACAGTTTGGTTCCCAATGCCCTTAGAAGCTTATCCCCAAAGTTTCATTCAGTTTGGACTTCTTTTCCTTTGGATTCAAGCATTTCACAGTTCACTTCCTTACACTCGGAAAAAGAAAACTCCCACTTAGATGCTCAAGCACTGATGCAAATGCTTTGAAATTCCACATGCAAGCTCTAGAGCATATGAAAAACAAGGTCTTGAGGTGAAACCCTTTTTTTTAAAAAAAACAATTGCAGATTTGGTTTCAGATTTTTGTTTCTTTTTTGGGTTTTCTAGGGTTTCTTAGGTTTTTTTTTTTTGGATTGGACCAAATCTGTGTTTTCCCCCTACCTTAAGGTCTCCAATGCAAACACAAGCACTCAAATCGGCTTTCAAACGACCATTTTAGAGCACTTTTACCATAATCAACACAATTCCGCCTTTTGTGTTTTCAAGCACATTTTCATGTCAAAATCGCTCTAGATCAAGATCACATGTCCTACACTACCTAAAGTCCTACTTTGGATGGTTGAATGGTTGTTTTTGCTTTCTGGCAAGCAAACAGCCTCCTGCTTACCTTTTGCGTTTTTTTTTTCTTTCAAGTTCCTCACAACCATAAGTCACAACCAAACACACTAACCATAAAACCTAATCTAAACACACAAAAAAATAATATAACCATACCTCAACCTCATGGTGGACCACCTCAGCGAGACGCAGGCTCCCTGGCTATCCCTCAGTCAAGAGATCCGCTCTCTAACTTCCCACTAAGAAGGCAAATGGTGACAACACTCTAGAAAACTCTAGAGAAACGCTATACTGTCAAACACGAGTGATGTGGTCTACGCTAGTTTAGGAGCTTCGTCCCCGGCAACGGCGCCAATGTTAGCGGGTACGCCGCGACGGACGATGGAGCACAGCGAGAACACAGACCAACAAACTGTCAATCCAAGGACGTAGCTGACCCGACTAGGGCATGGAGGCAATCTCTGGGTTGTCAACCCTGAGCTAAACATGAACAACACTCTACAGACACTAATCCTACCACAACACTACCATAAAGCAAAGAAACAGACAACGCATCCTACGAAACACTACAAGCTCGAAACAGTCTCAAATCATATCGGAATGACTCGAAATCGGAGGGTAAGACTCAGAAGGACATATCCTATGTGGCAAAACACCTAAACCCTGAAAAACCATAACTGTAAGACCTCTAATCGCTGTCGCGATAGACTAAAAGAAGCAATTTTCAAAGTGTCCGAAACTGATCTACAAAGACATCAACACGAAGAGCTTCTCGCTCTGATTCTAACGACTACTCGATCATTCAGAACAGATGTCGTTTGAGGTACTTACGACCAAATATAGCTCGTAGCAGGCGGGCTCGCAATGTGGTCCTCGGCTTGCATTGCTTGCTTCGACGCGGAGAGCTCCTCGATGCTAACACGCTCCTACTCTCATATCTACAATATGATTAGTGTGCGCGACGGTGTGTGTGTGTGTGAAGCTCACTACTGTGTGCTGCAGAACCCACGACTGTATATTATTTGAGATAACGTAATGTCTCCTTTACAAAGCCTTAGGTTTCAGCTTATATACAAAGCCTTCAAACCTAATGTCCGGCCAAATGACCTGAATTGTCCCTAGGCTTCTACAGAGCTTAATTACAAGAAACTGGGTTGGCTTTACTCATGATACAAGCATCTGCGGCCAAAATACAAGTGCCGATTTAAAATATGAGGTTCCCGTAAACATTACAAAAGTGGCCGTAATGGCTCAAAATAATAATAACGGGATATTCGATGACGTCCATGAACTCGTATCTTCATGTTGCAGCATCCATCTTCATCTTCATTACTTCATTACCATCTTCATGTGGAATCTTTACAAAATCTTTGAGGAATCTTTAATGGAATCTTTATGGAAACGTTGTTGAAAGGGCGTCCTTTCAACAGGCCCATTTGGAGTCAATTTGACCTCGCATGTCAAATTTGGCACTTTGTAGCCTTCGAGCTGTTTTTTGCTTTTTGAGGGCTTGGCTTGATTGATTTTATGAAACCAACCATATACATTGTGTATAGACCCAGTCTATAAGCTGTTTGTGGAGTTAGAATCCAATTCTGGCATCTGCAAAAAACCTAGCTTTTCTACTTGGGACCCCCCTCGACCCTTGCCAGATGGTCAGCTGTTGATATAGAAGTGTTCTATCATCTAGGGGCATGCTATAGTTCAAGTCTCGTCTGATTCGGTTGAGCTGACAAGCCGCTATGATCAATTTTTGGTCGTATGTCTTCGTACACTGCTCGGATTCTATGGTTTTTTCCTAGGGTTTAGAATAGCTATCGGCCGTACATGATGGATCATTGATAAGTATAGAACTTATCCCTCATGTCTCGTATGAGACGGCGCTAAAAACAGGGAACTGTAGACTCCAGGAAATGAGTGCGAAGAAGGTCGAAAAGCTCTCTCTCCAAAGGCAACAAGTAGAAATGATAGACTACCTTGGGTATCTATACTCGAACTTCCCGAACCATTTTTCCCCAAACTCCCCTGTTAGTCCTACTAGGCCGTGAAATCTACGTTAGACTCAAAAAAATTCCCAATCGGATTCCTGTAGCTCATTCTGCAAGAATTCTGCAAAAGTAGGTATGGCTGCCTAATTTAAGCTTCCAGCTTCCATCTTCCGATTTGATTGAATTTTTTTGTCCCTAACCACCTTGTCCTTCTGATCATCAGCGTATCTTCCATTTTTCCATCTGAGGTCATTTGCTATTGATAGCCGTTTTTTCGGCTCTTTGTAATTGCCACAGTGAGTTACCTCACCCTACCAAAATCACCCAAACACTGTGGCTATCCCTACCATTTCACTGTACATAGGCGTGCGTGAGTCACGGGACTTTTCCCATATCTTCTTAAAAACCCTCAGCTAGCTAGTCACTGGGCTAGGTGAGCCAAAAAAAATAAAAAAATAAAAGTATATTATGGCCTCTTTGTGTGTAAATATCTCATTGTATATATGGCCTAAATAAAGGGATTTTTTATAATTATTTTGGTATTTTATTTAAATATTTCTACTTAGGTGTGTGTTTTATTAAACCTATGTACACCTTCTTTCATCCTCTTACACCATAATTATATTTTTATTTTATTTTTTGCCAATATGTACATACTCTAACCTCATATTTTTCCTTTATACAAATCACTCCTACATTTTCACCCTCACCCTCGTGAAAACAAAAAATTGATTTCTACTCATTGGTTACTTTTATTATATTATTTACTTGCATACCTTTTCCTCTTTCACCCAAAATAATTCAAGGAGGGACCATATCATATGATTCCAATATCTTTCCATATCCATAACTCCTCCATATTTTTATTATTATTTTTACTCATTATTCTAACACCATGTGCTCATTGAGCTAAAGTCCATGAATAGTCCATACACTAGTCCCACCATGTATATATTTCTTATTTCACCAATAATCCTCCTCCATGCATGGGTCAAAGGGCAACTTGAATGCTTTGTATTATAATATGACAAAGGAGGGGCTCACTCTTGGATGCATTGTACAAATTCAACAAAGGAGGGGACCACTAAAAGACTTTTGCAGGCCTAAAAAACAGGCTTTTTGGTGAGAATTTTGGCACCTATCTCCACTCCGAATTTGGAGCGGTGGTCAAAAGAGAAAATGTAGCCCACGCTCTGAATAATCACCCCAAATTTTTTCATGATTTTTGGAGCTACCAACTGTGAGCTATGATTTTTTTAGTGGACCCCAGTTTTCCCATGCTATGCAGCCACACTCTCTCTTCCACTTTATCATTTTCCTCTTTCACACACACTTCTCCACTCATCATCCCCATCTTTCTCACCACTCCTCTCTGCACACTACTCACCTTCTCCTCAACCTTGAAGAATAAGAGAAACCATGGTGAACTCATACCTCCCACACACAATTCCATTCCAAAATTGACCACCTAGTCTCATTTTTCCTCCTCCAAATTACCCATATCTATCAAAAAACCACAAAATTCAGCCTCTTCTCTTAAAAGACAGCATCATGGTGGTTGATTACTCAGCTTCAATTACCTTGTCTCTCAAGGAAGGTCAAGAGTGGAGAAAAAATGTACCGTCAAAGCTAGTGGACCGTCAACAAGCGTCAAAATTGGCCCTACTCAAGACACTTGGAGCATCAACCTTGTAAGAAATCCACCTTTTCTTACCTCTTAAGAGTTTTTCTTCCTTATTTGTATCCTACATGGATACTCCCATTATAAATATTCAATTCCATTTGTAAATTAATACTAACTCTACTAACACTAACCCACTATGGAAAGTCCTATCACCTCCATTTCTCTCCTCTCTCTTTCCCCACCAACTTCTTGATAATTCCAAGCAAAAGAAATCAGATAAATTGCTGAAAATCTAACCCAACCATGGTTAGAGGAGTAACCCTAGCCTTCAAAATTGCTATAAAAGGAGGGTGTAGCTAGCATAAAAGGGGGGAAGCCATAAGCAAGAGCACTATGCTATAGCTTGAGAAGCCAAGCTCAACCTCTCTAGAAGGAGCTCTTGAGTGGAAGCTCATTGTCTTATGCATGTGCATGTGTTGTAATAGGGGATTAGCAAGGGAAATCTATGCCATTGTAAGAGAGAGAGTGATCATTCAATTGAGAGTAGGAAATCTATCATTTCTCCTACTAGTGTAAGCCCAACATTCGCTAAATCAAGGAGGGTGGATTTGGACTAATCTTGGATATTTTGTCTCCCTTTCCAACGTGAAGTAATGGACAACAATGATGCGTAAGTGTCTTGGTTTTTTTTTAAGTTCTTGATAGCTTGTCTCTGGTGTTGTCATCAATCTAGCCATAAATCCCACATACTGTAAGAGGGCGACAGGGTGGAGAGGACTCCCCTGGCCTTAAGACAGTGATTGGGGTGGCTTTTCTAGTGATGTGTTGTGGTGAAATTTACGCAAGCTATGTTGAACAAGTACTAATCTCACTTTGATTTGTCATGACAGATTTGTAAGAAGGTATTAATGCAACAAGCACCCCCTCCCCCTTTCTCTCTCTTTCTTAAATATATAGTTGTGTTTGCTTGATCATCGCCGATACGTTTCAAAGCAGCCCGAGCACTATCTCTCTCTCTCTCTCTCTATCTCTCTCTCTCTCTCTCTATCTCTCTCTCTCGTGTTTTAGTGTGTGAGAGTATTCCATTGGTGTTAGGGTTAGTGTAATTCCTTGCTTGTTTGTGGGTTGCTCTAACGATTCTCCTCTTTTGCGTCCTAGTTCGCTCTTAAACTAGGTGGTGCCCCTTGTGTAGTTGGGATTTGGCGGTGGGTTTGTTGTTTTGGTTTGTGTTGTGTTGTGCCCCAGCCCCATTGAGCAGCATGGGAGCCTTGAAGGGTGTCTAGAGGCCACTCTTCTTGTTGCCCGCCCCGGACCGCCTCAAATTGGTGCCCCCACTGAGGACGGCTTGTGTATTTTTGTGTAGAATCAACCTTTAGCATAGTCAAGTAGTGTGCATGAATCACGAAGATTTGTATGATCCCTTCATTCCCATTGCAAGGCAAAAGGTACACATAATTGTTAGTACTAAGATGCAATTTCAACGTGTCATTCGTAGAATTTTAGGTCCTCTTAGGTTGGCCGAGATAAACGCTTCAGTAAATCCTTTTATTTTGCCTCTCATTAGGTACGACCTTAGTTTGGACGTCTATATTTTTGTTTTGTTTTAAGCATTAGGACATGCATAGGCCATGGATAATGGCCCAGGAATAGAGGTTTTTCCCTTTCATTTTACTCCACACATTAGAATAAACGTTGCAATTAGTAGAAAGATCCATTTTCAACAACGAATGGTGTTCATGTTTGGTGCCCAAAGAGCAGGAGAAATTCTTGCATCACCAAACCCTGTCATTCTACCTCTCATCAACTACCACACTTCTTTTGATGTACATGTGTTCATTTTATTTTAAAATGAAGTGCAGCCCGGCAAAGTAGTGTGTATGTTTGTTTTTTCTTTGTCCAAGTTGTTACAAGAAACAAAAAAACGATCATTTGTTCTAACTGGGAATGTGTGTGCAATGAAAGTTCAATCCTTAGAGATCTAGCTCTATTACCAATTGAGTTGCAGGAGCAAGTAGTAAGGCGTCTCCCTCATAACAAGAGGGTGGTGAAGTTAAGACGGAAGGTCCTACGCGTGGATTCCATTTTCCTCTTGTTGTTGGGCACTAAGGAAGACCGCACATTCATCCAACTAGTGTGTGCCCTAAGATTGGTAAATAGAGTGAAATTTGGCGTTTGGCGAGTGCATTTCACCATTGAGGAAGACTCTTCAAGAAACTTGCGGCCAGAGTTCATGCTTCATAGACTCACATTTGGTGAATTTTTCCCTCATTTGCGTCTTATTAATAGTCTTCCTTTCGCTTTCAACAAAGGAGGTAGGGAGCTATTCAGAGCTTGTCTTAATAAAGAGAGCATAGAGAAGATTGCAAATTTGTATAAATTCTCATCCTTCTCTACTTTCTATGACACTTTGTTCATAGAGACATTGTAAATCTCTTTATGCTTTTGAATGATTTAACCATAATCCTAAGGAGTTTTTGTCCAGGAATTTTGTAGCACAAGTGGAGTCTTTAAATCTTGCAAACTTGATCGGACTTGATGAGGATGTTCTTTATGAAATTGTGAGAAGGTTGCCTCACTCCGACTGTGTGGAACTCGAAGGAAAGGAGCTCCTAGTCAATTGCTACTTTCTCACGGCCTTCGACGAGCATGAAGATCTAGTTTTTATACAAACCGCTTGTGCATTGGGAATTGTAGAGCAAGTGCAATTTATCACTTGGGACGTGGTTGCTCTTTTGGATCCAGAAAATGAAGTTCTAGAGATTTCTGTTTATCGCCTTAGCTTTGAAGAATTTCAACCCTTCTTAGAGCTCATCAATAGTCTACCCTTTTGTTTTGATCAAACAAATCGAGACCTTATTGAAGCTTGGATAGCTGAAGAAGAAAACCTAGAGTGGTATTTTCTCACTTCTTCATTTGCAGGCGAGTGGTTCTAGATCTCTATTGTATCCCTTATTGTAACTCGTATTGTAATCTTTCATAATAATGGAGAGCCAACGCCAAATGTCTGGATATCCTCTTTTCTTTGGAGAGCCTGGAGAGGATGCAGAATTATTTTTAGCAAATTTCAAGATGTCTTGTCGTATCAAGAGGATAGTAACCGATCAAGAACGTGTAGAAATGTTTGAGGTGGTCCTTAGGAAAGATGCTAGTACTTGGTTTGACTCTTTGCCTGAGGAAGTTAAGGGGAATTACACAGAAGTTTTGAATCGTTTTAAGAGATACTTCTTTGATCCCCAAAACACTCAAAAACTATGGCAAGACATTGTTTCTCATAAGCAAAAAGACTTAGATGACTACTACTTGTACAAGCAAGAGTTTCTACGTCTTTGGGCTCTATGGATACGAAATGTTACTAACCCTGGTGATGGTGCAGAATTTTTAAAGAAGGAGAGGTTCATAGCCGGACTCTTTCCTGACCTTAAGGTAAAAGTTGAGGCGGGTGCACCTGCTACTTTTGATGCAGCTGAAACTAGGGCTGCTGAGAAGTATAGGAAACTCAAGTGCTTAAGGGGAGAGGTTCCAATAGAAGGTCTTAGACCCAAAGGTAAGTCACAAGCATCAACATCGAGGGAGCTTCCTGAGGTAACGGCGGAAGTAATTGAGAAGTTAAACGAATCTTTAAGCAGCCTGTCAATTCACCTTGCACAAGCTGTAGGTCCAAAGGGACAAGCAAAGAAGTCTGAAGAGCGAGATCCACGACCTAGGAGAGTCTTGCAATGTTGGAATTGCGGAGAGTCTGGACATGGGATGTATAATTGTCCTTGGCCCCGTGGGGAGCCAGGGAGGCCTAACTTGAATTACCCAGTGATGAATGCAGGTGAAGGAACTGGTCAACAACCAAGGCTTCTACAAAGGACAAATGGACCAAGACCACCTCCACACGGGGTAGAAGGAGTTCCACCTTTGCCAGATCCAAATGTGCATGTGGTAGAGGTGACAAATTCAAATGAGGTTGACATGGAAGCCAATGGAATTAAGCGTGGCCGAGGAAAAGGTAAAGAGAAAGAAGGAGTCACATCACAGAGTGACCATGGACAAGGCAAGAAGGCAAAGGGAACCAAGGAAACCAAGAGGAATCGACGTCGTATCAACCTCCAAGACTTCCCTCTTGGACATGGTATGGCTCCGTACAACTTGTTGGAAGATATGAGAGGTAAGGGTCCTGATATTTCATGGCCTCAATTTCTTGCATTATGTCCACAAGTTAGGAGGGATTTAACAAGGGCAGTTAGCACTAGGAGAAAGGTAAAAGAGAGTGTGCCTGTTGTAAAAATTGCACAAGCTGAAATGAATGAGGACATTACACCGATGCTAGACTGTTACATCAAAGGGAGATTGGTTAGGAAAGGTCTAGTGGATGGGGGTGCACAAATTTGCATCATGACAGAGGGACTCATGCAAAAACTAGGCATGCACATCCATGAGACACCTGAAATTAGGGTCAAGATGGCAAACAATAGCAAGGCTAGGTGCGTAGGCATTTGTAAAAATGTTTTTGTGGAGGCCCTTGGCATTAAGAAGGCAGTGGATTTCTATGTCATGTCTACCAAGGGAAATGGTTACCCATTTATCCTAGGAAGACCATGGCTAATGAAAATGCGAGCTTTGCAGGATTGGGAGAGTGGAAAGCTAATTTGCAGGAATGACAATCACAAGAAGGTTGTCTTTGACATGAAGGAGCAACGCCAAGAGGAGCTCCATGAAGAATCATCTCAAAGTGAGACGGAAGAAGGTTGGACCGATAGCACTTCAGAAGAAGAAAGTAGCGGCAGCATTACTGAAGAGGAGTCTTCCATCGAAGTCATGGGGGTAAGGTTTAAGCCAAGCAACCAAGAGACCTCTTGTCAAGGCTTGGAGGAGGTAGGTCCTCAAGAGAACGAAGGTGATCAAGATGAAGGGATGCTGGAAGGTATGCTATCAACAACACTTACAAAGGATGAAAGAGAGGAGTTCAAATGTGTGCTAAGGAAGTTTCCTAGGCTTTTTGCTAAAGACTACACCGATGTGCGTGGAGTAGATGCTGTTCAACACAAAATTGAGTTGAAGCCAGAGGCCACACCTAAGGCTCAGAAGCTACGAAGGCTAGGAGTCATCAAGGAGCAGGCTTTACTCAAGGAGGTAAGAAAGCTTCTAGAAGCAGGGTTCATTTATCCAGTGGAGAATTCAGAGTGGGTCTCTCCTGTTGTTGTCACTCCTAAGAAGAACGGCAAGTGGAGGGTGTGTGTGGATTACCGTCCCCTCAATGAGGCAACAAAGAGAGATCACTTTACCCTCCCATTCCAGGATGAGATACTAAATGAGGTAGCTGGTCATGAGAAGTACACTGTGTGCAATGGTTACTCGGGTTACTTTCAAATAGGGATTACACTGGAGGATCAATTGAAAACAACCTTTATCACTCCTTGGGGTTGTTATGCTTTTAGAGTCATGCCATTTGGTCTGACAAATGCTCCTGCAACATTCCAACGTTTCATGAATATGGTGTTTCAAGCATTCTTTGGAAAGTCAATTAGGGTGTTCATTGATGATTTCTGTATTTATAGCTCAAAATCATTGCATCTACAAAGGGTAGAAGAAGGTTTAAAGAAGCTCTACGACATGGGAGGTCAACTCAACCCCGACAAGTGCCATATAGGTGAGGATGAAGTAATCTTGCTTGGTCATAAAGTTTCTTACAAAGGCATTGAAGTGGATCCTTCGAAGGCAAAGGCTCTTATTGAGCTACCATCACCCAAGAGTCTTAAGGAGGTCATCTCATTCATTCAAAAGGTGAAGTATATGTCACGCTTCATTCACCTAGCCTCGGAGTTACTTCACCTTTGCAAAAGTTGACACAACAAGTAGAATTTGCATGGTCTGATGAGCTTGAAGAGTACTTTTGTAACATTAAAGTCATTTTGTCAGAGCTACCAACACTCATGCCTCCTTGTTGGGAGTACACATTCTTTGTTAGCTCTAGTGCTGGGAAAGAAACAATTGGTGCTGTGTTGCTACAACAAGATCCCCACAGTACAAGGATGCGACCCATCTACTTTGCTAGTAGGGTCATGAATGCTTTGGAGAGAGACTACACAGAAGCAGAACTCATGATGCTTTCTCTCATGTTTGCGGTGAGAAAGTTTAGATCCTACCTGCTACCAAAACCTTTTGTAATTCTCACTGCAGAAAATTTGTTCCCTTGGGTGTCATCTCAAATGAATCTTAGTACTAGGATCTCAAAGTGGATTATGGAGTTGCAAGAGTTTCAATACTCTTTCAAGGTAGAAGATAGTGTGCGTGCACAATTGGCAGGGATTCTCACTTATAGGGTGCACGAAAAGGAGATTAAGGTGCCTGAAGTAAAGACCCTACCATTGCCACCACCAAAAAGTATTCCTAATGCTTTTACTTTGTTCTTTGATGGAGCTTTTCGTCGAGCCACAGGAAAAGCAGGGGAGGGCTAGTGTTGCTCAACCCAAGTGGAGAGGTGGTCATGAAAGAGAAGTTCAATCTACCAAGTTCAGCTAGCAACAATGAAGCAGAATATGACACTCTACTTCATGGTTTGAAGATGTGCATTGGCCAAGGGATACAACGCCTCATGGTAAAGGGAGATGCACTTCTCATTGTTAAACAGATTTTAGGCATTTGGGCATGCAAGAATGAGAGCTTACGGACAAAACTTCATGCCATTCGTAGATTGTTTAATCAATTTGAAGAAGTGCAACTATATCATATTCCTAGGAAACAGAATGAAAATGTTGATTTACTTGCACAACAAGCCGTTGCATGTGTAAAGAAAGAAGTGCAGGTCATCATGGTGGCGGCTGCTGTGAAGCAACCGAGGTACCAGGGATTGGAGTCATTGGCTCCCATCATTGGCTACATTTTGGAGGGTGAGTTTCCACCAGACTTCACAAAAGCTCAGAAGAGGAGACTCATGAAGAAGGCAAGCGTATATCTCTTCCTAGAAGGCTCCCTCTATCAAAGAGGGAAGGATCAAGTGTGCAGACGAGTACCAACTATCAAGGAAATTCCAGCCATTCTAAAAGGTTTGCATGAAGAGGCATGTGGTGGTCATTTTGCCCAAGAATTAACTGTGAAGAAGATTTTGCTTTCGGGGTATGTTTGGCCAAGTTTGCATGTGGATGTTCAACATTGGTGTAAAAGTTGTCACACTTGTCAGATAAATGGAAATAGAAGGTTGGTGCATGGCCCGAGGCAAATAGTGCTTGCAAATGGACCCTTTGAAAAGTGGGGCATTGATGCTATGGGTCCTCTGCCTAGGACAAAAAATGGTAAACTCTACATTCTAGTGGCTGTAGACTATATGACTAGGTGGGTGGAAGCACAAAGTGTGGCAAAGGTAAATGAGAAGACAGTGAGCAAATTCGTCTACACTCACATTTGTTGTAGATTTGGCACACCTTTGGAGATTGTTTCTGATAATGGTCTAGGGTTTAGAAAAGGATTGCTCACAGAAGTTTGTGAAGAGCTTCACATTCTACATCGTCATAGCACACCATACTATCCACAGTCAAATGGTTTGGTGGAGAAGGCTAATGGTGTCATTGCAGGAATCATTAGAAAGATGGTGCAAAACAAGACAAAATTATGGGATGACTTCTTGGATGGTGCCTTGTGGGCATATCGAACCACATATAGGGAAGCCACGGAGTTCACACCATTTCACTTGGTCTATGGTCAAGAGGCTTTGCAGCCTATCGAGCTCAACATTCCAACAATGCGACTTCATGGCAAAGGAGCACAAGATGATCAAGAGGTATGGATGGATCGACTTCTTACGTTAGTGGAGCTTGAGTGGAAAAGAGAAGCAGCATATGAGTGCTACAAGAGGAAAGCCACACAAGCGAAAGAAACGCACGACAAGAAACTGAAGGACAAAGGCATCAAGGAAGGAGAGCTTGTGCTAAGGTATGACAATCGACTTGACAATCGTTTTGATGCCAAGTTTGAAACAAGATGGCAAGGGCCATACATAGTCAAGAAGGCTTTCAATTCAAGTTACTATCAGCTTATGGACTTGAATGGTAAAGAGCACTCCAGGAAAGTAAACGGGTATCGCTTGAAGCCCTATTTGAGTCGCCTTCTACCAAAGGATCTACCAAAGATCTGTCCAAAGGCCGTTGTCTTATGTAAGTATTGTTACATGAAGCATGAGTGTAACTCCAGCCAAAATTCTGAGGGGCTAAACAATGAAGATCTCGTCGAGGACTCTGAAGCACTCTCTTTGGAAAAGATGCTCTATGATGGTACATGAATATACCATCATCCAGGGGGAGGGCTAATGATAGCCGTTTTTTCGGCTCTTTGTAATTGCCACAGTGAGTTACCTCACCCTACCAAAATCACCCAAACACTGTGGCTATCCCTACCATTTCACTGTACATAGGCGTGCGTGAGTCACGGGACTTTTCCCATATCTTCTTAAAAACCCTCAGCTAGCTAGTCACTGGGCTAGGTGAGCCAAAAAAAATAAAAAAATAAAAGTATATTATGGCCTCTTTGTGTGTAAATATTTCATTGTATATATGGCCTAAATATAGGGATTTTTTATAATTATTTTGGTATTTTATTTAAATATTTCTACTTAGGTGTGTGTTTTATTAAACCTATGTACACCTTCTTTCATCCTCTTACACCATAATTATATTTTTATTTTATTTTTTGCCAATATGTACATACTCTAACCTCATATTTTTCCTTTATACAAATCACTCCTACATTTTCACCCTCACCCTCGTGAAAACAAAAAATTGATTTCTACTCATTGGTTACTTTTATTATATTATTTACTTGCATACCTTTTCCTCTTTCACCCAAAATAATTCAAGGAGGGACCATATCATATGATTCCAATATCTTTCCATATCCATAACTCCTCCATATTTTTATTATTATTTTTACTCATTATTCTAACACCATGTGCTCATTGAGCTAAAGTCCATGAATAGTCCATACACTAGTCCCACCATGTATATATTTCTTATTTCACCAATAATCCTCCTCCATGCATGGGTCAAGGGCAACTTGAATGCTTTGTATTATAATATGACAAAGGAGGGGCTCACTCTTGGATGCATTGTACAAATTCAACAAAGGAGGGGACCACTAAAAGACTTTTGCAGGCCTAAAAAACAGGCTTTTTGGTGAGAATTTTGGCACCTATCTCCACTCCGAATTTGGAGCGGTGGTCAAAAGAGAAAATGTAGCCCACGCTCTGAATAATCACCCCAAATTTTTTCATGATTTTTGGAGCTACCAACTGTGAGCTATGATTTTTTTAGTGGACCCCAGTTTTCCCATGCTATGCAGCCACACTCTCTCTTCCACTTTATCATTTTCCTCTTTCACACACACTTCTCCACTCATCATCCCCATCTTTCTCACCACTCCTCTCTGCACACTACTCACCTTCTCCTCAACCTTGAAGAATAAGAGAAACCATGGTGAACTCATACCTCCCACACACAATTCCATTCCAAAATTGACCACCTAGTCTCATTTTTCCTCCTCCAAATTACCCATATCTATCAAAAAACCACAAAATTCAGCCTCTTCTCTTAAAAGACAGCATCATGGTGGTTGATTACTCAGCTTCAATTACCTTGTCTCTCAAGGAAGGTCAAGAGTGGAGAAAAAATGTACCGTCAAAGCTAGTGGACCGTCAACAAGCGTCAAAATTGGCCCTACTCAAGACACTTGGAGCATCAACCTTGTAAGAAATCCACCTTTTCTTACCTCTTAAGAGTTTTTCTTCCTTATTTGTATCCTACATGGATACTCCCATTGTAAATATTCAATTCCATTTGTAAATTAATACTAACTCTACTAACACTAACCCACTTTGGAAAGTCCTATCACCTCCATTTCTCTCCTCTCTCTTTCCCCACCAACTTCTTGATAATTCCAAGCAAAAGAAATCAGATAAATTGCTGAAAATCTAACCCAACCATGGTTAGAGGAGTAACCCTAGCCTTCAAAATTGCTATAAAAGGAGGGTGTAGCTAGCATAAAAGGGGGGAAGCCATAAGCAAGAGCACTATGCTATAGCTTGAGAAGCCAAGCTCAACCTCTCTAGAAGGAGCTCTTGAGTGGAAGCTCATTGTCTTATGCATGTGCATGTGTTGTAATAGGGGATTAGCAAGGGAAAATCTATGCCATTGTAAGAGAGAGAGTGATCATTCAATTGAGAGTAGGAAATCTATCATTTCTCCTACTAGTGTAAGCCCAACATTCGCTAAATCAAGGAGGGTGGATTTGGACTAATCTTGGATATTTTGTCTCCCTTTCCAACGTGAAGTAATGGACAACAATGATGCGTAAGTGTCTTGGTTTTTTTTTAAGTTCTTGATAGCTTGTCTCTGGTGTTGTCATCAATCTAGCCATAAATCCCACATACTGTAAGAGGGCGACAGGGTGGAGAGGACTCCCCTGGCCTTAAGACAGTGATTGGGGTGGCTTTTCTAGTGATGTGTTGTGGTGAAATTTACGCAAGCTATGTTGAACAAGTACTAATCTCACTTTGATTTGTCATGACAGATTTGTAAGAAGGTATTAATGCAACAAGCACCCCCTCCCCCTTTCTCTCTCTTTCTTAAATATATAGTTGTGTTTGCTTGATCATCGCCGATACGTTTCAAAGCAGCCCGAGCACTATCTCTCTCTCTCTCTCTCTATCTCTCTCTCTCTCTCTCTATCTCTCTCTCTCGTGTTTTAGTGTGTGAGAGTATTCCATTGGTGTTAGGGTTAGTGTAATTCCTTGCTTGTTTGTGGGTTGCTCTAACGATTCTCCTCTTTTGCGTCCTAGTTCGCTCTTAAACTAGGTGGTGCCCCTTGTGTAGTTGGGATTTGGCGGTGGGTTTGTTGTTTTGGTTTGTGTTGTGTTGTGCCCCAGCCCCATTGAGCAGCATGGGAGCCTTGAAGGGTGTCTAGAGGCCACTCTTCTTGTTGCCCGCCCCGGACCGCCTCAAATTGGTGCCCCCACTGAGGACGGCTTGTGTATTTTTGTGTAGAATCAACCTTTAGCATAGTCAAGTAGTGTGCATGAATCACGAAGATTTGTATGATCCCTTCATTCCCATTGCAAGGCAAAAGGTACACATAATTGTTAGTACTAAGATGCAATTTCAACGTGTCATTCGTAGAATTTTAGGTCCTCTTAGGTTGGCCGAGATAAACGCTTCAGTAAATCCTTTTATTTTGCCTCTCATTAGGTACGACCTTAGTTTGGACGTCTATATTTTTGTTTTGTTTTAAGCATTAGGACATGCATAGGCCATGGATAATGGCCCAGGAATAGAGGTTTTTCCCTTTCATTTTACTCCACACATTAGAATAAACGTTGCAATTAGTAGAAAGATCCATTTTCAACAACGAATGGTGTTCATGTTTGGTGCCCAAAGAGCAGGAGAAATTCTTGCATCACCAAACCCTGTCATTCTACCTCTCATCAACTACCACACTTCTTTTGATGTACATGTGTTCATTTTATTTTAAAATGAAGTGCAGCCCGGCAAAGTAGTGTGTATGTTTGTTTTTTCTTTGTCCAAGTTGTTACAAGAAACAAAAAAAACGATCATTTGTTCTAACTGGGAATGTGTGTGCAGTGAAAGTTCAATCCTTAGAGATCTAGCTCTATTACCAATTGAGTTGCAGGAGCAAGTAGTAAGGCGTCTCCCTCATAACAAGAGGGTGGTGAAGTTAAGACGGAAGGTCCTACGCGTGGATTCCATTTTCCTCTTGTTGTTGGGCACTAAGGAAGACCGCACATTCATCCAACTAGTGTGTGCCCTAAGATTGGTAAATAGAGTGAAATTTGGCGTTTGGCGAGTGCATTTCACCATTGAGGAAGACTCTTCAAGAAACTTGCGGCCAGAGTTCATGCTTCATAGACTCACATTTGGTGAATTTTTCCCTCATTTGCGTCTTATTAATAGTCTTCCTTTCGCTTTCAACAAAGGAGGTAGGGAGCTATTCAGAGCTTGTCTTAATAAGAGAGCATAGAGAAGATTGCAAATTTGTATAAAATTCTCATCCTTCTCTACTTTCTATGACACTTTGTTCATAGAGACATTGTAAATCTCTTTATGCTTTTGAATGATTTAACCATAATCCTAAGGAGTTTTTGTCCAGGAATTTTGTAGCACAAGTGGAGTCTTTAAATCTTGCAAACTTGATCGGACTTGATGAGGATGTTCTTTATGAAATTGTGAGAAGGTTGCCTCACTCCGACTGTGTGGAACTCGAAGGAAAGGAGCTCCTAGTCAATTGCTACTTTCTCACGGCCTTCGACGAGCATGAAGATCTAGTTTTTATACAAACCGCTTGTTCATTGGGAATTGTAGAGCAAGTGCAATTTATCACTTGGGACGTGGTTGCTCTTTTGGATCCAGAAAATGAAGTTCTAGAGATTTCTGTTTATCGCCTTAGCTTTGAAGAATTTCAACCCTTCTTAGAGCTCATCAATAGTCTACCCTTTTGTTTTGATCAAACAAATCGAGACCTTATTGAAGCTTGGATAGCTGAAGAAGAAAACCTAGAGTGGTATTTTCTCACTTCTTCATTTGCAGGCGAGTGGTTCTAGATCTCTATTGTATCCCTTATTGTAACTCGTATTGTAATCTTCATAATAATGGAGAGCCAACGCCAAATGTCTGGATATCCTCTTTTCTTTGGAGAGCCTGGAGAGGATGCAGAATTATTTTTAGCAAATTTCAAGATGTCTTGTCGTATCAAGAGGATAGTAACCGATCAAGAACGTGTAGAAATGTTTGAGGTGGTCCTTAGGAAAGATGCTAGTACTTGGTTTGACTCTTTGCCTGAGGAAGTTAAGGGAATTACACAGAAGTTTTGAATCGTTTTAAGAGATACTTCTTTGATCCCAAAACACTCAAAAACTATGGCAAGACATTGTTTCTCATAAGCAAAAAGACTTAGATGACTACTACTTGTACAAGCAAGAGTTTCTACGTCTTTGGGCTCTATGGATACGAAATGTTACTAACCCTGGTGATGGTGCAGAATTTTTTAAAGAAGGAGAGGTTCATAGCGGACTCTTTCCTGACCTTAAGTAAAAGTTGAGCGGGGTGCACCTGCTACTTTTTGATGCAGCTGAAACTAGGGCTGCTGAGAAGTATAGGAAACTCAAGTGCTTAAGGGAGAGGTTCCAATAGAAGGTCTTAGACCCAAAGGTAAGTCACAAGCATCAACATCGAGGGAGCTTCCTGAGGTAACGGCGGAAGTAATTGAGAAGTTAAACGAATCTTTAAGCAGCCTGTCAATTCACCTTGCACAAGCTGTAGGTCCAAAGGGACAAGCAAAGAAGTCTGAAGAGCGAGATCCACGACCTAGGAGAGTCTTGCAATGTTGGAATTGCGGAGAGTCTGGACATGGGATGTATAATTGTCCTTGGCCCCGTGGGGAGCCAGGGAGGCCTAACTTGAATTACCCAGTGATGAATGCAGGTGAAGGAACTGGTCAACAACCAAGGCTTCTACAAAGGCCAAATGGACCAAGACCACCTCCACAGGGGTAGAAGGAGTTCCACCTTTGCCAGATCCAAATGTGCATGTGGTAGAGGTGACAAATTCAAATGAGGTTGACATGGAAGCCAATGGAATTAAGCGTGGCCGAGGAAAAGGTAAAGAGAAAGAAGGAGTCACATCACAGAGTGACCATGGACAAGGCAAAGAAGGCAAAGGGAACCAAGGAAACCAAGAGGACTCGACGTCGTATCAACCTCCAAGACTTCCCTCTTGGACATGGTATGGCTCCGTACAACTTGTTGGAAGACATGAGAGGTAAGGGTCCTGATATTTCATGGCCTCAATTTCTTGCATTATGTCCACAAGTTAGGAGGGATTTAACAAGGGCAGTTAGCACTAGGAGAAAGGTTAAAAGAGAGTGTGCTGTTGTAAAAATTGCACAAGCTGAAATGAATGAGGACATTACACCGTGCTAGACTGTTACATCAAAGGGAGATTGGTTAGGAAAGGTCTAGTGGATGGGGGTGCACAAATTTGCATCATGACAGAGGGACTCATGCAAAAACTAGGCATGCACATCCATGAGACACCTGAAATTAGGGTCAAGATGGCAAACAATAGCAAGGCTAGGTGCGTAGGCATTTGTAAAAATGTTTTTGTGGAGGCCTTTGGCATTAAGAAGGCAGTGGATTTCTATGTCATGTCTACCAAGGGAAATGGTTACCCATTTATCCTAGGAAGACCATGGCTAATGAAAATGCGAGCTTTGCAGGATTGGGAGAGTGGAAAGCTAATTTGCAGGAATGACAATCACAAGAAGGTTGTCTTTGACATGAAGGAGCAACGCCAAGAGGAGCTCCATGAAGAATCATCTCAAAGTGAGACGGAAGAAGGTTGGACCGATAGCACTTCAGAAGAAGAAAGTAGCGGCAGCATTACTGAAGAGGAGTCTTCCATCGAAGTCATGGGGGTAAGGTTTAAGCCAAGCAACCAAGAGACCTCTTGTCAAGGCTTGGAGGAGGTAGGTCCTCAAGAGAACGAAGGTGATCAAGATGAAGGGATGCTGGAAGGTATGCTATCAACAACACTTACAAAGGATGAAAGAGAGGAGTTCAAATGTGTGCTAAGGAAGTTTCTAGGCTTTTTGCTAAAGACTACACCGATGTGCGTGGAGTAGATGCTGTTCAACACAAATTGAGTTGAAGCCAGAGGCCACACCTAAGGCTCAGAAGCTACGAAGGCTAGGAGTCATCAAGGAGCAGGCTTTACTCAAGGAGGTAAGAAAGCTTCTAGCAGCAGGGTTCATTTATCCAGTGGAGAATTCAGAGTGGGTCTCTCCTGTTGTTGTCACTCCTAAGAAGAACGGCAAGTGGAGGGTGTGTGTGGATTACCGTCCCCTCAATGAGGCAACAAAGAGAGATCACTTTCCCCTCCCATTCAGGATGAGATACTAAATGAGGTAGCTGGTCATGAGAAGTACACTGTGTGCGATGGTTACTCAGGTTACTTTCAAATAGGGATTGCACTGGAGGATCAATTGAAAACAACCTTTATCACTCCTTGGGGTTGTTATGCTTTTAGAGTCATGCCATTTGGTCTGACAAATGCTCCTGCAACATTCCAACGTTTCATGAATATGGTGTTTCAAGCATTCTTTGGAAAGTCATTAGGGTGTTCATTGATGATTTCTGTATTTATAGCTCAAAATCATTGCATCTACAAAGGGTAGAAGAAGTTTTAAAGAAGCTCTACGACATGGGAGGTCAACTCAACCCGACAAGTGCCATATAGGTGAGGATGAAGTAATCTTGCTTGGTCATAAAGTTTCTTACAAAGGCATTGAAGTGGATCCTTCGAAGGCAAAGGCTCTTATTGAAGCTACCATCACCCACGAGTCTTAAGGAGGTCATCTCATTCATTCAAAAGGTGAAGAATATGTCACGCTTCATTCACCTAGCCTCGGAGTTACTTCACCCTTTGCAAAAGTTGACACAACAAGTAGAATTTGCATGGTCTGATGAGCTTGAAGAGTACTTTTGTAACATTAAAGTCATTTTGTCAGAGCTACCAACACTCATGCCTCCTTGTTGGGAGTACACATTCTTTGTTAGCTCTAGTGCTGGGAAAGAAACAATTGGTGCTGTGTTGCTACAACAAGATCCCCACAGTACAAGGATGCGACCCATCTACTTTGCTAGTAGGGTCCATGAATGCTTTGGAGAGAGACTACACAGAAGCAGAACTCATGATGGCTTTCTCTCATGTTTGCGGTGAGAAAGTTTAGATCCTACCTGCTACCAAAACCTTTTGTAATTCTCACTGTAGAAAATTTGTTCCCTTGGGTGTCATCTCAAATGAATCTTAGTACTAGGATCTCAAAGTGGATTATGGAGTTGCAAGAGTTTCAATACTCTTTCAAGGTAGAAGATAGTGTGCGTGCACAATTGGCAGGGATTCTCACTTATAGGGTGCACGAAAAGGAGAATTAAGGTGCCTGAAGTAAAGACCCTACCATTGCCACCACCAAAAGTATTCCTAATGCTTTTACTTTGTTCTTTGATGGAGCTTTTCGTCGAGCCACAGGAAAAGCAGGGGAGGCTAGTGTTGCTCAACCCCAGTGGAGAGGTGGTCATGAAAGAGAAGTTCAATCTACCAAGTCAACTAGCAACAATGAAGCAGAATATGACACTCTACTTCATGGTTTGAAGATGTGCATTGGCCAAGGGATACAACGCCTCATGGTAAAGGGAGATGCACTTCTCATTGTAAACAGATTTTAGGCATTTGGGCATGCAAGAATGAGAAGCTTACGGACAAAACTTCATGCCATTCGTAGATTGTTTAATCAATTATGAAGAAGTGCAACTATATCATATTCCTAGGAAACAGAATGAAAATGTTGATTTACTTGCACAACAAGCCGTTGCATGTGTAAAGAAAGAAGTGCAGGTCATCATGGTGCGGCTGCTGTGAAGCAACCGAGGTACCAGGGATTGGAGTCATTGGCTCCCATCAATGCTACATTTTGGAGGGTGAGTTTCCACCAGACTTCACAAAAGCTCAGAAGAGGAGACTCATGAAGAAGGCAAGCGTATATCTCTTCCTAGAAGGCTCCCTCTATCAAAAGAGGAAGGATCAAGTGTGCAGACGAGTACCAACTATCAAGGAAATTCCAGCCATTCTAAAAGGTTTGCATGAAGAGGCATGTGGTGGTCATTTTGCCCAAGAATTAACTGTGAAGAAGATTTTGCTTTCGGGGATGTTTGGCCAAGTTTGCATGTGGATGTTCAACATTGGTGTAAAAGTTGTCACAACTTGTCAGATAAATGGAAATAGAAGTTGGTGCATGGCCCGAGGCAAATAGTGCTTGCAAATGGACCCTTTGAAAAGTGGGGGCATTGATGCTATGGGTCCTCTGCCTAGGACACAAAAATGGTAAACTCTACATTCTAGTGGCTGTAGACTATATGACTAGGTGGGTGAAGCACAAAGTGTGGCAAAGGTAAATGAGAAGACAGTGAGCAAATTTCGTCTAACACCCATTTGTTGTAGATTTGGCACACCTTTGGAGATTGTTTCTGATAATGGTCTAGGGTTTAGGAAAGGATTGCTCACAGAAGTTTGTGAAGAGCTTCACATTCTACATCGTCATAGCACACCATACTATCCACAGTCAAATGGTTTGGTGAGAAGGCTAATGGTGTCATTGCAGAATCATTAGAAAGATGGTGCAAAAACAAGACAAATTATGGGATGACTTCTTGGATGGTGCCTTGTGGGCATATCGAACCACATATAGGGAAGCCACGGAGTTTCACACCATTTCACTTGGTCTATGGTCAAGAGGCTTTGCAGCCTATCGAGCTCAACATTCCAACAATGCGACTTCATGGCAAAGGAGCACAAGATGATCAAGAGGTATGGATGGATCGACTTCTTACGTTAGTGAGCTTGAGTGAAAAGAGAAGCAGCATATGAGTGCTACAAGAGGAAGCCACACAAGCGAAAGAAACGCACGACAAGAAACTGAAGACAAAGGCATCAAGGAAGGAGAGCTTGTGCTAAGGTATGACAATCGACTTGACAATCGTTTTGATGCCAAGTTTGAAACAAGATGCAAGGGCCATACATAGTCAAGAAGGCTTTCAATTCAAGTTACTATCAGCTTATGGACTTGAATGGTAAAGAGCACTCCAGCAGAAAGTAAACGGGTATCGCTTGAAGCCCTATTTGAGTCGCCTTCTACCAAAGGATCTACCAAGATCTGTCCAAAGGCCGTTGTCTTATGTAAGTATTGTTACATGAAGCATGAGTGTAACTCCAGCCAAAATTCTGAGGGGCTAAACAATGAAGATCTCGTCGAGGACTCTGAAGCACTCTCTTTGGAAAAGATGCTCTATGATGGTACATGAATATACCATCATCCAGGAGGGCTAATTAGCCGTTTTTTTCGCTCTTTGTAATTGCCACAGTGAGTTACCACCCCCTACAAAATCACCCAAACACTGTGGCTATCCCACCATTTCACTGTACATAGGCGTGCGTGAGTCACGGACTTTTCCCATATCTTCTTAAAAACCCTCAGCTAGCTAGTCACTGGGCTAGGTGAGCCAAAAAAAATAAAAAATAAAAGTTATATTATGGCCTCTTTGTGTGTAAATATTTCATTGTATATATTGGCCTAAATATAGGATTTTTTATAATTATTTTGGTATTTTATTTAAATATTTCTACTTAGGTGTGTGTTTTATTAAACTATGTACACCTTCTTTCATCCTCTTACACCATAATTATATTTTTATTTTATTTTTTGCCAATATGTACATACTCTAACCTCATATTTTTCCTTTATACAAATCACTCCTACATTTTCACCCGCACACCCTCGTGAAAACAAAAAATTGATTTCTACTCATTGTTACTTTTATTATATTATTTACTTGCATACCTTTTCCTCTTTCACTTACACCAAAATAATTCAAGGAGGGACCAAAACATATGATTCCAATATCTTTCCATATCCATAACTCCTCCATATTTTATTATTATTTTTTACTCATTATTCTAACACCAATTGCTCATTGAGCTAAAGTCCATGAATAGTCCATACACTAGTCCCACCATGTATATATACTCTTTATTCTCACCAATAATCCTCCTCATGCATGGGTCAAAGGGCAACTTGAATCTTTGTATTATATATATGACAAAGGAGGGGCTCACTCTTGGATGCATTGTACAAATTCAACAAAAGGAGGGGACCACTAAAAGACTTTGCATGCCTAAAAAACAGGCTTTTGGTGAGAATTTTTGCACCTATCTCCACTCCGAATTTGGAGCGGTGGTCAAAAGAGAAAATGTAGCCCACGCTCTGATAATCACCCCAAATTTTTTCATGATTTTTGGAGCTACCAACTGTGAGCTATGATTTTTTTAGTGGACCCAGTTTTCCCATGCTATGCAGCCACACTCTCTCTTCCACTTTATCATTTTCCTCTTTCACACACACTTCTCCACTCATCATCCCCATCTTTCTCACCACTCCTCTCTGCACACTACTCACCTTCTCCTCAACCTTGAAGAATAAGAGAAACCATGGTGAACTCATACCTCCCACACACAATTCCATTCCAAAATTGACCACCTAGTCTCATTTTTCCTCCTCCAAATTACCCATATCTATCAAAAAACCACAAATTCAGCCTCTTCTCTTAAAAGACAGCATCATGGTGGTTGATTACTCAGCTTCAATTACCTTGTCTCTCAAGGAAGGTCAAGAGTGGAGAAAAAATGTACCGTCAAAGCTAGTGGACCGTCAACAAGCGTCAAAATTGGCCCTACTCAAGACACTTGGAGCATCAACCTTGTAAGAAATCCACCTTTTCTTACCTCTTAAGAGTTTTTCTTCCTTATTTGTATCCTACATGGATACTCCCATTGTAAATATTCAATTCCATTTGTAAATTAATACTAACTCTACTAACACTAACCCACTTTGGAAAGTCCTATCACCTCCATTTCTCTCCTCTCTCTTTCCCCACCAACTTCTTGATAATTCCAAGCAAAAGAAATCAGATAAATTGCTGAAAATCTAACCCAACCATGGTTAGAGGAGTAACCCTAGCCTTCAAAATTGCTATAAAAGGAGGGTGTAGCTAGCATAAAAGGGGAAGCCATAAGCAAGAGCACTATGCTATAGCTTGAGAAGCCAAGCTCAACCTCTCTAGAAGGAGCTCTTGAGTGGAAGCTCATTGTCTTATGCATGTGCATGTGTTGTAATAGGGGATTAGCAAGGGAAATCTATGCCATTGTAAGAGAGAAGTGATCATTCAATTGAGAGTAGGAAATCTATCATTTCTCCTACTAGTGTAAGCCCAACATTCGCTAAATCAAGGAGGTGGGATTTGGACTAAGCTTGGATATTTTGTCTCCCTTTCCAACGTGAAGTAATGGACAACAATGATGCGTAAGTGTCTTGGTTTTTTTTTAAGTTCTTGATAGCTTGTCTCTGGTGTTGTCATCAATCTAGCCATAAATCCCACATACTGTAAGAGGGCGACAGGGTGGAGAGGACTCCCCTGGCCTTAAGACAGTGATTGGGGTGGCTTTTCTAGTGATGTGTTGTGGTGAAATTTACGCAAGCTATGTTGAACAAGTACTAATATCTCACTTTGATTTGTCATGACAGATTTGTAAGAAGGTATTAATGCAACAAGCACCCCCTCCCCCTTTCTCTCTCTTTCTTAATATATAGTTGTTTTGCTTGATCATCGCCGATACGTTTCAAAGCAGCCGAGCACTATCTCTCTCTCTCTCTCTCTATCTCTCTCTCTCTCTCTCTATCTCTCTCTCTCGTGTTTTAGTGTGTGAGAGTATTCCATTGGTGTTAGGTTAGTGTAATTCCTTGCTTGTTTGTGGGTTGCTCTAACGATTTCCTCTTTTGCGTCCTAGTTCGCTCTTAAAATAGTGTTGCCCCTTGTGTAGTTGGGATTTGGCGGTGGATTTGTTGTTTTGGTTTGTGTTGTGTTGTGCCCCCAGCCCCATTGAGCAGCATGGGAGCCTTGAAGGGTGTCTAGAGGCCACTCTTCTTGTTGCCCGCCCCGGACCGCCTCAAATTGGTGCCCCCACTGAGGACGGCTTGTGTATTTTTGTGTAGAATCAACCTTTAGCATAGTCAAGTATTGTGCATGAATCACGAAGATTTGTATGATCCCTTCATTCCCATTGCAAGGCAAAAGGTACACATAATTGTTAGTACTAAGATGCAATTTCAACGTGTCATTCGTAGAATTTAGGTCCTCTTAGGTTGGCCGAGATAAACGCTTCAGTAAATCCTTTTATTTTGCCTCTCATTAGGTACGACCTTAGTTTGGACGTCTATATTTTTGTTTTGTTTTAAGCATTAGGACATGCATAGGCCATGATAATGGCCCAGGAATAGAGGTTTTTCCCTTTCATTTTACTCCACACATTAGAATTAAACGTTGCAATTAGTAGAAAGATCCATTTTCAACAACGAATGGTGTTCATGTTTGGTGCCCAAAGAGCAGGAGAAATTCTTGCATCACCAAACCCTGTCATTCTACCTCTCATCAACTACCACACTTCTTTTGATGTACATGTGTTCATTTTATTTAAAATGAAGTGCAGCCCGGCAAAGTAGTGTGTATGTTGTTTTTTCTTTGTCCAAGTTGTTACAAGAAACAAAAAAACGATCATTTGTTCTAACTGGGAATGTGTGTGCAGTGAAAGTTCAATCCTTAGAGATCTAGCTCTATTACAATTGAGTTGCAGGAGCAAGTAGTAAGGCGTCTCCCTCATAACAAGAGGGTGGTGAAGTTAAGACGGAAGGTCCTACGCGTGGATTCCATTTTCCTCTTGTTGTTGGGCACTAAGGAAGACCGCGCATTCATCCAACTAGTGTGTGCCCTAAGATTGGTAAATAGAGTGAAATTTGGCGTTTGGCGAGTGCATTTCACCATTGAGGAAGACTCTTCAAGAAACTTGCGGCCAGAGTTCATGCTTCATAGACTCACATTTGGTGAATTTTTTCCTCATTTGCGTCTTATTAATAGTCTTCCTTTCGCTTTCAACAAAGGAGGTAGGGAGCTATTCAGAGCTTGTCTTAATAAAGAGAGCATAGAGAAGATTGCAAATTTGTATAAATCTCATCCTTCTCTACTTTCTATGACACTTTGTTCATAGAGACATTGTAAATCTCTTTATGCTTTTGAATGATTTAACCATAATCCTAAGGAGTTTTTGTCCAGGAATTTTGTAGCACAAGTGGAGTCTTTAAATCTTGCAAACTTGATCGGACTTGATGAGGATGTTCTTTATGAAATTGTGAGAAGGTTGCCTCACTCAGACTGTGTGGAACTCGAAGGAAAGGAGCTCCTAGTCAATTGCTACTTTCTCACGGCCTTCGACGAGCATGAAGATCTAGTTTTTATACAAACCGCTTGTGCATTGGGAATTGTAGAGCAAGTGCAATTTATCACTTGGGACGTGGTTGCTCTTTTGGATCCAGAAAATGAAGTTCTAGAGATTTCTGTTTATCGCCTTAGCTTTGAAGAATTTCAACCCTTCTTAGAGCTCATCAATAGTCTACCCTTTTGTTTTGATCAAACAAATCGAGACCTTATTGAAGCTTGGATAGCTGAAGAAGAAAACCTAGAGTGGTATTTTCTCACTTCTTCATTTGCAGGCGAGTGGTTCTAGATCTCTATTGTATCCCTTATTGTAACTCGTATTGTAATCTTTCATAATAATGGAGAGCCAACGCCAAATGTCTGGATATCCTCTTTTCTTTGGAGAGCCTGGAGAGGATGCAGAATTATTTTTAGCAAATTTCAAGATGTCTTGTCGTATCAAGAGGATAGTAACCGATCAAGAACGTGTAGAAATGTTTGAGGTGGTCCTTAGGAAAGATGCTAGTACTTGGTTTGACTCTTTGCCTGAGGAAGTTAAGGGGAATTACACAGAAGTTTTGAATCGTTTTAAGAGATACTTCTTTGATCCCCAAAACACTCAAAAACTATGGCAAGACATTGTTTCTCATAAGCAAAAAGACTTAGATGACTACTACTTGTACAAGCAAGAGTTTCTACGTCTTTGGGCTCTATGGATACGAAATGTTACTAACCCTGGTGATGGTGCAGAATTTTTAAAGAAGGAGAGGTTCATAGCCGGACTCTTTCCTGACCTTAAGGTAAAAGTTGAGGCGGGTGCACCTGCTACTTTTGATGCAGCTGAAACTAGGGCTGCTGAGAAGTATAGGAAACTCAAGTGCTTAAGGGGAGAGGTTCCAATAGAAGGTCTTAGACCCAAAGGTAAGTCACAAGCATCAACATCGAGGGAGCTTCCTGAGGTAACGGCGGAAGTAATTGAGAAGTTAAACGAATCTTTAAGCAGCCTGTCAATTCACCTTGCACAAGCTGTAGGTCCAAAGGGACAAGCAAAGAAGTCTGAAGAGCGAGATCCACGACCTAGGAGAGTCTTGCAATGTTGGAATTGCGGAGAGTCTGGACATGGGATGTTATAATTGTCCTTGGCCCCGTGGGGAGCCAGGGAGGCCTAACTTGAATTACCCAGTGATGAATGCAGGTGAAGGAACTGGTCAACAACCAAGGCTTCTACAAAGGCCAAATGGACCAAGACCACCTCCACACGGGGTAGAGGAGTTCCACCTTTGCCAGATCCAAATGTGCATGTGGTAGAGGTGACAAATTCAAATGAGGTTGACATGGAAGCCAATGGAATTAAGCGTGGCCGAGGAAAAGGTAAAGAGAAAGAAGGAGTCACATCACAGAGTGACCATGGACAAGGCAAGAAGGCAAAGGGAACCAAGGAAACCAAGAGGAATCGACGTCGTATCAACCTCCAAGACTTCCCTCTTGGACATGGTATGGCTCCGTACAACTTGTTGGAAGATATGAGAGGTAAGGGTCCTGATATTTCATGGCCTCAATTTCTTGCATTATGTCCACAAGTTAGGAGGGATTTAACAAGGGCAGTTAGCACTAGGAGAAAGGTAAAAGAGAGTGTGCCTGTTGTAAAAATTGCACAAGCTGAAATGAATGAGGACATTACACCGATGCTAGACTGTTACATCAAAGGGAGATTGGTTAGGAAAGGTCTAGTGGATGGGGGTGCACAAATTTGCATCATGACAGAGGGACTCATGCAAAAACTAGGCATGCACATCCATGAGACACCTGAAATTAGGGTCAAGATGGCAAACAATAGCAAGGCTAGGTGCGTAGGCATTTGTAAAAATGTTTTTGTGGAGGCCTTTGGCATTAAGAAGGCAGTGGATTTCTATGTCATGTCTACCAAGGGAAATGGTTACCCATTTATCCTAGGAAGACCATGGCTAATGAAAATGCGAGCTTTGCAGGATTGGGAGAGTGGAAAGCTAATTTGCAGGAATGACAATCACAAAGAAAATCCATTGAAAAGCACATATTTATTGTTTTTTGTTGGATTTTTCCATTTTTAAGTCCCAATATCAAGAAAAATGATTTAAAAATAACCAAAAAAAACTATTTTTTGATAGTATATACACTATTTACACTCATCGGGAAGATGTTAACAGTTAAATTTCCCTAATGATGATTTACAAGGATATTATTAGGTAATTTTGTAAAAAATCACACGTTAACATCAGACTTTTTCCTCCCTCTTCCATTGCCCTTAATTACTTAGTTCCCTTCCACCCCTCCTAGATGGCGTACTCCGGGATGACTGTGTGCATGGGTTGAACAATCGTGTCTATGAATAGCCTTGGTTGGCTCCACCATGCTTTGAAGATCAATGCAATTAAAACCATTATGTTGTGCAAGAGTTGGGTCTTGAGTAATTAACTCAAGGGTTTCTGATGTCAAGGTTTTTTTATGATCTCTTCCAAAGAGCAAATCTTGTAGCTTGTGTGCTCTTTGCTTAATCGTACCGCCAGGATGCTTTGGCACGCTGGTTTCCTGAGCTGTCGGTATCAATAGTGACTATTGTCGAGCTTTTACCCACCATTGATATCTTGCTTTGCTTTGTGCAGAATGGTGTGGCTAAGTCTTCTAAGACTTTACTCTCCATTGCTTGATCGGTTTTATAGTTTGTGGAGAAGATAAGTGCTCCTTTTTCTTCCAAATCCATTTATTGTTAGGTTCCTTGCTCGGAGATGCTCCTCTTTGTGTTTTGAACCTTGGAACCATCTTCGGTACAGTAGATGATGTTTTGGGCACCCAGATTTGAATCGGCTTGTCCTTAGGCTGTGCTTTTGGTACTCAAATTTTCCTGACTCCTTGCATGCTACTTGTAGCATTTGCTTGTCGATAGGATGGAGAAGATTGATTGCCTTGTGGTTTTCTCTGCTCGTAACTCCCTTTCCATTCCTCCTTGCTTGGTGCAATTGGAACAATGAGTTGTCCGCCTTTAGGTGATAGCTTGAGCTGATTGGTATCCCAATCTAGTACTACCTCGTACGTCCACATCCATGAGATTCCAAGAATCATTGTCTCATTCATGTGTTCATCTGGTAAGCATACAAACTGATGAAGACATGAACATCCATGTACTATCACATTTAAGTTGACTACTCCCAATGTTGGTGTTGGGTTCTTGTTGCATCCTTTGGTAGTCGCTATTCCGGCTATCAAAGACTGACTTGTTGCTTTCTTGTACGTAGAATAACTGATTGCATTTACTCGAGCTCTTGTATCAATCAATGCATTTGTGCTATGATTGTTCAATTGTACTTTGATGCGAAGGTCCATTCCATCTAACTATTCATCATCTGTTGACACTGCATCTTTCTGCAATTTCCATTGTCGATCATCTAGTTTCAGAGTGTTGATGGGAATAGGTATTTGTTGATTCTTGAGAGCAGCTTTCCTTTTGAGTACTTGAAGCCGAGCTTCTTCTTGGGCTTCAACAATAACCTGCTGTTGTTTTATCTTTCTTTGCTTAGCTGCATGCATCCTTTCTAACAATTCATTGGTTAGTGGCACATTGTACTTCTTTAAACAACATCCACTAATCCAATTAGCCATTGGTTCACCATCTAGGGTGGACAACTTAACTACTCCACTTGGAGATACATCTTCAATGATAAACAGTGTGTTTCCTTTTTTCTTAAACTTAGAAATGTGTTGTTTAAGGGAATAGACTAAAACTAAGTCCTCTTTTTTGAAGATTTTTGTAATTAGATGGGAGTCAAAAAACTATTTTTGTTTCCTCTTTTGTCCATAGATGTAAGCTACAGCAGTTGGCCTTTGCTCATCTAGCTTTTCTAAATTTTTCAAGTCTCTCTGACAATGCATGTCCAATCCCCTCAAGATCCTTAGCTACCCTTAGTGTCGGCAATAGAGATTCCATTAGCAGTATGACATCAAGACCATAAACAAGGTTAAAGGGTGTAGCATTGAAAGCTGTTTTGAATGAAACTCGATAAGCCCATAGAGTAGCATGGAGATTCATTTCCAAGTCTGTCCTTCCTAAACTAACCACTTTAGTCAATACCGAGCTAAGAATTTTATTCATATGCTCAGCTTGTCTGTTTGCTTGTGGGTAATAAGGAGCTGATTTGTTATGGATGACCGTAAATTCATTAAGCAAATACTCAATTACCTCATTGACAAAAAGAGTTCCCCTATCACTGACTATTTCTATTGGCAGTCCATATCTTGTAAACACATGCTCATATAAGAATGTGGCGGTGGTTCTGGCATCATTCTTTTGAGTTGATATAGCCTCGGTCCACTTGGTCAAATAGTTCGTAGCTACAATGATATATTGAGCTTGGGGTCTATATGCAGGTGGCTATATCAGCCCAACAAAATCTATACCCCATTTTGCAAAATCTCTAGCCTCCATCAATGGTCTTAAGGACATGCTATCTACACGGATTGGCAATTTTTCTCGTTGACAAGCATCACAACTTCGAACATACTCCTTGGCATCTGCAAAAAGTGTTGGCCACCATATGACTGCCATTAAGATTGCTCTTATAGTGGTCTCACTAGAAAAGTGACCTCCAACTAATCCAGCATGTGCTTGTTCTATAATGGGAATATATTCGTCTTCATTTGCGCAAAGACGCAAATGTTGATCCTTACCTCTCCGATACAGTTGGTTTCCAATAAGAGCATAGTCTCTTGCTTCAGTTTCAATTGCTCTTTGACGGTGTTTACGGGGTGTTTACTCATATCCTCAGGAAATGTTCGGCTTGATAAGTAAGTAACTAGATAGTTACTCCACTTCGAAACATGCGACATTTGGAACAATGTTACATGAGGTATGGGCGTTTGTTTTTTACAGTGAGGATATTTTTTCACAAAAGAATGAACATCACTCCTCATAGTTGGCCAAAATACTCAAAGTCTCAAGATCCGTCGCATAGTTTGGTCTTCCGCAAAGTGAAGTCCTACTATGGTAATATTTGCTTGACTTAGGTATTGGGTTTTCTCCTCATGATTAATGCATAAGAGCAATATTCCATCTCGATTTCTTTTGTATAGCCTTCCAGATAGTAATTGATACATAGCCGATTGCTCAATTAATCCAATTGTAATAAGAAGCAGTATTTATGAATCCACTTGATCTATGGTCATCAATGATACCATGTTTTCCGACCATCGAGGTATCATTTCCACGGAGAACACATATGCATCTGGTATATCATCATCTACTCCTTTAGGTAGTTCTCCTAAAACAATCCTTGACAAATGATCTACTCTTTGATGTGTAGTGCCCTTTTTTATAACTACAGTGAAATCAAATTCCAAAAGAATGATGAACCATCTCACTATTCTTCCTATGTTGCATGGCTTGTTGACCAAGTACAATAAAGCTTGGTGCTCCATAAAGAACACAAATTTGTTAGCTAATAGGTAATATCTATACTTTTTTACGGCATAGATCATTCCTAGTCCTTCCCTCTCGGTGGTGGTATAGTTCTTGTCTGCCATATTCAATTGTTGGCTAGCATAAGAAATAGGAAAATCAATATTTCCATCTCCTTTTTGAGCTAGTATACACCCGACGGCAAAATTGGAAGCATCTACATGTATGTGGAATATCTTATTCCAATCTTGTGCTTTCAATATTGGAGCTGAGGTGAGAGCTTGCTTAAGCTTCATGAAGAATTCTTCACACTCATCAGTCCATTCAAAGTGTGTAATCAAGATATACATGGGTTTTGCAATTATAGCGTACATGTAAATGAACCGTCTATAATATCCACAATGTTCCATGAAAGCTTGAACCCCCTTGATTGTTGTCGGTCTAGGCAAATCAGCAATAACATGAATTTTATCCATATCATTAGCTATACCATTTTTAGACACTTTCCGGCCACCAGCCACTGGCCATTGACTACCGGCCACCGGCCAACTGACTAAACGATCGGCCGTTTTTTGACCACTTTTTGGCCACAGTCCGGTCATAATCTTTCGATGAAAGGAATATTCCGGTGAAAATTTTGGTTTTCGGCGAGTGATTTTGTTTTCCGGCGAGTGATTTTTCTTCACGCACGATGGCTTCTCCTCATAATGGGGGCCTTACAAATGTGCGTTTTTAATACAAAAAATTACAAGGGGTAAATTAGACTCCATACTTAACACAAAATGATCATGCCGAATTGATGAATGTACACATAGATCATCCATATATACTTCCAAGAAATTCCTAAGATATTCTATAAAAGCATGGCTTATCAATCTTTGAAAGGTGGCAGGCACATTAGTTAGCCCAAAAAGCATAATCCGATAGGCAAAAATATCTCATTCCGTTGCAAAGGTAGTTTTATGCTGATCTTTTGGGTCAACCAAAAGTTGATTGTATCCCAAAAATCCATCTAAAAAGCTGTAAGCTTATTTTCCTGCAACTCGTTCTAAAACATGCTCAGTGATTGGAAGAGGAAAGTTGTCTCTAATGGTAGCTGCATTCACTTTCTTGAGGTTGACACACACTCATAATTTTCCATTTTTCTTGGGTACTACCACAATTGGAGACAACCAATCTGTGTGTTCAATTTCAAATGAATTTGGCCTCCGTTAGCTTTTCAATCTCTTCTTGATCTTTCTGGCAAACATTTCATTATATATGTATGGCCTTTGTCTACTTGGTTTCGCATCATCGCTCATGGGTATGGTATATTGACACATTTCTGGATCAACATCCTTGAGATCTTTATAAGAGCAAGCAAAGATATCTTCGTATTCTTTTAGTAAGCTTAACAAAAGCTCTTCTTCTTCTTTTGTAAGGTCATTTGCAATGTAGGCTGGTCTAGGCTCTTCTCCTGGTTCCGCCATATCTATATTTTTTGTGTTTTCAAGCCCCTCGTAGGACTCGCCCTATTTTCGTAGTTCTCTGACAGGTTGTTCGACTATGATTCTTGGAGAGTATATTTCTTGTAATGGGATGGAACACTCATTACATCTTTACCATCCTCTTCAGTGGTTTCCATTTCAGTCGTATATATCTCCTTGTGTCATGGTTGAATCCTTGTCCTGGTTTTTAGGTTTTGCTTGAGTTTTCTTTCTCGTTTTTCTCAATGTTTTTGACATTTCTAGATTTTTGTTTGAAGGATATCTACTAGTGATTTTGTCCTTGACACAATCATGTGCATCTATTTGCATCAGAAATTGTGTTCTACTGGAGACTGATGGCATAGGTCTAGCTTTCAAATTTCTCGTGTCTCTTTTTTCGTCTATACCATTTTTGTCTTCTCGGTTTCTGGTTAGGAAAGTCAAAAAACTTATCCTCCCCTCCTTTCATGAGTAGCTTAGCTCTCACATGTTCTTTTGCCGACCCTGAATCATCTGAGGTAGCTGAGTGTTCTTCTAACTCATCTATTGCATCATAGTAGAGGTCTGGAAAGACTTGTTGAGCTTTTCATCAAGTCCTTGGGTTCCGGAATTTTGTCTTCAATGTGGAGGGTTGAGATCATTTGGATGGGAATTATGTCGTAGCCGTCCTCATTGCAAAATTGAGTAGGCAGAGATGTATTTAAACATACATCCATTGTTGCTAAAATTTAAGTCCACTCAAATGGCTCAAACAAATGCTCTGGAAAGGGTTCAGGTACATAGGTTTCGTCTGTGCAATCCCTTTCTAAGATACATTCTTCTCGTTTTAAGCTCTCGTTTTCTGAGGCTTCCCACATCCAAATAGGAGTGTCTTTGTTCAACCAAGATGGAAGCTTAGTTTCAGCCGAAGAGACTGAATCGAATTCTTGTATGGGCATTTTCATGACCTCTCTATAAGTGTGATCTTTTAGATTAACCATTAGGAAGAGGATGGGGTGTAGGAGGGCCTCTTTATTTGTCATGGGCTTATGAAGGTGATTAACATTCTGACGAATAGGTGTACACCATGTGTGCAAGAATGGTGGGTGTGTAAGAGATGTGTAAGAGTGGTCAAAGGATGCACTTTTCCCCCCAAAAAGGAGGTGGAAATTTTTATGATTTTCGGTTTCCATAACTCCCAAATATGATCTCCGATTTGACTGGAGATCATAGATCTTCAATCTACACGTCGAGATCTTTCCATAGACATGCTACATGATATGGTTTTACCCGCTAGATTTTAAATTCCATTTTGGGGGGAAACTTTGAATTCAAATAAACTAACCGTTTTGCCTGTTTGAATTCAAAAACTGTGTTTTGATTACTTTCTTAATACTAAAGGTTTGACTTCCCTAAATTGCCAAATAAAGAGGCCCTCCTAGACCCCATTCTCTTCCTAATGCCTTGTTATCGATCCCACTTGCTTCAAGTACAGATAATTGTTTTCCCAATCTTGGATGAGTTGTACTTGTCGCATGAAGAGTCTTCCCAATATGATTTTGTAATTGAGTTTCTTTCCAAAGTCTATTATGAAAAAAGGGTGTTGATATTCAATCCCACAGGAATTAACTATCACTTTTTCAAGCAGTCCTAAGGGTCTTTTGATGTGTCCATCAGCCAATTGCAATTTCATTCGAGTTTATCTAATGGCTGGTTGTCCTAGGATTCCCATACTGCTTTTGTGGCTATGGCTATGCGTGCCCCACTATCCAGTATTGCCATGGTTTCTATGTCATTATTTTTCATTGGAAGGGTTGTGTTTCCTTCTTCCCCTTCGAACTAGTTCCGATTTTTGAGTGAGTCAAATAGGAAGACATTTCAGATGTTGATTATGAAAAAGTGTCTGAGACGTCTTCAAGGATAGTGTCGAAGTACTCGCCTTGATTAACACTCTCTTCGGTGGATACTCTACTGGAGGTTTCTCCAAATATGCCTTGGTTTCCTAGTATGCGACCAGATCTAAGGTTCATATAGACTTGTGAAGCCCTAGATAGAGTACTTACCATCGGATTGACTTGTTGTCAATTTTTTCCACTTGACTTGATTGCAAATTTTGTCAAGCTGTCAATTCCTTGTCTGTAACCTGATTCCTGTATCAATTTTGATCAAGTTAGCTATTCTTTCCCAAAGACTAAGACTAATCTGCAACCTAAAAATTGAGTGAACATGTACCAATTTGGATTCGATTGAACCCAAAATTTCCCAATGGCCTTGTATTATGTTGGTCTAACATTGTACAAGTTCAAAAGTCAAAAATTATATTACAATGAAATATAATGACATAGAAACCATGGCAATAGTGGATTATTTACTTTTCTCAGTTCAATTATATTACTTTTCTCAGTTTTTTACACTTTTTGGCTTGATTTGCCAAGTATACAATCTGTTAAGGTCACTGGAGAAGTTTCACTACGTTTGGACAAAATTTGTTCAAGTTATCAATTGTTTCATGTCCTCAGGCTCGGTTTTCAAGAATCTGGCTTAAGTCTCACTTTTGTGATACAAATTTTACCAAAATTGATTTGTGTGGTCTACTTGATATGCTTGACCTTGTGGTATAATCAAATGTGCAAGATTATCAATTTTTGTAGCATATGTAAATAATCGCGATTATTTACTCCAGCTATTTTTTTGCAAGTTTTTGTCCCAATCTTGACACAAATCTGTTAAGTATCTCAAATTAAGCTCCCCAGCCAAGTTTCATCAAGTTTGGACAATTTTTGCTCAAATGGTCATCAATTTTGTATCTGTAATTTGACTTTGCAAATTTGGCCACAATTTTTAATCCAATGATCCAAATCTTACCAAATTTGGTTTGTGGGCTTAATACAACATGGTAAAGCTATTGATATGCTGACTTGGTCAAAAAAGTTGAAAAATGGGACAGATGTAAATAATCTCGATTATTTACTTCTGGCAAATTTTTTCATCTTTTTGATCAACTGAGCATGTACACATGTCTATCACATCAGTATAAGCCTATGAATCAAGTTTCATTAAGTTTGAACAAAAAAATTTCCAATTTACACTCAAGTTCTCGAAAGTCAGTACAGACTTTAGTTTTTCTTCAGTTTTTTGTCAATTTGGTGATCCAAATTCTATGCTCCTTTACAAAAGTTGTTTATACACATGCATAGAGTCTTTGGTATCATCCATGGTCAATTTTGAGCAGAAAGTAAATGATCGCGATTATTTACTTTAGGCCTAAAATGAACACTTTTTTGAACTTTTTCAGTGGACAGTCTTTTCATGAGCTATTTTAAGCCTGTGAGTCAAGTCAAAACTTAATTTGGCCTAAAATGTCAAGAAAAAGTAAATAATCTGAGTTTTTGCAAACTCTTGAAATTTTTACCTTAATGTGTCCTTGAGCTTATCCACTGGTTCATACAACTTTTAAGCATACTCTCTAGTCGAATTGAGTGGTTGGCAGTCTTTTCATGCTATTTCTGGCCGTAGACCTGAAATTTTGCAACTTCAAAAAACATCTCACAACTGATTCTTTCGGAGAGAGAAACGTTCTGAAATCCACCTCTGATTCTACTTACCCTACTCCTAGGTTCTACTGCAATGGGGTTGTGGAAAGTGTCCACAAACACTCGTTTTCTTGTTTTTTATGATTTTCTGAGCCTTGATCTTGAGACTTGTCTCGTCTGTCAATCATTCTCAAAACCCTAGTTTAATCCTACAATACTAAAGGCACTCAATAAGTATGATTACTTCCAAGCTACCTCTACACATCAAAAGACGACAATCTTAAGCTATGCGGTTTTTTGAAAAAAGAAAGTTTCTACTCTTTTGAGATCCTAGAGGAGGTTAAAGGATAACTTCACAAGACACTCGTGTTCTTTCTTAGTTTAGGTCTCTTGATCCCCGGCAACGGTGCCAAGTGTGGGACGGGTGTCTAACCTCACTCCTATCTTATTTGCATATGTAGCGAGACCCACGAATAAATAGCCAATCCAAGGAACGAAGCTGACTCGGCTAGTGTATAGAGGCTACAAGAGGTTATCAATCTCTTGGAAGATAACAAACAACTCGCATCTAACTCAGACTGCACTCAAGTGACTGAAATCACCAAAAGCCAATTGCTCATCGATAAACAAATCACATCCGTTACAGCATCAAATGGCATCCAAATGTAACAAAACTTCTAGGACATGTTTATAAGACCTAAGCACACATGCTTATGGTCTCAAATCTCACTTTAGGTCAAGTGTAAAAATCGCGATTATTAATAGTAGTGGATTTTTGACTTATTTATTTTCGACTCAGAATGCATCTAAATGCAATGATGCCGCAATGCCCCAATGCCCCGCCTATGCTTAGTTTTTTATTTTGAAGTGTAAATTTCTACTTATGATGAAATTAGGCCGTGGGTCAGCGACGCCAACTGCTACGAAACACCATGAAATGCTTATGTCAATGCGTAGAGCTCTTACCTGCGGTTGCAACGCAATAGACGCGACAGCAATGTGACAATTGGGGAGCGAGTAGGAAGCGCGAGAAGGAGAGAAGTGAGCGTCATTAGCTCACGCTGTGTATTTCATTATCCAAAACTTAAAAATAACTTACAAAAATTGGCTTTTATACCTTAGCCAAGGTTTTTGGTGGTCAAAACTAATAATCTGGGAGCTCTAACTAAAGACAAGTTGATACAATATGGAAGCTTGTAGCCTCGGCTCATCAATTACAAATTTTATCCAAAAAATAAGAATTTTGGACAGTTTTCACATCAGGTGCATACATTTTCCATGGCTGACAACAGCACAGATGTGATCAAGATGTTTGCTGCTAAGGACAAGTTGGATGGGGACAATTACCCTATGTGGGCTTACATGATGCAACATATTCTTGTGTCAAAGGGCGTCTGGAATATTTTGCAGCGCATTGATGTACGTCCTGGTTCTGAGGATGTAGGCAATGTTGAGGATGTTGCAGGCCTTGCTACAAGGATTGCCGCTATTAGTGTTGTTTTGCCTACGGCAGAACAAGCTCGTTGGGATGTAAAGGATGTGTAGGCTCATGCATTGATTGTGTTGTCTGTGAAGCACACCATTACTCCTCACATTCGTTCCAGCAAAATCTGCAAAACAGGCTTGGGATATTTTGGCGGTGGTCTTTATGCATGTCGCAATGAGGCAACAATTGCTTTGCTGCATAAAGAGTTGGAATCAAAGATTATGCATGAGGAAGATGATATGGACACTTTCCTTGCTCGTGTCAAGGATATCAATGAGCAAATTATTTCTGCAAGTGAAGTCATTTCAGACAGTTCCCTTGTGCAGACTGGTCTTAATGCCTTACCAGATTCTTACCAGACTTTTGCTAGTACTTGGAGACTTATGACCAAGGTAATCATGAAGTTGTCAAGTTTGATGCATTATGCACATTGCTATTGTAAGAGTCACTTTCCAGAAAAAACAAGACTAGGCAGCGTGCAGTTGAACAAGATTTTATTGCTTCTTAATGAAAGGGTGGTAACAACAATGCAACCACTTCTTATGGTTCTGCTACAAGTGGAAAAACTTCTGTTCCTAATGCTTCTGTTGGCAGCAATTCGTCTGAAAATTCTGGTGATAAAGGAAAAAAAAAAAGCATTGCCATTATTGTAAAGCTAATGATCACTTGATCAAGCATTGTCCTAATTTGAAGGCCAAAGAAGCTAAGAAGAAAGAGGGTGGTTCCACTATAAATGCTGGTTCCACTACAAATGCGGCCATTGTTAAGTCTTTTGTGAAAGGAGACTATGATGCTGATGTTGATGCAGAATGGTCTTTTAGTGTAGAGTGCACTTACAATCCTGTTGTCCAAGATGCATGCATGTCAGTTGCTGCAGATTCACACGTGTGGTATTTCGAAAGTGGTGCTACAAAGCACATTACCTCACATCGTGAATTGTTCACCTCTCTTGAGTCTGTCCCTCATGGGAATTCAGTCACTTGTGCCAACAATGCTCTTATCCAGTTCAGGGAGTTGGAAAGATTGTGCTTACTACTGCAAATGGCATTTCTTTCACACTTGTTGATGCACTTTATGTACTTGGGATCAAGAAGAATCTCTTGTCTGTATCTGTACTTGCTAGACTTGGACTTGTAGTCAAATTTGTGGATGACAAATGTACAGTTCATGATCTCAATTTTGGTGATGAAATTGTTGCATCTGGCCTTTTGTGTTGTGGGTTGTATAAGCTCACTTTGTATGAAAAGTGTGGACAAAATTTTGCAAATGCAGTTGCAGATTCAAGGGCTAATTCAGATGCAAAACTTTGGCATGCACGTTTTGGTCATTTGAATTTTGCTAGTTTGTTGCGTTTGCAAAATCTGATATGGTTGCTTCTTTGCCACCTCTTGAAGCACCTATCAAACATGTTTGTGAAGGTTGTATTTTGGGTAAAATGCAGCATTCTAAGTTTCCAAAGGATGGTCCAGTTAGGGCCACATGCAGGTTGCAGCTAGTGCATAGTGATGTTTGTGGGTCCATGCAAACTTCGTCCTTGGGCAATTACCTGTACTTCATGAATTTCATTGATGATTACTCCAGGCATGCATGGGTATTTCCGCTTAAAGCAAACTCCGAAGTTTTTATGTGCTTCAAACAATTTCTAGCTATGGCTGAAAATGTCTCGAAATGTACTATGGGTACCCTCCGTTCTGATCGAGGGGGGGAGTATATGTCTCATGAATTTAATGCATTTCTTGCTATTCATGGGATAAAACACCAATGTAAAGTGCCTTATACACCTCAAAAAAATGGTCTTGCTGAGAGGAAAAACAGGTCTCTTCCAGAAATGGCACGATGTATGGCCAAAAGTAAAGCTTTTCCGCATCCTTTTTGGCTTGAGACAATCATGTGTGCCACTTATGTACTTAACAGGTGTCCTACAAAAGCTTTGCAATATATTACTCCATATGAAGCATGGCATGATAGAAAGCCTTCTATTGAGCACATGCGTGTTTTTGGCTATTTGGCATATGCTTTTGTGCCACAAACACAACGCAAAAAACTGGATGATAAGGCTGTCAAATGTATTTTTGTTGGTTATAGTGCTGAAAGCAAAGGTTACAAGTTGTATCATCTGCAAACAAAGCGTATTCTCGTTTCATGGGATGTAGTGTTTGTGGAAGATTCTGTTCAGCCCTTGGTGTCATGTACTGGAGAGGGTAATGTAAACTCACAGGACATTTATGACAATTTGTTGCCCCTTTCCACTGGTGGAAGTTCAAATGTAAATTCCAATGAGGCAAATGTACAGCCTATGGGGGTTTCCAAAAATGTTATAGATCAGCCTATTACTGATGCAGATGTACATGATGTACTTGATGAGGAAAGGGCTGAAAATGAGCAGGCTAGAGGTATGCCAAAATGGCTGGTGCATACATTGCATGACAATAAATTGGATGCACCTTTGTCTAGTCGTACTTGTTCAGGCTCTTGCCATGCATCTTATGCATCAGATTGTTATGCTTTGGATGTGTCTAGCTTACAAGATGTTGAGGAACCTCTGTCTTTTTCTGAAGCACATAATTCAAAAAATTGGATGGCTGCCATGCAATCAGAATATGATGCACTTATAGAAAATGACACATGGACTTTATTTGATTTTCCTTTCGGCAAAAAGGCCATTGATACGAAGTGGGTTTACAAGTTGAAACGCAAGCCGGATCGATCGCAATAAGGCTCGACTTGTTGCAAAGGGTTATGCACAGCAAAAAGGCATAGATTATGAAGAAACTTTTTCTCCCACTTGTCGTATGACTACTATGAATTTTCTATGTGCATTGGCAGCTCATTTTGGTTGGGATGTACATCAATCAGACATTGTTACTACTTTCTTGAATGGTGACATATTTAAGGAAGTTTATGTAACGCAGCCTCGCGGTTTTGCCAAGAAAGGACAAGAGGACAAAGTGTGCAAACGTAAGAAGGTTTTGTATGGGTTGAAGCAATCTCCTCATGCTTGGTATGAGAAAGCTGACACTCATTTGGTCAAACAAGGCTTTTGTAATAGTCCAACAAAAAGCACATTGTATGTAAAGCGTGAGGGTGATGTATTTCTCATTGTTGTTCTTTATGTAGATGGTTTGCTAATCACTAGACCGAATGAGAGACATATTGCTAAATTTAAGGCTGATTTGAATGCTACTTTCAACATGAAATATTTGGAGTTGTTGCATCATTACTTGGGTATATAGTTTAAGCAGTGTGATGGTGGTATTGCATTGTGTCAGAAAAGTTACATAGAGACATTGCTATGTAAGTTTGGACTTGAGGATTGCAAACCTATTGCCACTCCCATGGAAATAGGTTTGAAATTGAGTCTTCATGATGCTGGTGATCCTACAGATGTCACTCTTTACCAAAATAATGTTGGATGTCTCATTTATGTATGCAACACAAGGCCAGATATTCAATTTGCAATCTCACAGGTCAGCAGATTTATGCATAGCCCAAGGTCTAAGCATTGGCAGGCTATCAAGAGGATTTTCAGCTACCTTAGTGGCACTTTACATCTTGGCTTATTTTATCCCAAGGGGGGATCATTGTTGCCAGACTTACATGCTTTTTCGGGCTCATATTGGGCTGGTTGTTTTGACACGCGAGTGTCCACAAGTGGTTTTTGTTTCATGCTTGGCAGTTCATGTATATCATGGTTGAGCAAGAAGCAACCTACTGTGGCCACTTCTAGTTGTGAGGTTGAGTACAAGGTAGTCTTCACAGCTACGGTTGAGTATGTATGGCTCAGACGTCTTATGGATAATTTGGGTGTTGGACAAGACACTGCCAACACTATCTACACTGACAGTCAGAGCGCATTGGCAGTTGCGAGGAACCCAATTTTTCATGCTCGCACAAAGCATTGATAGCCGTTTTTCGGCTTTCCATAATTGCCATAGTAAGCTATCTCACCCTATCAAATCACTCAAACACTGTGGCTATGCCTACCATTTCACTGTACATAGGCGTGTGTGAGTTAGGGGACTTTTCCCATATCTTCTTAAAAACCCTCAATTAGCTAGTCATTGGGCTAGTTGAGCCAAAAAAATAAAAAAAATAAAAAAATATAAGTATATTATGGCCCATTTGTGTGTAAATATTTTATTGTATATAGGACCTAAATAAAATGATTTTTCATAATTATTTTGGTATTTATTTAAATATTTATACTTAGGTGTGTGTTATTTATGCTATGTACATTGACTCACCATTACCATATTTTTTCTTACCATACTCTTTATTCCATATAAAAAAAAATTCATGCAAGCTTCTCTTATTTTTGGTGTAACTCCATCCCAATAAAAATCCAAAAAAAACTAGTTTTATTTATGTGTATATTTTTTCACTATTGTCATTTTTTCCTTCTTACACCTATTCTCTATTACTCTCATAAATTAGACCACCAAAAATATTCATCTTTTTATGGTAGACTTATAATGAGAGAGATTGAAGATGGATATACCCAAATTTCCAAAGCTTTGAAAACCAGATTCTCTAAATTTCCAACAACAGAGACAACATGGGCTTCATTAGGGAGACTTCAACAACATGGTGAAGACTACTATGCTTATGAGGATATTTTTTCCCGTCAATGGGGAAGATGTGGGTTTAGTTCTACATTTCCAGATTATGTAAAAATGGAGCAATTTATTTCGGGGTTGTCTCCTTTCCTAAAGACTAAGGTTACTTGTAGTGGACCCTCTACCTTTGAAGAAGCGGTCACTATTGCCCGAAGGAAGTTTCACAAGTACTTCTACATCAAAAATGGTTTCCATCATGCTAGAAGAACCAACCATCATGAAAGTGTTTCTATCAAAGATTCATCTCCTTTGCCATACTTGTCTCCTTCTACTCCGACAAATGTTGAAGAAGTTAATTACATGCCAAGTGATTATTCAAGTGCTAAAGTGTGTGGCCAAGATTCAAATGTGGAATCTCTTTCTTCTACCTTTATCACAAGCATGCAAAAATCGACACAAGATATCTCAAATGGCATTGATGATTCAATAATGGATACATCCAACCTTTTGGCGGAGGATCAATTTCTAGTCCAAGCAGACGAAGCTTTTGTGCAACATGACTCTATGGAGAATGAAGACCTTGAAGGTAACCTTGATCTTATGGAATGTTCTGAGAGTGTATCTTGTCTAAAAGAAGAGAGTGAAGAAGAAGATGAAATCATAGGTGGGGAGATCATAGACCACATTGATCATAAAGAGATGATTGTGTACATGGAATGCCAAGAAGATGAAATCATAGGTGGGGAGATCATAGACCACATTGATCATAAAGAGATGATTGTGTACATGGAATGCCAACTCCAAAACAAAGTAGAAGAGTGTGAGTTGAATCCATGTGAGGATAATCTTCAAGAAGTGTTTGAGGATGTTGAAAAGCATTGGTATGACCCATGTATGTTAAGCATGGAGGAACCTATCATGCAAGAAGCCAAATTTTTCACAAAATCAAACAGTAATCCGCCAACCTTTGGGGTGGTACAATGTGAGGAGTTACAACCTTGCCAAAGGGGGGGCTTAGAAGGGGATGAAGAACATGGGAGAGTAGTTAAAAATAAAATCATAAAAGGAAACTGTCAGAAGGGTATCATTCTCTCCAATGGTGTTTTAGTGGGTGGCTCTTCATTCATGGGACAATCTCTTAGCAAGAAAATCCAAACTTTTGAAGCCCCAATCATCTTCACATTGGGTTTCACCTCTTCAAAGTCAACTTCTCTTCTCTTCACATATACCTTTCATCAGGAGCACCATACCTTCTTAAGTGGAAGAGAACATGAATACTTGGTGATGAACGGATGTTTCCAACCCTTCTTCATTTGGTTCTTTGGTGTATGGAGGGCGCACATTGTGATACTTCTGGTCTTCATCATAGATGAATAACTTGTTGATGGCTACATGTGGATATTTCATCAATCAATACCAAAATCTATTCTCTTCCAATGTGTTGGAAGCAATAGAAACCTTCGTCTATTATCTACTTATGTGGTAAACTATTTGTAATATCTTCCAATAGCAGTTGGAAGCATGGATCAAGCTTTCCTAAATCATGAAGATCATAGAAATTTTGACTTGATGAGCCTACCCAGGTTGATTGAATTTTATGAGCTACAGTTCAGGAATTTGCTCATACAAGCTCTTGAAGATCGTAGCAGATACATCAACTTTACACAAGAGGAAGAGCAACCAATCTTTTATATCACATTCATAGTGATAGATGCAATTGTGGACAACAATAAAATCTACAAGTTTCTTCAACCGAAATCAGTAAGTGATTCCATACCATACATCTCTCTTTGGGAAAGATATTTCAAGATCTTTGATCTTGGGGGGTGCTTATGGAAACTTTCTCAATGGAGGAGGTTTACTCAGTCACTTCATTACATCCTGCTATTGGCTCTGAGAACCTTTCATATCACGCAACGTTTTTTAATCATACAACAAAGGTTCTTCAAAGATGAGAGCAGACAAAGACAGACGTTACACAATCTACATGTTGTATGGTCGGATAAATGGTACATAAATGTACCATTATCTAAGGGGGGGGGCTATTGATAGCCGTTTTTCGGCTTTCCATAATTGCCATAGTAAGCTATCTCACCCTATCAAATCACTCAAACACTGTGGCTATGCCTACCATTTCACTGTACATAGGCGTGTGTGAGTTAGGGGACTTTTCCCATATCTTCTTAAAAACCCTCAATTAGCTAGTCATTGGGCTAGTTGAGCCAAAAAAATAAAAAAAATAAAAAAATATAAGTATATTATGGCCCATTTGTGTGTAAATATTTTATTGTATGTAGGGCCTAAATAAAATGATTTTTCATAATTATTTTGGTATTTATTTAAATATTTATACTTAGGTGTGTGTTATTTATGCTATGTACATTGACTGACCATTACCATATTTCTTCTTACCATACTCTTTATTCCATATAAAAATAATTTCATGCAAGCTTCTCTTATTTTTGGTGTAACTCCATCCCAATAAAAATCCAAAAAAAACTAGTTTTATTTATGTGTATATTTTTTCACTATTGTCATTTTTTCCTTCTTACACCTATTCTCTATTACTCTCATAAATTAGACCACCAAAAATATTCATCTTTTTATGGTAGAATTATAATGAGAAAGATTTATTTTGACCCCTTTATATTTTTTCCACCTATATTGTTTATATTTGACATGTACATATTTTTTTAGACCCCTCAATATTTGATTTTCTTAGTTGTACTATTCACTTATATCATGATCTCAATAATATTTTCAATTATAGACCTACCAAAAAAGGTCAAGGGCATGTGGCATGCATGCATGCACCATGGGGAGCTCACTCTTGGAGGTATTCAAAAGAATCATCCAAAGAAGGACCTCACAAGGACTTTGTGTAGTGGAAAAAACAGTCGACTTTGCTGAATTTTTAAAGATCACATGCTCCCCGAATTTGAAAAGGTAATACAATCAAAAGTTGTAGCTCGTGAGCTGAACTTTCACCTCAAATTTTTTCAGATTTTTTTGAGCTACGAGCTATGAGCTATGATTTTATTGGTGGACCCCAGTTTGCCCATGCTATGCAGCCACACTCCCTCTTCCACTTTATCATTTTCCTCTTTCACACACACTCCTCCCTCTCCTTTGCACTCCCAAACCTGCAACTCCCATGTCCGAATTCACCCTCTTCACCATTGCCACTTCTCTCACACCTCCATAGCCTTCATCCTCCATTTCTACACCTTAGGTGTCCCCCTTTCTCTCTACATATATGTCCATATTACCATACTCTCTTCAGCTTTGTAAAGAACTTCAAAAAATCAGCAAAAATCCAAGGTTAACCTCTGCAAATGAAGGCTTTATCATTAATTTTCCAAGGTTTGAAGATAATGTAGCTTCATCGACACGCGTTACTTCGCCATGCTGACCGCTTCTTCTACCGGTGCTGTAAAGAGGTGAATGTCAACTTCTCCAAGCTTCAACCTTGCTTTACAAGCTTATCCCTTCTCTAACTTTTCTCATCATATATCTCACCATTTGGTGAATGATTTTGTAAATATTTTTTAGTGATAATTACTAACTACTAACCACTAACCTTATTGTAAAATGCACCCTCTACTAGAGTAGGCCCTCCCAAATTATTCACTCAATCCCTCTCTCCTTTCATCCTCAATAATTCTCTTCCCTTGAGCCCACATCCATGTGACTCAAAGGACAAGAGAGACCCACCCTCATTAAAAAATATATATATATGCATAATCTTTTATTTCTTCAAATAAACTTGATTAGGCCTAATCCAAATCGGGGCTTCTAAAACCTATAAATAGAGCCCTTCTCTCCCTTGTAAAACATCACATGATCACACTACACCACACCATTCTCAACACATAACACACCACTCTTCAAGCCTAGTTGTGTAGAGTGTGTGCATCGTGAGTGCTCTATTCCATCATTACACATAGGTGCATGGAGAAGCTTGAAGTTAGTTATGCCATCTAGAGGAGTGGAGTGTATGCCATACTCTTCACCACACTTGTAGCCTACTCTTGTGCATAAATAAGATTTATAGTTTTGGGTGCAATTGTATGCACGGGAGCCTCGAAGGGTGTTTAGAGGCCGCTCTTCTTGTTGCCCGCCCCGGACCGCCTCAACATATTGAGGTGCATTACCACTATGTCAGGGAGAGGCTCTCAGCAGGAGAGATTAGCTTGGCTAGTGAGGTTGCCAACACAGGGCAACCTTGCAAATCTTTTCACAAAGTCATTGTCTCGTGAGAAGCTTGAAGCTTTCCACAAAGCTTTGGGCTTACTCCCCTTTGTGGACTAATCATGTCCTCAGGGCATGGCACTTCCCTTTACTCATGTGCCAGCTCTTGTTCACCGCATCAATCTAAGGGGGATTTGTTACCATATACATGTGGTATTGATGTGTGTGACCACACTAGGATCATTGGGGCATTTTTTGCCTCTTTAGGAAGTTTTTTCCCCCGTGCATTGTATATACGCCCATCACTCTAGGGCTATCTATCTTTTTGTTGCACACTAAGTGATACACTCTCAGTTGTGTGCCTTGAGCTTTCTTTGTCTTCTCCAGGCTGTGTGTGTTTTCCTGCAACCCTAATTCCAACAGTATGTCATGTAAGAATTTAAACAAAATTCTCTCTCTCTCTCTCTCTCTCTCTCTCTCTCTCACATACACACACACACACACGCATGCACGCGCACACACAAAGCTAAAAAAATTTGCATCCTTGCACGACACAATACATTACAATATTTATTTGCTCTTCATTTAGAGAGGTGATTGTGCATTTGTAAGAGGTTAAATATGTTTTTTATGAGAATCTATAAGATAAGACCATCCTCAAGGCATAGTGAAGGAGAAGGGAATTGTTAAACTTTATGGGGAGTGTTTTCATACACGAAAAACAAAGCTTAGGGGATATCTAATGAAGAAGACCTTATGTTGAGTAGTCATAACACCACAAACTAATCAAGAATTCACAGAAACTAGGGCAATGGTTGTAGTAAACATAGAAAAAGATGAGTATTCACTAGGTATCATCATCAATTCACTTCACGATAACTACGTTCATTTCATTGATGAGTGCAAAAGTTCACATGAAGCATGGTTTGTCCTTGAGAAAATTTTTGGGACTAGAGCTAAAAGGCTTAAAGTTAGCCTTAAATTGAAAGTTTACCAACTTACCATGGGTTTAGGTGAGGACATATGTGGCCTAGTTAAAAGACTTAAGAGCATCATCACTCAACTTACCTACATCAATTTTGAAGTCCCTAAAAATAGCAAAGTGGTCATCATTCTGAGTACAGTTCCACCTCATATGATTACATAGTCACTATCCTTGAGGAGAAATATTTAGCCTCAGCACTTCAAGATGTCATTAACCCACTTCAAGCTGAGGAGAAGAAACAAAAAGGCTCGTCACATCATCAAGATGAGCTTATAAAATATCATCCTCAAGCAAAGCAAAACCATGATCACCATCCTTAGATTTTATATCATCATCCAATGTCAAAAAATTCTACGATTGTGGAAAAATAGAACATGTAGCAAAGGATTGCTATATCAAAAAAATTGTCGCAAGTGTGGGAAGAAGGTTCATACCCCTTCCAAATGCTATTCAAAGGATCAAAGAAAAAACATGATAGGATGCAAGGCCTATGTACAAAGCCAACGATGTGAAGGATGCCAAAAAAAATGCAATGTGTGTGTGTTGGCAAATAGTCGTATGAATCTGTTGTTGCAAACTCGAGAGAGACTCTCTCTCTCTTGCTCTCTCTTGCTCTCTCTTGCTCCGGTCCGATGCCAAGGAGAGGAGCCACACTACACAAAAATATTTTTTTGGCTATGTGTGTGTGTGTTGTGTGTGTGTGTGTGTGTGTGTGTGTGTGCACGTGTGCGCGTACGCATGTGTATTACACATAACTCAATGCTTGCTTGATATGCCACACTTCCATATCAAGCCACCGTGTGAAGCCATCTAAGCTCTCACACAAGCTTTTGTTTGTTTGTTTGTGTGTGTGTGTGTGTGTGTGGTGTGTGTGTGTGTGTGTGTGTTGTGTGTGTGTGTGTGTGTGTGTGTGTGTGTGTGTGTGTGTGTGCGCGCACATACGTGCACACACACGCATGCACACAATGAAACGCAAAACTTCTTTACTAAAGTTAAAGCTTTATGCAATCTTTGCAAGCCCAAATCCTCCAAAGACTTTGCTAAAGTTGATCTTCCCCTTTTCAAAAAGCTTCAAGAAGGCATTTGATTTCTCCATATCTTATTTTCTTTCTACGGTTTCAAGCTTCACATTTCTTTTTGGGGGAAACAGCACACCAAGAGAGTAGTCTGTGTTGCCTTTATTATGAATATCAAGAGTAATTGATTATTGAATTAGTTGTAGGGTGCTAGTCACAAGCGGGCAGCCATAAGACTTTACCCCAACATCCCTACTACTACAATCTCTATGTTCATCATCGTCATTGCTAGCATATCCATTGTATTTATGTCTGAAATCACCATGCTCTCTATGGGACCTACGATCACCATCCCTATGGCCATGAACTCTTCTATACATCCTCTCTAGTATCATGGTCTCTTCGTCTTTCATACCTTCTCTCATCATCATATAGATCATGTCTACTGCAATCTCCATCATCATCTCTTCTTTGACTTCTGCCGTCATGTCAATTGTCGTGCTCACTTCAACTATCTACTCTTGCTCTTCCCCAAGTTGTTGTTGCTCCATGAAAATTATTCCTACTTGGGTCTATTGGGCCTCTCTTCTTGATGGCTCTAAATGCTACATAACTACTACAGCATAGCATGGCACATGTTACATGATGCAAAACCACTACAACGCATGGCTTAAATGAATGCCATGATTTTTTCTATTTAAAACTCTCTACAGGTGACGCATTTATTTTTAGCAGCACTAATATTAGAGGGATTTCTCTGTTTTGATGTGGATGGGTTTAGAAGGTCATGGTAAAAACCACTAGGCCAAGAAAGTAACTATTGTGCCATTATAACCAGGTAGGGAATGGTTCAATTGAAGTCACATTTATGAAGAAAATCACCATTAGATATGCTCTAACAGAAGGGTAATAATGTACCTTCATTTTGTGTCCAAAATTGATCCTAAAGTGCATGGATGCAAGTTATCGATCATCAAACCTCGCAAGTATGGAAGATTAGAAGCTAGTATGTCTATAGCAATAAAAATTTTAGCATGGGTTAAGAAGATCATGATGGATGCATTATGTGCTTGCATGCTTGTGCCCCCAAAAAACCTTGCACCAACATTTTTGACATCGGCTTTCTTGAATTTGGCATCGACTTTCCTGGCTCCATCTCGACCTCGACATCCATGGGTATCCTTGACATTGATGGCCCATCCTTACCTACCATTGACACACGGCTACAGATTGATGACACTCTGATTTGTACTCATAGTCATTGATTTTTTGTCTCTCCTCAGGGTCTCTTGAGAGACCAATCTCCTAAGCACACTACTCAAAGGTGAAGTATTAGCATGGACATCAGAGGTGAGTTCATTCACGTTTCGGCTAAGGACTTTATTCTGCTTGAGTAGCAGTTTTCTGCTTCGACATCACAGGTGGAGTTTTCACTTGCAAAAATACTTTCTTTTTGCAATTTTACGTAGTGCTTTTACACATACGGGTGTTTTGTTGCTCTACAGGCATTTTAGAGTAGTTTATGCTACCATATGCATCTATTTGGTAGTGATGTATACATCTATATTTTTTGCTTGAGATCGTGATCTGTACACTCCAGGCTAAGGCTTGTTTATAGACACAAAGATTACAGGTTGCTTAATACAGGTTTTTTGCACTAGCTCTTGATTCCAATGGGAGGTTTTATGCGTTGATCTATGCATATTGGAGCACACTTTATGTGTTGTGAGCTCTTTTGAGAGAAATATCCCTATCGAGATTTGACTTACTATATGCATTAAATTTTTGTGGTTGTTTGTGCGATTTTTTGCTCATGTATGTTGAGTTGCAGACGCTGCCTATTGCACTTTGTGTGGAGCCATTTTTGGAATTCTTTGACAGTTTCTCGATTGTTTTTTAAACTTGAACCCAAAGAGCCCTTTCAAAGATTGTGGCTAGAGTCTTATGTCTATTGCTTATCCTTTGGAGGTCCCTATGTTGGGCTATTCTCAATTGTTGAAGTACCTTCGGTGATACAGGTTGTTGGTGTTCCCCATTACAGTATCCTCACCATATCTCATGTAACTTATGGGATATTTTGCTTGATGCCACGTATGGAAGTTGTTTGTTAGCAAAAGCTGATATTTTATGCTTGAGTTGGTTTTATGATTTTTATGCATCATTTGAGTCAGGTTTTCACTCCGTGTATGAAGGAGACTCATATGGTAGATTCTTCCCGCAAGTCTACCTATGTGTTTTATGACACTTTAAGCACCATTTTGGCTTGATGTTTTTCTTGTTGCAAAGGAGGTTCTGCCAAAATTTCATTTGATTTTTCTCACCGCAGTGCTCAAGTCTCATAGATAAGGCATTTTCTTCTAGCAAATATATTTACAATATCAAAAAGTTTGATGGAACAAATTTCTTATGTGGGAAGAGTGAATTCAGGACGTGTTGATTCAAAAGGGCCAATTGGAGCCAATGATTGAGTGCCAACAAGGTGATGTCTATACAGATACACAATTTAAGATGCTTGAGGCCAAAGTTAAGCGCACTATATGCCTACACTTTGCAAAGTCTATGTATTTCACCATAGTGGGTGAAGCTACTACAAAGCCTTATGGGACAAGTTATGAAATAATTATGAGAGAAAAAGTGCAAGTAACAAAGTGTACTTGATAAATAAGCTCTTTAAGCTTTGCATGAAAGAAGGTGACATAGTTTCTAGTTGAAGGTCATAGGGACTTGATTTTGACAAACTAAGTACGGTCCATCTTCTTATTGTTCTCTTTACCCTCTTCATGGGACATATTTTGGATAGAAATTAGAAACTCTACATGCTAGGGAAAATTGGCCTATGATGTTGTAGTTTCTACTCTACTCTGTGAAGTGATATGCAAAAATTCTATGGAGCCTACAAAACAAGGTGATGCATACATTCTAGTGGCAAATGTCAAAGAGGCCACACTCATAACCATGCCAAAAGTAAGGATCGTGGAAATTCTCACAACAAATTTAGAGGTTCTTTGCGCAATATTGAGTGCTACGATTTCCACAAGAAAGGACATTTAAAGAAAAATTATCGTGCATGGCAAAGAGATAAGAAAAAGTCTCAAGACAATAAGAAGTTTGACAATGATGGCAAGGGCAAGGCTAAGATTGAAAAGCTCGACATGCTAGAGTCTCCTAAGATTGCACATGTGCCTGAGGTCCAATTTCCTCAAATGTTCTAGTCTTTACAACAAATCTTAGTCTATATGCTCTTATTTCATAAAATTCTAGTGTTGATCATAATTGGGTCACAGATTCTAGAGCTAGTTTTCATGCGACACCTCATAGAGAATGATTCTCTACATATGCGCATACACATGGTAAAGGGAAGCTTGGTTATGCCTATGAGCTTGTGATACATGGTGTTGGAGACATCAAGCTAGTTATAAATAATGGCATGGAATTCATAGTCAAGAATGTCAGACATGTTAATATTTTCTAATTAGCTTGATGACTTGGATTACACAACCACCTTTGGGAATGGTTCATAGTCAATCAAGAAGGAAATCTTGTGATTCTCAAAGATTAGAAACATGGAACATTTTAAGAAATCATGTGATTCTCAAAGGTCAAAAACATGGAATGCTCTACTCTATGTTTGTTTCATGTGAAAGAGGATTGTATATATCCGAGCTGCCATCTACTAAATTGTGGCATAGCCGGCTAGACCACATGAGCCAAAAGGGAATGAAAACACCAGCTTGTTTTGGTTACTTGCATGTGTTAAGATATTCCTATTTTTCTATGTGTGAACATTGCATCGCTGGTAAACAAACTAGGAACACCTCATTGCCATTGAATAGAAAGTGTTTATAGCTACTAGAGCTTGTCCATTATGACATTTGTGGTCCTATGCTTGCCAAGTCTCTAGGGAGGACCAACAATTTTGTGACTTCCATAGATGATTCCACTAGAAAAGTGTGGGTTTATCCTTCGCATCATATAGATCAAGTCTTCTCTACTTTCCAGAAATTCTTAGCATTAATAGAAAATCAATCTGGCAAGAAAATCAAAAGCTTGCAGACTTATAATGGTAGAGTTATGTCTCCAAGGAGTTTGAGAATTTAGGTAGCAACAAAGGTATTATGAGACATTACTACATCTTACACACCCAATCAGAATGTAGTTGCAAAAGGATGAATCAAATGATTCAAGAGCAATTCATAACCATGCTTTCTATGGCATTTTCAACTCAAGGTTTTTGGAAAGAGATAGTACTCACAGTGATACACATCATTAATATGCCACCTAGTACGCCATTTGATTACTAGATTCTAGAGGAGCTGTGCTCTAGAAGAAAGCCACATTATGATCATGTGCATGTCTTTGGATGCGATGCATATGCACATGTGTCCAAAAAGCTTCAAAAAAAGCTAGACCCAAAGTCACACAACAAGGTGCATTATGATGCAGATGGAGAAATGGGTTATTACCTCTGGCACCCAAAATTTTGTAATGTAATTTACAATTCACATGTTATCTTCAACGAGTCAAAGATGCACAAGAAACCTATCAAAGAGGTTGAGTATAGAAAAGTCACATTTGAGGACATTGCCTCAAAATCTATGAAAACTCAAAAGAGTAGTGATGTACCTTCCACTAGCAGCACTTCAATTGATAGGGAAGACAACAGTATTCAGTCTTTGAGACAATCTACTCAATCTTCACATCTACTTGAGTGGTTTCAACTAGGGTTAGGGACTATGTCATGCTGACAGAATGTGATGAGCCATCTTGTTACAAAGAAACCATGCAAATGGATGACAAGGTCAAGTGGGAGCAAGCCATGCAATTTGAGTATAGCTCAATTGTCAATAATGAAACATGGGACTTCGTTAAATTTCCATAAGGCAAGCATGTCGTACCTTTCAAAATGAATTTACAAAAAGAAGTTGACATCTAATGATCCTAAGCCTAAGCAAAAGTTTAGATTGGTTTCTAAGAGTTTCAAGCAGCAGGGAGGGAGTTGATTTTGATGAAATCTTCTCACCCGTGGTCAACATGACTACACTACACACAGTGCTTGGCCTAGTAGCCATTGAGGACATGGATCTCGTCCAAATGGATGTGAAGACGGCCTTTCTTTATGGGGATCTAAAAGAGGATGTTTACATGAAGCAACTTGAAGGTTTTGAACAACCTAGTAGGGAGGAGCTTGTATGCAAACTCAAGAAAGCACTTTATGGTTTAAAACAGGGTTCAAGGCACTGATATCAAAAGTTTGATGCTTTTATGAAGTCAAGAGAGAGGAAAGGGTATTCTTAAGTTGTCTCACAGATCTTATATCCACAAGGCCTTGGAGTGTTTCAATATGTACAGAGGAAGGCAGTGAGTACCCCACTACGTCATATTTGAAACTAAGCAAAGATGATTCTCCCAAATCAGATGCTGAGAGAGTAAAAATGACAAGTGTGCAATATTCTTCAGCTATAGGCAATCTTATGTATGTTATGGCGGCTACGAGGCCAGACATTGCATTTACAATGGGAGTGGTTAGTTGATATATAGCTATTCCTAGCAAGCAATGTTGGATAGCGGTGAAACACATCCTTAAATACTTGAAGGATTTAGGGTACAATGAGCAGGTGTTCAAACTTTGATAATTAACTATGTGTTGGGTTAAAGGCGCTGCGCCTTTGCCCGGGGCCGACGACGTTCGATGTTCGACCGTCCACCCACGTGTGTACACTTCCTTATTCTTTGTATACATAAGAATATGGAGCTCCTCACTCACTAGTTCTTGAGGTTGCTCCACCCACACTCGCGTGCTCCTCCCCTTCCCCACATGCACCGCGTACACGCGCACTCACAAGTGGTATCAGAGGTATGACGGTGAATCGTGCACGCGACCACTTTTTGAAGACCGACTCGGAAGTGACGGAGCTCGCCGGCTATGGCGGAGCTCAAAGATTAAGCTTGAGCTTGGCAGTGGCAGCAAACCAACAAGGATCGGAAGGAGATTGGAGATCTCGGATCTCGGATCTCGGCGGTTCCCGGCTACCCGGCACGTGTAGCCCTTCTCGGGCGTTGGGAATCTTGGGAGCTTCAAGGAATCTTTGTAGAAAATAGAGCATGAAGGGAAGCTTGAGAGTTTTTTGGCAAGCTATGCAGAGTCTGGCAACTCCTGATAGAGCCTACAGAGAGCATGGGAGTTAGGGAGTGTGTGGTGGTGTAGAGACACACACACACACGCTAACAATTGAAGCTCAACAAGCAGCTGGTGCAGAGCATTGCAATTGGGGGATTTTGAGCCAGTGCAAAATTGGGCAGCAACCAGGTGTTTTATAAGCTTGGAAGGTTTGAATCGGCAGAACAACAACAAGAAATTGAAGCCTTGAAGGCTCGGAAGCTATGTAGCAGGTGAATCAAAAGCATGGCAGAGAATGAGAATATTTGAAATCTAGCAGGTCGAGCAAAGCGGGCATTAACGAGCAATGCAAGCCACATTAGAAGGACACAACAAAGCCATAATCGGCTACATTCCGAGGTAGTAGACAACGACCAATTCAGCAAAGCCTTAGAACCGAACAGGGGGAGAACTTGGAGACAATGAGCAACCACCAAAAGTTGGCAGCACTGGTCAACAGGCGAGCTTAAGCAGCAAATTGGGCAGCACTGGCTGCTGCAAGTAGTAGTGAGCATAGGTTGAGTGGCACACACACACACTCCCAATAGGGTGCTGTAATCAGGCTGGTTACAGACCGCGCCCGCAGACGTGGAGGCTAGGCGGCGTTTGCCGATACGCAGGGCAGAAAGGGCAGAGGACAAGGTCTTGGACAGGCGATACCCCCTGCCCAAGCTCGGGCGGGGGTTGAGCTTTTGCCAGGTCAGCCAAAATCAGGCGGGGAACCAATGAGCTGTTGAAAATGATTTTGCTTTATGATAAAATAATGTAGCCAGTGTGTAATGCATGCCCGCCCATCATCAAAAGTGACGGACACCCGCATTGGCAGTGTGTATCCAGCCTCAGTAGGAATTGGAGTCGGGCTGCAGGAAAATTGTGTGTGTTGATTCTACACACACACACACACACCTCGGTGATCATCAGACCTAGCAGAGCCAACTTCAGAATACAGTGAATTGAAAACTATCTTTATTTTCAAGCTTACACACTATAGTGTGTGCAAGGGGCTACTCCCGCCAAGCCCTCGACCCCCCCCCCCCCCCCCCCCCCCCCCCGACTCCTCAACACCCCGACCCTTCGACCTCCAGTCCCCCGCTCACACAAGCTTGAGAGAGAGAGAGAGAGAGAGAGAGAGAGAGAGAGCTCCTCTTAGCAAGGGAATGAGAGAGTGCAAGTGAAAGAGAGCGAGCATGAGAGAGAGAGAGAGAGAGAGAGAGAGAGAGAGAGAGAGAGAGAGCGAGCAAGTGAGAAAAAGAGAGAACAGTTTTTTTGACATCGGCATCAGAGTGCTCCCGTCCGGCGGCGAGAGACAGTTCCACATCGTCGCATTGGTTTGACACTAAATCGCCAACTTTTTTGCTTTAGCATTCTTCTCGGCATTTTGCATCGGCTCAGTCTCAATTTTGAGCATCGGTGATTAGCCTTTTCGACCTCAATTTTGACACCAATCATGCGGCTATTTCGCCCAACGACCAAAGACGGCATCGACAACGATTTCTTGACCTCGACACAGCATGAGACGATAGACCAAGAGCGGCATCGCTCTCGTCTAGCCCACATTCGGAGCGGCCCGGCTTTGACGTACTCTCCACGACTTCGACCTTTCGACGATTTTCTCCAGTTTTTGACTTTGACGGCACATACCGACACATACAGCTCCGACGGTCCATTGCGGATCGTGTTTTTTCCTCGAGCGCGCTCAGCTCTTAGATGATGTTTTCAATCGACATGTTTACCGACTGATGAGGTAGTGTGTCCAGTGTTTCCCATCGTTTTTGCTCACAGGTTGCACAATCTTTCTAGTACAGTTGATGCGGCACATGTAGTGCTCATGTACGATTGTGTGGAGCATTCCAAAGAGATTTTTTGCACAGTTTGGTGTAGTTTCATTCTATGTATACATTATGCGGATACAGTTTGAGCTAGCCATCGCTCGCAAGTAGCAGGTTTGCAGGTTTGCAGGTGTTTTTGGACAGGTACACGTCCATAGAGCCACTTGGTCATGAGTGAGCTATTTTGTCAGGGTTTTGGCAATGTTATGTATGCCATTTGTGGATTTTGCTACTGAGACACTAAGTGCCTATTTTCATGCATATTTGATGAGATTTTTAAATTTTTGCTTAGTTTTCAGGGGGAATTTTACTGAATTTTTCCCACATTCTCGTCATGGTTTATGTGTATTCGCAGTTTGCTCCCTGATGGTTTGGTGGTCAAGTTGACTCCCACTCTTGCAGTTATCTGCACTTTGTTTGGCTTGCAGTTTGCGTTGAGTTTTGACTCATTTTGCAAAGGAAATTCTGTTACTTTTTTCCCCATCTTCTCACCATAAAAGTTTGCAACGTTATGCCATCTTGTACAGTGGTCAATATATTCCCACTTTGATAGTGATCGAGTTTTTACTCTCATTTTGATAGGTTTTGTCAGCTTGGACACAGTTTGGTGTTTTTGTACCCACTCTCGTAGGAGTGAGGATTAGTGTATGCTGCTTGTGTGACTAGAGATAGATAGTCACACGCTTCACAGGTTTTTTGCAACTTTTTGTAGCCAGTTTCTCTTATCGGATGCGTTTTGAGCTACTTTTCTCTCTACTTGCGTATATGGTTATGCGCTTTACGCTTGATTGAGAAGTTTGTCCCAGTTTATGCTTACAGATAGCAGATTTTGGAGTTGTTTAATGCATATGTGAGCATCGGTTTTGATGCAATTGGTCATGGTTCTCATGATTGTGTAGTGGTCGAGTGATCTCCCACTTTGTTGCCATTTTGACATTCACTTATGGCAACAGTTAGACGGCGGTCTCGTTCTTGCCGATATGTACGATGTTGGCATTGTGGTCACACAAGGCACATTAGGTGCCGTTGTTAGACCATGTCGTGAGTGGTTCAACACATTTTCTAGTGGGAGCTTTGGATGTGTACACTTGGCCGATGGTTCTGCGTCTGACATAGAGGATGCAAGAGATGTTTGTTTGTCTTTGCCCAGTGGTGCGTCTACACGCTACGACATGTGCACTACGTTCCTCAGCTGAGACAGAGCTTGATCTTAGTAAGAAAGCTAACAGACTTTGGTTGTCAGATACTGCTTAGAGATCAATCTTTCCAAATGCATTGTGGTTCATTAGTGGTTGCTAGAGGAGCCCGTAGCGCCTAGTATATCATATGCATGTGTCTGAGGTTCGAGATGGCATCATCTCAGTTTTGTTGTTGGCATTCTTTGAGCGAGAGATGAGACATGTCTCTTTCTGTTATCAAATAGGACGTAGATAAATAGGTATTTGAGTTGCCTACTTAATGGAGAGAGACAAATCTTCACACATGAGAGATTATAGAGTAGAGAGAGAGAGAGAGAGAGAGAGAGAGCACACAATATACGTGATTTACCCAATGTGGGCTACATCCATGCAAAAGCAGCCACTCAATGGCTTTAGTACTTCAAACAAGAAGTAGGTTACAAAGGGATTATACCCTTAATAGAGCTCCCACCTTGCTTCACTCTCCCCACCTCACACCCACCTTGTTGCATCAACTTCACACTCCACTGTAGAAATGGCCTCCTTTTATAGGCCAAAAGGGCTACCCTCTCTCATGAGAAGCAACCGTGTTTAGCCGCCCTTATGTACACAAGTCCAAATGGACTCTCCAATCCACCCATGTGTGGCCGCCCTTGAGAAGACAAGTCCTCCTTTGAAATCGGCCACCGGCCATTGACTTTCGATCACCGGCCACCGGCCATTGACTACCGGCATTGGCCAACCGGCCAAACGATCGGCCATTTTCCGACCACTTTCCAGCCATAATATTTTGACGAAAAGGAATATTCGGTGGTTTTCGGCAAGTAATTTTTCCTCACGCACGATGGCTTCTCCTCATAACGGGGGCCTTACAAATGTGCATTTTTAATACAAAAAATTACAAGGGGTAAATCAGGCTCCATACTTAACAATCTCCCACTTGGAGATTGATCTCCAAACCAAACCTGTTGACTGCTTTTCATCCTAGCTTCTTATCCTTGAATGCCGATTGATGATGAGCAGAAGCTCAACTTCTCCTTGTTGACCACCTTTGTAAACAAGTCTGCAGGTTTTTCACTTGTATGCACCTTTCCTAGCTTTAGTTGTCCCTTCTTCCAAAAGTGTACATATGAAGTGATATCTCACCTCAATGTGCTTTGTCGTTGAATGAAAGGCTAAGTTCTTTGGAAGATGGATAGCGCTTTGGCTATCACTATATAAGACATCATTGTCAAGCTCTTCTAAGAATCTGCGAAGCCACAGAATTTCTTTGCTTGCCTCTATCATTGCTACATACTCTGCTTCCGTGGTAGAAAGTGAAACCACTTTCTGCAGCTTTGAAGCCCAGCTTACTAATGTGCCTCCAACCGTGAATACATAGCTAGTAGTTCTCCTTCAAGTATCCTTGTCACCTGCCATATCTGCATCAGCATACCCTTGAAGAAAAATATCAGTTCCTCCAAAATAGAAAGCATTTGTTGTTGTCCCTTTCAAATACCTAAGTATCCAGTTCACAGCTTACTAGTGCTCTTTACATGGGTTGTCCATGAACCTACTTACAACCCCCACAACATGTGCAATGTCTGGCCTTGTCCAGACCATAGCATACATAAGAGACCCTACCACTGCAACATATGGAACTTTAGACATATAGGCTATCTCCTCTTGTGTCTTTAGGCACGTATCCTTGGTTAGTTTAAAGTGACCAACCAAAGGTGTGGAAACCATTTTTGCATTTTGCATTGCAAACCTTTCATGTTCGACTTACTAGTGTCAAGGCGGCCTAACCTAGTAGCTGCAGTGGGAGCATTTGCAGAGGGGGTTGTTAGTCGTGCGATGACTGACACTAGCATGATGCATAGTGGAGCTTTGTAGACAATACATAATAGTCTACGATATTAATATGTAGGCTCTAGCGTGGGTACACACGCTCGCCTACCACCAGAGCTAATACGACTGTGTGTATATTGACAAAGTGAGCCAATGGACATAGGTTGAGACGGTCTCTCACCTAGTTTATTGTACACACTAGTAGTTTAGTTAGTAGGTCTCACTTATCGGCGCATCACTTTTAAGTGGGAGTTTGTTAGGGTAAAGGCAATGTGCCTTTACTCGGGGCCGAAGGTCCAGTGTGAAGGAGTACGAGCGGAAGTGCGACGCGAGAGAGAGTACGAGAAGAAGAGCACGACGATATGGTGAACTCGCTCTACTGTAATGTGTAGAGCATAGTGAGTTCTTATTAGGTTTTTACAAAAGAATATGTGTACATACCTGGGCGACCACATTCGGCTTTATACCCCCAACAACCTCCCACTTAAAGTCCAATGTGGTACTTTAAGTGTGAGAGAAACTACTATACAAGCTAATATACAAGAGATGTAGAGAAGTGATGTACTACCCTACACCTAACTGCTTGCGAAAATGCGCAAAGCTCTCTGAGGGAAGTCCTTTTGTAAGTAGATCAGCAGGATTTTCTGTGGTGTGAACTTTGACAAGCTGAAGTTGCTTATCCTCGAGCATTTCCCTGATGAAATGATACTTCACATCCACATGCTTTGTCTTTGAGTGATAAACTGGATTGCGAGCCAATTGTATAGCACTTTGACTATCACAATATAACACAGGCATCTCTTCTTTGATCCCAAATCTGTTACTAGTCGATTAAGCCAAATTGATTCTTTGCATGCCTCTGATGCTGCAACATATTCAGCCTCTGTAGTAGACTGATTAACACAATCTTGTAATCTAGAACTCCATGATACTGCTCCACCAGCCAATGTAAAGACATACCCTGACGTAGACCTTCGGTTGTCTAAGTCACCTGCATAATCTGAGTCTGTAAAACCCTTTACACTTAGCTCTTGACTCCCATAGCATATACGCATACTCTTTGTAGCTTTCAGGTATCTCAATATTCCTTTCACTGCCTCCCAATGTTTCTTGCCTGGGTTTGACATGTATCGACTTACTACTCCCACTGCAAATGCAATGTCTGGGCGAGTAGCGCGCAATCATTGCATACATCAAACTACCCACTGCAGACGCATATGGAATCTTATCCATTTCAGTCTGTTCTTCCTCATACATAGGACAATCTTGTTTGCTAAGTTTTACATATGGTGGCAATGGAACACTCAATACCTTTCCCTTCTCCATATTGAAACGTTGCAAAACCTTGTCAATATACTCTGTTTGAGATAACCAAATCAACTTCTTTGATCTGTCTCTCTCAATGCGCATACCAAGTATATGACTTGCCTCACCCATGTCTTTCATGTCAAACGATTTTGCCATCTTTGACTTCAAAGCTGAAATTTCTTCCAAGTGCTTGCCAGCAATCAACATGTCATCCACATACAAAATAAGGATCAGCCAACTACCATCCTTAGCCTTCTTTGTATATAGACAGTGATCGAACTCACTACGTTTGTAGCCTTGAGAAAGCATAAACTTGTGGAATTTATGGTACCATGCCTTCGGTGATTGTTTTAAGCCATAAAGACTCTTTAACAACTGGCATGCCCAATCTTCCTTGCCTTTCTCAACAAACCCTTCTGGCTGCTGCATGTAAATTTCCACATCTAAATCACCATGCAAGAACGCTGTCTTGACATCCATTTGGTGCAACACCAAATCTAATATGGAAACCAATGCAAGAAAGCATCTCAATGTAGTCATCTTGACCACCGGAGAGAAGACTTCATCAAAGTCAATGCCTTGTTCTTGCTTAAAGCCCTTGGCAACAAGCCTTGCTTTGTACTTTGGCTGACTATCATGAGCGGTGATCTTATACCTGTAAACCCATTTACAAGGTAGAGCCTTTTTGCCCTGTGGTAATTTAACTAGCTTCCATGTCTTGTTTTTATGCAGAGTTGTCATCTCTAACTTCATGGCCAATTGCCAATTCCCGGAGTCCTTCATTTGCACTGCTTCCTTGTAACATGAAGGCTCATTGCAATCAGTCAACATGACATAGTTCATAGATGGAACAAACCTATCAGGAGGTCGCGTGACACGTCCAGATTTACGCACAATAGGTGGCTCAGGCTCAGCCACAACTGTGGTTCCACTCTATCCTGTCTTTGCTCCTCTTGAGCCCTGACATTTTGTCTTGCACGTGCAGGTCCATCTTCTTGGAAGACAACTCTTCTAATCTCCTCAACCCTCTCTGGTTTAGAATGATATTTGGATTCATTAAAGTGAACATCATTGCTACGGACAACCTTTCTGGATTCGGGATCCCAAAGTCTGTACCCCATCTCACCAGAATTACCATAGCCTAGAAAGATGCACTTTCTACTCTTTGGCTCAAGTTTGTTCCTAAATTCCTTTGGAACGTGAGTATATGCCTCACAGCCAAAGACTCTGAGATGCTTGTATGATGGCATTTTGCCTGACCATACCATCTCTGGCACTGAATCCTTCTGCAAAACCTTGCTAGGAGATCTATTTACAAGATGAACAGCTGTTGATACAGCTTCAGCCCAAAACCCATTTGGAAGTTGTGCATTAGACAACATACTTCTGACCTTCTCTTGTATGGTCCTATTCATCCTCTCAGCAACACCATTTTGAGGAGGATTGTAAGGAGCAGTAAGTTCACGTTTTATACCTTTTGACTCACAAAAGTCCTGAAAGGCCTTTGAAACATACTCTCCACCATTGTCAGTGCGTAAGCATTTAAGCTTCTTGCCACTCTGATTCTCCACAAGTGTCACAAATGTTTTGAAAACACTAAACACTTCATCCTTGTGCTTGAGAAAGTAAACCCATACTTTCCTCGAGTAATCATCTATAAATGTCATAAAGTAAGAAGCTCCCCCTAGAGATAGGTTAGGCATAGGTCCACACAAATCACTATGAACAAGTGCCAATTGTGTATCTCTTCTACTGCTTCTATGCTTATGTGGCTGCTGTGTTTGCTTACCATATAGACAATGTTCACAGAATTCAAAATCATTAAATGAAAAGCCACGCAAATAACCAGAACGAGACAAGATTTCCATTCCCTTCTTGGACATATGTCCTAACCGCCTATGCCACAAAGAAACGTTCGGCTGCTCGGTTACATTGATTACATTTTTAGAGACATTTGATACATAAATCATGTAAAGTCCTCCAGACTTTACTCCATGTGCTACTGTCATAGAACCCTTGGATATCTTCCACATGTTCTGTCCAAAAGTGGTGACGTAGCCAGCATCATCAAGTAAACCTGTGCTAATCAAGCTCTTTGTAATTGCGGGAAAATGTCTCACATTCTTCAGCGTGAAAGAAGAGCCATTCTGAAACTTCAATTGAACATCTCCAACACCTAAGATCTCACATGTCTGCCCATTGCCTAGCCGAACATGATCTTTAGTGGTCACATAAGAGGTAAACCACTCCTTGTTTGGAGACACATGAAGTGATGCCCCTGAGTCTATAATCCAGTCACTCAGTGCATTTCCATCAGATGCTGTAAGAAGAGCTGAGTCCATTGTATTCTTCAAGAAGTAGATGTCTCCTGACACTAGACTGTCATCCTCTGCAACAGTGTTTGTCACATTTATTTCTTGAATCTTCACTGAGGACTTGTTCTTCTCACCATGGTCTTCAGCTTTTTTCTGCTTTCCATTCTCTGCAGTCTCTTTTCATGTGACCCTTCTTGCCACAATGGTAGCATTCTATGTCACTCTTGCGTTTAGCACTGCGGGACTTGCTACGAGACTAATTCCTCTTTCCACCTTTGTACTTTTCTTTGGTCCTTCCCCTGACAACTAAGGTTGTTCCTTTGCCTTTGTCCATTGTCTTTCTATTGGTTTCTTCAGTAAGCAGACTTCCTTCTACACCTGCTATGTTCAAACCATCTGGAGGTGCAGAATTACTCAAAGCTGTGCGAAAAGTGTCCCAACTTTCCGGCAATGTGATCAACAGGAACATAGCTCTAACAGGTTCATCAAACTTGACACCTTGAGCTGACAACTGACTATAGATTGTGTTGAATTCATTCAGATGATTGGACATAGGTGTCCCTTCTTTCATCTTCAAGTCAACAAGCTTCTTAAGCCAGTATACCTGTGAAGCTGCACTCTGCTTCTCATAAAGATCACTCAGCTTTAACCATGCTTGATAAGCCGACATCTCGTCTGCTACATTGAAGTAAACGCTTTCTGCCAAAGTCAGCATAATGGTAGAAAGTGCCAATTCATCCATTTCGCTCCATTCATCTTCGTCCATATCTTCTGGTTTTATCCCCTTGAGCTTTATAGGTTTTATCTGCTTCTTTTGTACCAACACGTGCCAAATCTGCTTCTTCCACAATGGGAAATTGGTTCCATCCAGCTTCTTGATATTGTAAAGAGCAGTGTCCTGTGATCCAGCCATAGCTACGCTTCACAGTAGTTTACTTTCTTGGGAAAAATTCGGCAGAGTTTCCCCTGTAAACTGACCTCTGAACCAATATCAACCTATCAAATGAACCAAGAAAGCTTCAGATTCTGCAGAAATTTTGGCAGAGTCTCCTTTGTAAAATGGCTCTGGTGTACTCAAAAACAAACCAAAAAACAACTCAAAAACACTATCTCTCTGACACTCTAAGCTGTGGGTAAACCTGTCCTGCACCTGTACTGTCTCTGACTGTCCTGTAAGCATAGACTGCGACAATGCCTCAACGACAGTAAAGCAAAGATGCAATCCCACCTGTCTAACTCACAGTCAATACATCCTAGCTGCCTATCTAAGGGTGCTCGAGGAATCGCTCCAAGACCTGTATCGCCGAAAGGATCTCAACATTCGAGAATCCCCCAGCTCAATAAAACCTCACTCGACCCTCAACAAAGGCTGCAGTAAATCTGACAGTACATAGACTTCCCACAAAGTCATACATCCGCAAATTTCCCACTGTATGCTGTAACCGCTGCGGCGGTTGTTTGCTGCGTGACTCACAGCCAGCAAACCCTCAACAGACATACATCGTCTCTGACAATACATCCCATGTGGAAGTACCTGCAATGTCGGGATGAAATCTGGAATTTTAAGCAGCAAACACAAGCTACCTGATGAACTAGTGGATGTCGCCTACAGTCTGTGTGTAGGTGCGCCCGTGTCGTATGTGACACGCCTCCAAGAACTGTGAGCCGTCCTTCGATGTGTAGACAGCCACAAATCAACACTCTGGGAGTGTCGATATCCTCAGCACCTGCAGCCGTAGGCCGAAAACCCCAAATTTGCAGAGTCGGATCTGCACTTGTCGAGACCACGTAGTCGAAAATGGCCTGCGCATACCTTTGTCGAAGCCGAACGGTGGCGAGATGACCTCAGAATGAAATTCTGACAACACCGAGGCCTTCGGACTACCCACGAGATTTGGGGTCGTGTCTTCGACTGTCGAATTTCACTCCAATCTGAGTTGGTGACTCTAGCCTCCGGCAGTGCTGCCCCAAGCCTCGATCTAAGCTCTGATACCAGTTGAAGGAGTACGAGCGGAAGTGCGACGCGAGAGAGAGTGCGAGAAGAAGAGCACAACGATATGGTGAACTCGCTCTACTGTAATGTGTAGAGCATAGTGAGTTCTTATTAGGTTTTTACAAAAGAATATGTGTACATACCTGGCGGCCCGCCCACTTACCTAGGCGACCACATTGGGCTTTATACCCCAACACAGTGTCCCCGACCGCCCGCCCACATGTGTACACTTCCTTAATCTTTGTATACATAAGAATAAGGAGCTCCTCACTCACTAGTTCCTGAGGTTTCTCCACCCACACTCTCGTGCTCCTCCCCTTCCCTACACGCACCGCACCGTACATATACGCATCCATGCACACGTGCACTCACACTATGCATCTATTATTGGCTACACAAATCCTGATTGTGCAGGTTGTAAAGACAGTGGGAGATCTACGCTTGGCTACATGTTTATATTTGCAAGAGGAGCCATTTTTTGGAGACCCATTCTCCAAGACTGTTTGTCTTTTCAACTACAGAGGCTGGGTATGTTGCAACATCAGATGCCATCAAGAAAGCTTTAATGTGAGGTTTAAACATTCAGCAAGCTCCAACTTTGTATTGTGATAGTCAAAGTGTCGTTGCTTTGGCAAGAAATTTCATGTTTCATTCCAAATCAAAACACATTGACCACACTATTGGAGCCCCTGGTTAGTCTGTGGCTCCCTTTGCATGGGGAATTGGTAGTGAAAGCTTGGCCGATCCCGAAGTCTCGAGAGCTGCTTGTGTGACGCATGGCGGTTGAAGAGGATGCAGCAAGGAGAGAGAGAAAGAGAGAAGATTGCAGGGTCATGGAGTACGAGTAGTCTAAGGTGATCGAGGGTCAGGTGGGGCGGCTAGGAGCACTCTGAGTCACCTGTGCATGTCGTTCAAGGGCTGCAGAATGTATGAGTGTTGACCGAACGTGGGGCAGAGAGGACATGCACGCGCAGCGTGTGATAGTAACAGGCCGAGAGAGTGTGTGTCAAAAAGGTGGGATGGCTGGATAGACAGAGAGGTTGGTGGGTGCCACAAGTAAACAAGCAGGGGATCGAGGGAGGGAGATATTTTGGCGGCTGAAGAGATAGAGAGAGCTGGTTGGCACCGGTTTAGCGGCAGCGTCTATAGGTGATTACTTCAGTGGATAATGAGAGAGAGAGAGAGAGAGAGAGAGAGAGAGAGAGAGAGAGAGAGAGAGAGAGAGAGAGAGAGAGAGAGAGAGAGAGAGAGAGAGAGAGAGAGAGAGAGAGAGAGAGAGAGAGTGGGGGGGAGGGTGGTCTGTCCAGCACGCGACAGAGGGAGGATGAAGGGGTTGTGTGTGGTGTTGGGTCGTTTTTGGCAAAAGCAGTGCATCCAGGGGAGAACAATCTACCATGCAATGATAGCCTGAAGAGGTTGGTGCCACTAGTGGCTTTACAGCTCCAGTCGTGCATGGCGGGCTGCACAGAGAGAGAGAGAGAGAGAGAGAGAGAGAGAGAGAGAGAGAGAGAGAGAGAGAGAGAGAGAGAGAGAGAGAGAGAGAGAGAGAGTCACGGGTGGCCATTCAAATGGTGGGTTGTTGCCACTATTCCTATTGGGCCCTCGTTAAAATCCTCTGCATGCAAAGGACTGGTGGGCACTGCATGGGTTGGCAGGCATTGCAGAGCGAGTGAGAGTGGGAGAGAGTTTTTTGGACGTTCACTGAAGTGGGAGAGAGAGAGTTTACGAGGGAGAGCAAGGTTAAGAGAGAAAGAGAGAGTAGACGACTAGCTAGTTGACAAAGGCCTGCATGGCGGTTGGTGAGCCGTGGGGATGAGGGGTTGCTGGCTTGAAGCCGATTGTTGTGTGGTCGGTCAACTACTGCACACAACTCTGTGGTCATTTGCCTGCTGCACTGAGCTTTACCCACCCACCATATAAGGCGGATAGACTTGGACGCCAACCAGTAATGGCGACCACGGAAGCCAAGGCTATGTCATCTTCTCTGCATTCATTGCTTCGTGCAACAGCCTCATATTTGGATACAACATCGGCATCTCTGGTGGAGTGACAGCAATGCAAAACTTCTTGTAGAGGTTTTTTTTTTTCTTCTTCTAATTCAATTTCCCTCATGATTGAAATTTCCTAGACCGTGAATGGTTCGGTTTCCTACACCTCTTACTACATCACCTTCTTCCTAAAGATCTATTAGATTGTTAGTCACATAGTATGATCCCTTCTCTATATCTGCAATCGTTAATCTCTTCTCATTGCTTGTATATAATAATTACTACACCTAAATAAATATGCAAGCATACAATCTTCCACGTAGATATGCTCATCTCTCTTATCTATATATCTAAACTACTAGCTAGCTATTTATATAGACATATGCAACTAAATACGCAATTTCCATTCTCTCCCCCATACATAGCTTCATATAGTGAATTATGAACACTAAACAAATTTTCAATCAATCATAAAAATCCACAAACCATCATGAATCCAAGCATACTTGCAAACTAACGAGATTAACAATTACTTGTGCACAATACCAAATGAAGACAATTATGTACAAGAGAAGCATAACTTATCTATGATCGTGGTAATCTCTATAGCTAGGATTGTCGTAAATTGGAGATCGTAGCCATAGCTCTGATACCACTGCTACAAACGGAGGAATGGTGGCCCTGCAAAATACCAAAATAACAGGCTGCAAACCAAAAAACTGACAAATCTTCTTACCTGGCGATTCCCTTAGCACATAAACCACGACGTATGCGAACAGAGAGAGACTGAGAGCGAGACAGAGTAAGCGAGCACGTGTAGATGCACCTCCTAGAGCTGAGTGCTAGCCGGCACGGCGAGAGAGAAGAGGGGAGAGGAGAGAAGAAGTACATAGACACTGGGTGCAATCTCCCCTCGTGCAAGAGTGACCATTTCTCTCTTGCACGTATTTCATTTATAAATTTCTTGAATGGTCAAAGTGAGTAAAAACTGGCCGGCCGGTCATAAATGGCCAAAGCTCATAAAGAGCACTTGAATAATCAAATATAATATCCTTCTGTATAATCCATTATCTGTTAATGCTTTTGCCACCTGTCAGCTGCAATAAATAAATCAATATCAATTCCATAACAAGAATGATTAAGAGCCATGTGCTCCAACTCATAATTTATAGAGAGGAGAGAACAACGTCATCCCAAGAGACCTCCAAGATGAGTCATCCCAAGAGACCCCTCCTAAGTAACACAGGGTATTGAAAGAATCTTGAGCCGTGGGATCGACGCGAGGAAAGTAGGCACGAAACGAGAAACTTTGATTAACCATCTGGATGTGTCTGAGTTTACTTTTTAAGTATGAGTTTACTTTTCAATATTTTGGTTTACTTTATATGTTTTTGTTTTCCACCTTTGGACAACCAAACACTCGCGTGCACGTGGATAGAGCGTTCAAATCGTGCTCGCATCTCAAGGTCAACTTTTTAGCATCATCCGTCGTCTTTGAGATCCCCCCCCCCCCCCCCCCCTCTCTTTTAGATCCCACCGCTTCATTTAAGACCCCTTGTTACTTAGTCATGCTTAAATTTTAACTCTAGGAGCTTTTATTTGCTGATTGTCAACTATACTGTGGAAGTGAGAGCGAGGTGCCAGCGATGGAGGAGCGGAGGGGAATCACAGATGCTTAGCAAGCAGGAAGCTTTCCTGAGCAGCGCCCTCTCATCGTTTACGCAGGCCAATCAGCGCAGCGTCCTCTCTTGGAACTCTCTCCTCGCAGCTTATGGTCGTCATGGAGTGCAGGGACTTTTTGTCCTCCACCTTTTGGACATGCAGCAACAAGGCGTTCTGCCCAACAGAGTCTCTTTTATCCTCACCCTGTCGTCCCTTGTCAGCCATCCATCCCACGCTATTTATGGCAAGCGCATCCATGCTTGCACTCAAACCTGCTCATTTCGCTCTCATGTCATTTTGGGTAGCTCTCTGTTTAACATGTATGGGCGTTGCGGCAGCTTGGAAGCTGCATGGAATGTCTTTAATGACATACCCACGAAAGACATCAGCGCATGGAATGCCATGTTATCATTGTATGCAGATCGTGGCCTCTCTGAAGAAACCATTCACCTTTTCGTGGCATTGCTCAATGAAGGGCCAATGGTTCCAAATAACGTTACCTACATTAATATGCTTGGGGTATGCGCTCTTCAAGCTGGCCTTAGTATGGGCAGACTTGTACATAGTTTTATTGCAGAGAGTATGCTGGAAGCTGATGTTGTGGCGACCACTTCCATATTAAACATGTATGCTAAATGTGGTTCCCCTCAAGATGCTTGGGAAGTTTTCTCTACAATGGAGGTACGCAATGTGATCACATGGAATACCATGATTTCTCATCTTTCTCAGCAAAATCAAAGCGATAGAGCTCTAGAAATTTATCATAAAATCCAAAATGAAGGAGTCCTGCATGATAATACCACTTTGGTCAGTATATTTGCTGGTTGCACCTCTGAAGAAAAGCTTGCTGAAGGTGAGCGGATTCTTGCCTGCATCTTTAGGTCTACTTTGAAGTTGGATGTCTCTGTTGGCAATGCTGTCCTCAACATGTATGGAAAGTGTGGCAGATTAGCAAGGATCTCTGTGATATTGAATGTAATGCAAGGAAAAAATGTATGCACATGGACTACTATAATTACAGCTTACACACAGAGCAATTATTGCGAGTTGGCCCTGGAGTATTATCATTGGATGCTTCAAGCTGGGGTATACCCAAATCAGGTGACTTTCATCAGTGTGCTTGAACTTTGAACAAGGAAAACTAGTACATGCTCAAATTATTGACCATGGATGTGATGGGGAACGTGCCATTCAAAATGGTCTAATATGTATGTATGGCAAGTGTTGCAGTTTGCAAGATGCTCAATACATTTTTTATAAGATGCCAAAACCAGATGTTTTTTCATGGAATTCTATAATTTCAGCAAGCAGTTGCCACGAAGATGGTGTTAATGCATTTGGGCTGTTTACTCAAATTTCAACCAGATCCATTTTACCGAACTTGTTCACATTTGTGAGCATGTGTGATGTGTGCGCAAGTCATTTTGCTATAGATGAAGGCAAACATATTCATGCTATGGTTATTGAATGTTGCGAGGTAGAGGTAATTGTTGGCACAGCTCTATTAACATGTATAGCAAGTTTAGCATGCTACAGGATGCACAAAAGGCTTTCGATATGATTCCTGAACACAATGTCATTTCTTGGACTGCCTTAATAACCGCATATGCTCGGCACAGGCAGGGAAAAGAGGCATTACAATTGTGCAATTGAAAGGAATTAAGCCCAACCACGTCACCTTCACCAGCGTTCTTGCTTCAGTTTCTTCAGCAGAAACTGCATCAGAAGCCCAACAGGTGTGCCACCTCATTTTGAAATCGGGTTTGGGCTCTGATGTCACCTTTGGTAACACTATCATCACCATGTATGGTAAATGTGACAATATCGAGTGTGCGCGTATGGCATTTGACAGAATGGAAGAGAGAGATATTGTCTTTGTGGAATGCTATGGTAGCGGTGTATGCCCATCATTGTAGCCTCCAAGATGTTTATTTGTTTTTTGACCAGATGATTTGGGAAGGAATTACACCCGATGGTGTCACTTTTCTTAGTGTTATTCATGCATGTTCTAGGCAGCTGGCTTTATTCGAGGGCAAGCAACTTCACTGCCGTATGCTTGAGTCAGGTCTTTTGAAAGATTCTAAGGTGGCAACGGCCATGATGAGCTTTTATGGCAAGTGTGGCAGTGTTAACGATGCTTTAATTGTTTTTAATAATATGCATCAAAATGATGTTGTATCTTGGACTGCCGCTATCTTAGCATATGCTCAAAATGGGCAAGCGAAGGAGGCGATGCAAGTTTTCAACCAAATGCAACAAGATGGAGTGACTCCAAATGAAATTACATTTTCCAATGTCATCAATGCCTGTAGTCATGCTGGTTTGTTTCATCATGGTATTGAGTGCTTTACTTCTATGGTGAAGACTTACAACATCTCACCAGAGGTGAATCATTACGTTTCAATTATTGACCTCTCGGGAAGAGCTGGGCAGATTCATCAGGCAGACAATCTGATTGGTGATATGCCCTTCCAGCCCAACACGGTGCCATATCTTTCACTGCTTGGTGCATGCCAAGAACCATTAGATGTTTTGCAAGGAGAGCAAGTGGCAGAGCAAGCCATGGAATTGAATTCCAGCATGACAGGTCCTTATGTTCAAACATTCATGCGACTCTTTGTACTGGAGCGGGATGCTAGCAAGCTTTGAATGAGAACTCGCAGAGTAGTAAGTGTGTTCTCAAATGTATAGGGACTTTGCTGCTGCTAAAGTGCATCTCCCATTGGACCATTGGCTGATTGTTTTTTCCACCCTTATTGTTTCACTAACCCTAAATGGACCTTCTACCCTTTCTTGTGCAACCCCAAATGAAAAGTCTTCTTGAACATAACTAGAAGGAAGAATCAACCAGCTACCTGGCTCACCTATGAACATGTGTGGGATGAACCACCCATTGTAGCCACCATTTGGCAGCATGCTCTAGCTAGGCCAACCATTGAGGACACAGACATGCACCCATAAGACCGAGTGTCCCATACCACCGAAATTGAGGTTACCCAGCGCATCCGTAGCCTCACGGACTGTTGACTTGAATGTCGTCAACGGTGATAGTAGCCACAAGGGAGGCCTTGACCTTCTTTTATAGGTGACCATTGGTCATGTTTCCAATGACATTTATCCGAGCATTGGGCACCCATCTGACCAAGTGTCCTAGATTGGGTGCTCGCTTCGGGAAACGTACCAAAGTAGCAAATCTTTCAAGTTTACTGATAAGTATTGAACATAGGCACCATGCAGAGTGTGACAATCCTTTAGGCTAGCAAGAAATATGCTTATTTTGGACATCTTCCAAACATTCTTCTTGATAGGCACAATTTGTATCAGCTTAGATCTCCAAGGACTTTTGATGTTGGCCAATTGGGTCCTCACTCCTAAGATATGGACATAACATACCTCTCCCTTTTAGGTTCCTTGATGTCCTTCCGATAAAGTGGAAAATATATCTTTCAAAGAGAGAACGCTCCCAAGTAGCAAATCTTCCAAGTTTACCATTCCATTTGATAAGTATTGAACATAGGCACCATGCAGAGTGTGACGATCTTTTAGGCTACTAAGTTCGAACATCTTTCCAAACATTCTTCTTGATAGGCACAATTGTTTTTAAGGGGAGGCATGTGTATTGCGTTCCATACCACTAGTTTGTTTTGTGAGTGTAACAAAACTCACAAGGGGAAGTTTGTTGGGTGTGAGCTTTGTTGGACCCTGTGTGTGTGTGTGTGTGTGTGTGTGTGTGTGTGTGTGTGTGTGTGTGTGAGAGAGAGAGAGAGAGAGAGAGAGAGAGAGAGAGAGAGAGAGAGAGAGAGAGAGAGAGAGAGAGAGAACAACCTCTACCTATGCGGCCACTTATGTGGACCTAGCCATTCGATCTATCCCATGCGGAAACCTATGTGAAAAGTTGTGGACCTAGCTATGATGTGGATGCATGCCTTGGATGCAGTTTGTTTACATACATAACTTTGATGTCCACTCATAGTCTTCTTGGACAACCCCTATGTCCTTTAGACTCAATGTGTGTGCATAAAATGATGAGCATTTAGAAAGGATATAAGGGTTGAGTCGAAAAGATAATGTACTAAAATGGACATATATAATTTTCACATGTAGGCTCGAATTGCAAAATCCTTTTCAATCAAAATGGAGAGAAAAAGAGCTCCTCCAAATTTAAGGGGAGACCGCTTTAAATGTTAGCTATGCTACACTTATGAGTTAGAGTGGGTTTTAAAAAACAAAACGTTGTTCAAGAAGTCAAATTTTTAAAATGAAGTGAGGGGTGTCTAAAATTGATTTTTTAAAATTTTGGTCGTGTTTCTAGACAGACTTTGTCGGGTGTGAGCTTTGTTGCACCCTGTGTGTGTGTGTGTGTGTGTGTGTGTGTGTGTGTGAGAGAGAGAGAGAGAGAGAGAGAGAGAGAACACCCTCTAAATATATGGACATTACGTGGACTAAACCATGTGATCTATCCCATGTGGAAAGTTGTGGACCTAGTCATGTGATCTATCTCATGTGGTAACCTATGCATAAAGCGACTAATCAACCATGATATGTAAGTTTTAGAAATAGCCACCTATTGTGTTGTGCATGTATGCCACCTTTCGTGCTTTCTTTTAGCTCTACAAAAGAGCACCCAATGTACAAACAATTTAATGCATAATAATCTATTGTATTCTTTGTATCTCCACACTCTCTCTTTGATTAGTTTGTAGCATTGCATTAAGCTTGCTAATTACATGCTTAGCTTATCCACTGTAATCTTTGTCAATTTTAACTTCATCCTACCCAAACTCCGTAGACTAAGGGAGCGGGCTACAAGCGCTCTTGCTACAACCCTTATATCTAAATACTTTGACAAACTTGGGATGTAATGCTCTTGTGGATGAGGCCCAAAAGGCTAGGACCAAACCCGGTGTGGTAGATCCTTCCAAGTTCTAAAAACGACCAAGATAAACAAAATGGACTCAATGCAAGTATATGGCTACTTCAAGAGCCATTAGAAACAACAAAACCATGAGAAATATAGTGCTCAAAGACCACATGGGATTGGGCATGTAGATGTTGAACTAGGACCTGGGGTTCTTTGCACAACTCAAGGGCATTCTCTGCCTATGTCTAGGTTTCCCAAAGGCAAGACCATCAACAAATTGGTAGCCCTAAAATAGATAATAATCATGACAATGTTTATGGTGTAGGATCCAATGAGTACTCAACAAGCAAGCAAGTGCAAAGGCACACTTATCTACAAAATGGGAGGCCAACGAAGTTTCATGTGGAGCATCAAACTATGGACAAACATGCTTAGGAGGTATACCTCACTCACTCAGAGCTTGGTGATTTTTTTCTTCTTTTCAGGTTCATAAATTCTTTGTACATGATTGCAAATTCAAATTCTATTAGGATCTAAAAGGATGGGTCTTTGTGTGACACCTTGAAACTTGAGTAAATATGGTTGCTATACCTCACACTCAATTTTATGCATGTGTAGGGGAGTTAGACATGTGGAATTGGTCTATTATGATTGATGGGGTGTCGAGTAAGCATACATTGCAGTACCCATTTTTCAAGTTTAATCACTTGGAGCAAGAAAACATGCAAGGGACACTAGAACATGGGCTATTACATTCAAGGTATTTCCTCCTTATACAATGGAAAAAAATATGGCTCTAACCAAAAAATACGATGAAGGCAACACCTCTAATTGGTTACTACAAGAACCACGGAGCATAATGGAAAACAGAACATCAAAGTACCATTCGAGTTTGAAGGATGTCTATGTACTCAAAAAAGATCTAAAGGTGAACATCAAATGGAAAGATCTTCCTCTCCAATCCCTATGGACCTATATCTTGAAAGGAATGATGGTCACTTAGCCAATAGATGGCTTCCATGACCATACTTTGACAGGTCCACATACACAACGGTTGGAAAAACACACAATGGACCTATCAATATGCATCACAATATGCCTATCAATATGCATCACAATATGCCTATCAATATGCAGCATAATCAAGTTAGGCCATCCAATCTAGCAAGATTGAGGGGGGAGGAATGATGACATGAGTGATTTATATGATTGTATGGCCTATTTACAACAAGTGGTCTATGCTGAGAGAGAAAGTGGTGCACACATCATGCTCCAAGTATTTGGTCTCACCCTATAGGAAGGAGCATTGGACTAGTTTCAAAATGCTTAAGAATAGTACATGGCATGGTCCAAGTATTTGGTCTCACCCTATAGAGAGGAGCATTAGACTGGTTTCGAAATGCTTAAGACTAGTACATGACATGATTGTGACACCCTAACCAAATGCTTTATAGAATCTCACCACCAAAATGGGAGTCCATCACAACACACTCACAAAGATCTCATGCTTCAAGCAAAAGAGACTATTCAATGAGGGAGAGTATTACAAGCTTGAAGCAATACATAGCCAAATGTCTGGTTAATGAGATGCCAACCTAAAGAGAGATTTGTGTCATGATTTCTATAGGGGCTATTAAGCATGAGCTTTATGCTCCTTTATTTGGAAAGAGGTATGTAAATTAGGATTACAATTGTCAAGAAGCCATCCTCCTTGATGAAACATGGCCAAAGTATACTCTTGTTCCTCCGGTTGGATCATCTAGGGTCACCATTTGGCCTGAAAGTAAGGTTAATTTTAACTATTTAACTACTCTTTTGATGGCGTGGTTAGGGCTAGACAATAGGAACGTCTCCCTACCATTTTGAAGAAATCTAAAATGCATCCAAGGAAACATGTACACTTTATTAAAGATCTTGTTATGCACTTCTCATCAAAGCCTAAGCTAGAAATCCTTCCACTCAAAGTCCAATGCAAGGCCACATGCATATTTATCCCTACTTTGTGGAGGCTATGACTATCCCACAAAATTGTGCAAAGAAAGTCTATATCAAGAGTAAAGGCAAGAAATTGACACTAGTACTACCAACCTAAGTCTACCACATTAAAGACAAGACCATCGCTAATGATAGCACAAGTAGCAATGTAGCTAGAGAGCTAGTAAGGGCTTTAGAAACTACACGTGACACTTCTGGCCTACATTGGGTAAAACACTGTTCTTTAGACTCGAACAAGGGGTTCAAGAGGAAATGAGCAAGTTGGCCCCATCGTACTAAAAATTGCCTAGAAGGACCTAGAGACTTGTCAAAAGATGAGTACAAAAAGAGAGGTAAGATGTCAGTGTACTGTCTTGAAGGAATTCCCTCTCCCAATGTAAATCAATTCCTCTCATAGCGATCATAAGAGCCCAAGCTAAAATAATTACAAGCCAACCGAGTATGCCCTCAACTAAAGAGACAATTGCAAGCATTATGTCATAATCCACAAATAAATACAAGCATGTGTAGACAAGGTGTTGATGCAAGAAGAAAACTAGGGACAAGGGGGCACACTAGAGTCTGGCTCCCTTGAGTCCATAAGCTAGAAGTGCATGAATAACTTCTCCTTGATTCATGGCCTCATGGCCAAGATGAAGCTTGGGTGAATATCTATAAAATTCCAAACCATCGATTGATGTTAAACCACCCATAAGCCAACCTAGATCTCCTGTTGAGCTAACCAGTCCTACCCAATGAAGATTATATGGTTGTACTTTGTGATTATCTCATTAATATATGATGTCAGCCACTTGAGTTTGCTATTCCAACTTGTAAGTTTTTATTATTTTTGATATAATTATAAACCAATGTCATTGAGTCTGGGCTACAAGATTCTACTTCGTATTTTTCATATTTGATGGCACTCGTTTTGTCAAGACTTAAGCCATTTTGGGACAAGGACCAAATCTTCAAACTAAGGCCAAGTATAAAGGTCATTTTTTCAAGCTTATGTTCATAATTTTCTAATGAGATAAACTCTATTGAGCATTCCACAATGGATTGTGTGTATCTATGGGATTTTCTACTCATTTCTCACTCACACCATGTTGCATTCTACTTCTATGCATTGCCAGATGAAGGCTCTTCACATTGATGTAAGTCTCTCACAATTTTTCAAATCAATTTGTGACTCCCTATGAGCTCTTTGATGTCGTATCTTGTGATTTAGGCATCCATTTGACAAACTATGGGTTGCATTAGGTAGAAATCAGCATTCCTAAGTCGTAAGATACCTTAAATTCCAATTTTGACCTACTAAAGTTAAGGGTGAAGTGGAGTATCATTTTTCTAGCCACATGCTATTCATTAGGAAGAGGATGGGTCTAGGAGGCCTCTTTATTTGCCATGAGATATGAGGTGATTAACGTTAGGACAAATAGAAGCACGCCATGTGTGCAAGAATGGTGGATGTGTAAGAGAGGTGTAAGAGTGGTCAAAGGATGCACTTTTCTCTCAAAAAAGGGGGTGTACAACTTTATGATTTTTGGACTTGCATAACTCCTAATGATATGATCTCCAATTTGAGCGGAGATTATAGATCTATAATCTATACGTCGAGCTCTTTTTGTAGATATGTTACATGGTATGATTTTGCCCTCAAGATTTTAAATTTCATTTTGGGGGAAAATTTGAATTCTAATAAACTAGTTTGTTTTCCTGTTTGAATTCAAAAGTTGTCCTTTTATTACTTCTTTAATACTAGAGGTTTGACTTTCTTAAACTACCAAATAAAGAGGCCCTCCTAGACCCCATTCTCTTCCTAATGTGGTGATTTTGAGACCATAGTTTTGGCCATCCTAGTCTTGTATATCATCTCTACAAGCTTGGTTGCATTTGGGTATCATTAGGTCAACAAAAACTGTCAAGAGATTAACTCACGGTCATAGTATAGCCTTTGATGATTTTGGAATCATTTGAGAGTGCATATCTGATGATAATGTGCATTGATATTGTTTACCAACAACTTCAAAAGTTCTTGTTGCCTCCATACCCTAGCCGGGTCTACTATGTCCCTTGTATTGACATCAATGTAAAGTTCTTGTTATTTTTGCAATAAGATTAGAGTAGAGTGTGGAATTATTTTTTACAGTTGGTGCCATTGTTGGGGACATAGCCATCTAAGTGAGTGAAAACATTCACTTATAGAGTCGTTATCTCTTAGAAACTTACTCTAGTTCATTCTAGAATAGCCTTTCTTTTTGCGCATAAGTGATCGTGCCCTATTCAGGGATTTGGGGACACTAAGGTCTCAGCCATTAGAGGCCTATAGATTAGGAATTGGATTAGTGGGATAGTCTCTTAAGTTCTTAAGTCAACGGAAGGGACATTTTCTTATTCAAGGTGTTGAAACTTATTAGAGTTGTGAACCACCTTAATCACTAAAAGGAGCCAAAGTGAAATTCAGAGAAATGTCTTGCATATTGGCTTTGAATTGTATTTTATAAAATATGAGGTCAAATAGAGTTGTAAAATAATTGGTTTGATGCATGAAAACAACCAGAATCTTGAAACTCAAAAATTTATGATGTTGTTGAGTATTGTTATATTAGACATTTGAGCTAAAATGGACTTTTGAGTGTACACATAGTTTATACATGTTGAGTGTACACATAGTTTATACATGTTGAGTACATAGTGCATACTAAATTTTGGCCAATTTTGGACATCAAAGCTAGGAACAACAAAGCAAACCAGGAAAAAATGCAAACATACCAAAATTTTGGAAAAATTGCTTGAATTTAAATTCAAATTGTACAGAAAGGGTGCCATTAAAATCATCAAGTAGCAGACAATCATTCTGATAAGTTTGGGTAAAATATGGTCTTGCATTTCAATATCATAATCGTAGTCTTAAGGACCATAATTGGACACTTTTGCAAATTTTTGGAAGCATGGTTTATATACATGCTAAAAATAGCCCATAGGTGAAGTCAAAACAAACTTTGAACATCTTCATGACCTACAGAGATTAGATATCAAAATCATATAGTTTTCCATATTGAAAATTGGTATTTTGGTCAAGCTAAGGTGCTCCAAACTTAATCAAACTTTGCCAGGGTATTAAACTTGACATTTGGAACATGTCTCACTTCAAAACACTCACAACAAGTCTAGATCTCGAGGGCAATACTGAATTGTTGTTCATGAGGGATCTCTAACTTCACAACCTTGTAGATACACTTGAGTTCTTTTCAAATTTTCAAATTTGGGTCAAAAATACCCAACAAAGACCAAGTTACAAGAAAAATAAGTTTTCAAGGAAACCGGGATCTTTTTGCATATTTAAGACATTGACCAAGGGATTTCCTGCCCAAAAATAAGTCTTTTCCCTTACATAATTGGAGCATTGCTAGAGACTATGGTGCTTAGATTGGAGTCAAAAATTGATGCTGACCAATGAGTACTTGGTAAGCAAGTAAGTCAAGAAGAAAAAAACAGATGAGAACTTAGAAGTTAGTGTTGGCAAAATGGGAGTTCAACCAAACTATTAATGGCATGCAATCTAAATCTTGAACTCTCCTAGTAGACATTAAAATGATCTATGTCTTTAAATTGGTTGAGGGGAAATGCTACCTAAATACATCCTCAGGGATAAATTTAACAATGGGTTAAATGTTATCAAAGAACATGAATTTGAAGAAACCGAATATTAAGGACTTTTGATCAAGCAATGGTTACCTTAAAAAAACAAAGTAGACCTGCAGTTTCACATATTTCTTTCAGGATTATGACACAAAAAAGGGCTCTACTCAACATAACACAAGAGTCAAAGATGCAAGCAACTTACCCTCTCAATATTGGATGGATGGGGGTTTCAACACCTCTAATTTGAACAAAATGAGCGGTAATAAGGCTAATGCAACAAGATCGCCACACTTAACCACACTTTGTTTCAGGAAGGAAAATGGACTAGCCAGGAGATCCATGAATGCTACTATAGGCCAAATTATGAGAGCAATGTGCAATGTGTGCCATTAAAACCACATGTCCAATGGTGGTATCTCAAGGAGGGAAGTTGTGCCCTCTGTCTCCTCCATGCATTGCAATTCTTGCAATGCATGGTGGAGACAGAGGGCACAACTTCCCTCCCTGAGACATCACCATTGGAGTTAGGGGGAGTCAAAGGACATCTATGGGTAACTTCTTGGCATGGCCAAAGACCTACATTGCTGGCATTGCTAGCCTTTATCAGTATTTGTACTCAGCAACAATAGGTAGAAACAATGTGATGTTATGAGCTTTAGCATGGCAACCCCTGCTTAGAGAGAGAGAGAGAGAGAGAGAGAGAGAGAGAGAGAGAGAATATTTTTTGTGCATGAGAGAGCATTTTAAAAACTTCTCCACCCTCCCTTCCATAGCAAGCTTCTCATCAAGCTCTTTATAGATATGTACAATTCTATCTTTTATATATATATATATATATAGATACATACACACACACACACACACACACACACATTGTACAAGTTGTTAGCCATATCAAAGAATTCACAACATATACAATTCCCATTTAATAAAATCCATGGTTCAATCTATTCCTTAGTTACTGTATATCTTGAGCATGTTTACATGCCATGGAATGTGATTGCCATGCATTGACAATAAGTTTCTACTTCACTACACTTGTACAAAATGAAATTGCACAAAATAACTTTCATGTAATCACCTCATCGTCTCAAAATTGATCATGCCTTGATTTGATTCTGCAATCATTAATTTTGTCACCAAAATTTCCATTTGCAACATTAGTTTCACCTTGGCCTTCTTTATGCCGGATTGTCGATCATCAATCGTGCTTACTCGGTTGAATTTCTCCTTGTGAATTTGAAACTCGCTCTGAAACCGCTATTAAGATTCTAGGACAATGGAAGCTAGAACCCTTCAATCTTTCCTCACACACATAACCATCAACCTTTCACCGTCTCTCCCAAAACCCAAGTACATACAACTAGACAGGGATACCACATGCGCACACACACACACACACATAGATACATAGAAAAGATTGGACTGATATTTAATGAGAAGAAAATGCACAAAAATCATCCCAAATATGTGGAAATGAGGAAGGTTGTATTTCAAGATGTTATGCCACATGTTTATTAACAAAGACAAGAGACTATGCATGTTACATAAGGTGAAGAAACTATGCAAAATGATGATCCTTGTAGCTTTGACCATGCAGAGAGTAGTGGCACTACATTGAGCGGTATTGAAATGCCAATGCAATAGGTGATTCCTTATGTAAATCCTGCTACGTTGAGAAGGTCACCAAGGATCCTTGGCCACTTGAATTTTGGGCCAATCCTAGATTACATTATGTTGATGCATTATGGTCATTCTTCCTATGATGATGAGGCTATGTTGTGAGGTAACAAGCTTAAGTGGGAGAGTGCTATGGATTCAAACATGATTTTTAAGAAAAAATGACTCGAGACTTAGTAATGTTTCCAAAAGGGAAGATTGCTTTGCTATGTAAATGGGTCTATAAGTTGAAGATTACACCCAATGATGGGAAGCCAAAATACAAGGCTAGATTTGTTGCCAAAGGTTTCAAGAAGAAGCAAGGCATAAGCTTTTAGGAGGTTTTTTGTCAATTGTCAAGATGACTACCTTGTGGACAATATTTGCTTTGGTTTTCAAAGAGGACATGGATTTGGTCCAAATGGATATTGAGACAATGTTCTTACATATGAAAATATTCATGAAGACATTTACATGCATTAGCAAGAGGGTTTTGTTGTTGAGAACAATAAAGAGAAGTTCGTCTGTAAGCTTAAGAGAAGCCTTTATTGTTAAGCAAGCACAATAGGATTAGTATCATAAGTATGATGCTTTTATGAGTTTTCAAGAGTATAGGCAAAGTGCACCTGGGCATTGCCTCTACATGAAGAAATCTACAAGTGGTAGTCGTTTGGTATTGATCCTTTACGTGGATAATATGTTTATCACTAGGAAGAACAATCTTGTGTAAGATACAGTGAACTCTAGGCTGTATGAAAACTTTGACATGAAGTATTTGGGACAAGAAAACCATATTCTTGGCATGTAAATTATGTAAGACAATTTGTGAAGGTTCTTTAATTTTCATAGAAAGATTGCATTTATTGTGTATTGAAGATTTTTTTAAAAAAAATTCTTTTGGGGGGGGGGGGGGGGGGGGGGGTGGGTGGGGGTGGGGGGGGATCCACTTCATTGACTATGAAATTCCGGACTTCATTGACTATGAAATTGACCCAAGAGGATTGTCCCAATTTGGATGAGTAAAGGATTGAGATGGCCAAAATTCCTTATGCATTTGAGGTTGGTACTTTGATGTACACCATGATTGGGAGTGGAACTTGCTAGCCGATTTATGGCAAATCCAAGAAAGAAGCATTGGGAGGGAGTGAAAAGTGTGATGAGATATTTGAATCGTACAAAAGATTTGTTCATTTTTTTTGGAGGCAAAGATGCACATGCAGTTGGCTAGATGGATGCTAATTATTCAGTGTGTGTGCACTGATCATTTTGTTGATCTACTAACCAATGGTTTACCCTTTGAGACCTTTGCACATTGTCAAGTGTGTGTGTGCATTGGGTAGAGATCTAGACTCCACACACCTAGTGTATATGTCAATATCTTGCTTAAAGACATATTAGCCTTTAAGTAGGAGGTTGTTGAGTAAAGGGTCATTGTGCCCAATTCAAACATGGCTAGTCACCCACTCATCCAATGACCTTCTATTATTATTATCTCTACACAAGTGAATAAGGAGCACACAAGGATGCTTAGCTAGAGTGATTGCAGGAGTGAAAACTTGTTTTTCTATATGGTCTCTCTCTCTCTCTCTCTCTCTCTCTCTCTCTCTCTCTCTCTCTCTCTCTCTCTCTGTGTGTGTGTGTGTGTGTGTGTGTGTGTGTGTGTGTGTGTGTGTGTGTGTGTGTGTGTGTGTGTGCGTGCGCGCACGCACGTGCATGAACATCAAGTGTAACACTGAGGATGCTAATAAATATAAAAGTCAAGTTTAAATCTTTTTTAGAGGTTGTTATTTAATTTGAGAAACGTGTAACAAAGAGTTACTGTCGTTATTTGAAATTAGGAATTATTATGTTTTGGATGCATATTGGTAGTCTCATTTGCTTGCTCTTTTGATTGCTTGGTCACATTGTCTAATTCGCATTGGTTCTCAGTTGGCTTCCCACGGCATAATTCTATTGTTTGAGTGATTAGTTTGATACTAATGTTTTCATTAGAGAAGAGGAACCTTCACAAATATGTGCATTTTTTAGTCTCTTGGGTTCTCTTGTAGCCTAGCTTGCTCCTATTTCTATGGCATACAACATATTTTCCATGGAGTTTCCTAAGTACTCTAAAGAACGAACCAATAGATTTTGATAATTTTGGGTAATTTTCCACAAAGGCTAAAGCTCAAGGTATGGAAGAGGGATCAACTTACGAATCAGTTTTTTCCAAGAGCTTGAATGGATTATCTTACATTGATCTAACTCGGGCTTGAATGGAGGTCCAGTCTCACAGCTTTCTTATAGCTAGGCTTTTAACTTAAGTGAAGCCAATAACTTTCTCTTTGCCCTTACTACTATGAGTTCTTGCAAAGTGGTCACTGGTAGATGAATTACTAGATATCTTTGGTTTAGGAGTTACTAGATGTTGTTTGGTTAGGAGGATTCAATGGCAACATATTGGAAGGTTGAGAAGTGCTCTAATTACTACGCACATTGCTATCATATATTTAAATTTTTTGCATTAGGACCTTACTACCACGTTAAGCAAGGATCATTTCAACTCGAGAATCTTCCTCCAATGAGTTGGCCAACTTCTACTAAAATGGCCCAATGCCCCACAGTGATCACAAGCACTAGCAAATGCCACCTACTTTTAGGCAACCCCCAAATTGTATGGTGAGAGTTTGTGAGAATGGTTGATTAGCCTTCCAAAGAATTCCGGTTTAAAGAAGTAATGCAAGGGAAAAAAAAAATTAGCAACCATTGAAGCGGCGTCTTTACCTTTCGACTAGACAAATCTACCAATTTCATCAACATAGACATTAATGAAGAAGAGCCTACTTGAAAACAAAGGCTACCATACAAAAACATGAATAAATGGTTGATGCAATACAATGGTATCATTAGAAATTTCATATGATTCCAGTGAGTAAAAATGAATTCAAAAGTTCATCGTCCCCATAAAGCACTTATTCCACAATTTGATTGTTAGACAAGGGGAACTAGAACCTAAGAGTCCACCTCCCAACCACCCACTATATAGCATGGCTCCTAGCCCTTTGCTCTATTTGGACTCCCTTTCCACACTGCCTAGCCCGGCCTTGCCCTTGTCTAGTCCGACCTTGCCGTTGTCCTGACATTACTCCCCCCTTAAAGAAGAGTTTTCGTCCTCAAAAACAAAAGTGGGGAACTTCTTCTTAAGAACACTAATGTTTTCCCAAGTGGCACCTTCCTCAAGTCGATCTTTCCACTTGATTAAGGCTTGTTGACGTACATGATGACGCGTATGTAAAAATCATGATAATTGAGAATACGTTCAGGTTCATGCGGTAAGGTAGGAGGTTCAACGAAATCAACCAAAATCTGTTGATCAATGACATTGTCGTCCCCATGTAACCGCTTAAGTAAACGGCTTACATGAAACACCGGATGAATACGAGAATGTGTAGGTAGCAATAATTTGTAGGAACGATCACCTACTCGCTTGAGTATTTTGAAAGGCCCACAATATCGGGGAGATAATTTAGGTGTTGGCTCAGTTTTCAGACTTTGTGAATATTCTGGCACACGTAAAAATACTTCCTCCCCTTCCTCGAAGGTAATTTGTCGATGTTTCTCATCAGCGTACTTCTTATACCGATCATGTGCTTGTCGGACATTCTGACGAGCGATTTTTAGCATATCCATGTGGTCTTGGAGAAAATCCTTAACCTGTTGGAGCTTTTTGGTTGCCAACCCCACCGTAACAGGTGACCTAGGTCGAAACCCATACATGAGCATGAAATGACTAAATCCAGTTGTGACATGCTTAGCACTATTGTAGGCAAACTAGAGAATAGGTAAGTATTCTTCCCAGTCTGACTGTGTTTTGCTAACGTATGCTCATAGCATATCCTCTAGCACTTGGTTAACTCGTTCAGTCTGACCATCTGTTTCTGGATGATCGGCTGTACTAAGGTTTAGTTGTGTACCCAATCGTTTGAACACAACCCTCCAAAAATGACTGTTAAACTTGGGATCACGATCATTGACAATGTTACTTGGCAAACCATACAACTTGTATAGATTGTCCACAAATAACTTGGCTAGTTCTGGAGTCTTAACCGTTGATTTGGTTGGAATAAACTTACATAGTTTAGTCAATCGATCTACGACCACCCATACCGAGTCATGACCTCGTACAGTGGTTGGTAAACCCACAATAAAGTCCATAGTGATACTTTCCCATTTTCCATTGGGAATCTCCAAAGGATATAAGAGTCCACCTGCTTTCAGGCGCTCTACTTTGTTAACTTGACATTTTTGGCAATGCAAGACATAAGCTTGAACAAAGCCATGTAAACCTGGCCAGTAAAACTATCATCGTACGAGAGCATAACTCTTTCTAATACACGGGAGCCCTGCACTTGGACTATCATGACATTCATAAATAATTTAGCCCCAAATGTCTATGTCCGTTGGTACACAAACTCTCCCCTTACGGAGTAGGTACCCATTGTCAATGGTGAAATGCTTCCATCGTTGTAGTTCATCACTCGATAGCGGAGAACTATGTGTGTAGGTTAACGTTACATACCATCATTGGAGTGAGAAGGATCCCTCATTTGTACATGGCTCCACACTTTGGAATATGCTTCATCATGCTCATATTTGCCTTTGAGAGAATCCAAAAATTCACTACGAAGTTCCGTGAACAAGAGAGAATTGATCTCCGGCATACGACTTAGAGCGTCAGCCACCACATTGTATCGTCCTTTACGATACCGGAACTTGGCGTCATATTCCTGAAGAATTTCGATCCACCTGGCTTTCCGACCCTTCAAATCAGTTTGTTGTGTAAACCATTTGATGCTTTCATGGTCAAACACAATCTCAAACTGAGCACCATACAAATAATGCCGCCATGTTTTTAAGGCAGACACTATTGCATAGAGTTCGCGCTCATAAGCAGAGTAGTTCCACTGAGCTGCATCAAGCTTCTTGCTTTCAAATGCAATTGGCCGTATGTCTTGTAGCAGGACTGCTCCAATAGCACGGTCACTGGCATCCGTTTCCAAAACGAATGGTTTCAAAGAATCTACAATAGCTAGTATGGGAGCTGTAGCTAATGCATCCTTGAGCGTATCGAAAATGTGTTGTTGAGTGGGTCCCCACTGAAAATCTTTGCCTCTGCCTTTCAGTTGATCCCTCATGGGAACAGCAATATTAGCATAGTTTTTAACGAACCTTCGGTAAAAACCTGCAAATCCTAAAAAAATATGTAACTCTTCCAGATTTTTAGGATAAGGCCATTGCCGGATTGTATCCACTTTTGATTGATCCATATATAGCCCATTAGCTGAAATAACATGCCCAAGATAGTGAATTTCTTCTTTCAAAAAATCACACTTAGATTCCTTGGCATATAATTTATTTGTTCGTAACAATTCGAACACCTGCCTCAGATGTTGTAAGTGTTCTTCTTCAGAAGCACTGTAGATTAGAATATCATCGAGAAAAAAGATGACAAATTTTTCGAAGAACGGCTTCAAGACACTATCCATAAGTGTCATGAATGTTGCGGGCGCATTGGTTAACCCAAAGGGCATCACCAAAAACTCGTAGTGTCCAAACCTTGTTCGGAATGCAATTTTGGGTATATCAGCAAGTCAAATACGGACTTGGTGATAACCTGACCGCAAGTCTATTTTCGTGAAAATACGAGCATGAGTGAGTTTGTCGAACAACTCCATCCACTCGTGGCAATGGGCACTTGTTCTTAATCGTAACCGCATTTAAGCAACGGCAATCTACGCACATGCGCATACTACCGTCTTTTTTCTTCACTAATAGGATAGGAGAAGCCCATGGTGAAGAACTGGGTTGGATAAACCCTCTGCTAAGGTAGTCAGCAAGCTGATGTTCCACCTCAGCAGCTTCAGAGTAACTCATACGGTAGGGCGGTTTACTGACAGGTTTACTGCGTGCAACCACATCGATGCTATGTTGCACCGATCGTGTCGGCGGTAATCCTGGTGGCAAATCATTAGGAAAAACATCTTTAAATTCCTTTAATAATTTTTGTAACTCACTAGCAACGCTTGCTTGTTTGGAAGTAGCCATTAGTGGAAGAGATGAGAGAGAAGCATGCAGCGTTGAGGAATGTTCAACAGATTCAATGTTAGAGAGAAAATGAGACAATGAGTAACACAAGAAAACTTGATCTATTTCATTATCAAAAACGAGCTGCATAAGCTCAGCTATACATATCAATGGTGAAGAAGGTACATCCTTCTCTCCTAACAACAACACATGTGTGCCATGGGATTCGAACATCAAGTTGTTGTGCTCATAGCCACGCTTCAGTGATGGTCCTAGGCTATGCAACCATTCCCTACCAAGTACCACGTCTACCCTCTCCATGTTCATAACTTGAAAATCCAAGGATGTGGAGTAACCTTGTACTTCCAATGGAATAGCTCGGACTTGAGTTTCCCAGATTTTGGTATCATGTCCATTCATCATTGCTACCTTGTAGCGATAGGTACTCGGAGTTTGAGGCAATTTGAGTTTTTTCACCAATCCGTACTTGATAAAATTGTGAGTAGCATCGTCATCTACCAAGATGCACGCCTTGTGCCCTTGCATAGATCCATGCATACGTACTAACTCATGTGGTCCGAAGGTCTATTACCACATGGAAGCTGTGAGACAGCATTCATGCACCACCTCGGTCTGTGTTACTTCCACTGTAAAGAATCGTGAGGAAGACTCAAGAGACAGCAGTTGCACCGTGTGCACTGCTGTCTCCTTGCCATGAGCAGCAGATTTCCCCTTGGGACAATCCTTTTTGCCATGACCTCTTCCTAAACATTTAAAACATAATTTCTCTTTCTTAGATTTATCAAAGTCCTCAAGAGAGAGAGGACCTTTGGACCCCTTGGGTTTTTTAGATGCTTCTGAATTGGCTACTATAAATTTCCTTTTATTGTGCCCATATTGTGTGGGTGTATTACCATGTGTATTAGCAGGCACGTGAGTATTATGTGATTTCTTTTCATCTGGATCATCGTGAATATGTGCTTTCACTATGGCTTCCTCAAGTGTTTTAGGATCTTGGGTCTTGACGTGCTTCTTAAGCTCTGGTGTCAGACCACGTATAAATCCCCGTACTTGTTGAAAGTTATCTAAGCCTTCCAACTTGAGGATAACATCCCGATAGTGAGATATATATTCAAGTAATGATGGGTATTGGCGCATGGAACACGTGTCCCAAGCCATCCAATTCCGATCTGCCTTATTTGTAGGCAAAAATTCTTTGCGAAACATAGCTTCAAAAGCTGCCCAACTCTGTGGTAAGATATTCTTCTCCTTGAGAGACATCCACCATTTGTAGGCCTTGACTTCCAGAGTTAAGCTCGTTTGCAGTGCTCTGACTACGTCCGGAGTACGCCGTAAGGTGTGAATTCCATCCCACTTGCTGAGAAAGATATTCACTGCATCCTTATTGCGATCGCGGTCTTCTCCCTTAAAAGTTGATGTTTTTGTGTTTTTCAACAACTCATCCACCTCTTTTGCAATGAGAGTGTGCAAAGTATCAGCAGTTGGACCTTGTCCTTGATTAGAAGGGCCTTGCCCCTGTGTAGCAACGTGCTCATGCATGTGCGTGTCAGTAGGACCCTTGGACTGTTGTTGCATTAATTGGATCACTAACGTGGATAATTTAGTGATGTTTTCATTTAAAGATTTAAAATTTTCTTCCATGACTAATATACATGTCTGAAGTGCACGAAATTCTTGAATGTCGAGCAATTCATAGGTGTCGTCACTTGCCGTAGCATCGTGGGCACTCTCCGTGAGAGTGTCCGGCCGCGAGCCAGCATGGGCAGGATCAGGTGTATTTTGCTTGAAATCAAACTTCATATTGATGTCTAAGTCCATGGCGACACAGTGCAGTGCAAGGAATAGCAAGAAAAAAACTTGATGTACCACAACTGGTAAATACTAATAAAGAATCCCGTTGATACCGGTAATTAGCCTTGCTAATTTTGTTTGTGCTCCAATTGCCACTGAGGATGTAATCTTGCTCCGGATTTTAAGAAAACAATTTAATAGTGTAGGTGTGTTTGCCTTGAGCACCCGTACTACAGTTGGTCTGTGTATTTTGAATAACTTGTCGTTGACTTGAATGAAGGTACGAAACAATCATATGCAGGATACGCAGCAGAAATAGCACCTTTGCCTTTGTATTTCCCGGCCTTGCCCTTGCTTGTTGGCTCTGTCGGTTTGCCTAGCTTCGCCCGAAGCTTCACAAGAGGGGGGGGGGGTACCCTGCTGTGGGTACCATCCCTTGTTGGTGAAAAAATTGAGGGTGCCCAGTTGGGCGTCCTCTAAGTATGAAAAAAAAATTGTTCACTAGCTATGGCGGCCCGCAGAGAGCGCGAGGGGGGAGCTTTTGCTCACCCCGCCTTCCATGGTGGTCGAGAGTGCCTGCTACAGGCTCGTCAAACGCTCAGTGCACCCGCGCAATGCCGTCAAGCCCGAGAGGGCGCGATTCATTGTAGGTCACTTGTCGGCCTCTTCTCCTCGCAAGCGGTGTTGCCCACGCCGTTAGCTTTGTCGTCCTACTCACAGGGGGTGAGCTCCACGGCCTCCTTGACCCCGACATGCAAAAGCATGCAATAATTCGTGTGGCTCTCCAACACCACGGCTGTGCCTTCCCAAAATTAGTAACCTTGCTCTCGATACCAATGTTAGACAAGGGGAACTAGAACCTAGGAGTCCACCTCCCAACCACCCACTATATAGCATAGCTCCTAGACCTTTGCCCTAGTTGGACTCCCTTTCCACACTGCCTAGCCCGGCCTTGCCCTTGTCTAGTCCGGCCTTGCCGTTGTCCTGACATTGATAAGTTTTTTCTTCATAAATCCATGGTACAACGTCAAGAATAGACAAGATTTTCCTAATGGAACAAGGTTGTCTTTTAGAGTTTTGACATTTTTCCTAATTTTGGTTGAGTCAATAATACAGTATGTTAACCGATGACGGACTCTTTATCACATTGTTTTGAGTCATGGGCCGGGCTTTCGGTCCTATAGGTGCTTGGGTGATCGCCAATGAGAGGTACACCACATATCTCATTTGACAGTATTTTTACTTTGACTGGCCAATGTGGACGCCCATTTAGCATTGGTACCTATGTGCTTCTGTGGTGTGTGCGTGTACTAGTGAAGGGTTGGTTGTACCTTTGGATTCGGAGGGTTTTCCAACAAGGGGGTGTATTATTAGAGAGTTTGTCTCTTTGGCAAAAGGCAAAGACAAGCAAGCTATTGTGGAGCTGGCTGCTCCGACTCAATTGTAAAGAATGAGGATGCAAGAGAGCTACACAAGACAAGCACAAAGCACACAGAGATGGAAAGCTTCTTCTTCTTCTTCACAGAAAAGAGAGTACAAAATGACTAAGTGCTAAAGCTGAAAAGTAGCACATATGTACATGCGATCACTAAGTGTGAACTCGCTAGAAGCGTACTAGGCTGGCACTATAAGTGTAGTCCAGCTGTAGAATCACTGGCAGAGATCCTCCGTGTCGGTCACCTAACGCGCCAGTGAGTAAATGCCGTAAGCGGCCAAGACCCGTAGTGGATGCCAGCTCAAGGTATAGAGCTCGACATCTCAACATCAATCTCAGGTGATTTGAGATATTGCTATGGAAATACTGTCCGAGCTTCATGGATGTGTTGTGATTCACTTTTAATATGGTAATAGAACTCTTGCATGTCTTGGCTATACTATGTCGAAGTATGAATGTTATGTCATAACTAGCTTGCTTATGGTTGGCAACTTCCACTAACCCTTTGGTATCTGCGGCACTGATTTTTTACTCTCCTTTCGAGCTTAGGAAATTCTTTCAATATATGTCTACTGAATTGTCATAGGTGTGTATACAAGCAGTGAAATACATTGAAAGGTTGTATCCTTTCTTCAGTGCAAGTTAATGGTTGCCTTGAGGCTTTTTATGGCTAAGAAAGTAATGCTAGAAGTTTTTTCTTACATAGAACTTGGTAGATGACCCTATATTATATGGTAGGTATTGGCTTACTTTTGAGAGGTTTAAAATAAGCATGCCTGGTCTATTTTACTGGGACAGCTGCCGCAGTTGTTTTTCTGATGAGGTGCCTCTGGGGTTTGTTATTGAGCTTGCCTTACTTGCTCAGATACGGTCATGAAACAATGCTATGCCTGTTGATTGTTGTGTGATAGATCTATGAAAAATCTCTTGCACAGAATATAAGCCTGATGCATGACGGTCAAAATATCGACTAACTTTGTAAGATCCCCAATTTTTGGGTCTCTTTAAAAAATAAGAAAAGTAGCTTTCAATATCTATTTTGCCAAATTTTTTATTTAAGATGCTTGATTGACAGTATTGGAGGTTCTAAAGTAAAAAGCAAAGCCGTTTCCACGTTCCAGTAGGTTAGACGGACGTTTGGTTGAGTTTTGGAAAAATCCGCTATTTTTAGGTTTTTCATGTTTTTAATGCTTTTAGGTGCTTTTTTGCAAAAAGCAAGGTCGGATCCTTGATCTACATGTTTTAGAGAAGCTATAGTTCAATTTTGTAGAAATCCGCTTTTCGAGTGCTTTTCACACTATTTTTAGCTTTTCATGATTTTTAGTGCTTTTTAGTGAAAAGGTTGCTTAACTGACCTTTCAGTTCTCTCCGACTGGAGAAAACATTTCTACATGACTTAACTAAATTAGTTCAACAATGTTTTTTGCAAAAAATCTATGTTCTACCATACGAATGCCTGCCCACTAATAGTACTTGGATCACACCACACCTTGGATTGCAATTTCAAAAACTCACATATAATTGGTTTGTTGTAGGGCTTGACAAAGCACCAATTATCCTACTCTTATTTGCAAAAAACCTGCTTCAAAAGCAACACAATTTTGAATATCTAGAAGGAAATTCATGTTGCTTAGCCAGTCCCCTAGTTTGATGATTGATAGGATCACCGAGCACCTTAATAATATTGGATATTCTCTTAAAATAGTCAAACTTCTTGTACTATTTCCCACATATAAACATCATAAACATACAGTTAGATGGATATTTGATGCCTCACATGCAATAGGGGTTCTTGAGTAGTACTGCCTTGGGTTCCCGCTGAGGGCCTAGAGCCTAATGTGTAATCGTTGTATCATAACATTACCCCTTTCCTTATTTGGTGCACATCCTCGTATGCCGGTGAAGCAACACGGTGACGTGGTAGAAAGCAAGTCCATGGAAGAAATGTTGAGCTGCAAAACATAAGAACAAGTAATGAGCATCAAAGGCCAACAAGGATAAAAACATGAAGTACAATGAACAATCATGCAAAGTGAATTTTTTGCTTCTAAAAGATGGGTGAATCATAGTCAAAAACTAGATAACATAAAGCAAAAAAGACACTAAACTATTGTGAAGATTAAACCACTTGAAATTTCAGTTTTATGCATGCAACACAAGCAATCAATTATGACCTTAGGTCATAAACCTACTAGCCTAAAAACTATGTGACCAATATTAATAAATCATTCAAGTAATGGGTGCTCGTGTAAACAAAGGCACTCTCTATATGTTCGTGCTCTAGCACACGACCACAGCGTAGGTGACCTTGACACCCTAGAAGTGTTGGTGAGTGCCCTTGAAGGCTGTTCATCTAGTTTTTTGGGTGTTTTGCAACCCGGTTTTACTCTCAAATTTTTTATTTTTTGGTCCTTTTTTTTTACCAAGCTATGTATAGCGTGTGATAGCTCAAACGAGCATCTCGGTCAGAGGGATGTGGCGTGCTTTATAATCCAAGATTTGGTTATTTTACATCCTTGAAATCCTCAAAATAGTTTATTTCTAGTTGGAACAACAGCTTAAAATGGAAAGTCCCAGGGTGCAAGTGTGAAGGGGAGGGTGGAGGACTTGTCCCATATGCCCTCACTCCCCCTTGTGGGGGTAGACTATATATAGTCTCTTGGGATCTATATTATATCATAGGACTGAGGCTTTGACTTGGGGAATGATCCGGATCTCCATCATTCTTTTAATACATACTTTTCTTTCTCTTTCTTTTCCTCTTTTTTTAAAAACTTTTTTTTTTGCAATTTTTCTTTTCATTCTTTTTGTAAATTTGAGGATAAGGTTTCTGGATATGCCTACGTGGTTGCTAGTCGCACGTGCATGGAGTTGCGTGCGGCCGCACACAGATCTACATGCCGCGTACAAAATTGAGCAATCGCACGTGTGGACCTAGCAAAACCAGGACATAATGGAACTGCAGAATATAACTAACACAATGCAAAACTAACAGAACAAAACTAAAATAGAGTTGACATAACCAATGAATAGAGGTTAACAAGGCTTAACATAACTCAACAGAGCTTAACAGAATAGAACTTTCCTGTTATTCCTAACAGACTTGTACCAAAATCACCACATGCACCTTCCTCTACCTTTCCTACATGCACTGAGTGACTTCACGAGGTAGTACAAAGTGCTTCTCGAGCTTGGCGCATGGCAACTCTCCGTCGAAAACGTCACCAGAAATGTGTGCATCTACCACACATATCGGAGCTAGGGACTTGTCAAGCTGCGAGCCATGAATGGTTGCAAGCACACAACCTAGCTAACCTAGCAAGCTAAAAGTGAGCAAGGGCGTGTCACTCACCGCTCCTACGCTCGCCGCAGTCAAGGATTCCTCACCGCGAAGAAGAGGGAGCCACTGTCGCCATGCTCAACCGCCTCGCTGTCACCGATGCTGTCGCAATGCTCAATCGCTCTCTCTCTCTCTCTCTCTCTCTCTCTCTCTCTCTCTCTCTCTCTCTCTCTCTCTCTCTCAAGCGTGCGCGCGTGCACACACACACACACACACACACACACACACACACACACACTCGTGAGCACACAATGGAGAAGGAGATGGAGATAGGGCAAGAGCACTCTTCTTTAGCATGCACCCTTCATAATGAGGGATTTATGTCACAATGGCCCTTTTATATGGGTTTGGCCCATTCATACATGGGAGCAAGGAATCTCACCTTTTGTAGGGGACAGTGCCAGTAGCCAATCCCTTCCACAGCAGTATGGCGGGTCCGATCGTCATAAGGGAGAAGAGCCATCGTCGTCGCCTTGTACACACACACACACACACACACACAGAACAGACACTGCCAGAAGTGTGCCACAGCGTCATCAAGCGGATGAAGACAAGGTTTTACAGAGCTAGGCCATCCAACTCAAACCCACTCTCCCACTTAACTCCTTCTAAAGTGTTAGGTATCATATATTAAAATTCCACCCACTAATTTCCCACATCAGAAATCACCTAGTGAATTCAAACCATTAATCACAAGATCCTTCCCAGGCCAATACTAGTTACTGAGACCAGTCACCAGCTATATATACCTAGGAAGTGGAAACAAGCCACTCCTATATACCACCAGGAGTTAAGACTGCGTATAAACAGCAGCATGTGTGTGTGTGTGTGTGTGTGTGTGTGTGTGTGTGTGTGTGTGTGTGTGTGTGTGTGTGTGTGTGTGTGTGTGTGTGTGTGTGTGTGTGTGTGTTCACACACAACTACATAGAATTCCCTCGAATTTGCCGTATTTGCCTGCAATTGCCCTCTCATCACACTCTGCAAATTTGCTCGAACTTCTCCTTTGCTTGGTCTCAACGTGCTGCAGTTCGATTTCTTGCTGAGAGCTCAATTTTGAGCTTGTAGCAACTCTCTATAGCAAGGGTTTCACAAGCTGCCTAAGCTTGCTTTCAATCTTGACCTTGGGCTTTTGATTCTATGCAGCTTTCCAAGCTCTCCTCCAAGCTCACTATCTATGTCCGACACCTTTGCTTGGGCATCCCACTTTGCTTGATTCCTGCAGAGATTCTAAGCTTCCCCTTGAGCTCAAGAGGGGCTGCACACTCCGAGAAAGTGAAGCGCCATCGTTTTTCCTCTTATGCGCCTTCTCTTTTCTGGATCCGGGCTAAGCTCGATCCTCAAGCTCCCCATTGCCGTCACCATAGCCGACGAGCTCACCACAAGGCCGTCTATGGCCGGATCTACCGTCGTAACTCGAATACCACGTGTGAATGCGCTCATGCATACATGCGTTTGTGCACGATGCGGTGCATGCGGGGAAGGGGAGAAGCAACAAGATCATGTTGTGTGGGTGGAGCAACCTCCAAGAAGTGATAAGGAGCTCCTTAGTCTTTGGCATATAAAGAATAAGGAATGGACGTATGGTCAGTGGGCGGGTAGAGGCATAGCACCTTTACCCCAACAGAATTTGATGATGATGGTGCACATGTGGGTGTACATAGCTTTGAACTTGGTTTGGTGCATATACATCATATAAGCACAAAAGTGAGATACAAGGGTCTTACCATGTCATTGGGATAGACACTATCTATCTTCTTTGTAAAACATTTGGTATAAATGCTTATGGGTGCAATGTGAGAGCTTTAATCATTCAAATCATTGCATACATTACAATCATATCCAAAAATGACAATGTCATCACTATAAGCAAAAACAGTTGGAGCCATTTCAGAAGAAGGAATTTCAACTTTTGAATTATAGCTCGGATGCCTTGAATGCTTGATGTAGGAAACTACTTCTCTATTGTAGTGTAGTAGAAACGAGGCCTTAGTGCCTAGTAGCATCAATAAGCAAGTAAGCAATGAGGCCAAGGAGTGGTGGATGGAAGTGAGAACACAGGCTTGGGAAGGTGCAAGGCCAAGGAGTGGTGATGTATGTGGGAAGGAGGCCTTGTATAAGGCAGACTCAAAATCAATATTCAAAAGAGTTAAGGGTGTGAAGGGCCCCCTTAAACAAAAGAAAGTTTGCAGGAGATGACGGGACTTGCCAAAGGGTAGAAATGATGGGGCGTGGATGGGGCGTGGCGGCAAGCTACAAGCGAAAGCAAGCTGGTGGCACCACGTGGAGGAAGGTTTCCACCACTATGTACACATACACACACACACACACACACACACACACACACACACGTGCGCTCTTAAAAAGATGCACATACTTGATCAAAGCAACGAGCAAAAATCAATGGAGAATTCAATCATAAAAGAAGAAGATTTACTCAAGGCTCCATTGTTTGATGCTTCAACTAAATGAAGCATGGATTAGTGCATTTAAAAGCTTGTGAAAACCTCTACGCACACACATACACAATTTTCAATTAATGTTCTCAAGCAAAATAATTTGGCTCGAAATTTTTTTTAAATGCATATAGCAATGCACATACAATCAAGCAAGATACAAAATGCAATGAAATTATGATTACAACCACCACAAGGGGAAGGAGGAATCTGACTCGTGTAGAAAAGAATTGATTCTCTTAATACTCAATTCCTTGAATACCTTGGTAGTGGCCCAAAAAGGTCTTGAACCTTTGCACATATTCATTGACATACAGCTCAATTGAGTTTTATAGATTCAATCTAATGCTAATGCTAATACTAATATACTAAGGTCATGTAATGGTGATTAGGAAGTACTAATCAGATCATGCTTTGATACCACATGTAACATCTATGGTGGATAAACCATTGTAGTATTCATGATTGTGTTTACCATAGCATTAGAGCATAGGTATGTTAGAGAGAGCTCAATACACAATTTAGAAATAATAACTTGCCCAGTGATTGTAGAATGTGAGAGGGGTTACAGCTTTGGATAGTGACCTTATTTAGGCTCAAAGTGGAGGATGGAATCAATGAGTGGCTAGATGTACACAACATATGGTAATGGTAAGGGCCATGTGAGCTACCACAAGTAGTATGTGGCTATCAAGTGTGTAGAATGTGTTTATGAAATGAGTAGAATGAGTGTGAGGCTACATGGTTGTGCACATAATGGTGCATGCTTTTCTTTTAGAGATTGTTCACACTATGAGTGTAAGCTAAAGGCTTACCCTAACAAAGAAACCAGTGGTGCCTTTCAATGCCAATGTTATATCAGGAATATGCCTTGGTCGTCACCTTAGACGCAAGGCTAGCAAGGGCATTGCAGTAGGTGCTTGAGTTAAATGGGGGGCTTCCACAAATAGATTGTTGTCACCAAGCCTTCTCTTTTTGTTATGCATGTGCTCTGATAGCAATGTTGCATGCAACATTCCACGGATACAAAGATAGCTACATATAGAGAAGCTTGAAACCAAGAGAATGACACGCACGGATTGCATCATACCCGTAGTTGAATCCTCCCTCGTGCATGTTTTCACTTTTACTAATTAATTCAAAAAGCGATCTCAAAAACGAGGTGCATTTCACTACCAATTCTTTACTTATATAAAGATCTACTAATGGCCTCTTTTCTAAATAAAAACCATTACAATGTACACCAAGACAAGAGAGGGATAGAAAAGTTACAAGGGGGAGAGAAATAAAACTTGAAAAGCCATAGAAACATCCCTTTTGGAAACTCGTGAAAACATCATTCCTTACGTGTGTGGATGCTTATGACCGTGACTTCCCAATACTCATTATGCACTCTCAGCCATCATATGCTTGAAAACAGCTTTCCTTAGTATATGTGATGCTTATGTCGACTTTCAAATACTTGATACACATACCATTCAATCCACCCCTCAAGAGACTCCTTGCGAAAAGATCTATGATTGAGATTAGGCATCAAAAATTGCAAACACTTTGAGCCATCGGATGTCCTCAATAAAGTAGGATGGATGATTTTCCCCTAGTTTCTCGAGTGGATCCAACGACCAAGAGCCCCCACAATATGTAACACCTAGTCTCCTACGATAAGTAGTTCACCCATAGTACTCTCTTAGTTCAATTCTTGTTATCAGGGGACCCAATAGCCAAAAGCTACCACAATCTATGATTCCTAATCTCGGTTGAAGACATGGGTGAAATGCTACCAACATTAAGCCCATATCTTAGCTGTTGATTTTGGCTATCAATGAAGCATGCTAAGATCAATTGATTAAATATGCCATAATCATGTCCTAATCACTAAACACATTTAGGGAAAGTGACAAAACTCTTACGAAGTAGAAGGGTAACACAGCCAAGAGAAAGAACTCAAACTATATCAGTGTACAACCATTTCACAAAAGAAATGAGGGCCCTTATAGAGGTTCTTGATGGATGCTCATGCCCTACGTCAAGGGATCTTTACGAGAGGAAAGTAATGCACCAATAAAACCAAAGATATTAGTACAAAACGTAGGCTAGCTTGTTACTAAGGTAAGCCAAATGAGCTGCAAATTATATGCAACTGAGGCCAAGAGTAAAAAGCTATTGACACAGAAAAACTTCATAGCTTATTAATATTCAAGAACAAGTACGACGCTAATAGATATCGAGGCTTTGGGTCAAAATGAGAAATCGCCAATATATTCTTTCCCAATAAATCTCAGATGCGGATCAATCAATGTATCTATCATTATCAACCTGTAGCATTTGAAACTCTACATTGAGCTTAGTAAGGTCTAGGAGCACATCAATTTAAGATATATATTTAAATGTACAACCAAACAAGTACACTTATCATATATCTTTTTCACGAGCTATTTCCACTACTAAGAGATAGCATGCATAATATTCACTGAATCTTTTATCACTAACCTATACAAAGTCATTGATTTGAAAAAAATACATTGCAAAGCTTTTCCCTCTATACTATCATTCATGTGTTATCCATGAGAGAAGTGTCTGAAGTGAAGATGAAGATTGTGTTGGATGTATTGCAAGGGTCCTCGACATTGAAACAAGCATTGATATATATGTATGTGTGGAAAAAACTTTCTTTTTTTTTTGTGGGCGTCCTATCAATGTATGTGTACAAACTTCTTTTCTTTTGTGCACGCATGCACACGCGTGCACACGCGCGCGCACACACATTAGTGCTTGTTCTAATGTCAAGGATCCTTGCAATACATGCCACACAATCTTCATCTCCATTAAATGACCTTACAAAATTGTAAGGTCATTTAATGCTGACAATTGACACATCAAAAATACGCCCATTCAATTTCTTAGCTTCATCACAATTGGCATATTTTACTCCTACAACAGTCTTTAAATACATAGGCCCATGCGTGCAAGAAAGCTAATAGTGAGTGGCATTTCCTTATATCATATTAGTAGTCCATCAGTACTTGCATTTTGAAACACCATACATCCCGATCCACGACATCACTTTATTGCTCGAACATTTATTGGCGGGAAAGAGTCCAATCTAGGCTAAGAAACTCATTTTTTAAGCTACACTCCATATAATAGCACAGCACTACCGTGCAGGCTCTAACCGTGCACACAAGCCCTCAAACATCGCAACGTCACTGACTTGAGGGCTTTGAAGATCTGCTGAGAGGGGGGGGGAGAGAGAGAGAGAGAGAATTTCACACATTTGCATGTGCAGTCCTGCAAGAAATAAAACAGAACATTTCAGCACAAAAAACATGGGTGGGGAAGAGAGAGAGAGAGAGAGAGAGGAGCATCAGACAATTATTATCTTGCTCATCTCTTTAAGACGAAGTCGACAAATTTCACAAATGAGATGACCATTGCTCTGCTGAACAGGTTCACAAAAATATACCCTCGTGCTAGGTTCAAAGCAGCTAAACCCCTCACTGACTAAGCTCCTTCACCTCATTAGAGCTTCTAAAAGCTGTGGAGGGTTAGCTCTTGCCACGACATATTCATCATGCAGATCATCAACCTCTTGCACAGCATTGTCCTCTCATTTGTGGTCGACACAACTTCTAAACATACTTACATAGTGAGCTCTCTTTTCATCCGCATGAATGGAGTGTGTAATAGATGTAAACATTGATACTGGCCACTCCGCAACCAGAAACTTTCACCTTGCTTAATGCCAAAGAAGAATGGACCACAAATCCATTACTTGGGAGCCTCTAACTTTCCATCATTCCTGGCAATCATTAGGAAGTAAACATTTGATAAACAAAATTCTGTCAACAGAGAATCAAAAACCCTCCGAGTGCTTTAACGACAAATGCTTACCTTGGAGCAGACTCCGCTACCTGGGAACTTGATGCCATGGATGGTAAAACACTCTTGATGATGCCATTTTCAGACGATGCACCTCCTCCCCATCTTCCTTCTGCTTCTAATGGCTCGATTACTTGCACACCCCCATCAGTTAGACCAATAGCGAATTGATTTGGCTCTGAAGGATGAGCTGCAATCACTAGAGGGTACACGGAGCTGCAACAAAACCAAACCACATCAGATGCTTTTTCCCCAAGCCTCCGGAGGCGATGGGAATACAATGCAAACCCGTCCCACATGTCATGTCCCCAACACAGGAGAGGGGAACTAGTCTATGACATCGCAGGATGGGTGTCCAATGCCTGGGAACTAGTCTATGACATCGCAGGATGGGTGTCCAATGCCGGGGCGGACGCTGTGTGAACCCAATGTCTGGGCGGACGTTGTGTGAACCCAGCCAGTGCAGGTCGTCATCTACCGATGAGGCCTTGGCCTCCTTTTATATGTAACTGGCCACACTTATACGTGACCGACCGGTCACACTTTATACGTGACGGTCACACTAGCTGTCCACCCAAAGATTAGACATCCAATAGCTCTCCCCTGCCTGCCTATAGCTTCTTTAAATTCAAAGCAGAAGCAGCAAAAGACACAAATGCAAGGCTCTACAATGACTTATCATTGCCCACAATACCATCTAAAATCTTAGTTCTATCAACCGCTATTGAAACTTGCATAGTCACAGGGGACGCCCATTTTTGGGCTTTCCGTCCCCA